>NW_028301601.1:27435000-28060000 GCF_987345545.1 Pholcus phalangioides | reverse complement strand
CGTATTGGTACATCCCAATGGATTTGTGAAAGTGAAGAGCCCTCTACTCATGGCCGAAAACCGTGGGTCGGAGACTGTGACAGTGGAAGTGTTCACGTTGGAGATGGAAAAGGTCATGGAACGGACTGGTCCGGCTGAGAATGTTACACTGGGAGGTCTGAAATATCAGAAGGCTTACAATTTCAAGATGACTTGGATTGGTGACGACGGTCAGCCGATTAGCCACTCGAAATCAGATTCTTATCTTTGTAAGTTACTTTTTCTGATTAAGTTACAGCAGGAGTTAACGTTTTTCAGCCGCGACCGAAAATCAACAAGTTGATATTTCAAACCCATGGGACTGGGGTTTTTTTCTTCGATATCGCCAAATGAAAAGGCAAAAAAATATCACCAAAATGCAAGGACTATTCAGGCATACGATAACAATCCAAAATCACGTAAATGCCATCCGGAGCAGCTAAATGGAGTTGTTGCATCAAACACTTTTGAAGCAGTCCCGAACTCAGCAACACCTAAGTCGCAATTCTGATAACGTAAATATGTTATGGGCCGCACATACACCCATACCACACATTCCGACATGTACCTATTCGTTAGAAATCCCACAGAGGAATGTGTACAAGGTGCAAGTTCGGTCAAGTAGCATGAATTTCTAATAAATCGGTACATGGCGGAATGTTTGTTCGAAGTGTATGTGTGGCCCCTATGCATTTAAGGGGTTAAGCCATAATTCATAATTATTACGCGAACTTTTTATACAAAATTCTTAACGATCAAATCAGTTGTATAAACTCAAGCAAGATTTTTCTGCTTCGAAACAGCTTCCGATTGTCCCGAAGGAAGAACAGGGAGTGGAGGTTACTGTATCTGGAAACACAAAGAGAAAGAAATCTGGACCAAGGCCGGTGAGTCATGTGGCCCAGGTGGCCGCATCTTCCAACCTATAGAGAAGTATTACCTCGATATCTATTGCGAGCATCGTACGAAGTCCTTTTCGGCCAATATCTGGGTCAACCTCACTGGCATGACCGATTATACCATAACCAAAGGTAAGTTCATGCGCAAAATATGTAGAAATTCAAAATATATCTTAAAACAATGAATAATGTCCATTCGTATTTATAATTCCACATTCGTATAGGACCACTCCATAATTTTTTTTTTCTTTTTTTTTTTTTCAAATGTTGTAAATTTATTTAGGATTTCATATGAAACTCACAAGTGGATTTTTTTGAGTTGTAAAACTCCATAAATTTTTCTATGCATAAATTTTTGCACTAGCATTACTGTACAAAATCAGTCAAGAAGTTATGAGTAAATCAATGACATTTAATTTATTTTAATATAAAAGACAAGCGTTTACTACTCACTACGTTCTGTCGGCTATCCTATACGCAGTTTAATTATCGACAAATATAATAGTATATTTATAAAAGAATCGGAAAATACTACGTATATTCCAAGTGTTACTTTCTGTTGAATATCACACACAGACGATGTATTAAAATCAATCGAAATTTATTTTTGAGTTATACGAACCAACATAAGAACTTCGGTCCCCGGGGGACCCAGACATCTCCGGTAAAACCAGAATTTATTAGTACGTGAAAGATTACATTAGTGCATCGTAATTAAACTATGCAAATCGAAGAATAAAATCAATCAAGTGAAAGTCAAAGTGTGTGGAACTGGCATCAATAATGAATAGTTATATCGAAAGTTCTATAAAATCATATCGCAAAAAGTGCAATCAAATGTTTGATCGGATGTGTATCTTCTCCGGCTGTTGTTCAAGAAATTTCACCAACTTTATCATCTTTCCTTTTGATTCCTCTCGAAGTGGTCGAATGAAGGGTCTTGAAAAAAACCCAATTTCGGTAAGCTCGAAATATTCACAGAAAATAACTATGCAAGGTACTGTGTAAAAAATGTGCAAAACTTCGGTATACAGGATGCATTAGGAAAGTCCCTTTATCCTGGGCTAACGCGCGAATCGTTTATCCTAGGAGCATACGTCTCGTAGTTAGAAAAAGTGTCCAAACAACGCGTAGACTTCAGATACGTCATTCATATTGCAAGGGGTTGTACAGTTGTTAAAATTAAAATAAAATAGCTTTTTATTTTGTCACCCTGTCCTGAAAAGCCCAGTTGAATAGTTGTTGCCCTGTCTCTCATAAGCCCAACAAAAACATAAACGAACGAATAAGCTCATTTTGTGTTGTACACTTTCAGTAATATTTGAATTGAAATATTGCATACACAAATATTGCACTTAAAACTTGGAATTTCTCATTCGTCTGGATGTATTTATTCTTGTTATGCTAACGGTTTTTTAGAAATTGATGTTTTTATGATTCTTCAAAAAAAAAAAAGAAATCGATAATCAATGTATCATAGTGCTTATTAAATTCTTTTACCTTCATGGAGCCCATGAAACAGTACCATATTCCAGGACAGGGGTTCTTAACCTTTTTCAGCAGCGACCCCAAATCACCAATAGGTTTTGTCTTTAAAATTAGTGAAACCCGTGAGACGCAGTCATCAATTGCATTTACAGAACCAGTGGTGTACGTAAGGAAACCCCTTTTTTTTGGCTCAAAAGAGTTAAGGCAACCACTTTCTCTCTAATTTGGTTTTTTAGGACAGGGTGACCAAATAAAAAGTTAATATTTTAATTATGATAACTATACAACCTCTTGCAATATGAGTGACGTATCTGAGGTCTGCACGTTATTTGGATTCCTTTTTTTTTTTAAATTAGAAGTACGCTTCTAGTATCGACGGTTCGTGAGTTTTTCCAGGATAAGGAGGCTTTCCTATTCACCCTGTATATTGGTACAAAACTCGGGATCACCAACGTTCTGTTCCAAGTCTTTTTAATATACAGTACGTATGTTTTAGATTCTGCAGAGATGATTATTATATATTTATGACATGTATATATTTGTTATACATGTTATATATTTGCCGAATGCAACCAATATGTTGTTTGGATGACGTACCAGTTTTTCTGCTCTCATCAATATATATTTAAAACTTATTGCACTTTTAAAGTAGTTAACAATGTAATTCGAGTCTTTTAAATGTATAGAAAATATTCGTGATACCTGTAACGTCGGATCACCAAAGACAAATGTCGACGAAACCAACTGTTGCGTGTGCAACTTCGACAGAGTAAAAGAAATCCAGCTGTCGTGTGGATGCTGCGAGGAAGTCAATAACTTCATCTGCATCACTGACATCCCAAGTAATTACATTTTTAATTTAAACACGTGTATTGTATTATATGAAATAAATTACGTACATGTAAAATGCACAACATGAGGCTAATGAATAAATAAATAAATAAATATCTATATAAATTGGGGAAAACAATGGACTCTCTCTCTCTGGCTTAATATTAATTTACATTAATACTAAATGCGAGCGAGAAATGAGATGTTCCCACGCACGTAATATGTCATAAAAACTTCCAGTGACAGCACATTCACACCCAAAAAATATCCTCTTCGGAAACTGAGACGGAAAATAATATAATTTGGAATTGAAACAAATTGATAGCTGCATAACTGATATTAGCTGCATCAATTCAAACGTCCCGAAAAATACATGTTTTGATATGTTATTCGGATGGGAGCGTGTGTTATGACCTATTATACTCGTGTATATCTCGCTGATATTAATTAAAATAATATTTTTGTATTGTTTCTCTCAGTAATCACAATCGGGTTTGGGTTTCGAGTATAATTAAAGCTCCACCCTTCAGAGAATAATATTCAATTAACTATTGATCAATACCCTATACGTTCATTTCAAAAGCTATTTCTCCAAAGTGTAATAGCAAAAGAAATAATACGTCTGAGTATAATTTGCATGTATATTCTTACAGAATATAATTACTGAATCACTTACTGAATGCAATTAAAGTTCTATCAATGAAATATCTTGTTATGATTGAAACAATACGAAAGTAAGTTGTTATTGTGCAGGTGATTCGAAGCGAATTAATATTGCAGGATTATTCTGTGAACTCGATTGATTTTTTGCACGTGCATTATTCAAATTGAATTGGTTTTATTAAAATATTGATTTTAATGCTCATCTCAGCTCATATAGAGGTTTACGTTTTGAAAAGTGCATAGTCGCTTCCTTTTAGATTGCTCTGTTTAGTTATTCCATGCTACCAGATGCACCTTTTCGTTCATGCACTCGGACGAATTTCATTTGAACAAATCAGTACATCAAAGTTTTCTAGCATGCTTTTTGCCTTCGTCCCGGCCAAACTGATGACGGAAAAGCTTGGTTAGATCACGTTCAAACCACGAGTTCTGTTATACTGAATTTGTTAAGGACTGGATTTCTGACTACGGTCGGATGAAAAGTTTTCTTATTGGTGTAGAAAAACAGAACAGAGTAATCCATAAGGAAGCCAGAATGCACTTACGGTTGCTAGAAGTCACCGTAGATGTTCAGACACTCATCCAATTCCGTCGGGTACAGTCCGTGAAATACTTGGGAAGGCAATGTATATTCATTGACATATTCCTCACCAACTATTACGCGGTATAATTTTTTGCACACACACACACACACACACACACACACACAAAAGACAGATCCCCCATCTTTACGAATCTTTCACAATTTTATTCATAACATCCAAGTCCATTGATTCAAAAAAGAAAGTCATATGGTGACAGATCAGATCGTATTCAGAAAAGTACGCAGAACCCAATTCTGATAGAGCTCGTGTATTTTCTACTGGAGAAATTTTCAGTTACTAACCTTCAAAAAGCATTTTAAATTAAAATAAATTTATCAAAACAGCATATACAGGTTTTTATTTTGATTTTAATTTTTGCAAAAATACTTTTTTGTGTCGTCTTGGGGTCATGCACCCCTATGCTCCTTCCTGAGTACGCCTCTAAACATAGGTGATCTTAGAACCTCCTAACTTTTTCGTGCCTCCAACCCAATACCAGCAATATCCCTTTCAAACCCGAGCATTCATGTTTTTGGAATTTACAAGAACGCTGCATTTTTGATGCTCTGAAAATTCATTAAAAACGTAAATGTCAGTAAATCCATATTTTCTTTCAAATTTTACATTTTTTTGCGGAGAAATAATTCACTTCGTCAACTTTTTTTCAACCGAGCTGATACAAAGTACATTCATCTACATGTACAATTTCTTCTAGAATTTTAATGCTAAATTTTATGTAATAAGTAATACTTTTCCCGGAGGCACTTTCTTTTGGAAGTCATCTTAAAAAACCCTGAAAGTTCAGGGCTTATCTCCTCGAAGTAAAAAAAATATTTCAACAATGCGGAAAAGCAATCACACACATTTGTGCATGCGAAGTCTATGAGTCCGAGGTAATACAGCCAATTCAGTGGGTAAATGCAGCAGACAAACCAAAGTCCTTATTTACAGTATCATCTCAAGAAGCTGGATTAACGTCTGAATCAGCTTCTGCTTACGCTGATTTTTTCTGATGAAAAATGTGCACCTTGACTTTCTTTCATAATGTTTTTCTTAATCGCGTTACACTATCGAATATAACTTTTTGTCCATCTTAAAGGAAAAACAAATTAATAAAATTCCTGATACACCCATCCTTCGAGAATATTTCGATACCTCTCCGAGATGTGAAGTGGGGTGGGTCCGGTCCTTCAACGTTCAATTTCCGTCTTGGAAAAAATCCACTTGAATGGGGTACTACTTAATAGATACTTGTACTATAAGATTTGTCACCAATATTCAATGATACTAATAATTAAAAATGCAATTTTTGTTTTTAAATGCTAATTTTCTATTTCCTTCTCTCATTGCAATAATATTCAGATCCCGAGTATGGGAAAATCGAAAATTTAAAAGTCGAGAGACTGACTGCATCGACTATCCGTTTATCGTGGGTGCAAAGACAACTCATCGGATGGGACGAGATGGCCTACGCGGTGGTATGGGACGACGTCAATGACCCAGAGAGTCAACTCATGCAAGAAAACAGACTTATCACGGCCGAAACTGAAGCTGAAATCCGGGACTTGCGTCCAGCTACTCTTTACAAGGTCACTGTCGCACCTGCCCTTAACAGGAAAGCAATGCCAGTGAGTGCATCGGTACTGGTGACTACCAAGCAGACAGGTAATGAAAAACAGCATTCTTTCCATCGAACTGTGATTAGGAGTCACGCAAAACATTATCACCATTCGGTTTGGAAAAAAATTTGGTACAAAGTACGCCGTTTAATAGAACCATGGATAATGTTAGCATTCGTTTGCAGGTATCCCTCGCTTTTCGCGATTTCGCTATAATGCGATTTTTAAAAGTTGATTTTAGGAATTCCAACCTGCGAAATTCGGCTTGTAGTTTAACTTTAATCTTGGAAATTGGCTTAGAAATTGAAAATACATATATAACATGGTTAAATCCTTGATGACGAATACATTGGACTTGATGATGTAGCTGAGACAAATATGAGAGAAATTCTAAGATACAACTCACCAGATCTCACTATTGAACAACGTTTGGTAATACGTTGACAATGCCATGAGAAATTTAATTGAAAAAAGTGATTCCAGGGAAAGTAGAATTTTCATATTTGCAAGAAACATGCGGATTTTAATTTATAAAAAGACAAAAAATGTTGCTTATCGGACGAATCTCGACCGTTGCATTAAAAAGAGTTATCAGTTTATCATACCAGGCTCTTCAGGAAAAAACATCTACACTCACTAGAATCAATCAGAAGTAGTAAGGACGGAAAAAGTATTGATTTAATTCATTCGAATAGCCTAAAAATTCACGGGATTTATTCAAAAGTTTCATCCATTAAAAGTTTCTTTGCTGTTGAGATCAATTTTTTAAATACTTCTGGAAAAAACCAACATCCCTATCTTCCTCATGTTAAATTCAAATCACTTTACGTGATTTCGTCTGATGCGACTATTTTGCGAAACCAATAAACGCGTAAAGCGAGGGACGCCTATATTTTTTTCAGTTTTTCCACAAAAAATTATACAGACCCATACCATAGCATGGGGAAAAATTCGTTTATAGTTATCGAGAATTCGGATAATTTTATATTTTTTTCATTGAAAGCTTTTTCCGGGCATTCTGAAGCTAGGATTTAACCAATTTTTTTTTTTCACTTGTAAGTTGCCGTTATGAGGCTGCAAGTCTATGTAAAAGGCTAGAAGGCATATAATCTCTCCCTCCTTCCCTTATTGACAAACATTTCCCTACTTCAGAGGTCTTCAACCTTTTTCCAGTCGCGAGCACTGCCTGTACCCATCATAAAAAGGAAAACACCCCTTACGTCAAGTTCAACATACGGAAGCATGAAATGACGATTTCAATCAACCGAATGCAGTCCCTCCAATGTGTTTAATTGGGACGTTTATCAAGTGCTCACGAGCACGAAATCGGTCAAGAGCATCCAGCAGTCTAGGTACTCCAGGGAGCACCACGGTGTTCGCGAGCAACGGGTTGAAGATGCCTGCCCTGCTCAATGTTGCAATCAGTCCGTAGTATTCGCTGGATCCTATAGGAATGGAGCTGATTTTGCAATGGCCTTCCTATAGTGATAGCAAATGTACGACAAAAGAATGCCCTTACTTTCAGTTCTCGTTCCTTTTAGTTCACTACATTCAAATTTCTCTTTGCGAGAGACATTCTCAAAGGATCAATGAAACGTATTATACATTTAAAAAAGTAGTGGGCTTTTTGATATACATTGTAGTTCCATTCTAACGCCCCACAATAACTTAATAAAGAAAAAAGTAGGATTTTAGCTTACAGGAAAAGAAGTACCGTTTTGGAAAACAAAATGGAATGATTGAACATTTTGCAACCAATAATGTACAAAAGAAAAACAGAATTGTCCCACTTTACCAATATTTGTTTACCATACGTCTCGTTTGACCAAACGGGGTATATAGTCGCCGTACTTGCAAACTGGATTTTCTTCAGATGAAGTTATAATTTGGTTATTGTTATCAGAAACCCCGTGTTTCGATGCGAACACATTAAGCTGCGTGGACTGTATTTCGCGGGCAGCCGTTGTGATTTTTTCTCTTTGTTGGCCTACCAGACCAAATTAGACCAATATGCCTACTAGACCAAATTTCGTGAAATTATTCATAGTCCAAGCTTTAATGTTAAAACCAAACAACAGACACTTCAAATCAACTTAATTATTATCAAAAACATCTTTAATATTTCTATCCGAGCCATGTCTGGGGACTCGTGGGTGGGACATATGTTTCACATTCAATGGCGAACTCCGATAGCATGGGACATGACCACAAAAAAAGATGGCTACCGCAGGGAGTCCCACATTGAGAGGTTTGCACACTAACCTCTCGGCGAGTGTAAGAAAACGCTGTCGTTCGGAAATAAATTGTAGGTCCCGGTCTAATTATACCTCGTGTGCAGAAAATTACCGTGCTGCGACAAAATGATCAAATCAATTATAGCATGGAAAAGAATAAAAATTTCTATTACACTTATATGCATGGTTGTCCTACTCAAGACTCGCTGTCTGCATGCGACCCAATGAGTATATCTGAACTGTATCAATCAATAATTCGTTAAAATTTCAATAAACAATTCAAAGAACATTTCAAGTATATTTACTATTACAGCATTGAGAATTATTCGGCTTGTTTTACTCGACTTGAAATATAAATTTTGAGATTAAGGAGTTCTCATTATCAGCAATAATTTTTAAGCTTTGAACCACCGCTCCCCTCCACCCCGAAACTCTTCTTATGTGGCTCAGAAAACAAACGATCTGTCACCCTTGTATCAGTGTACCTTGCTATGCTTCACGGGAAATCAAACTCAGCTCACTGACGTCATTATTGCAGCGCCAGCTGTTGTCGAAGTTTCTGAATTTCACTTTTGTTTTCAATCGACTTATTAATTTCTCAGTTTTTTAATGTGAATTTCTCAAATCTATTTCTTATGAATTTTCAAAATTTTTATTTGTTATAGATGTTGAATATATTAAAAAAAATTTATATTTGACTTTTTTCTCATCTATTTCTGATCACTGCTCTATGGCGTCTTAAACATCCCAAAGATCTGACACTTTTGTGTTAGTTTCTCTTGCAAAGCTACTTCCGCACGGAAAATCGAAACTTAACTCACAAACGTCATGTTTGTAGCGTCATCTGTCGTTGAAGTTGCTGAATTTCACTTTCGTTTTCAATCAAACCTTCATTTTCTTTGTTTTTACGTGAATTTGTGGTATTTGTTATTTATTTGTCAATATTTATAATTAACATATTTTCTTCTAATTTCTTTTTTTTTTTCATTCAAAATTCACATTCCCTTATTTGTTTCAGATTCAGAACTGGATGCATCAAGGGTAAAGTTTCATTACAATCATTTTTATTTGGAATTGCCTTTCATCAATGGCACGAACTCACTCGTTCCCAAAAATGTGAATTTCCTATTTTCTTTAATTTTTTATTTTCATATTTATAGATGGGGTATTGTGCGCTGACCCTCGCTAAAGCGTTAAGCTGTTACGTTGTTGCAGCGGCTTCGTTCTTCAGTGCATGCGCTTTCATTAACGCCAGGTACTTATTTATATAGAATTTATTTTCCCCCACCGCGTGTGCGGGTTTCCAATAATAATCTATGATTTTTGATATGTTGTCACAAAATTTTAAGTGTATAATATAGCATTTGAGACATGATTCAAACGATATTTTAGATTTTTTTTCTAAAACCTCAACCTGTTTTTGCTCGCAAGCAAAATATGTATTTTGATAACATATTAATATCATTGTTGAGTAATTTTCTTTTTTAATAGAGCTTAATGCATCTCTAACAGGTATTTAATTATTTAAATTTGAAGGTTATTGTACCTGGATTGTGTAGCTCGAACGTCGATTGACTTAAGCCTAGTGGGAGCCTATACATGTATTGCTGTGTCGAGCACCCAAGCTTACATCAAAGGAGAAGTTTGTGATGATTACATTTTACAGTTTCCAAACTTATCTAATATTAGAGTATGAAGAACAAATTACTAAAGAAAAAATCAACAGAAATAATCTCACAATTACAATTTCCGTTAGTTACTAAAATAATTTGCATCTTTCTCTCGTAAAATACCAAGAGCAGCAATGATTTATTCTGATATTTCTATAGATGTGTTTGGATGCCGATCCCAAAGTATGCCAGGTATGTTCAATACTGATACAGTTCTTCTTTCAAGCCTCATTTCTCTTCTCGGTATTCGAAGCAATGGAAATTGGCCAGTTATTGGATAATGGATGTTTCAAGCAACTGCCTGATGTTATGACTTTTACTCCAGTTTCTTTGCTTTTCTACGGATGGGGTGAGAATGCAAAGTCATGATTTTCTTCGCAAATATTTTCCTACATAGAAATGGCGACATGACCACAGAAAAAAGTTGGTACCGCAGGTAGACCCACATCGAGGGGTTAGCGCACCAACCTCTCGGTGAATATAAAAAAAATTCTGCCGTTCGGAATCAACAATAAATTGTAGACCCCGGTCTAATTTACCCTCGTGTTTAGAAAATGACCGTGCTGCAACGAAAATGATCAAATGATTGGCTAAATGCATGCTGTGACCTTTATTAAAACTTGCTTTTCCCGGCATGATGGAAACGGACCACATCCCAAACATTCAAAAAGTCGGTTTCCTTCGTGTTTCACGGTAAACTGACTAATGCGGGGAATATGGTACCATTATGTTTCTGTCATTTTTTTTCCGTCTTTGATTATTCACATGTAATCAAGGCAGTCATTTCATTTTGTAGAATAATATTAATAAAAATACAGACCGACTAACAATCATGTTCAAATACGGAATTTGTTTTTATTAATGTATTTTTCCCCGTTTTCATTTAATTTTTTTTCCCCGACGTCAGACACCTTGCTGAGTATTCTGTCCGTTCTGGCTTTCTATTTGTTTATATCGACATGCTTGAAACGAATATGAAATCAATCTATCGTTTCGAAAGATTCTATATTTATAGCCAATCAAAAATTCCATTAATTCCGTAACGTAACACTCATATATCATCTCTCAAAAAACATAGTTTTTTTTCGTTTTTTATCTTTTGAAAGTTCTCAAACTACGTTTCTATGTAGAATTATTGATACCTGGTCTTCCCTACCAAATATTGCAATAAAATATCCAATTCTGTTCTATATTTAGGCATTCCGGCAGTTATCACGGGAGTCCTTGTTGCGGTAGCCAAGAACCAATTTGTGAACGAACCGAACAAGTAACGTTTCTAAATTTTTCTCGGAAATTTGTTCATGCTGATAAGTTTGGATTTCATTACATTTGTAATTTCAACCGACTATTTTCATCCGCATTGCCACGCATTACACGATTTTTTTTTTTTTTTTTTTGAATTTTTGAAACATATTGGGACTTGTTTTGATATCATGCAAAAACTGCATTCATTATTTCGTCTTTAGAAAAGCCCGTAACACATGCATAAATGCAAGTAACTATGTTGGAAGTTTTAGTGAACTGTACTGAAATTCAACGCCATCTAAAAATTTTGCATGCAATGCAATGTCTCTTATGAGTTCATTTACTTATTTATTTTTTTCCCCAGTTGTTGGATCGATATGACCGGAACGGCTTTTATGCCATCAGTTGTTCCCATGGTCTTGTTCGCGTCCATTCATTTCATGCTCTTGCTGCCTTTGGTGATACGGGAACAAAAACCGAAAGAAAATTTATCTACTAAATACATAAAAAGAGCGAAGTAAGTCATGCCGTGTGAGATAAATTGTTCTATTCATAATATATCATTCATAATTCATATACAGTATTATTCGAGGTGTTTAGATTTTTACTCTACAAAAAAACGGACATTTATGTCTGATCATATATATTTTTTTTAAATTACAGCGAGACAGCCAGAGAATTGTCACCACTTGACATCCAGCAGCAGGTTTAATTACAAGCAATAGCCAAAGTCACATATAATAACGAATCAAATCAAATATGATTAACAAAATCAGTTCACGTCAACCAGAAGATGACTGATTCATGGCGACAAATGGAGTGCATGGCCAACTCAAGTTATACGCAGAGTCACTCTCACAGCTTGTTTTACTTTGCGTCATACAATCTTAACATTTGCATTCAACTGACTGACACTGATTTGGATTCCATTGAATTATTCTAATGATTTAAATTCAATTCAATATTTAAAAATTTAAATATTTGAATTCGAATAATTTAAATTTAAAAGTTTAGTTTTATTAAAAATTAACTTAATTAAAGTTTAATTTTAAAAAATAATTGTAATAAAAAATTAATTTAATTTAAAATTTCGAATTACCCACGGTTAGGGAGCTAGTCTTTAACTGTGCAGGTCTGTGTTTGAATTTAAATACAGACCTAACGCTAACAAATTCCCTGGTCAGATAAAACCGATCTTTCGGAATACGTGAGGATCGCGTTATTTTAAAAGAACATTTGAACTATTCGAATTATTATAATTTGTTATCAGCTGATGAGATGGAAAAGATTGTTAATTGTTAGAAAAAAAAATACGGTCATGTATAAAGGTACGGATACGGACAGGACTTTGAAAATACGGATGGTCCTCATGACCTCATGGTCCTATTTTAACAGCATCATGAGCACACGGGCCAGGCAATATACTGACCCTGCATAATCTATGCAGATCTTCAAATTCAGTTGAATTTTTAATATTTATATCAGATTTCTATTTTTCTCTATAGTGTCATCATGAAAACTCGATGGGTGTCACTGTTGATACTCCTGCTAACCTTGATATCATGGATGACAGGAATGCTTGCATCATTCTCGCAGAACTTCGCACTCGGCTGCACTTTCGTGTGTTGCAACTGCATCATGGCGATTGCCGTTCCTTCTCTTAGAATCATCTTCGAGCCAAGGGTAACTGTTGAAAACGAACAAAAAGTTTACTCAGCTAATGAGAATATGAGATATTGAAATAGAAAGTCCTGATCATTCTGATTTTTTCTTCTCAGGTTACGAAAAAATTGAAAGAAATTTTGGGAAAGTTGGTGTTTTCAAGCTCAGAAGATAATCACGTGAAGAATGAAGAACCACAATTCACTATATCGGGAAAAGTCCAGGAATCTGATGACGCTCATCGTCAGGAGAAACTTTTCAAGATAAAGAGAAATAGTCACACTATCTCTCATCAATAGTAACCATATCCCTTGTTTCCATGGACTAAAATATGGATTTCTTGTTATTTCTCTTTTTATTCCCACTTTATGAAGCATTGTAAAGGCAACCAAAAAAACTAATCATTTTAGAAAACACTCATGTCTTATATGAGAAATTTTCCAGTACGCAGCTGGTGATCCTTACAACAAAAATAAAAATTTCCACTCCGTTGGTACTTGCAAATTTCGTCAATATCATTTTTTGAGCTAACGTGAACTTGTCGTTTAATGAATGTGCCAGTGTACTATTGTTTTCAATCCCCAAAAGCGATTTGCAGAGAATAAAGAGCTGTGCGTGTCGATGATGGGCAAAAAACCTTCCGCACAATTTTTAAAATTTTTACAAAATTGTGGGTATTCAATGTACGAGGTGTTCTGGATGTCACAGAAAAAATAGTAATAGAATAAAATGTATTGCTAGAATAGTTACATAATTCATCGACAAGTGGTGCTTCAGTTTTCGACTGTTTCAGGTCTTGAAGATTTATTAAAGATATAATCAACGTGAAGGTTCCAGCGGAGATCGGAAGAGATTATAATGCCCAGGTATTTATAATGGGAGACCTCAGAGATCAAAGAATCGTTTATATAATAGGGGAAGTCGGGGGGGGGGGGATTCTTTTACGGGTAACTTTCATAAGAACAGTTTAGGCCTTCAGACTTCTCAGCACACACGGATAGTTTCACATTGACGAACAAAATCATTGACTCATCACAAACGTTTACACGTAAAAACCTGCTCTCGATTTTAACCCAAATAATTCTCTCCCTCTGCCTCTCTATCTATCTCTCACTTTTAGTGAAATTGAGTGAGTGAGCTTCAATCTACCTCTGAATAAATCCATCTCACCTTTTCAAACTCGTGTCTAAAAATTTACAACTACCGACCACGACAGACTACAGAACAAATCTCTTTTGCAAAGTGCATGCAAATCATGCTCCTCCCCCTTCACGAATGGGACTATAATCCGTTGAATCCCAAAAAAAAGATGTATAAAATTTGCATAATCTGGCATTTCCAAATAAAACCCCAATACCAAAGACGTAAAAAAAAATTGTAAATTTTTCATTCGATGCCGTTGCTAAAACCAAGGCGCGTGTGACTCGAATCAAAAAGTCACTGTACGTCACTGATCCCAAACTGAGATATTATTCGTTCGGGTTCCCTTTGTATATAAACAAAATACGTACTTCTGGTTGTATGAGGCAGAAGAAAACACGTTCTTTGTTAAATCCATTTAGTAAAATCCACCACCACAAAGAAGAGTTTTCGTCTTACCGCTACTGGTATATGTTCATTGTGTGTTCGTGGATGGTGTTAGACGACGTAGTATTTAAGTGAAGATGTTACTAGAGCGATGAACACACTTGAAAAACATCTGTATCGAAACACTACAACTTTCCAACTGGTCACGGACGGTAAGTGGCACTTCTCTCTTCTTTTTCTTCAACATCTAAATTACATTATGCAATATTTTCCTGCATATAATCCCCGATTTATACGTTAATAGAGCATCAGGATTTCTTAGTATGGATTATGTATCATTGCTTATTATCTGAAAAGTTGGAATAGAAATGGATATTTTTTAAAAGTCAGTTCGAGAATTTTCTTTCACGATTTATAGTGAACGTATAGAGGGAAGCAATGATTTGCAAAAACTTGATTAATGATCTTTTACATTTATTAGGATTTCATTATTTGTAAATGAAATTTGCATCTATGGATTGCATATGCTACGTTAAATATAATAAATCGGTTATTATACATAATAACTGGTTTCTATGCATACTTATCAATCGTTTTGGTAAGTGTTATAAATGTATGGGTTTTACCGGCGCATATGCATAATACCTAAGCGCCGTTGAAATATTTGATAAGTACTTGAAATCTATCACCTTTATTATGTGATTTTGCATAATACCCTAGGTGAATTTGGTAAATATGCAAAAATTTTCAATGGTTCTGGTATCAGTGATGATTATAGACGGACCCCGATATAATAACAAATTTTACGATTGTTCCCCAGTATAATGATACAATACATGTTGAATTATGTATAGTATATCATATAGTACGATTTTATCATGTTTACATACGACGTAACGCTTGGGTATTGTGCATAATCGCCGGGAAAAGTGATAATTTTTTAGTAGTTATTGAATTTACTACGCTTGAATGCTATGCATAATCGCCTTTAAAAGTTATTAATTTAGGAAAATTTATCCAACTAATTTTCCATTATGCTTAATATTGATTATTATGTGTAATAACCGCATTTATTCCATTTTCCGTAACATATATATACAAAATTACGTATTATATGGAGGAAAATACGGTAGATACTATCCACTTCAAACTGTGATTGATGATATACAAACCATCTCATATTCTTCACTTACATGTAGGTTCATTAATATACAGCTGAACTCACGAATGTTACGGTAGATCCTGCATTTACAATAAACGGTGTAAGTGGGAAAATGCTCTGAACGAGAAATCTCGATAAGCGTGAGTCGGAATTGCAACTGTGAAATAAATTGTACTAACAAGTAAGGACTTTATAAGCGGGTTACACTGTATCAGAATGTTTTGAGCCGTCTCTTTTTTATCAATTGCATTAAAAATTTACTCAATACTCATTTCATTGCATTACTAATTTTTTTTTTTTTTTTATTTTTTTTTTTTTTCATTTTTTTTATTTTTCATTTTATAAATTTTCATAGGGTTTTTAACTTTTTGAAATCATTCAAATTTTTTTTCTTCAATTTTTACTTTTTTTTTTTACATTTTCGCTTCAGAGTTAGAGATGTGATTAATACGAGCAATTATCTCTGGATTTCGTTCGAGGGAATATTCTCAGCGGAATTCATAATGCCAAATTTATTCAAGATTCATGATGCCAAGTCAATAATCCTAATGAAAGCATAATAAATAATAAAAAATCTTGATAGTTTTCCGTTCCTCACCCCCTGTGCAATCCGATTTACCTTCTACCATGGATAATGTGTTGTCTATTCGTTAAAACATTTTGATTTTTGCAATTGATTGCAATAATTATCTTATGTTATAAAAATTCCGAACGTGAAATACAATTGTAAAAAATTATTACTTACTTTTTTCCTCAAAAAAAGTCAATAAATGTTCTTATAAATAAACAAAAGTTCTTATAAATGTTCTTCATTGTATGTGCTATCCTCTGCTGAAATAAAGTATCTTGATGTTTTGTAAATTTCCATAAAAAAATGCATGAAAAACAGTTTGTGCACATGATAAAATACCATGACATCAATGTCATGGTAACTCTACAACCCCTTGCAACATGAATTCCGTTTTTCTTCACCAGCAATAACTTCGCTTTTCGTCATTGAAACAGTGTTGAATGCTACAATAATTGTACTTTAAAACAGACACATAAAATCAATTTTAGACATTTTTGTTGAATTCGCCATATTTGACTGATCATAACATTATCATGATTCGACCTGAATGAGATTGATCAGTCTGAAAGTCAACGGAAACCTTGAAAGCACAAAATTGCGCACAAGCAATTAAACGTTCTTGAGTGCTTCGATGAGCACCATGGTGGTAGCAAACAACAGTCTGGTCAGAGGGGGATCATCTGTTTGAGAAACAGAGTACTATTTTTTCCTTCCACTTTGATTGAAGATGGAATATTCCTATGTACGGAACAAGAGGCATATCACTGTACAATGCGTGCATAGGTAGGTCCTTTCAACCTGAAATAACTTCTGAATGTGAAGTTTTACTCGAAACAATATTACCCTTCGTATTATTTAAGTAAAAATTTGCCGAGATTCTATATTTGAAATACTTGATTTTTGGCATATTTTACGGTAGACATCAACAACAAAATTTAAAATTCACTCATAATACAGCAAGCAAAATAAATTGCTGAGTTATTTGTTTCTGAATTCGGAAGCTAGATGGCAGCTGTTCACTTCGTTTTTACCAATACAACTGCAACATAAAAACATGGGAAGTAAATATAAAAAAAAATTCGATGTGAAATATCCCAAAAGACACACGATAATTATTTGCCAACAATTTCTTAGATTTTATCTATTTCTTTGCTTTTCGCATTTCTTTCCGAATGCACTTCACTTCTTATCCCTATATTCAAACTGTTAATTCTGATGAAAGTTCTTAACCTAGAGAATAAATGTTTGCATATATCTGGAAACTCCTTTCTAAGTCTCTCTCTCAGCGCTTTAATAACACCTGTTTGATGGTTGAATGTCTTGCGCTCACTATGGGGAGAGTTAAAACTTCTTTTTCGAAGCCATCAACCGTTCTCCATGTCTCCGACGGCACTGTTAATCCACCAAACGATAAAGTATTTTATCCAAGAGAAATTTTTCCAAGAATTGCTCTATAGTATACCTCTGTACGTTGCAATCACACAAAAACTCATATTTATTTGTCTCGGATTCACACAAGTATCACAAAAGTATGTAAAAATACCACCCGTGCATACCAATGACACTAAAACAACACTATATAATGAGAAATCTCTCACTTGAAATAGTTAATATAAGCAACTAATATGTAATGTAATCCTCATCAATAAAGTACGTTTTGTAAGCTGATGACGTACGTCTGCGAGAAAAAGTAGCAGGGTCTTGACGTCAGACATCAACTTCGAGACCACGGCCACTGAGTCAAGGCGGCAAACGTAACATCAAAGAGATGAAACATTTCTTATACTACATAGCCTTGGATTTAGTACAGCAGAAGGTAGGAAAAAATAAGGAATTGTATTTGCCGATATTATCTTAGCTAGTTTTTCTCCGAAATTTCTTTTGGTATAACAGAGTAAGTCTCAGCTTTCATTAATTAAAATTATTGCAGTATACAAATATAAATTTTTGTATTTTTGTCTTGATTATTATTATTTTCATGCGCTGCTGTTTTTTTGTTTTTTTTTTTGTGTCTTTTTGCATCTGATCCGACATGGTCATTTTGTATACTTGCGTACCTAGTACCACTCGTCTTTCGCAAGTTATTTCATGTTGAAAAAGACTTTCTCATGCACCTCTTTATAGATTTGAAGAGTGGGAAACATATTTTCAACCTTCATAAAATGTATAAACTTCTTTTTTTGCAGAAAGAGAGATGTTGATCCCGCCGCTCAGCGTGCTGATATGGCTTCTTACGTATACACTGATGAACTCGTCATTCGGAATTCACCAACCGAACCTGCACGCGAACGATCCGAACGACTTCGAACCTCCTATATCACGGCCAAAGAAAAACATCAAAATATCCGATCTGATGATGACGATGGTGACGAATCTGTCCCAGCTGCCAGTTGCCGTGTCTGGTTCAGGTACTGAGCACAGGATCCGAGAACAACGCATCGTCTATACTCCGAAAAGGGCATTCGTCTTCTATCACAGCCCCCTCGGGGACAAAGAACTTTATAGGAAGTATAGAAGCTTCTTCCCGAGAGCACTGAATTTCCGAGAAGAGAAGGTACCGAAAATGAGACCCAAAGGCAACCCGTTAAGATGGGGACGTTAATTAAACCCCGATACAATAATATGCTGTATAATAAGGAATTTTATTGTAACGTTATTGATTACAATCAAACAACTAATGTAAATCTTACAGAACATGTAAGAAACTAGCTCGACATGAAAACGCTTTGCATTCCACGGTACGACTCATGAGTTTAATCTCAGTAAATTGCTAAAACGTATTTTGTTAAATGATTTGTGTTGAATTGCTTGTCACTCTCACGATGTGCAAGGTAGGCATAAAATGAATCGGAAACGAAATTTATATTTACTTTTGAAGCGAAGTAGGCATGGGCGGTGATACGGGGGTGCGGACCTGACTCAGGCCACAACTGGCTGTCGCGAAGATAAATTTTTCGAAAGTGAAAGGACGTGGGTTCGGTTCTCCACAAAAAGGCAGTTGAATTTTCTCTCTTTCCGAAAATTCATCTTCGCAACAGCCAGTTGTTAAAAACCTTATGTGGATAGCGGAGAGTGACATCATCCTTTGAACTAGAAAATGTGTTGACAGAGAGAAAAGAAATATTCAAAAAGGACTAGCACCATCAGTAGTGATCGAGGCCCATTTTTTGGGATCAGCTGAGTCACCACAGAGTTCTGGGGCATGTTAGGTACCGTCGGGGGACGTCTAAAAGTAATTTATTAGAAACATTTAGTAACGGAATAGAAGTACGAAAATATGAACTCAAATTACATGGGAATGGAATTATCCCTTTTGGGTGATTGATTTTGTAACTATTTTCTGTTGCAGAAAATCTTCGAATATCGCATGCAATAAATTCCGGCATCGGTTCGACAATTCCTTAGAGCTGCAGACCGCTCTAAATAAGATTTATTATTGGGTAATTAATTTACGCAAACATTTGAGATATAGCCTATTTTCATTCCATATTGTCTTATAAAGAAGTGATCAGTGACGGGCTTATTATTGGTAAAGCCGTCCGTGTTTTCTTCATTCAATCCCCACTCTAATGCTTGAAAGAGAGTATCATAAGAAAATAATACGTTTATTAACTCTCTCTCCTATTCATATTAATGACCGACCTCATTCATGGATGGAACCAATCAAACAACAATAATTTCTGAAAGAGGGAAAAAGAGAGAGTTTGCTGGTAATGTTATTTATTATTTTGGTCAATGTCTATGTTTTTTCATGGTGGCTTTACTCACTTAAGTAGATGTTATGTAAAGCAAACATTTGTGATCAAACAAATAACTCGTATATACAGCTGATATTTCTAGCGTTCCGTTTATTTAATCAACTGAGTGTAGGTCCTGCTGTATGCTGTATCACGGTTAAGACCATCAATCTGCTTTTTCACTGACCGGTTCAAGTACCGATATAGACTTCATGAATGAAATATTGGTTTTTCCCTGGTGCGTGTTACTGAATAGTACACAGAAGCAGAATTCTTTCAGAAAGAAACATACCTTATTTTTTGTATGATCTCAAAAATATATCATACTCAGTTTGGAAAAAAAAAAACTGATTGGCTATATTTATTTCATGAAAATAAAAATACATTCGAGTACACGTGAAAGTACCCTGTATATAAGATACTTCGTGGATATAACATGGTTTCGTAATCCCCTATTTCTGTCCAATTCACTTCAATACATTTTCATTGCTGTTATTATATACACTGTGGTTATAACATACGGAAAAGACTCCCATAAGCCAGAAAAAAATCTAATATAGTCGAATTCCGTTATAACGAATTTCAGGGGACCGGAGAAATCATTTCGTTAAAACAAAATTTCGTTATAAAGGAATTCCAGGTTTTAGCTTTGTTCCTATGTAAATTTATCTGGGGGATTAGAAAAGTGTTCGTTCGCTATAAAACGAGATTTTCGCTATAACGGTATTCGTTAAAACGGGATTCTACTGTATAACATACTGTATGGGGGGGGGGGGGGAATAAAAGCAAAATAAAAGCATACACACGTATAAAAAAAATATTGTATAAAACAGACTAATGAGATCAAAATGTGCATTTTTTATGGAGGATGCTACGAGTCATAGGCAGTGGTTCCCAAACCTTTTCAATCTTGGCCGCCTACCCCCCGTTTGAGAAGAAATTTACCGGCGATCCACCTACACAAGGTGACCATATGTCCTAGTTTTCCAGGACATTCCCGATTCATTGCCACGTTGGCGTATTTTTTGTGGTAATTATGGTCATTTATAATAAGCCATAGCTAATCATAATTATCATGATTAGCTATAGTAACCCTAACGATCAAAGGAATCTGAATATCGATATCTCAGTGATACATATTTTATTTATTTATTCAATATTGGTTGGCCGAGGCCTATAAAAGGGGAATGCGGTGATGAAGTTCGACAGAGTTGATTGATGTCACAAAGAAAATCGGAAATTGTTTCACAATCAATAATGTTTGTTTTAATGTTAAGGGAGGTTGTTCCAGTCAGTTATTGTTCGAGGAAAGAAACTAAATTTGGAACAATCTGTGGATGCAAAAATGGGTTTCAATTTTTGTGAATGGTTAATTCTTTTTGAAAAGTATGAAGCCGGAGTTAGAATATACACTCATTGCCATAAAAATTTGCGCACTAAGAAGTAATTGTGGGATCGAAACGAAAGTTGGCCTGAAGGTACATGTCGGGCAGATATGCCAATGATTAGAAATGCAGCGTGATTGCGCATTGCGTAATGCCACTAGAGGGCGTTGAACTTCGTTCTCCTTGGAGTATAAAACAGGTAAGCAGAGCTTGCTGGAGTGTATTTAATCGTTTGCAAAGGAAATGCTGAGGTAGACATGCCGTTACGCCGCCGTCGAAGACCATATGAGCAGTTGTCAGAGTTCGATAGGGGAAGAATCATCGGGATGATGGAAGCTGAGTGGTCAGCTCGGCGAGTAGCTCGTCAACTAGGCCGTTCTGATTTTACTGTGAGGAGGTGTTGGGACCAGTGGACAGAAGAGACGTCATTTACATGGCGACCAGGTTCAGGACACCCTCGACAGACCAGTCGTCGAGAAGACCGTCAGATCATCCGAAACGCACGCGTAGAGCCAACTGCCTCATTGGCCACTATCCAGACACAGGCAGCAGCTTCACTACGGGCCCTTGTGTCTTCCCGAACAATCGCAAGGCGCCTGGCTGAAGGACATCTGGTATCGCGGCACCCATTACGTGTGCTGCCAATGACACCCACCCACCAACGCCTCCGTTTGGAGTGGTGTCGAGCACGGCGGGATTGGACTGCAACGGAATGGAACCAGGTCGTCTTCAGTGACGAATCGAGATTCAACTTGAGCAGTGATGACAATCGTGTTCGTGGGTGGAGGCCCCGTGGTGAACGCTTCAATCCTGCCTTCGCTTTACAGCGACACACCGCTCCCACAGCTGGTGTCATGGTATGGGGTGCTATTCCTTACGATACACGGTCACCCCTAATATTGATCCATGACACAGTGACAGCCCAGCGGTACGTCCATAACATCCTTCAGCCACATGTGTTGCCACTCATGGCAGGGCTCCCAGGAGCCATTTTTCAACAAGACAATGCTAGGCCACACACAGCAAGGATGTCACAAGACTGCCTCCGCCACATTACCACCCTTCCCTGGCTTGCTCTGTCCCCAGATTTGTCACCAATCGAGCATATCTGGGATCATTTGGGACGACAAGTTGGACACCCTGCGAGGTTGGTCGAACTAGAGGCACATTTACAGCAACTGTGGAACGAGATGTCTCAGGACATCATACGGAACTTGTATGTCTCAATGCCCGCTCGTATCGCATCGTGCATTCGCGCTAGAGGGGGTCCAACAGAGTACTAAAACTTCTGTTCATCTGTACTTTTTTCTGTAATAAATGATCCTTTTTCTTGGATTTTCTAATCACTTATATCAACGTAGTACTTACATGTGTAAAATTTCATTTCATTTTGACGACTTCTTCTGGGTGAGCAAATTTTTATGGCAATGAGTGTATATAGGAATGTATAAGAATCGACATATAAGGGCCGGCCAAAGCCTGGCGAAAGAACGAATTTCGGACATTGGTTGGGTCAACTTCGGCAGTAACACATATATGCAACTGCTAATTCGGCCGATTCCAAGACGTCGCTTCTAACATATACTTCTCGAATCACCAAATGTGTATGTCCTAACCGAACTTGACTGTATCAAGATAAATTATTACTATATTAAAGTTACCTTTTATACAATTTAATTTCTAACAATCCATCATTTGCCACCACAGGAAGATTTTTAGCTTGTTCTATTGCAAATACAGATTTACGTACGCTGACCAAATAATCCTCGAGAAAAAAATACTTATGTTTGGCTCAAAAAAGTTGCCAAATGCGAGTAAACTAGACAATTATCATTAAAATCAAGCAAAAATCGCCAATCGCTAAAAATGAAGCTTTGCTGCAAATCACAGTGGATTAAAATGCGATTCCCGAAAGAAAAAGAAAGTTTTACATGAAAAATATATAAGATAAATGAATATTAACTTCATAGAACATAAGCATTGTAAAAAAACGGGACATTTTAGGGGGAAAGTTGGGATGGCACAAATATTACAAGATAGTTTTTCATATGTTACTGTCAAATCCCGAAATCAGCCATTTCGCGAACTGGCCTTCCCAGTTGACCCGGCCAATGTCCAAATTTCGGACTTTTATTGGGCCCCCATATATATATCGATTCTTACATATCCTTTTTCTTCGATCCCAGTCATCCAGGTCATTGCCAAGTTGGCGTATTTTTGGTAATAATTATGGCCATTCATATAATTATGGGCAACTATAGAAACCCTAACGATCAAAGGAATCGGAATATCGCTGCCGGCCAAAGATGGAAAGTCTGACATTATTCATGTCAACTGGATCGGTCATTTCATAATCCACCTGATTTCGGGCTTTGGCAGTAAGATATATACTGATATGTGGTCATACCGTCACAGGCATGAATTTGCATTTTTTTTTTTTTGGTTAACAAATTCATGCCTATGATGGGATGGCGTGACAGTATGTCCCATAAAGTTTGGGCCACCTTAGATTCATCTATTCACGGCTCGAGAATTGGAAAAACAAATAAATAATACTTATAAACAAATAAATACTACTTATATGCAAAATAAACAAATAAATACTACTTATATGCAAAATAAACAAATAAATACTACTTATATGCAAAATAAACAAATAAATTTATTCACACAATTTTGACATTTTCTTCTCTGCTGATCGATCACAATTTACGCATACAATCAATTAACATGAGTACAATCAATATATAATTTAGATAAATCAAATTACACATTTGAAAACGAAAATTGTAACGCGTACACACATGCACACATAATAAAGCGAATTACACTGGTTTTCGTAAACTACTCTATTTGCAACAATATAAGATTACATAATCCACACCTGATAACGAAGATATGTGACATGCTTTCACTCGAAGCTCCTTAAAATAATAGCACAGCTAAATTAGATGCTAATCATCCGTAAATTCAATCAAATACCAATTTCTCCCGTCAGCACGAAAAAGCAAACCTAGTGTAAAGAGTGGTTTCGTATAGTGTTCAAGATCGCTTCCAAATCTAAGAAAATTATAAATTAGGTAATAGTATAGTAATTGATAAATTTGAATTTTTTGTACATAAATTTATGCATACTGGGTGTCCACTGTTATTGATCGGTGTCCAATTGCTAATTATTTTAGAAAATTCTTAGTACATTCTTATCGAATTTCTTTTAAATAGCTAATTCTTATTAAGGAAACTTCCACAATCACAAAAAATTTCGAATGCTGTAGGACACTATCTCCGACGACAAAAAGCCAAACACCCGAAAATTTTTCATAAGATCAAAAATTTAATTTTCCACACGGCTCCTGGTTCTTATAAGTCAGTGTTTCCCAATCTTTTCGATGTCGTGGACTCCCTGTAGAGAAGGTCAAAGCTCCGCGGACCCTCAGTAGCGAAGGTAAATTTTGACCCATAAAATTTAAAATGTATTTTTATACATAATTTGCATATCAAAAACTTGACGAAAAAAATTAAAATTTTACGGGACTAATTCATGCGATTGTAGTAAATGAAAATGACCGCGTGGACGCCTTCCAAACTATTCATGGAACCACAGGGATCTGGGAACCACAGGTTGAAAAAACGCTGATTTAAGTCATATACAAAGAAAATTCAATACATTCAAAAAGGCATATCATGCACTGACATCATAAACAAAAAATACTTTTCTAACTGAGTTATGAAATGTTTAATTTTGAGAATTTTAGACATCATCAGATACGTTGTCATTATCGTTTTATGATTGTAAAAACGCATTATCATCGTTTTTATCATCAGAAAACGTATCATTCCAGACAAACTTTAAAAAGCCATGTAAAACTTTCTGTATCCCTTTCAGACATGCACACGGGTTGCTTTTTTTCTCACTGTTTGAAATTTTTTTTAATCTCAGGAGGTTAAACCCTGACTTCAAGAATTATATGAATTTCGAGTAAGAAATATAATGTATACGAATTGTGGAGACTTTCATCAGAGGCATTTAATGTTGAACTTTCAGGAGGTTTTAATATATGGCTTCCAGAAGAAAGTATCACCGGAGAAAGTGTGATTTTTTATATAAAATTCTGGAAAAAATTGCATGCGAAGATGAATTTACCCTGCATCATCTTGGCTGAAAAAATTTAAATGAAGTTAATTATTTCTTCACCAAAAAAAATTAACATTTAAAAATAAAATAAAGATTTACTGATGTTTATGTTTTCAATGTATTTTTTGTGTATCAAATATGTAAAAATATCTTTAACATTTAAAAAAAATTAAATGCTCGGATCTGGAATGGAAATCTCAATCATAATTTACTTGAGATATCATTCAATGGCATTATGAGTAGTAATGGCATTCAACATTATGAGTTGTTGGAATGTTTCCGATAAATAAAGCAGGTTAATCAAAATTACGTGCCACTCAAAATTTTTGTATCACCACAATTTCTAAAAAAAAGCAAATGCTTAAAAGTCAATAAATGATAATAATCTATGCCAATGAATATAATGTACTATCTCTACCTTCTGTCGTTAAAAGAGTGGTTTTTTTTTTTAACCATGTGAATACATGGAAATGTTTTCAACTAAATATGGCTTACAAGACCCATTAACCATATAAAATATGTAATTCTGTAATTTTTTGGAAAATAAATACTTAGATATTGAATGAGTTCATGATGAAAATAGATATTTATTGCGTAAGGAGACAACAATTTCATTTTCTATTAACAGTCAAACTCGAAAAAAGTATATCGAAAATAAAATAAAATTTTGTCGTTATAACTGAAGTTTCATTGCAACCGAGGTTGACATTTTTATCACTTTTTTGATGGGATATGATTAAGAAGCAATCAAATACTTTGCTGGATTTTTTATTTCTTTGTAATTAGGGTTACCAGGTCGATAAAGAAAAACACGAGAAAAAATGGGATAGTAAATTCTCGTCAAAAATGTTGCCAAATGTTGACGAAATCGCCAAATTCTGTTTATAAATTAATTACCCTCTGTGAGGGAAAAAACGCTACAGAACAAATCTGCTAAAATGCATTTTGTGGGTGGGGGAGGGGGATGGAAAATCTGAGCAAATATGTGAAATGTGTGAATATTCGTTGTCATATTCATTACGGCATAATTTTCAAAATCATGCAAATTACCTTTATTCCCGATTCTATTGAAGATCAGGGATGAAAACAATCTTCATTGAAAAAAAAAAGGCATTTTCCGGTAATTATTCGAGAAAGCAAAATAAAGAAGTATTTTATATAGTGTTCATGTTTCGTGTAGAGTGGTCACGCTTTCTATAGTAGTCATGTCTCGTACAGCGCTCATGTTCCGTACAGCACTCATGTTTCGTATAGTATGTCAACGAGCAAGTCGGAACGTAACTCTTACAGTCGACGTCGCTTACAAGTATCACGAATAATGTGATCATCTGAATATTGTTGTCACTTTCGCATAGACCGGAACGGACCAATGTTATTACGTGGGAGAAAATTATTTTGTTATTATCGGAACTTTGGATACTGTTATCAATTTTTTTTCTGTTGAATGTTTTCCTTCGCATTTTGAAGCAAAGGTGTAACCCCAGACTAATTTTTTTTTTCCTGTAAGTTACCGTTATCAGCCTGCAAGACTTCGTAGGAGGCTAGAATATTTTTCTCCCCACTTTCTTCTTGTTGCAAAAATTTTCACATATACCGTCGTAATCGATCTGTGTATTGACTGTGATTCATCTACGTAAGGGGCTGCTTTTGCAATTTTTGTCCCGTTCTGCCAAACAGAATGTATGGTCACAGTACTTGCAAAAGAGATTTTTTTTTTTTTTAATGGTGTACTTATCATTCGGTTATTGTAATCAGAAACCTCAAATCCCGATGTGATCACATTAAGCGGAATGAACTGTATTTCCGACATTTTAATGATCTTTGAATTCAGAAAGGTTGAGAAACACTGACATAACGCATCCTAACTGTTGTTTCTTTTCAGTACTTTTTAACCCTAGATAACTAAACATTCGTCTAAGGTCGGCATTAAACTGTAAACGTTTGATAAAAGTACTTTTATAAAAGTTGAAAAACGCACCCAATAAGATCATCAGTTACATTTGCTCCAATGTAACCAATATGCTTATTGGTTGGATTTTTCAAGTTTTATGAAAGAACTTTTATGAAACTTTTATAGTGTAATCCGGGTCTAATAGACTACCGATCAGATTAGTTACTGAGTAACACTGATTAAAGTTTAGTTATGTAAGGTTAATGCAATATTGTAGTGTATTTTTGTAATTTTAATAATGTTAATGGAAAATTAACATGAAGCTATTGCCCTTTGCAACCGAAGACGGGATTGAAGCGAGAATTAAAGAGATTCATTTTTTAAAAACGTTTCAGCGAAGCACAAACTCAGATAAAATTGAAGAAACACAAAACACAAAATATCGGAGATGAATGTTCATCCCCATCTCAATGGACGTGGTTTGTCGAACCTCGGCATACCAAAGTCTCCTCGTATGACGGAATTGTAGAAGTCCATGCCATTCGGTAGAAACAGAAGACTCGGAAATACATTGTGGTGTCTCCTAGTGAATAGAGACAAAGATTTCTTTTTACGCCACGTTGTCGACGACATCCGATCTTCGGCTCGGTGGTGCCCTTTCGATGAACCAGATCGTCGTGCATGGTATCCGTAATACATAGGTGACTGGCTGTCGTAACTCTCTTTGATTGAAAACGCTTCCGATTCGAGTGGTCCTTGACCTCTCTTAAGGTGATGAAACACCGTCGCCTGCGCCATATTGGAGGGCTTCAGCTCTGAAGGTACTAGGAACAGCATTGCCATCACATAAGTGATCAACATTCCGATGTACACGGCACTCGCCATGCACCTGAGGTGTAAAAGAAAAAACTATTCAGCGACACATAAAGTTAATAGCAACATAAGATTTGACTATTTGAATTTACACAGTATTCTCCAATATCAATGGATAATAACAATAAGTTATAATAATGCAGTAGATCTTGTTTAATTCGAATCTTTGACAATTCGCACTCCCTTTGGGATATAAATGTTGAAATTTCTTGTTCAATTCGAACATTTTTCGAATTTTTTTGGATAACTTGACGTTAGAAGGGAAAAAAATCATGATTTTTCTATGATCAAATTTAGTTTGGAAAAATTCTACAAGATGTCAGACTGCTTTTATCGATCAAGTTGATATCCAACAAATTTTTAGACGTAAAATTGTGTGAAAATTTGGTTCTCTCTACTATTTTTTTTCTTGATAATTTAATACTCATTCTAACATTGTTCAACTGGAGTGCATCGAGACGCAATATTCTTTTTCAGCCTATAGACCAAGGTGTAACACAATTTTTGTCGTCATTAAGAGTATGGTAAGTATCGGAAAGTTGAGATTTTTGTATGACGTTAGTGAGAGAAAGTATGTTTCTTTGATAGTATAAACATGATAAGCAAAATTTGGGATATAGTTTCGTAACGGATGATCATGATTTGTTTCCGTAAATCAGGCTTCGAACATGGTCAAGAAATTCTGCATTGATGTCGATTCCAGAACAGTAGAATGATGTAGCAGCTAAGATCAATTACATTATAATTATAAATCATTGAAATGAAATTTTAATAATTGATATTTATTATATCCTATGTAAATGTTGATGATCAAGTTACAACTTATTGGATAATTCGAATGTTTTGAATGATTTAAACTATTTTCCAGTGACTTTGGACTTCGAATTAACCAAACTCGGCTGTACATGTAAAAATCATCAATAATAACAATAACACTCTAAAAACGGTGTATTAATAATATAAAACTCTTTGTTTTCAAGAGTTTTTCAATGAACACTTCCGAGGAGCACTAACGAGCATTTGTGATTAGACCAAACAAAATATATCGTATATATTTTATAGGCTTCTATGTTCCGGACTCTGCCACGAAGCTGGGCTGGAAGAGATCTCGGGAATGGGATAAGTCCAGTGGTAAAGTTCTGGTGTCCATTCAGGCTTCTATGGCGGATTTCTTAATTTGTTGATAATATATGCATTGTTATTTGAACAACTGTAAAAAAGTACCAACAACATAAAGAAATTTTCAGAGGCAGAATTTTCAAATCATTGAAGAAAAAAAAATACTTTGAACTCTTGATTTCTCTAAAATAATTTCAGTCGCAAAAATCTCGCTGTGAAGAAATTTAAATATTTATAAAATGCTGACGAAAAAATTGAGAAAATTTCCCCATGAAATAATTACGAAAAATTGGGATAGAAAAATTAAATGTACATAATTTATGGATAATCTTTGATGAATCAATTAGAGGAGAAAATTTTGAAACGTCTTCTGTTAAGAATGGGATTCCAAACGAAATCGAAACAAACATCGCGATGGTAAATACCAAAAAGGAAAGATGTCTTTAAAAGTTACTAAAATGTTAGCAAGTTACCAGAATGAATTGCAGTTGCATAGCGAAAGAAGAGATTGAAGCAAAGGAAAAATGCTAAAAAGGAATCTAATGATAATTCGAAACAGAAACAAAGAGATCTAATTCTTGAGCAATTTACTGAAACAGGAGCTCAACAAAGTAATAAATTGCCGTAAAATAGTCTTTTAAAACTTCGATTATTTCGTTCTGGTTCTGGAAAAGAAAGGTAATGCTCCTTCCATATCAGAAGCTGAAAATTTTTCCCACGTGGGCATCATTAGACTGACTGACTGAGGTAGATACATTTTATCAGGGCGTACCGAGTCTTTAAGACTCCCATAAGCTTCCCTGTTCGATGCTGCTCCGTACGAGCTGGATGAAGTTAAGAAACTGTTTGTATGCGATAGAGTTGGGTGTGTGAGTGTACGAATAAAAGGTGTGTCAGTAAAAGATAATAAAATTTACAGCCTATGCGGTACTCAGAGAGTCAGTATATGTCAAATTAGTTAAGATCATTTTAGAAAATATGAATTCAATAAGTTGTGGCTTACTTATCACAGAAATTTGCAATTTGTAGAGCTATGTCCGAAGTAGGTGAAGTATCAAAATTCAAGAACGCATTTCATATGCAATTACAAAATCTAACTGTCAATTATCTCAGCAAAAAATTTACAAAAAAATTGTGGAATCCTGCATCCAATGATTACAACAGAGTATATATATATATGTTCATTCTCATTAATTTCGTGATTAAATACAATATATATAATTACATGTGGATACAAGATTAAATACGATAAATATGGGTAGTAGCGTTTAGTATATATGCAACACTATGCCTCCAATCAATGAAGAGAGAATTAGAACTATTTACACTTTTCACAAAACTAAGCCATTTCATTGACTCATATCAGGCCAGTATGTTCTTAGGTCAAAGACACCTCAACATCTCTCCCGCAGGATAAGGGGAGATGTCTCTTATGTGCTGATAATCTGGATATTCTGATATTTCAGCCCTATCAAAATATCCTCTATATAGTTTGACTAAATAGCCATGCATGGTTTCAATGTTCAAATTCTTCATTATGTCAAGATTTCTGATATTCCATTGTGCTCAGTATGTCACCGAAATATTTTATTTTGTTGTACTTGTAATTGTTTGATGAAAAAGAGTTTCGCTGTAGAAAAGCATGGTGCTGCATAGCACATAATTGGTCTGACTGCCTTGTACATAATGGTTTTGTTTTTGAGGCTAAGTGTGTAACAGACTCTGTTTAGAAGTCTTGCAGCCTTAGCGACACGAACTTTCCCCTCATGAATGTGAACTTTGAAACTGAGCTTTTCATCCAAAATAACATCAAGATATTTTGTCTGAGACTTGGTGTGCCCACTGTGGTAGTGGTGTTCGGTGGGAGTTGCCTTCTTGAAAACCATATAAACTTCTTCAGTCACTTCTAAGAGTGACAACACATGAGACTATTCCCTTTTTATAATAGTACTAGCTATAATACCCGGCGCTGCCCGGGTTTTCTTCAATGAGGCTTTTTTGGATCACGTGATATCTCCCTCTCTTTTTCTTGAGGGACATACAAACCGTGTCCAAGTTAACCAATATAGCGACCTGCGCGATTCATGAAATAAACAAATCTAGATTTACACAGAAACGTAGAAATGAATATATATTGTTCTTTTTTTAAGGGGCGCTAGGTATTTCGATTCCCCCCCCCCTGAACTTCAAGTTATCCATCTGTCTGTTCCAGCTTCCAAAAATCCTTAGTTAAAGCTGTGGAATTTTTTCGATGCACTTTTCACGGGCTCATAACTAATTTTAAAATATCCTAACCCACATGAATTTATGCAAATAAATATCAAAAGAGACAATATGGAGACATTAATTTTCATACTTGAGAAGATATAAATGAAATCAATGATATTGCTCGAATATCCAACTCAAAAGTATAGGTTTGGCTAATTACTTCGTATTTAATCTCCTGGGCTTCGTATATCTCTAAGCGAACTGAATATTTCAAAAATCGAGAATTCAATACAATTTTTGAAATTATTGATGTGTGACGGAAAACCCACCAAATTTCCGCATCTCTACAGTAAAATCGACAATTTTAGCACTGATTTCTATGAGGATCACCCTTTTCCCTGGCTCTCAAAGCGATGCTGATGATGATTATGACGTCTATTCAAAAAGCCTCATTACTGAGAGTATATTGAAAATGTGGCAAACCATTATAAAGGCATAAACTATTATACATATACTAACAGGATTAAAGAAGTGACAAACCGTTGTAAAGGCACATAGACGTCTGAAACGCATTGCTAGGGAACCACGGTAACCAAAGTAAACGTTCGGAAAGTGATTGTTGAGGCCCAAAAACCATTGTTGCCGGACAGTTTTTTGCCCATTTGGGGCATTTGCCCTGGTCTGACGAAATTTTAAAGTAGCCTATCGTTCAAGTCGGGTCCCATTTGGTATATATGCAAAATTTGGCGACGATCGATCTAAAATTGTAGATTTGTATAGAGAACACACACACACACACACACACACACACACAGAAAATCAATTTTATATATATAGAAGATTGATTTTCTGTGTGTCTGTGTGTGTATGTTCTCTATACAAATCTACAATTTTAGATCGATCATCGCCAAATTTTGCATATATACCAAATGGGACCCGACTTGAACGATAGGCTACTTTAAAATTTCGTCAGACCAGGGCAAATGCCCCAAATGGGCAAAAAACTGTCCGGCAACAATGGTTTTTGGGCCTCAACAATCACTTTCCGAACGTTTACTTTGGTTACCGTGGTTCCCTAGCAATGCGTTTCAGACGTCTATGTGCCTTTACAACGGTTTGTCACTTCTTTAATCCTGTTAGTATATGTATAATAGTTTATGCCTTTATAATGGTTTGCCACATTTTCAATATACTCTCAGTAATGAGGCTTTTTGAATAGACGTCATAATCATCATCAGCATCGCTTTGAGAGCCAGGGAAAAGGGTGATCCTCATAGAAATCAGTGCTAAAATTGTCGATTTTACTGTAGAGATGCGGAAATTTGGTGGGTTTTCCGTCACACATCAATAATTTCAAAAATTGTATTGAATTCTCGATTTTTGAAATATTCAGTTCGCTTAGAGATATACGAAGCCCAGGAGATTAAATACGAAGTAATTAGCCAAACCTATACTTTTGAGTTGGATATTCGAGCAATATCATTGATTTCATTTATATCTTCTCAAGTATGAAAATTAATGTCTCCATATTGTCTCTTTTGATATTTATTTGCATAAATTCATGTGGGTTAGGATATTTTAAAATTAGTTATGAGCCCGTGAAAAGTGCATCGAAAAAATTCCACAGCTTTAACTAAGGATTTTTGGAAGCTGGAACAGACAGATGGATAACTTGAAGTTCAGGGGGGGGGGGAATCGAAATACCTAGCGCCCCTTAAAAAAAGAACAATATATATTCATTTCTACGTTTCTGTGTAAATCTAGATTTGTTTATTTCATGAATCGCGCAGGTCGCTATATTGGTTAACTTGGACACGGTTTGTATGTCCCTCAAGAAAAAGAGAGGGAGATATCACGTGATCCAAAAAAGCCTCATTGAAGAAAACCCGGACAGCGCCGGGTATTATAGCTAGTTTTATATATATAGATCTTGTGGCAAATAACCAATGATGACAAAACCACTTCGAGTCCCCGTAGACGAATTTATCTGGTTGCGGAAAATGATTAGTATATATAAATCAGGTATTCTTAAACGATTCACCAATTACATGGTTTTTAAATATGCAGTAGAATTAATGTGTGAATTGAAATAGGAGAAATATTCTTAAAAATTAAGTGGCAAATGAATATTTTTATTGTGCTTGACTAAAACCTCAAGTAAAAAGTTTTTCTTTAGTTGAATTACGGAACATTGAGGTATATAAAAATCTAATGTGCATAATTTAAGAATGAACTTCGATGATTCGATTAGGGAAGAAAGTTCGAAACTTCTTCAGACACTAATGGGATTGAATAAAATCGAAACAAATATAAGAAGAGGAAATAAAGGTCATGATGGTAAATACCTAAAAGAAAGATGTCTTTAAATGCAATTCGCTAGTTACAAGAAGGAATGTTAGTTGAATAAAGAAAAAATAGATTTTAACAAAAATAACAGAAAAACTTAATGATAATTAGAGATTTCTTTTCAAGGTTCCGGCTAAACTTTCTTCTCCGTGTAGAAAGTATGTGAAAGAAAGCAAATCCATCACTACGAGAATTATTTCTGTTATTCAACACAGAAATACGGTTACAGTACTACGAAATTTTAAATACGGGAAATTTTTTTCGGCGATAGAGATGATACACTCCGTCTTAAAGGTTCAGATTTAATGCACTTTTCTTAAAACAACCAGAAAAATACGGAGAGTAACATTGACATCTCCCGATGGATAAATCCTGTAGCATTTTTACATCCATTGTAGTCAAGACGCATCGCTGGCCAATCTAAAACCGATATATTTTTCCGATTAAAAATCTGTTTTGTGGCAGCTAATATTTGAATAAACAGATTATAATGTCGAAGTGTCCAGCTTGTCCTCCTAAATCTTTTCTAATGGGTAGGAAATTGTTCTCGAGGGTCCTTGTAAGCATCAGAGATTAGACGGCCAATTTCAAAAGTATCAGTAAGAAGACCATATCGGTGTATGGCATGTAAGCTTCATGTTTTTGCACCACTAAATATGATACGAAGCTATTGATCTCCAAAAATATATGATTTCGGGCCATTTCTTTGTCTCTTCTCCACCTCCCTTCAGTGCTTCTTTGTGAGAGGCGGTTTCCTAACAACTTTTTTATGAATCAAATAGCTTTTCTGATCCGTCTACGAGCTGCATTTACAGGGTATCCCAGAACTCCATGTAGAAACTTGGAGGGGAGGGAGAGAACATCGTTAGCAATCATAAGCACATAGAAAATCATGGTCGGAAATGCCACCCTCAAGTTAAATAGAGACAAAGGCACAGTGAGGACATAATACAGAAAGCAGTGTAAATCGCTTTCTTATCCAAAAAGTACAATAATAATAACAAGCATCACCGGAGGTGTTCAAAATCTCGCCCATTGGCATTGATGCATTACATCAATTATGCATAATCATGCATAAATTCAATTACATCAATGCATGACATCTACGCGGCATGAATTGCTGAACATTTCCAAAGATACCGGGCATTTCGTGGATCGTAGCAGCAGCGATGGTGATTCGTACCACCAAGGTCATGTCTGAATCTACTGGCGTTTCGTAAACAATAGCCTTCAAGGCACTCCAGAGAAAAAATATCAAGCGGACATAAATGGTAATCTGGGGACCATGCGCCCTTGTGAGGTCACGTACCGCGCTACCGCTGCATTTCCGACCATGCTTCCCTATGTTATTATAATTCCTAACGATGTTCTCTACGTCTCCTCCAAGTTAGAACCTCTAGGAGGTACTGAGTTAGTGCGGGGAGTTCCGGGACGCGTATAAACAATTCCTAGTTTCGTAGCAACATTATAGAAATTTTGCTCATCTTGATTCGTCGAACTTAAGTATGTTATTTGGCAAAATTCTCAGTTTCGCCAAAAGCTCCGCCCCCGTGACGTCTTGCTGTCTTTCTTGCTCGTAGTAACCAATCACCTGCGTGCTAATGCCTCTTGTGTTGCTAAGAGAGTAGGAATTGTAATTAAGCTTCCGGGACACCCTATATTGGAATTTTCCCCTTCGGATCATTTATAATATTTCATGCAAGTTCTTTTTTTTTTCTTTTTTTTGCGTACTACAACGACCTTTCGGCTTTCGGGACACACGTTGAATAAATACAGATCAGGCACTGGATTTCGACCGGCTTGAAGCTATTGCAATGCCTTTTATAGCCTTTCTTATTGCTTTCGAATGGACTATGGCCGCGAATGATTTCATCGCACGATATGCGACGACTTTGGCAATTTTTCTTTAAATGAAAACAAGTCCGATAGCTTTCCACTTTTATATTATCCTATCACGTCTCTGATACGCCACATAAAAGCATTCTTCACAATTTGGGGAAAGGAATGCCAAGAGACTGAAATAATATTCCATTTTAGACAGGTTTCCGTTTTATAAAGGTGCACATAAAAGCATTAATCAGTGTAGGAACTATTTTTTTATTCCGTGAAAGACAGGTTTCCGTCTCATACAGTCCATATCTTAAGTAGGTTTCACTGTATTTACAGCGTATGAGTTTGAGAGTGCCATCTATCTTTCACAAAAGACAACTGAAAAAATGTAATTATTTTATGCTGCCCTGTTGAGAGAAACATTTCTCCCACTAATCCCGTAGCCTAAGGGTTAATCTTTTTATGATGACGGGCGTAATATTACGTCCAATCACCAGTGGAATAAATTCAAACACGTTCTCTTTGTTTCCTTTCCTCTCTCTTGACCGTCACGAAACTTTGTAGTAACCCTTGCTTTTTCTTAACCTCCTTTGACTTCTGATTTTTTCCCACTCATAATGTATGTTTTTATACATGTGAGAGTAAAAGAAAGCACGTAGGGTGAGGGTTAAAAAGTGGACTCTAAAAAAATTCTCGTCTACCTTATCTATTGAAAGTTTTCTTTGTATATTTTCCCCTTCTTCGTTTTTCTAAGAAAGTAGGTTAGGACAAAGTGGCCATATTTATCGCCGTTTGTCAAATAGAGAAAATAAAAATTTCTTACCAAAACCTTGAACGTTAAGTGGTTAAAAGACTTGTCAAACTCACAATCAGCTTAATAACTTCCGTCCACAATTCAGGTCTATCACTATTAAAAATTTTATTACCGTAATTTTTGGCAGCTATAGATGCAGAAATGTACCATTTCTAAAATATCTTGATCGCAATAAAAAGCGGAAAATTTACAGTCGATACCCGAAATTATAACGAAATTATAAACGAAATCCGGAGAAATCGCTTCGTTATAAAGGAATTCTAGGTTTTTTACATTGTTCATTGTTCCTATGAAAACTTATCAGGGGGATTAGAAAAGTATTCGTTATAAAATGAGATTTCCGCTGTAACATTATTCGTTAAAACGGGATTCGACTGTTATTATCAGTAGCGTGAATTGAATACGAATGTGGGACATTTTTTGCTCTTGAAATAAGGGATGAAGTTCAGACTCATCAAAAAAAAGTTTGTAATCGGAAATACAAAAACCAAAATTGTCCGAAATTGGTTTTGTTGTAGATTTATCTTTACCGAGGCCCCAGCGATGAAACAGCGGGAAAGAAACCTCTTGCTACCTTACGGGAATTAGTTTTTTTTGAAGTTGGATCTCTCTTTCAGTTTTCTGCTTGAAGGTCCACGAACCGAGATAGATGATGATGGATTCTTTTCAGGAGTAGCGGTACTTGTTATACGGCATTTGTTTGGCATTCCCCGTCAAATAACTAAAACATTGATCCACGTATTTTTTGCTCGTTTTTTTTTATATTCAAAGCTTTCATTCGAACAACGCTCGGTTGCGTGTTTGTTTCTGTTCAAAGATAATCGATTTTTTCCAAGGCCTAAATCTCCATTTGTTTCGCGATCAAGTCACTTCCCTGACTTTCACAATACTTTATGTGAGATTAGATGTGATGACGCAGATTGTTTGAAGAGGTTTCAGACCTTTTAACATAGTGAAAACTGCAGAAGAAATATCATTGAAAATACTATTTAACCATTGCTGTTATATACAGGGTGGGCAAAAAGTCCGTAGAAACTTTAAAAATTCATAAAAAAAGACATTCATAAAACCAGGAAAATAACCGAAATAAGAAACGGTTTGCAGGGTTAGCATCGCTAGGTCACGGGAATTTTTTTAAGACAGCAAAGAAAAAACCAGCCGATAGGTTGTGCTGACGTACACAAGTCAAAGAAAAGATACGCAAATCGTTTATTACAGCAGTATGTGTACAACCACCACAGGGTAACACATTGCAGGCGAGTCACAAATCCTGCAACGACAGAGTGCAACAGGTCCACATACACGGTTTAGAATGGTGAACTAGATGTGGATTAGGAGCGCAAGTTCCTATAATTCATTTGCATATTTCCACCGAAGTCGCTCGTACCAGCGCCACGTACTATTATCCGGTTTTAAGTTCCTTCGGACTTTTTGCCCAAAAATGTATTTCCATTTTTGTAAACATAGTTTTAACTGCATATGGTGTCATATGTCAGTATGAGCTTAACACATCTTTAAAACTTAATTTTTTTGTAAATTTTCAAAAATATAAATTGAAATTCACATCCACGGCGCTAATAAAATTTATTCCACGGCACACTTCCATATCACGGAAGTGTGCGGCAGGCACGCTATTCCTGTACATATACCGCGAGTCAATTAAATGATGTGGTTTACATACCGCTTAGTTCATTTTTACAAAATCAGGTTTGAGGTTACGGCCCACATCAGATGACTCCAAGGGCCATATTTGCCCCACGGGCAGGGGACTGAGCATGTATGGCGTAGACGGTTTTTTTTTTTGATAAATTAGAAAAGTAAAAAAATAGTTCACAATTTTTTTTCCACTCACAGATGGTAATGCATCATGAAAAACTCGGCATTACACATAAAATGCTACGCAGCACATCCATGTTTATAACTATTTACGAAACATGAATTTGCCACATTTCAAATAAGAATACACGCTCGGGATACAGGTGATATTTAAAGATTGCAGTCCATTGTGCCTAGCAACTAGCTGCAAACAAGCATGTCAAAATGCAAAACATCAAATTTCTGAATCCGAAATAAAAGGTTTGGGAAAGATGTTGTATATCTGTGGCGCAATCTACACTAAGAAACTTAATTTTTCAAATAATATAAGGCTTTAACATCGGCAATGGTTGCTTTAAAACAGCTATTGACTGGAAAATATTTTTAATATGAAGAGTGTTCCATATTTCGCATCACAAGGGCTGGCTGACTACTAACCTGCTTTGATACCAAAAATAAAGGCGTCTACAGAATAAATCTTGCGTTTTCAGCTTCTCGAGCCAATAGGAAAGTGTACATGTAGCTTGCAAGATATAGAATAATTTAATCAGTCAAATGTTTATCATGTTACGTTCACCCACATTATACAGCGGAATGTCCAACATATGTTTTCAAAGAAACGTCCTAGTTTTCGTGGTACTTGTTTGTGTCTTATTTTAACTTTAGAGGCAATGAAATTTTCAATCATAATAAAAAAAGGCAACAAGAATCTAAAACTTATTCTTAATACTTTTTTTTTAGTAAATACTTGCTATATCGCCAAGGATTTGTTTCATGAAAATGGGTAAAACAAATCTCTTCGGCCGATAAAATAACTGAAAAACTGCCGATAGGTGGAGCTTGTACGAGTGACTTCAGTGGAAATATGCAAATGAGACGGTTATAAGAACTTGCGCTCCTAATCCACACCGTTGTAAACCGTGTATGTAGACCTGCTGCACTCTGCCGTTTACTGGATTTGTGACTCGCCTGCAATGTGCTATCCCCTGTGGTGGTGGTCATGTGGAATACATACTATAGTAATAAACGATTTGGAGGCATTCTGTTCATTATTTGCGTATCTTTTCTTTGACTTGTGTACGTCTGTTTTTTTTTTAGTTCTCTCCCCCCCCCCCCCCCGTCTTTAAAAAATTCCCTTGACCCAGCGATGCTAGCCCTGCGCAAACCGTTTTTCATTTCGGTTATTTTTCCGAATTTTATGAATTTTTAAAGTTTCTACGGACTTTTTGCCCATCCTGTATATAAAATAACATGTAGTGACTGATTCGTCAAAAGAGGTTTCAAAGATTATATAGAAAAATCATGCCGAGCCGAAACCACTGAAACTGCCCACATGCCCCGGGCATCTCGGGCAACAGCTCACACTTTCAAAACTGGAAAGTTATAAACTTCATTTGAAAGGAGAAAAACATTTTAATGCGAAAATAATTTTTTTTTTCATTCCGTTCCGTTTAATAACTCGGAAAAATAATACATATGAAAATTTAAAAAAAAAATGAAGCTGCATCGGCCGGGAATCGAACCCGGGCCGCCCGCGTGGCAGGCGAGCATTCTACCACTGAACCACCGATGCTTGCTAGTGTTTGTAGCCATTTCATACCACTGCAATCAAGCTCAACTTCATTTCGATTTCTCCCCGTGAAACGTTTACTACAAAGAATGACAATGAAAAGAAGATCCAGGTATGCTCTGAGGTTTATTGACCTTATATTTTACTTATCTTTTTTTCAAAGCTATGGTTTTTTGAGCTTGAGAACCGACCTTTTGAAAGGACGAAACAGGTTATTGGCGAGTTACTGGAGTTTATTTTACTGTTGGCATTAATAAGTGGTAGGACATCGTCACGATGTTAAAACAGCTGCTGCAGAAACACGATCATAAAAACACTAGATTATGGGTTTCATTTCGTATACGTGTTTCACAAATAAAAGCAACTCATTCCAACGTCAAAAGAAAAGATATAGGGTGATTATTAGAGCCCGGAAGTGTTCAGACAAAATGCCATAAATGCCTTTCTTTGCCTATTTTCACTTTTTTTTTGGCGAAAATGCCTATTTTTGAAATTTTTGTGCCCGTAAATGTCTATTTTAACATAATTTTAAGTTCATTAGGAAATTTCAGAGGCCATAATCGGTAAAACTTGGATACTTTTTGTGCATTTTTGTTTTTTTATTTCCAAAACTTTCAGTATTAATAATCATCAGAAAACGCTCTCTCCCCTTCCAGCTCCATTTACACTCAAATAAGTGATCTGATGTGCAGGGCCGTCTTAAGAGCCTCATGAGCCCCTGGGCCAAGTGATGTTTTTGAGGCCCTACCTGGAAAATTCTCGAAAATTTCAATCACTTCTCATTTTTGTGAGGTCCCCTGGCCGTGCCCGGGTGAGCCCATGCATTAAGACGGCACTGCTGATGTGTCATGATCGGTGGTGCCATGTGTTGAACCTCGTGACCAAAAAGACTTAGAAAAATTCAACCAAAAAACTTTGCTTTGACCGGATGGCGTTAGACGTGAACGATTTTGTTTCAGATGAACGCAGTCCGTGTTGGAAAAGCAGAGGAACATAAGAAATTTTTGTTTCTTCACGTACTTCACATAATGTGTCTCTCTCAGCCATTAGATTGCGTTATGTATAGCTGACCGATGACTGTCCCCAAGAGGTCATGAATTGACGTCATGCCTCACACAAGGCGGGGGTAGGAGCAGACAGTGCTCTGGGGCACACTATGGGCTGTTAAATATCAAGACCGCCTAAAAAACAGTTCAAAATACATTGACTACGGATTTGTATAATAGCTACCAAAGAAAGCATTTCCGTGTGAATTTCACTCATGTGTGTGTAAGAACACTTGTATCATCATCGATAAAAAAATTAGAAAACGAAATTTTATTGCATTTTTTTCAAATTAAAATTAGTTTTTTTTTGGGGAGGGGGGTTTCATATGCGTGCGTCGGGCATGTGGTAAAAGAAAAGTACATGGTCGGAATTTTTACATGCCCCGGGCTTCTCGGGCAACAGCTCTGCACTGCACTTGAAAAACCGGAAAGTTATAAATTTTATTTGAAAGGAGAAAGGCATTGAACACCAAAAGAATGTTTTTTATATTTTGTAACTCGGAAAAATAATGCAAATGAAAATTTAAAAAAAAAAAAGTTAAGCTGCATCGGCCGGGAATCGAACCCGGGCCGCCCGCGTGGCAGGCGAGCATTCTACCACTGAACCACCGATGCTTGCTACCGTTTGTAGCCATTTCATACCACTGCAATCAAGCTCAACTTCATTCCGATTTCTCCCCGTGAAACGTTTGCTACAAAGAATGACAATGAAAAGAAGATCTAGATATGCTCTCTGAGGTTTATTTTTTGACCTTATATTTTAACATGGAATTTAGTATTCGATTAAATTGACCAGCTCGCAATCGTGGGTGTGTGATAGATGCGGCCACACAGGACCCTGCGCTTGAAGGACTCTAAAATACGTGGTAATATTTAAAAAAAAATAATAAATAATTTTTTTTTAAATACAAAAATAGAAAATAGCCATGTTTCAACTGTAGAAAGTATAATTCCAAATAATACAACCAAATAAACGAAAATTATTCACAACTTGAAAAGGAGCCCCACAGATCATTTTCTCTACCGGCCCCGTGTCTGGTTATGGCGGCCATGGAATAGGTCTAATCCTGAGGGTCTAATAACATTTTATTTTTTGGGCTTGAAATCAATTTAACTTGGATAATAATGCACTTATTATAATCTATAATTAAAACAATAGACGGATTAAGTGCAACCAATTTTTCTGTTAGTTTTTGGACCCTTAATATCTTTGTTTTTAGTTATTTTTTCTGCCTTCTAAAAATTATAAATGCCTTTTTTTAGTGCCTATTTCAGAAATTTAAGTGTCTTTTTGCCTGCCTATTTCAATTTTTAGTGTCCAAACTTCCGGGCTCTAGTGATTATAATTAAAGTTCCCGTCCGCGGAGTAGTTTTTCTCAGAAACTGCCTATCCGAATGCAGCCAAATTTTCAGAATATCTTAATGAGACCAAGGAAAAGAGACATATATGATATTAAAAAAATAGTTTGATTTTCGGCCACAAGGTGAAAAAATCGCGCATTTTATTGAATTTCCTTTTCTCCCATGGATCATACAGCGTATATAAGTTTCAATGCAATACGTCTACCAGAACGGGCGCTACATAAGTCTGAGGAGTGTCAGCATACTGACGGACACTACAGTTTAGGAGGTTATAAAATCACATTTTTCAATTCATTCATTCCTCCATGTACTACATTGGTCTGAGCAGTGTGTCAGTATACTGAAACTATTCAGCCCTACGTAACGCACGTTCTGATCGACGTATTTCTTTGAAACTTTGTATATACACTACAGGGACCATGGGGAAATGTAAAATGCAATGAAAAAGTGTCACTTTTGCACCTGGTAGTCGAAAATTTAACTTTTTTTTTTAATTTCATAAATCTCTCTCCCATGAACTCATGAAGATATGTTAAAAAATTCAGCTGTATTCGGGTGAGCAGTTTTTGAGGAAAAACTACTCACAATACATGGGAACTTTAATTATAATCTCCCTTCATATTGTACAAATATTATGTATAAACAACACCAGCATAGTTTGAAACATTTGACGTGAAAACGATCACCATCCCAAGGACATTACTGTCAAAGTTTGGCAGTAATTGGTCATTTCGCGAATTGGCCAAATATGTTGTAAATTGAATCGGCCAAAATTCCGGAGTGTTGCCATCTAGTTTGCGAAGTGGCAGGAGATCCCTGGCCAAAGCTGGATAACAAAAGACATGATTCAGGGTCATGCTGTAACCTTCTTTTTTTTCAAAATTCGACTGCAAAAACTAAATGCCTATATGATTATTTTTATAGTTTTTACTCTCAAATTTCTATTTTTTTTTCCTTCTCGTCACGTGGAACTTATCCACTACAGCTACTACAGTCGAATCACGCTTTAACGAATACCGTTATAGCGAAAATCTCGTTTTAACGAACACTTTTCTAATCCCCCAAATAAGTTTACATAGGAACAATGCTAGGTAACCTGGAATTCCTTTATAACGAAATTTCGTTTTAACGAAGTGATTCCCACGGTCTCGTTATAACGGGATTCAACTGTATTATATATATAGTATAGCCATGTATCACACGTTGACGATGAAAAAAATGGATTCGGAGCCTACAGGACCTTCTTACATCAGGACATCGAACTTTGGCCGGGGATCACCGACCACTTAGCGATTTTTCCGCGTTTCGTGCTTTGACAGTAGCATATATAAATATAGGATTTCGTTTTACTCGTCCTTCCAACTATTAGTTTGATATGCTCACTGGTGGGCCAAAAAAACCCACAAGACTCACTATTTGGCCAACCAGTAAGAACAAAAACAGTTACTGTTGGGGCATGGTCTTCTCCTGTCTGCGACTTCCGCAAAACTACCCTGGTTCTTTGAAATCACTTCGTTCGTATCTCAACCAGCTGCGATAAACAGAGGTTCTTAACTCAAAGGTATACAGAGGTTCTTAACTCAAAGGTATACAGAGGTTCTTTACTCAAAGGTATACAGAGGTTCTTAACTCAAAGGCAAGTCCCTAAGGTGGCTCCAGAGATGTTTCAACAACCACTGCAAGAGGTTCCTAAGAGTCCTGAAGAACGTATATCATAATGAAGCATAAATAAAAATTAAAAAATAACGAGTGGTCATAACACAGCGTTGGTCTATGGGTCATTTGGTAATTGACCAACGAGGTTCTCAGGGGTTCTGAGTACAGAATGAAAAATACAACCTATATAACAGTGTAACCGAAATAGTGCACGACTACCTAGGGTGCCGTGGAATTGGTAGTGTCCTACGTGTTTCATGGGGCACTCCCCTTGAAGCGCGAAAGAAGCCTTTTTCATAGATATAGCATATAGCTAAGATACTTTCCTATTTTTTAGAAATGCATAGGGACCTTGAACCAGTTCCATCAAATGAATATGGATATTTTCTATTTATAATTGAATATTTTGTATCTAGCTTTAATATTTCGTTTTACAAGCAGTTCGCCATCAATTTTGTTCCCTTTGAACGACATTTTTTACAGAGCTTGTAAAGAGGGAAGGACCTCATTGTACCCCAGGTCCAAACTTGCTTAGACGGATTATTTACGACTAACTCTAGGACATAGAAAAACTTTCCGATAATTCGAAAATAGAAAACAGAAATAATCGAGAAATTATTAACTGTCCGTTCTCCCAAAACAAATTGATCGAAGATAAAAGAAATTATCTTCTCCGATGTCTGAACATAATTTACTTTTTAAATTTCCCGTTTTTTGTGCCTGAAACATCAGACAAACGTGATTTATACCTCAATTTGCCACATTTTAATCCTAATAACGTTATCAAAAGCGAAATTCGCAGCTTGAAACTTATCATGTCATCAAAATTTCAATTATTGACTATAAATTGAAAATTTCCACTCCACGGAGCAGTGAAAATGCATTACGCGTTTGATAGCATTTTCCTAAAGGTCATACGACGCAATGACACGTCAGCTGCTTTGACAACTAATTTTATCCGTGTAGAACTTAAAAGACAACTTTTTTTTTGACATAAACAAAAGCTTTATAAAATTAATAACAATTCTCTAAATCTTGAAATTAAATTGCAATGTTATATATATACAGCGGTGGTGTAGTGGTGGAATGCTCGCCTACCACGCAGGCGCCCCGGGTTCGATGCAGTTTCATTTCGCGCCTAAGTGGCGTGATTGTAAGATGCTTGTCTACCAACGTTGCCGTCTGGTCCTTGGTGCGAACCGGGGAGAAGAATACAGTACAAGATATTCTCCCTAACGAACTCGAGACGATCACCGATAGATGGCGCCTTCATTTCCAGCCCAACTCGTTAACGGCAGTGAATTGCAATATGGGGATATGGCCGGAGTTGGTGTTTTGCGAGGTAGTTGTCGTGCAATGACATACAAAATCCAGCCAATTTGAAAACTTGTACGGTAAAGCATTTAAAAGAATAATTATTTATTTCACAATATCAGACGTGAAATCAAATGTAATTTTTGATCATAAATTTATGCATCATAAAAATTAACAATAAAAAGTTAAAACTAAAAACATATTCAAAATTAGTTCGATTTTATCATTTTAACATAAGTTGTTGACATAATTATTTAAAATAATTTATTATCACGTCAAAATTTCCTATTAATACTTTTCGTTCACAATGAATTCTTAAAAACGTAGTTTTGCTGTTATACGGCCTAAAGAAGAAATTTCCGTCGGTATTAAATTTATTCCGGGTAAATTACGGCCCGCAAAATCGGTTTTATAAAGAATACATCCCTCAAGCTGAAAAATTTGTGTTTGAAGCCACTTTTTAGACTTACACGTTTATTTCAAATAATAGACAATTGAAAAAAACTCTCGAACGCAGTTCATGAAATGCTCTAATTGGGAAGCCCAAATTCACGTTATGACTATAATTTGAATTCATCTTCTAAGAAATTTTGCTTGGGCGGTAGTAAAAAACTAGCATAAAGTAGATTGAATGTCCCTCAAAATGTCAAATGACTTTTTCCTCTTTTTTTCAAAAATTATAGAATCCTAAAACTTGTTTCGAAAATTATAATATCTGCTTGAAGATACTGATATTTGAAGATAAAGAGGATTATACTATATGAATATTTTCATGCAAATGAACTTCAACGTGATCGAATATGTGATGATGTCTTCTCTGCCATGTTTGCAAATCTAGGTAATTCATCAATTTTACCATTACTGGTACAAAAAAAGAGGACATTTCTAAAAATAACTAATTCAATTAAATACCCTGTACAAATTGCATTCATGAATTACGATTAATGCAGATTTCAGTCATACGTATGTAAACGTTGCGTAAGGCATACATGCTCAACTTATGACCCGCGGGCATAATGTGGCCCTCGGAGTAATATGTTGTGACACGCGACCTCAAACCCTAATTTTGTGAAAGTTAACCAAGTGGCACACCTACAGATAACTTAGGTAACTTAAGAGACCTGCGTTCTGCATCAATCAAGTGGCCCATGGCACAGTTCAAGATCACACACAAGTGACCCGCTTCATATCTCCAGATCACTTGAGCAAAGAACACCCGAGCCAACAAGCCTAGGAGGGAAGTTGCGTGGTCCAGGACCTGGCCTCGCCACGTTGGATGGCTCACCCGATTCAACAAGCCAACGAGGGAAAACGTGGTTCATGACCTGGCGCCTGGCCACAGAGAACAACAAAGGGTGCAATAGAGATACAAAGACATCATAAGAGCTCATCAATATAAATTTTGTATAATTAGAAGTAATTAAATCTGTATATACCTTTTTTTTAATAATGTGTCTATATTCATGTAATGCATTTTATATGCATAATAAATCACCCGACACGGCCCAGCCCCTCATCCGGAACAATGGCTAAAATTGACAATGGTCGATAGAGCCTGGGCGGTGCACGGTATGAAATCAAATGAAATGCCTACATCAGAGGTGCGACGACTCTCACATTGAGCAACCGAAATCTGCACGATTTCCCATCATATCCCACATCTATCAAGATGGTGACAAAATAATGGCACCTTGCCACGGAAATTTCAGGTCCCTTCGCTAAAAAAGGCACCGCAACCCTGTCCCATATGCGTAAGCATATTTGACTTGAATCAAATTGTCAAAACATCAGCTTATTCGAGAAATTCGTGAAACTGATTCGAATTCAATTTTCATTTGAATAAAATGGTAAAACATTTTTAGTTTGCGTAAAAAAAAAAGTTTGCTCTTCTCTTATAATTTCTTTTTAAATCAACTAATAGAAAATTGGTGATTGAATTAAAATTTCGTTAAATTCATGCGTGAGTTATAACAAGAATTATTATATAATTATACAAATTTTTTAAGATAGAGATTATTGTGTTAGTTATTTTATTAAATAATCGAAATTCAAATTTATCTATCTTTTCCACAATAAAATGAACTAACTAACAACAGATGTGAATTCACGATGAACTAGATGCGTAGAAGGTTCTATAAATTGAAAATTTTGAAGATGCTTTTACCGTGGTTTATAATGATCATTGTTGTCTAGAAAACTTTCACTCTATTGTTACTCATGTAACAGTTCTGAAAATCATTGTTATTCGAGATTGTGTGTGAATGTGTTTCAATGAAATTTCTTTCGCAGTCACAAGGTGTATATCAAAAACCAGATGTACGAGTATATCGCCAGGTATATATCAAAATTGTAACAATTTAAATGTTACTTTTGAAACAAAATTAAAGTTATACTGCTTATTGTAGTTAATTCTGAAAATTTTAATACACAATGAAAAAATTTAAATGCGTAATTTATGTATAAATGAATTTTAATATAATATTAATAAATTCTACTTGTTATTTCCATCTGATAAATGAAAAAATTTCACGAGTTAAATTTCATCATAGAAATTTCTCAGAAGAAATAAACATCTATTATAATATAAACTATATAATAAACTTAGGTCTGGAAAATTAAATTTCTAGTTGAAAATTTTGAATAAGAGTTCCATTTTCAAATATTTTCTCAAATCAAAATTTATTTATTTTTTTAGGTTATTGAGAATGAAGTCTCATTAAAATTTTGAATTCACATGATCGATTTCCGCAATGAAATTTCAATCGTGATTTTTTTTTAGTTTATGAAATAATTCGATTAAGATTGTTTTATAATCAATGAAATTGATGAAAAAATAATTGGAAGAATTAAGAAAATAATGATAAGATTTATCTTAGAAAAACTTGAAACTATAAAGTCAATAATAAACTTACAATTCAGAAGAGAGGAAAATGTATTTCTGGAATTTTCCCGGAATATTCAAACCCCGGAAACACAAAAAACAACGGAAGTTTAGTTCCGCCGGAATTAGTAGAGCGAATAAGAAAAACTTCTCAGATCCCAAGACCCACGTCTTTGTTTCCCGTGACGTCACGACACGTCTCAGCCAATCGTAGAGCTCCGGTATCAATTAGATGGTCCAATGATCAAAGAATTCGATTGAATAGAAAAAATTTCCCATCCAATTTTTTTTTTCATTCAGAATACATAAATGAATTGGTGCCCAGTAAATTTCATATATTAATTCGGACATTTATCTTATTGCTGAAATTAATTTATCATTATTAGAGTAATTTTGATTCAGATTGTATCGTTACATGATTCATTATTTCATGGTTTTATCAGACTCATAAATTTTCAATGATTTTGAAATTTCGAATATCCAGATTCATTCCATTTAGGTCTCGTTAAAATTTAGAATTCTCATTAGTTTTATTTCATATAAAAAGGAAGTGAAATATAATTTGATCGAGATATTTATTAAAATATTTTCTATGATATATGTAATAAATTTCTTTAATTAATTCCTGATTTGATACTCAGAATTTTTATATGACCTATATACAGTGGAATCCCGTGGAATATAGGAATTTAATATTACCACCTCATTAGCAGACACTTTCGATAGCGGACAATATAATCAGGCAAAAACTCCCCCCAAATTAAAATTTATTATTTTTGTGCATAAATCGGTAATTTATCATATTCATCGATGATAATGTATAATTCCAAGCACTTATTGGTAAATATGATAATTCATATGTCAAATATAATAATTCAATAATTACTTGATTAACTGAACATAACTATGGACCAGGATGGTGATTCCGAATGATAATGTTGAATGTGTTCGCGCACATGTTGATGCATGTGAAGAAAGCCAACATTAAAAATTCTGATAATGTTATTTTTATCTTCTTAATACTTATTTTGAATTTAATTCAATTTTCATTTCAAAATACGTGTAGTTCACGTATCATGTCGGGTGGAAATACTTAATTGTAGAAAAGAAAGCTTGCAATTTTTTCCATGTATATCACACTTCCCCTCCCCCCATGAAAATCACTCATAATCTCAGGTAAAAGTGATAAATATAGTAAAATTTTAATCAAACTTCTTTTTACAGAGACAATTGGTAATTATGCATAGCCACCGTATTGGTGTTCATTTTTACACTGTATAGTATATTTGAAACTTAAAATTTATAGGAACCGATTGTGACCAAAGACAAACGTCGTATAAATGAGAAATAACTATCGATATGCGTAGGCTGTTCTGTGAGTGCTGTTGTGGCCTTTATCTCATCAACCGTCCGTCGTAGAGATTTGATTCCAATTTAAAAAATGCTCAAAGGTGCTCAAAAACTACCCTGTATCAGTTTAGGGAGTGAAAACACAGTATGTAACAAAATAAAAGAATCTAAATTTTTACAGTCCCCCTTGTATTCTAACTTCCAATTTGAAAATTTTCGCCCTGGATCTCCTGAGGCCAACATAAAAAAATTCCATGTTTCTAAGTGGAATATCCGCCAAGATATTTGAATTCAAAAATCGAAGAAAAATTGTGAAATTGCAGCAAAAACTTAAGGACAGTTCTCCTTTCCCTCATTTATGCTTTTTTTATACTCATCGAGAGGTGGGTACGCTAACCCCACGACTTTCTGCGGTAGCAATTTTTTCTGCTGTCATGTCGCCGTTTCTGTTGTACCCCCCTGTGTCAGGAAAATTTTCTGACCGGGACCAACCGGGTACCGAACTCCTCTAACACATCCATTGGTACTTTAGGTGACCTGGGCTACCGCGCCCCTACTGGAAAGCGAATTGAATCCGAATTCATTCATTAATGTTCCAGGGAACGTAATTTACTCTTCTGGTACATACGTTCAGGAGTATCTTAAAATTAAAGATACGAATGTTTTTTTTATATTCCCGCGTCAGGCATGTTTACGAAAAGAAATGTATGTCTGGTCAAATTTTTTACATGCCATGTCTTACATAGCTTACACGTGCCTGTTACGTACCTTACAGGCATGTCGGGCAAATAAATTTTCCAGTCCTCGTTAATATATTCTGCAGTTTTGAGAACAATTAGTGATGAGTCCCGTATTCGTCTTGTTGAAATATCGTCTCCATCCCCTTCCCGATATCCTGAAAATTTTTTTAATATCCTAATAGAAAATACCTTGATTCTTTCCTACGAAGGGAAAAGTACTCTAGCTCGAAGAGAAGTACAAAGTATGTAAGTATTCAATACTCAACGTCTCGAGTATTTCTAAAAATAGGATCTCAAGAGAAAGGAAGAATGTAACTTATAACATGGTGAAGGATATTATCCTGTCTCTTGCATCATATACGTCCCTCTTAAAAGAAAATTCGGAATTCTAACTTTTTTGTTTTTTTCATACGCAAAAAGACAGAGTTTTTGTTATTTATATGCTTTTCTAATTTAATTAATAAAAAAATGTGTTCTTAAGAATATTCATTAAGAAAATCGAGAAAAAAATGCTGTGAATAAACACTGTAAATCAAGCATTGGTGAGAAATTTTTATTTGCTAATGCATTTGTAATCATTTAACTTCATTATTCACTCAATTGTGATCTCATCGTTTTGATTTCAACTGTATTTAAAAAAATAGTTTTTATGATAACTGGCGAGTCAATATCTTCCGTGTATTCTTAATTGATTAATACATGGTAAATCCCACAGAGTAAGAATAATATAGAGAGCGCGCGAGGGGTTACAATGTGAAGCAAAGATCCGGAGTCACGTGACTCCGGTCAAAAGGCTGGTCAGGGAATCTCGCTTTCAATGCTTTCCTTATGGCTATTCGTATGATGATCTACACGCGCTGTCTTATTTTTGATTAGAATGGCCAACACTTACGCAGCTTTCGGATGTTCTGAACGGTTTAGGAAAGGAGGACCAGTATCCTTTCACAATTGAGTACTTTTTTGCTTATTCCCCTTCTTATAAATTAAAAATTGGAATATTAAATTGACGATTCAATGGATTTCTGACGTAGTCTCAGTTTTTAACGATTCCATTTTGGATAATTCAACTAAAGTTCCAAGTTTTGGTAAAATTCAAACGTCATGAGCTATTATTAAATGTTTTAATAGAATTTTTGGTAATAAATGATTGAAGTAATGAGTTTTATTAACTTTTAACTGAAATATACGTCTCCGCAAGATTTGGCGAGATTTGGCGAGCCAGTGAGTTTATTCGAGTTTCGCTCAACTTGAAGAAAATATACTTTTCAGAATGAGGAATTTATGGCAAATATTTTATTTAAATAGAATGTAATGAAAACTCACCCTCTAGACAATGGCAGTTTTGCATAAAAATGTATAACTACCTCTAAAAATAGTATTTTTACCTCTCTTCATGCTTGAGATAAAACTATTACAGAAAAGAAATTTTTTTATTGATTAATTTGTGTTTGTGTTGTATATGTGAAATTGCCCTCACACAAGAAAAATCAATTAATTAATTGATTAATTAATATTCAGTCAATATCTTTATTAGGACCATCTGAGTTAAGATCTGAAGTCACTATGTGTACCTCAGATGTTAACTTGAAGAAAGAATCATTCTAAAAACTACTTAATGCCTAAAAAAAATGAAGATTCACATATGTATACTTCTGGAGCGAAGAGGTTACACAAATGTCTCATGTAACATACATTTACGTACTCTAAATTATTACATATATACGCTACACGAAATTTCATTTCTTATAATTTAGAAAAGTACTGACGATGAGGTTTTGCTATTTTACTGAAAAATTCATTTTATTCCTGAAATATTATGTAAGTGTTTATATTTTTGGGTGATAAGGTTATAAAAGGTTTTTCAAGAATGACTTTTACTTATTGTTTAAATATTTCATGACTGAATATGGTATGAGTGTGAATGTGTTACAGTACATAACATAATATGATGCATTATAATTATATACTCACAATAAATGTATGATTAGAGTAATTTTAATGTTCTTGGAAGATAATTTTTATGTTTTAATAACCCCTAGTTAAAATAAATTTTCGAAATTAAAAGTGACAAAGTGAATGAGAAGAGAATATTTAAAAATATAAATGAAATAGGCTGTATATATAAGAGGTAGGTTATATAATAAGATTTAAAAACTCAAAAGTCTTAAATTATTAGGAATTATCCCTTTTGGAAAATAAAACAATTTCGTTTTTCAATATTTTTTTATATTATATAGAATTGATTTTTTTTTTTCAAATCCCACATTCCCTAAATATTTTACAAAAGAATGAATGAAATTCATTGAACAAATGAAGAAAAATTTTCATCAACTCGATCGAATCAAATTTCGTTACAGCAACATCCTAGCATTAACACGAAATCACTATGTTCTGCGAAAACGAGCCAAATGTAATAGCGCAGAACCTGTTCTTCCCCCGACAATACAGCTCATCTTTTCTTCACGTTCGACAAGTTTTATGAATAGCGTGCGCGGTCTATTTATATCTTTAGTCTATGGTAAATCCGATCTGCCAAACGAAAAGGGGTGATAGACGAGTACAAGTGAATCATGAAACACCCCACCAACCATCTCCTATCTCGAACCGTTTTCGAGTTATGGTGGATAATCTACTGTGAAAAAAAATACGTCAAGTCTGAGAAACAAGAATTTGTGAAGGTTCTAGAAGATCTGCGCACAAACTGTATAAGCACACGTTTGAAAAGAGCAAAAAAAAAAATCCCATAAGGTCACACCAATTGTATTGAAATATATGGATTTAATGGCGAGCTGAAAGATTGGCAATGTTCAAAATCGAATTGTCGCTATAATTTTTAATCGCCAATTCTGCAAACACCCTTCTAGCTGCAATCGGTTAAATTTGCCAAAAACTTGTCCATTCCATCAGCTTCCAAAAGAACTTACAATAAATCATGTCGGTTTTCTGGTTCAGGAAAAGTTTAGTCTTTTTTTGTTTGCAATACATCACTGAAATCAGCGTTTGTCAAAGTATATATTCGACGAAAATTCGGAATTCACAGTTAAAGATTTTGGCGACAATTTGATTTTGCAAAAAAATGCTATAAGATGACACTACCTGTATCTACATTCTACAGGATATCCGTATTTAATGGCGAGCTACAAGAGCTGAGAGATCGGTGAAGTGAAAAATCAAATTGACGTCAAAACCTACTACAATTACTTCGACGAATGCAGATTTCAGTGATGTATTGCAAACAAATGGTAAATTTATTCTGAACTACATGATCAATTTGGTTTATTATAGGCTCTTTTAAAAGCTACTGGAATGGACAAGTTTTTAGCAAATTCGACCGATTGCAGCTATAAGGGTGCTTGCGGAATTGGCAAATTAAAAATTTTGGCGACAATTCGATTTTGAACATCGTAAATCTTTTAGAACCTGTAGCTCGCCATTGAATCCATATATTGCAATGAAATTGGTGTGACCTTATGGGACGTTTTCTGTGCTTTCCAAATATGTGCTCAGTTTGCGTATAGGTCTCTCAGAAATTTCACAAATCCAGGTTTTTTCAGACTTCACCTATTTTGTTCCCATAATCGATTACTCACCATAACTCGAAAACGGTTCGTAATAGGACAAGGTTGGTAGGTTGTTTCATGATCTACTTGGGCTCGTATATTATCCTTCGTAAAATGTTATATTGTTTATCACTAGCACTACTCTTTCATCATGTCATGATTCCGAGATTGGTGTTCATGGTATCCGAGTTCTAATCATGCACATTGTGTGTGTGTGTTTTTTTACTCAAAAAAAAAAAAGCTCGTCCGAATACAACCAAATTTTCAGGATATCTTTATGAGACCTGGGGGGAGAGAGAGATTTATACAATTAAAAAAATAGTTCAATTTTAGACACCAGGCGAATGAGTGGCTCTTTTTTATTGAATTTTTCTTTTTCACATGGTCCATATAGCGTATATGCCAATTTCCAATAGAATACTGGAACAGACCTGTGAAGCGCCCATTCTGGTGGACATATTCCATTGAAATTTGGTATATACGCTATATGCACTACGGGGGAAAAACCACATTCAATTAAAAAAAAAGCTCCACTTATTCACCCCGGGGTCGAAAAAACTACTTACACAGAGTGAAGAAACTTTAATCATAATCACCCTGTATTTAAAATATAGTAACAAATAAATGTTTTGTAAATTTGTTATTTCTATATCTTTCATTATCAACAGTATACTTTGTGATAAAATTATTTAGAAGTTAATTAAAACAAATGCCACAAAAATATCTGAAATGAAATACAAATACAAATACAACGCCACAGCAGGCAAAATGCCCAACGAGGTGGCTGATATTGTGCGGGAAAAAACAATTGCAGAATTATTACAAACCTCGAGTTTAAAAAACTTTTAGGGTAGAAATATTAAATTTAGCTCACTAATTGAAGTTTCGAAAAATATGAACCTAAAAATTATATTGTCATTCATGTTTAAGATGTGCGAAAACGGAAAATTTGAAAATTAACTAAATTAGAGATTTAATTATTTTTTTTCATTTTTTTACGGCAATTAAATTCAGTAAGAAAAAAGCTGAAATGCAAAAATGAAAACAAAAAAAAAAACATCGAGAAATTCGAGATATTCAAAAGTTGCAAATCGTAAAATATGGAAATTTAGAAATGATGTATAAATATTTAGATGTATATGTGTTCCTAAATCTTTGAATAACACTAATAATTTGATACTAAAAGAGTCTGTAAATTGAATATTTTTTTAAATTTTTAGTTGAAATTTTCATTCAAAAAATAAAACTTTAAAAATAATCAAAAATCGCTGGTTTTTTTCACCATTAAAGAATTAAAAATGAAAACCATGAAAAAAACTACTTGCAAAAATATTTTGCATTAAATTTAGAAAACTTTTTTTTTCAATTAATCACATTGTATTTGTTCAGTTTTAAATAAATTATCATAACAAACTTTCAAGTTCTCAATTTATCCTTTATCAATATTTAGAAATTATCTTATAATTGAATCTTTATCATTATACAGAGAATGAGGTGCACACATAAAATTTTACCTTAAGCCCTTCACAGAGTAAACAGTAATTTCAAAATCAGTGTAAATTTTTTCCCCAGTAATTACTCAGTAACATGTATTTATCCGATGGTACTTCATAAACAATTACCCATTAAACCATATAATTTATTGAAACATATTATTAGTGATCATGGTAATGAAATGATCAGAGAGAAAGAGTTTACTATATAATTGTTCCTTTAAAACGGTTAACACTGGATTAAATGAAGCGCGTGTGTGTAAAGTATTTAGCGTCCCATTATCTGATTGAACCAATTAAATACTTCGACTATTATTATTCTCTAAGAGCAGATTAAAATCCCAGAACTTTACAAACAATGTTTTTCCCCGCTCGTTTTAATGAAGAGCATTTTCCGACACATACTTCCCCAAGTAGTTTAATTGTATATCTTTAAACAGAGGCACAACACTCGTGACAATGCGGGACATCGTTAAGATTTTCCTATCCTCATAAATACCGTTAAACTGACGTTATGGAGCAGCAATTAGTGGGTTTCGTAACTCTTATAGTCCGTTACATATGAAGAGAAAAAATACTAAATATAAGATTTATCTAAAGCAGCGGGAAAACCCAGACTGTCTCATTCACCATATTTGTGCGAAGTGTGACGTTAACATTGTCGCTACAGCCAATAGCTGTAGAACAGAAAAATTGGTTTTGTCAACATAGAAAGCGATGAGCAGTGTTCGCCTATTCCCATCTGGATGCGTGAGATTTTACTCCTCAATAAATGAAATGTTACTCCACCAAATTTCGTTGAGGATTGAAAATACTCTTTCAAATTTTAAGTACTTTTTTTACCCTTTAAGCGGTTTTAAAATTTTCCTAATCCGCATTAAGGTTTGGACACACATATCCTCACCGTGCAAGACACGTGCATCGGCCGAGTGTAGGTCATCGTACGGTCAAAGAATAATTATTTGCTAAGCAATGCAGCCGTTCACACATCTCCGCACCGCGGAGATGAATGTGTTCAATCCCCAATGCTCCATAAATAAAACGCTATTTCGGTTCGAACATGCATTCGATAGACAATGGTTCAAACTTTTTTTACCGTATATGAAAATATAGGAAACATTTTAAATTTAGTACTTACGCAACATGAAAGAACATGAATCAGAACACGCAACATGCTTCGCTATATCCGACATGCCCCCCACACACACATCCTGCAACAGGACCCCTGGGCTGAGATCTTTGGTGGGTTTCCAGATCGGGATTTTTATGGGATCCTGTGTAGTAAATTTATGGAGTGGAAAAAAAGGGATAATAATCGTCTTAGTTCCCTGGGCTGGTGCTCTGTCATCACTCCTCCACTGAACACTATTCGGTGCTCCACCATCTCCTCTCTTGTGAAAGCCCATGAAATCGGACATTGCTGTTCAAGAGACTGACTTCGGCAATAAATACTTTAAATTATCGAATATTGCTATGAAAACGAAAAAAACGCTCAGGGAGACTAAACACTTCCAATGATTTTCACTATATTTGTCACCAATCGCAATGTGCAGAGGGGCGAATTTTGGGTTAGAAGATTCTACATACGTACACAAAGTGGGATATGTTGTTTCTATGTAATTGTGAGGAAGGGTATACACCCACAGCTGGGGTCTTATCGCAAAAGAAAAGAAAATGTGTGTGTGTGTGTGGTATGTGTGTGTGTGTGTGTGTGTGAGGAAGAGTACTCTCTCCACAGGTATTTTTTACTTTTTTAGTGTCTTTTTTGCCCCAATATATCTCTCCAGGAAATTATTCCCTCTCTGCCAACGGCATATAAACAAAAATATATATATATACACAGTCAAATAGCACCCGCCTGGCCATCTCTCTTTTAACTCTCAGCTGCTCTTAAGATTCTATAGTTGTTGCAAGTTCTCCTGTTTGGTACATACAAAACAATTTGGTGGAGGTTGGTCCAAATAAAAAACACCACACAGAGACAGAAAAAGTTAGATTATTTGCAGTAGTATTTACTTTATTAATCCCATACATTAAATTGTTCTACACATACATTAAATATTTCAGAATTTACATTCAAAATTGAAAACCCAAATAAAAACCTTTGCAAAAAAAATTTACCTTGAACAATTTTTAATCTAAAACTCAAGTAAACAATAATTTCTTATTAACGCGTGGATATAATCTCAAATAAATTATGGCCTCGTAGCGTAGGGAGAAGATTGATTGTATCACAAACATTAACGAAATTTAATAAAATTTTATCTGATTTAAATGGAAGCGTAATAACTACACACATTTTAACATCTTATCCATGAGACATTTATATTTTTATAAAATCTGTTTTGCCGTCCCAAAAAACTGAATTCAGTGCAATAGATGTGATTGTTAATAAAAATATTAGATATATAAACTTCATTTACTTGTCCCAAAGCACACAATGCAATAGCTTTTTTATACACATTTTTTTTCTCGATTTTGCATCTTTTCTTTTCAAATTCTCCTCTTCTAACGACAGGGCTGTTATAGCCAAATCACCATTACTAAATTTGCTGAACCGGCTGCGTCAAAATCTTAAAGCAAACTGACACGGTTCGATGGCCAGCATACGGTGACGGCACGGGCTACACGCGGAAAGGTGTGGTCTGAAGAGGGACGAGCCGAGTCACGGCCAACTGATGCTCAAAAATTATGTATTATATTCCCCCGCATTCGTTAGAGCATGCTGGGAAAACTGAAGGGGACCAGCATGACGGAAATGCTCCTATTTTCCGGCATGCCGAGAAATTCGATTCGCAGATTCTGGACAATTAATAAATAGGTTTGTTGGAAAAATTCATTAAATTTGCGGTACGCATATCTGTGGTCCCAAAAAAAACTCATTCTTCTCAGGATGACCGAAACGGTCCAGCAACAATTAAAATGCTGGTGTTCCACGGCATGCCGGCTAGTGCAGGAGAATACGATAACACTGGCGGTGAGTCCGCTTGGTTTAATCCAGGCGACACAGATTCATTTATAAGGTGTGTGTGTTATATTTTATTATGAAAAAATTGATAAAAGTTTTATAAAACTTGCCTTTATTTATGAAAATGTGCAGGGTAGGTGAAAATCCCACGAAACGTTTCAAAAAATGAATTAATTAATGAAAAAAGTGCGGTTTGCACCAAAATACTTATCACGGCGTAGTTGTTTGTTGGGCGAAATGAATCCCGGTGTTATGTCCATCTGGGATTCCGGATTTAATATTCCCTCTCCTGATTTGTTCTTTTGCCAATGCGTCAAAGGAAAAGTTTGCACTGAACGTGTTACTAAATGTTCTTCAGCTTTCTCACAACAGCGGACCGGTGAAAATGTTTGAAAAATTTCGCGAACCAGTGGAAACGGCAGAAATAGTTTTCGGACCGGCAAAAAATAAACAAAGAGAGATAATTTGTGGACGAAAAAAAACAAATAGGAGAAATAATATATACGGACCGGCAAAAAGCATGCATAAATATGTAAGATAATTTGTGAGGACCAGCAAAAAAATACTTAACCAAGAAAAATAATTTGAAGACCCGCAAAATAAAAATGAATAAATGGAAGGAATAATTGGGGGACCGGCAATAAATAAATTAATAAGACCAATATTTTAGAAACCGGCAAAAAATATATGTACAAGGGAAATAATATATGGATTTATTTTTAACAGTGGCAACAGTGCTGTAGAAATGATGTGAAAAAGAGCCAGGCCATGTTGTTTGTACCGGTGTTTCTCAATCGCCGGACTCTGACACTAGTCACACCGTGTCGTGAGTGATTCGCAGTTTCATTTTCCCATTAATTTCTCGTTAGTTGTGTATATGGCTGGGCCTTTCACTTACATAAACGAGTTTTTACCGGGTAGCGGGCTTCCAAAGGTTGAGAACCACTGGTTAACATGACAACTAAGGCAAATGCCTACCTTTCCTCGGAACAAATGAACCAGCTTCCCCCCCCCCCTCCCATGCTCAGTGCAGTGATCACAGGATCAGGAACATTGTGGACGAGCAAGTCAGAATATGTTGTCGCAATTTTTTCGACGTAAGAGAAGATGATCTAGTTGAAAATTGAATGTGCTAGAGGTCGCGATGCTCGGCTGTGTCACCCAGGACTAGTACTAAAGCACGCAGGCACCTTGTCCCTCTATGGAATTTTTAATGAGAGTGAGTACATATTATATATATATGTATATATATGTGTATGTGTGGTGAGCCTAACGTAGAGTTTGTTTCTCAGAGATGCTTTTTGTGTGTTGAACTAGTACTGCCATCTGTTTAACACACAACGCCATCTGAATAATTTTACAGAACAGTAGCGAGATGGCGAGCAGGACACACATTCCGGCATGTAGCAATTCGTTAGAAATTTCATAGAGGAATTTGTACGAGGTTCATGTACGGTTAAGTAGTAAAAAATGGAGCAAGGTGTGAAGAAACTACAAAGGAAAACGCGAAAAAGTGTCAGGCAATAGATCGCTCTCTTCGCACCATCCATAGATTAGTCATTACCAATGATATCCAAAGGCTTCGTCATCGCTGGGAACACGCTGTACTCAACACTGGTGATTACATCGAAAGCCTGCGAAACTTAGAACCTTGTATGTGTAATATGTAGTTAGAAAATAAATAGTTACCACTACTAAAAACACCAACCTATGCAATTTACGGACCGACAAAGCAAATACATAACCAGGAGTTAACCAATAGCATACATTTGACCACTGGAGAAAAATACTCAATCATTACACCATGTACAGTCGAACCCCGTTGCAACGCCACCGTCCCAAAGAGTTTTGGCTATATAACGAGTTTGGCGTCGTATCGGATCATGCTCGGAATCAGAGATGTAATAAAGGCTGTCTCACGAGGCACTGGCGTCGGTACCAGCTGACGTCATGCGTGACGTCTCACTGATCAAACAGAACCGAGGTGTGCTCCCGCTTTGCTACAATGTTAATTACAATAGTTTGCAATCGCTCTACTGCCGATTTCATTGAATTATTTCCACAATTACTTTTTCGATTATTGTCATTAGTATTTGTATATTTATTCGCTTGCTTCGTCCAACCAATTAAGCATTGAAAAATAAGAAATTTTGCGTTTTCTTATGAGGGAACTTCTCCACTAAGGATGTTTTTCTCGGATTCATTTGAGTTGAGTCACGTACGCAAGTTCATTTTAATGGAAAATTCGAGGAAAAGAACTATAAAAATAATTATACAAATATTAGGGTTTTTTTTCTCTTTTTTTAGAGAGGGATAGAAGGCTTTTTCGCAGCCCCAGATGTCAAGGAAACATATTTTCTGGATATTATGCTGAGGTGAACTCGGAAAGAAAAGTAATCTTGTCCCCACCGGGACTCGAACCCAGGCCCCTCTTGCAACGGACTTTCATGTGTGTATACCCTTCTCCCAGCCGCTAATTCTGCATTTCTTCCGCAGGCGCACAATTGCATCTTTTCTCAATGTAGTTTTTATATTCAGTATCTCGTGCAAATTTTCTCCCTTTCCAGTAGTGCCATTTCATGCATACCCAATTTTGTAACCAATGCCCCCTTTTTTTTTCTGCAGCTCTTGCTTTTAACTGTCCGTGTATTTTTCGATACTGTGTTCCTAACACATCGTCTTGACACTCTCTGCCCGTCCTAATTTTTTTTTTTTTTACCCGGCGGTGACCTATCGGTTACAAGTTCTTCGGAATATGAACTGGGTAGCCGTTTCGGTTAGTAAGTAAGTAAGGCACTGCACTCTTTTGCAAACTGGGCAAGCATGCTAAAAAGAACGTCCCACCTGGGAACTATTTCCTGAAGTTAAGAGGAAACGCAGTCTCTACTTCAGCACTTTCAAAGATTTGCTCTCTGAAAATTTGTGGCGCTAAGCGGGGTTGGCGATATAACGGAGAGTTCGACTGTATTTCATTCATTTAATCTAAAATTATGTTGCAGCTGCATGAATTGGGCGAAATGTTTCGTGGACCGGCAGAAAATTCCCACGCACCCGGCACCGGTACGCGGACCCAGTGGTTGAAGAACACCGGTGTAGCCAACATCGAAAAATGAAGACAATAATCACGGAAGTGATCGAGACTCACGCAGTCGATATCAGCAGATGCGTGTATTTAAACTGGGTATCGTTTAGATATAGCCCGAGCTACAAAGGGTGCTCATATGGAAGTGTCGTAGTTTTATGCAACGCAGAGATCGCAATAAAAATGAATTATGCCCTGTGCCAGCGTCATTTTATTTATAATCATGTCAAATATTTCGTGATATCGTGCCATCTGTGAATAAAAATTTTTTGCTAGTCTTTAAAATAACTCTCGGCCATGATAGATATTTTAGTGCTAAACGCAGTTTTTTATGTTGATCAAACAATTTTTTAATAAGTTTGGAAACGTGGTATGTGTACTTTCGTCTACTTCGTTTCTTTTACCTTGAAGTTAAGCTACTTTATCTGATGTTTAAAATTTTTCAATATAACCGTCTTCCCTTTCTTATGCACCCATTTCGTTCAAAAAGTTCCGGAATATATTTTATTACGGACGGGTGAAATATACAGATAGAACCTTTTTATACTTGGTATTTCCTTCAAAGTAAATACCGTGTGCAGTTATGTTTTTTTTTTAAACTAATGTTCATTAAAAATGCGGAATTCAAGCCCTTTTTTGCCACTTCCTCCAGTGCCTTCGTTGCTGCAATTTTTCGGAACCTGGGAATCGTTGCCCTTTCAGCAAATTCTTCATCCGAGAAAAAAGTCATACAGGGGTGATTGGAGGAAATAAGCTGGTTGTGGGGCCTGCAATACTTATGTATTGTACTTATGTATTGCAGGGGTCTTCAACCTTTTTCAGGCCGCAGGCACTGCCTATGCCGATCATCAAACGAAGAGTACCTCTCACGGCAACTTTGAGATACTCATGCCTGAAAAATCTACAAAGTTTCGAATTGCGTTGATCAAGCGCTCGCAATCACGAAATCAGACACGAGCATTGAGCACTTTTGGTGCTCGCGAGCAACAGGTTGAAGATGACCGAAGTATTGGAATGTGATGTTTCGACAGGTAATCGGGCACAGGCGAGACCCGTGTGCCGCCGCATAGTCGTGATGGAGCAACCACGACTTGGCTTTTCAAAGATTTGGTCGCTTGCGTCTCACCTAATCATGCAGACTTTTCAGGACTCGCGGGTCCCTCCTGGTGTCAGTCAAGCACCTGTCGATACATCCCATTCCGATACTTTCACAACCAACTTATTCCCTTGATCTTGCACCGTGTGACTGTTTCCTCGGATAAAGAATTTACTTAAATGGCAACGATTCTCGAGTTCGGAAGAAGTGCAGTAACGAAGGCGATGGAGGGTATGACAAAAAATACTTGCAATACACATCTTAGGCTGTGGTTATAGTGGAGGGAAGAGATACGACTTACAATTGCGACTGGAAAGAAAAAAATGCATAGGGGTTGGAGGAAGACACGTCCGCGCATATTAAAAGAGTGAGAGGATAGAGAAAATAGCCGGATATGGATTCTTGAATGTAAGGGTGTGATGATGATGATGCCTTCTCAGAAGAGGGAGAGGAAAAAATGGGGTAAGAAATGGACCAATCAGCAGATAGCGGAAATCAGCACCTCGAGGTGGAAACAAACACAGTTTGCGAATCCCGCACCTCACTTTGCATTCGGCCTTAGGCCGCTATTATAGTCGAGCAAAGAGATAAGCTTTACGAAAATTGCGACCAGGGAGAAAAAATGCATGGGATGGAGGAAGAGGATAGAGAAAATAGCAGGAGGTGTTCTTAAATGGTAAGGGTGTGATGATGATGTCTTCTCAGAAGATAGAGGGAAAAAAGGGGAGAAACGGACCTATATATCAACAGATAGCAAAAATCCCCACCTTGAGGTGAGAATAAACACTTCGTTGAGTGCCTCTTTCTCTTCCTGTCGAGCGATTTAGAACAAAAAAATGCAATCGTTTTAGTCGTTAGTCTCCATTATGCACTCCCATACCTCGTGGTCGCCTAGCTATGTGTTCGCCCTTGGTATAAACAATGTCAAAAACCATTACTGCACTAGGTAGTTACTTCGAAGGAAATATCAAGTAAACAGGTTCTATGAGTATTTATTCTCAATGAAAAGATTTTAGCAGGTGATCGAAGACCTGGGCCGTGCTGGAAGCTGTGTGTGTGTGTTGTGAACCAAACGTGAAGTTTGTTTCTGTCTTATGCTTGTTGTGTGTGTAGTGCTGCCATCTGCCGTCAATTTTTTTTCTAATTGTGACTGAACATGTAATGATGACTGAATAGTTGTATCGTTGTAGGCCTGTTGCTCTCTGTGACGAGACTTCTTAACGGGGAGACCGGCTCGCATTCGCGTCCCGAATTTGTGCGATCTCTTGACTCGAATTCCCGGATTTAAACTTCCACGGAACCGTTGAACTGCTGATACATCTAGAGCAGTCATCTTGAACCTGTTGTCCACGAGCACCGTGGTGCTCCACCAGGTGTGTTCAATGCTGGTATCCGATTTCGCGCTCACAAGCACTTGATCGACGCTTCAATTAAACACCCTGTAAAAATTTCATTAAAGGATTACAATTTCAGGCATAAGTATGTCAAAGTTGTGCCGTACGAGGTGCTCTTCGTTTGATGATGCGTATAGTCAGTGTTCGTGACTCGAGGGATGTTGAAGACCGCTGATCTAAAGCATCTATAGACTTCATAAAGACACTATTTATACAATTTTGCTACTATATACACACACATTGGAGAGTTGGTCAACTTTGCCCAATAATATTAAGAAGACACCAACGAGAATAAGGGAAATACACGAACCATATTTTCGTGCATTTGCCTTATTCGTTGTGGTGTTCTTTAATATGTATTTATATACATATATATACACATTGTTTTCTTTCTTTTTTTTAAATCCTAACATCAGGTACCTGAAATGTGTATTTCGATCACTTAAGAAATATATGCATTCAAAATACACCGATTATGACAGAGGTTCTTTACGTAAGTGCTGCGACCTAAACATAGGTCTTGAAGGCTTCTGAAATGGGTCGTACGAATCCGCTTACTATCATGTTGTTAATTCTTTCGTTGCATCACAGGTTTCGCGGGTATCTTTATGATTTCGGTGGCCTCGATGGAGACCCAGACATTTTTTGTGATCCATGATTTCACAATTTTTTGGAGGAAGTGGGTGCCAAAATAGGGTATAACATTGTTACACGAATGCGCAGAAATGCCGAAAAAATTATATTTTCGAAAATATATATACAAAACAATAATTTATAATCTTTATTATTGAAATGATTACGAAATTAATGATTGAAAAATATGATGAGGTAAATTATTCCAGAATTAATAATAAAAACCCTAATTCCTGAAAGAAGTAATTACAAATTGAAGATCTTGTTCGATCCTGGGCTCAGGGACCCCCGTTTGGTCCGTTAACATTACCTGACTGGTTTCACAAATCTTGAAAAAACCAAACATTTCATTATTTAGAAATATTTAGTAACTACATATAGTATTTTTAAATTCGAAATAGGATTTTGTCGCAGACGTTATCGTATTGTCTATTTTGGTTAACGGCTAAAAAAAAATGTCAAGAGCCTTAGATTACGATGTTGATAAAACTGAACAACTTAGTAGACTTCAATATCACCATATTATCATAAAATATTAATTTTAATGCACTAGCATTGAGTGAAACCTCGCTACAACGATAATCAATATATCAATAACTCCCTCTACAACGGTATTTTTACAAATCTTGTTTGGAATTTCCTATTTATCTAATGTTAAACTCTTTTGGATACCACGATATCATTCACCATTTTATACCGGGTGGGCGAAAAAGTCCGTAGAAACTTTAAAAATGGATAACAACTGGAAAAATAACTGAAATAAAAAACAGTTCGTAGGGTTAGCATCGCTAAGTCACGGGAATTTCTTTTAAGACGGGAAAAAAAACTAAAAAAACAGCCGATAAGTGGCGCTAGTACGAGCGTCTTCAGTGGAAATATTCAAATCAGACGGTTATAAGAGAAAACTCGCGCTCCTAATCCGCAACCAGTTCACCGTTATAAACCATGTACGTGGACCTGCTGCACTATGCCGCTGCTAGATTTGTGACTCGCCTGCAATGTGTTATCCCCTGTGGTGGTGGTGGTCATGTGGAACACATACTGCTGTAAAAAACGATTTGGACGCATTCTTTTCGTTATTTGCGTATCTTTTCTTTGACTGGTGTACGTCAGCGCCACCTATCGGCTGGTTTTTGAGTTTTTTCCTGTCTTAAAAAATTTTCCGTGACCTAGCGATGCTAACCCTGGAAACCGTTTTTTTTATTTAGGTTATTTTTCCGGTTTTTATAAATTTTTAAAGTTTCTATGGGCTTTTTGCCCACTCTGTACAATTATAAAGACATTTTTCTACGATATTTCAAAATCGCTACAATATAATGCATATTTCGAATTTCCCCTCAGTGTTTGTTCTTTCAAAGGTGTTTGAAAACACCGGCATTTTGGAATTTATACATTCTGTAAGTGTTTATAAAGTTGATGTGAAGCTAATTTTTTTGTGTAATACACAAAAGTGTTCTGCGATAAACACTTTACAGTGTGGAACGACCAACTGAATTTTATTAATCAGTTACAACTTTTTGTTGCGAATAAATTCTTACAATTGCATTTTTTATGGTTGTACCAACAACGCCAATTCAGAAGAGATGTGTCAACAGCAAAAAAATTTTTGACGACTGATAAGCAATAGCCTCAATATAACAATATACACCACGGTGCTCGCGAGCAAGAGGTTGAAAATGACTGCTTTAGATAAATCGGCAGTTTAATGGTTTCGTGGAAGTTTAAATCCCGGAATTTGTGTCAAGAGATCACTCAACTTCAAAGCACGAATGCGAGCCGATCTCCCCGTTAGAAAGTCTTGCCACGGAGAGCATATACAGTCAAACCTCGTTAATGAGTCACTCTTGGGAGAGCAAAAATATGACTTAGTAAGCGGAGTGACTCGTTAAACGGAGTAGGCCCTGTCTGTGCCAATTCCTGCCTGAGGACAATTGAGACATCCAAAAAGTGACCCGGTAAGCGGAGTGACGTGTTAACCGGGTGACGCACTAACGAGGTTTGACTGTATATATTAAAATATAACCTCTCAATACAACAATAACCTTTATACAACGATATTTTTTTCTTGGTCCGCAGAGTATCGAGATATCATTGTATGCAGTTCTTGAAAAATTCAATTACCGAAAGTGTTCAGAACATTTTTGGATGAATTAATAGTTCTTTTTTTTTCCACTGTTAAAAATATTCAAATATTGTCATATTCAGCTCGATAATTATGTCTTTTAAAATTTTATACACGAATACATTTCAAAAAAAAAGATGTCGACATGCATTAAATTCGGGACATAAACAGGAAATGATATCTATCCATTTGAATAAGAAGAAATCAGATACAAAATTTCTTCTTCCGGAAACGTTATCTCGAATGGGGAAAAGAAAATTTTAAGAAATAGAAAATTGATGAAAAATGCTATGGGGCATTCAACTTTTATGTTTTTTGTGGGTAGTTTTAGTCTTTTTTTTCCGGAAATGTCTTGAATGTAATATACATATTGGATCAAAAAACTGAATGTTTTCTATAATCGCATTTTTTGGAAAATACGCGTATTTATCGAAAAACCGTTTTTATCAATATGTCCCTATTCGGTTAGCAATCTGCATCAAATTAATTTAATATTTATTTCAGGCAATAAAAGAATTAAACATACAAAAATAACCGAAAAGTGATAGATGGTAAAATGGTTAAGAAAGAGCCCTTATAAAAAAAACATGAAAATGTGAATTTTCTCATTGAAATGTGGGCTATATATAAGAACTGATTCTCTACAGTATAAGGGTCATTTCGGAGTAGAGTCCGGAAGCTAAGACACTAAAAATGGTGATCACGAATAACACAAGCCACGAACCTTTACTCTTTTAGGCATTTCATTTATGTCTGTTTTGTGCAGCAGAAGTAAAAGCGGGCATCCAATGATTCTCGGCGATGTTTTCTGAAAGAATATTATAATGTCTAGAGAGAGATGGCTTTTTTTCTCAGCCCGAGATATCAAGGAAACAGTTATTTTCCGGATATTATGCTGAGGTGATTTCGGAAAGAAAAGTCGTCACGTCTCCGCCTGGGGAGGCTACTACTGCCTCTACTTCAGCACCTCACGCCACAGTGCGTGAAATAAGTAGGGCAGGGTCATGTCTCTCCAGTGGTGTAGATGGTAGCATGCTTGCCCGGTATGCAAGAGGGTTTGGGTTCGGTTAGAGTCCCGGCGGAGACGTGATGACATTTCTTTCCGAGTTCATTTCAGCGTAATATCCGGAAAATAACTGTTTCCATTATAAAGTCTGTTAGCCGTTTATTTATTTATTTATTTTTTTAATTCAGTTAATTTGGCAGAGTATGCCATGGAAATAATCCATTGCCGATTTAAACTTACGAAAACCTTCCACTGCGTTGCTCATAATGAACTTGCCGCCCAGTTCTTAATCTTGATCATCATGTCTTATCGTTTCGTTTTCAGGAGTAGTCAGTTCGATTACCTCCCGTCGATTTCTGAATTGCTGTTAGTTAATTCCCCAATTTCCTTCTACGTCCACTTCATTGTACCTCTCTCCATCCACCTGCTTCACTGACTTGCCAATATTCTTCATAACCTTTTCGGCTGGCTCCGTAGAATGAAATGGATGTTTCCTCGAGCACACATAGTGGCCGAAAACTTCTTCCAAGACGAGATGTTCACATCTTTATAGCTGTGGCTTATATAGCCGAAAAATTCTCAAAGGCAAGTAAAGTTTCCAGTTACAGCCAAAAAAAATTGTCAAATGGTAGGAAAGTTTCCATTTAAATCAGAAGAAAATGTCAAACGAAAGCAAAGTTGGCAGCTAAAGCCAAAAAAATTGTCAAAGTCAAGTAAAGTTGCGAACTATTACTAAAGTTGCTAAAAAAATCCCCACTCGCGGTAGATGATGGGTACTGCAAGTCAAAATGTGTTTCACCAAAAGAACGTATATGTCTGACAAAATGAATTTTTGCGATGAATTTTTTTCTGACAAAAATTAAATACGATAGTCATAATTACCATACAAAGTTTTATTTTAAAAAAAATGGTGGGGTGGCCGAAACAACGGAGATGTCCCGGAAAATACTGGTCATATGGTCGCCGCATGCATACAAGTTTCTGGCCCGTGAGCGGCAGAAAAACTGCGTATAGGGCCCGCGGACTGAAAAGTTGTGGGGCCACGGTGTTCACAAATTAATATCCTAAAGTCGACTCAAAGCTCTCTACAAAGAATGCCACTTTCCTTTGGAGTCGTAATAAGTCACTTTGACAACCACTAATATCGTTGAAACAATATATCAGCGTTTTCCAACCTTTTGAAGTTCGCGGGACACTTGGGAATAATATTAAAAACTTGGGGCACCCTCCCTTGAATACAGAATAGTTTACTACAACAAAAATCACAGTAAAAATACATCAATTATTGTTTTGTTCGATTAATTATTAATGTGAAATTGGGATGGGAGTAATTAATTCGACTTAATGTATTTTAAGACCTTATGTGAACCATAATATTTTTTATGTACCTCCATAATATCTCGCGGCCCCCCCCCCAGAAGATATCGCGGCACCCTAGGGTGCCAAGGCACACCGGTTGGGAATCACTGCAATAGATAGATCGTTTGATTTCATTTGTGCCACACAGTTTGCATATTCGCCTCCTTGTCATATTCCGGCATGACGAAATGAGCCAACTCAGATTTCTGTTGGACCCCCGTTTTCTTTTGGAACTTCCCATCGATTCCAGATTTGATGAAAAAAGATTCTCTAGAGAATGGACGAGGTCTGATCCTGGAGAGTCCCGAATCCTCTCGGATTGACTTGAAGAAGCCTTTCTTCAGCTTCTTTCTGACCTAAGGGATAAACGGTAGGCATGTCGTTAGTGTAACCTTTCTTGTGTGTGTCGTTCTTCAATTCTTAGGGATGGCAATAAAAGAAACTTACTTCTATATCACAGTATATGCGAAGGCACGGTATCAATACAGCCATTAAACAATTCGAAACGATGAAAACTTGACTGAGTGACATGTTTCTGTATGCAGATGCCAGCATGCCGGTTATCCATGATATCGTTGTCAGGATAAGTACGACAAGAGATACCCATTTCATTTTGAAGAACACTCTATAGCAGAATTTTGGGAAATATTGAAATGAATAAACTGAGCAGGGGCAAACACACAAGTATTCATAAAGTTTCTATTTCTTAATTTGAAATATAGATGGCACTACTTTGGATGGATTAGTTAATTTAATGGACGGAATGTCGGAAAAGTCCTCAGAAAATCTCTCATAGTAATCAACTGTTAGAAGAGGACAGGTTTTCATGGTCCATTTTCTCCTTTGGATGATAATTTTGCGCTTTCTAATTATTAACGTCCGTATTTTTTTTACGTTTTCCATATAAATTATTTAAATTTTTTGAATTTTCGCACATTTTTAATTAAGTTTGAGAGTTTTAACATTTCATTGGTTCGAATTTTCCCGAAATGTCTCAACAATGTTATTTGTTTAAATCTTCTCCACAATTTTTTTCGTCACTGTTTTTTTCGGGAAATTCTCTTTTAAAGGAAAGAAATTCGGTAGTTTTAAAAAAAATTACAGTTTAAGAGCATTTTTATATAGTTGTCTTTTTTTTTTTAATGAAGAATTTCATATAAATATGAAATGTTTTTTACTCGTGCCTTGAAGTATTTTCAAGAAAATATTTCCTTAAAATAACACGAATATTAATTCCGATGAAAAACAATTTTATTTTTATTAGCTTCAAAACTTTTGAACTTTTCGTAAACTTTTTTTTTTTAATTTTGGTTATTTTGACGTATAATTTACTTAATCTTAATCAACTTTTAAAACATTATTCATGATTATTTCTGCAGCTCAAATAATGGCAGGGATTACTGGCAAATTCGATTTGAATGGCATTGCAAACAAGCTATCAAAGAAAATTTGTGATATATATAATAATTTCAAACCATCTTTATGCATTGTATATTGAATACACAGATGTATATTGAATTACAATTATATTGAATTACAATTATATTGAATTACAATTATATTGAATTACAATGATGTATATTGAATTACAATTATATTGAATTACAATGATGTATATTGAATTACAATGATGTATATTGAATTACAATGATGTATATTGAATTACAATGATGTATATTGAATTACAATTATATTGAATTACAATGATGTATATTGAATTACAATGATGTATATTGAATTACAATGATGTATATTGAATTACAATGATGTATATTGAATTACAATGATGTATATTGAATTACAATTATATTGAATTACAATGATGTATATTGAATTACAATGATGTATATTGAATTACAATGATGTATATTGAATTACAATGATGTATATTGAATTACAATGATGTATATTGAATTACAATGATGTATATTGAATTACAATTATATTGAATTACAATTATATTGAATTACAATTATATTGAATTACAATTATATTGAATTACAATGATGTATATTGAATTACAATTATATTGAATTACAATTATATTGAATTACAATGATGTATATTGAATTACAATTATATTGAATTACAATTATATTGAATTACAATGATGTATATTGAATTACAATTATATTGAATTACAATGATGTATATTGAATTACAATGATGTATATTGAATTACAATTATATTGAATTACAATGATGTATATTGAATTACAATTATATTGAATTACAATTATATTGATTTACAATTATATTGAATTACAATGATGTATATTGAATTACAATGATGTATATTGAATTACAATTATATTGAATTACAATGATGTATATTGAATTACAATGATGTATATTGAATTACAATGATGTATATTGAATTACAATTATATTGAATTACAATGATGTATATTGAATTACAATGATGTATATTGAATTACAATGATGTATATTGAATTACAATGATGTATATTGAATTACAATGATGTATATTGAATTACAATTATATTGAATTACAATGATGTATATTGAATTACAATGATGTATATTGAATTACAATGATGTATATTGAATTACAATTATATTGAATTACAATTATATTGAAATACACAGTGTATTTAAAAAATTTCTCTGGAAGGAATAAAAATTCTATGATTCATTCTAAAATTGAAATAAAATATAAAATAACGTCCCAGTTTTACTCGAGTCAAATAATATTTGAAAAATTTATTGCTATCTCTATTGTACTGAAAAAAATTTGTTCCGTAAAATCTCATACAAAAATAAAATTTATTAAAATTTATTTCATAAATAAATAAATCTCAAGGGTCGTGTGGAAAAGTGACGTCATAAAATTTTTACACAAGCGTGACGTCAAATTTTCTTTTATTTAAATCATATGAAAGTTTCATTTTTGTTTTGCAGCGATTGAATTACGTCGGCTCTTCTCAATTTCTTCCCTGAATAAATTTTCTTGTAAATCTCTTCGATTTCAAAATCGATCATTTTGATTTCTTTTTCGAACACTACACCAAGTAAACAGATGAAATAAATAGCTTCATGTTTTAAAGTTTGAACGAAGAAGCTGGGGTATAAATGTTTACAAAAAACCTAACTTATAAGATCTGAAATAACCAATGTCAAGAAATATTCAAAATCCTCATTCGATTATTTTACCTGATTCGATGGTCTTGTTTCTTGAATGTCTCTGCACTCGTGCACTGAAGTATAACCAGCAGTAATAGATGTGATGCCGCAAATATCGCTGAAGGTATCACGGATGGATAAAAAGCTCTGCCTTGGATATTCAGCCAACAACTATATATCCAGAATAGAAAATAATAGAAACCATTGTACTGCTTAATTATTTTACAACTGATTGGGGACTTTATCTCATCAAACCGTTCGTCGTAATGAGACACTGAAATGAGACATTGAAAATCTTTCAAAAAAAGTGTTGAAAAATTACCCTGTACCAGTTTTGAGAGTGAAAATACAGTGTGTCAAAGGAAAGAAATCTAAATTTTTAGACGCTCTCCCTGTCCTCTAACTTCCAATTAGAAAGTTGTCGCCCTGTCTCTCCTGAGGCCAATGACAAAAAAATTGTCCAAGTTTCTAAATGCAATAAATCGCTTAGATATTCCAATTCAAAAATCGGAGAAAAGTTGGGGAACGACAGCACAAATGCGGGAAAGGAGTGTTGTGTCTCCATTAGTTACGCGTTCTTTCTTAATTTTTCTCCAATTTTTGAATTCAAATGTCTTAGCGAATATTGCACATGGAAACATGACATTATTTCTGTTGGCCTTGGGAGGTAAGGGAAAACAACTGTCTCATAGGACGTTAGGGGGACCGTATAAAAATTATTTTTTATTTTGGAACGTGCTGTATTTTCAATCTTAAAATTGGTACAGGGTGATTTCTGTGATCACATTTTAAACATTTTTTTAATTGAAGCCATACCTTTACGAAGAACGATTCATGAGATAAAGGCCGCATTAGCACTTACAGGACCCCCCCCTGTATACAAGATGTATAAATAACAGGGCGCATGACATTTTACTGGCGAACAGTTGATCCTAGAGGAATACTTCCAATTAAAAAAAATATTCAAATAAAGTGTCTATAGAACTCAGATACGTCATTTATGTAGCGAGCAGTTGTATAGTTATTAAAACAGGAGAAAACAACTTTTTAAATGGACACTATGTCCTTAAAAACCCAATTAGAAATTTGTTGTCCAATCTCTCCTGAAGCGAACGTAAAACATTCCACGTTTCTGAGAGCAATATTCACTGAGATATTCGAATTCGGAGAAAACAGCCTTAAATGCGTGTAAAATGATTTATCCGCATTCAATGCTGTTTCCTCCTAATTTTCCCTCATTTTCCGAATATCTCAGCGAATATTGCACTTAGAAACGTGGAATTTTTTTGAGACTGGGTATCAATTAAATAGGGTTTTTGGGCATACGGGGAATGTATGAAGAGTCACTTTTGTTTTATTTTAATAACTATACAACCCCTCGCACTATGAATGGCATATCGGAGTACTACAGGTTATTCGGATGCTTCTTCTAATTGAAATTATGCTTCTGGGATCAACGGTCCACCAGTGAAATGCCTACCTGAGTAGCAGGGCTACCCTGGGAAAACATCACTTTACTTTTTTTGGAAGTTCCGTAATTTCTGAAATTTAAGATATTTCGTTGAAAACAGGCTTTTTGAAAAATTAACGGATAAACAGGGTGTACAAAAGGTTAATAATACATTTTAAAAATTCACAAAAAAAAGAAACTACTTGATATTCACATTCGTGTTTATTACTATAATACTCATAATTGTTCAGAGTCTGTTTCATAAACAGAAACGTTTAGAATTTCATCCACAGATAGCGCTGTATGAAAACTTGACATAACATAAACTAAGTAAACATTGCATAATTAGTGTTAATTACGATTTGAGTTGCATCATTTTAAAATGAGAAAAAAAAATTTCTCATTACGCTACGCCTAAATAATTCTTAATATTTTAACCAATGTATTGGCTACATCGTTTGCGGATGTGTCTCGTTTACTTCCGTGATTCTTGTCTCCATTCCCTACTTCCTTCTATTATACGTGAGTTATTACGGGGTTGACCGTCTTCGACATATCCCCTACAACACGGGTCCAACTTTTCAGACGTTACGGACGAAAACATCTTTCCACGAATCCTGAGGGGGCCAACAAGCTATTGTAGTATCTAGATTCAAACTATGGGGTCTTTCGAGTGGACACAGGGTTCTGTGTCAACAACTGGGGGGAACCAATATTATTTGAGAAATTTCGTTAAAAAATTCTGGAATTGTTTCATTAAATAGGAATTTTCATTAATTCTGGAATAAATCAATTCCAGAATCATTTTTCATAAATTCTCGAAATATTTTTTATTAATAACGAATTTTCATGAATTGTGAAATTTCTCCTCTTTGGTCTCCACTAATTCTGAAATCATTTCTCATTAATTCTGAAATCATTTCTCATTAATTCTGAAATCATTTCTCATTAATTCTGGAATTATTTCTCTCATTAGATCTGATACGTTTTCTTAAAATAATTTCGAACTTATTTCTTTCGTCAGCTACGGAATACATTTTTTCATCGAAGGTTTTTTTCAGTATTTCTATGATTTCCGTAACTATGTAAGCCTTTTCGTCCGCGGGGCACTGCAAAAGGCTTTGAGGGCCACGTGTGGACCGTGGGTCATGTTTTTAACACCCCTGCCTTGAAGAAGAAATCAAGGCTAAGGAGGGGTTAAATCTGTAGAACGAGGCGGCCATAACAGGGGGGCATCTCATCCAATCCATCAGCCAAGTCATTTTTTATGGAGAGAATCTTGCACAGTACAATATTTTTCCAATATAAAGAAGTGTCGTCCTGCTGCCAAAAGATGTTGTTCCTTTGCAAATGAGAAATTTGTTATGTTAACTACAAAAAGTTTGAATATCCTGTCCAACTAAAGATCTTTCGTTACAGGGCACATTAGGTTCTGATGCGGCCGTTTGGAGGCAATCGTTTGAAAGTGGGACATTTGGACTGTGGCCGTTTGGACATCAGCTTACTGGACGGCGCCGTTTAGACGCAGTGGTTCTCAATATCGCATGAAAACTTCAGTAATCGAGAAATGATCGAGTACTTACTGTGCTCACAACTTTATACTATAACTTAATGTCATTCTGCTATAATTTAACGTGGTTATGCTATAACCTAATGATATTTCTTATATTTTGCGGTTTTTACGTATTTTATGTTTTTAAATTTCTCATTAGTTTTTTCTACGTGTTTTTTGTTTTTGTTTTTTCAGATTACTTAAGCGACCCATATGGAACTTCTATCTCATTCAAGTCACCCACGAACTGTTTCCCATCACTCAAGTGGCAACAGGCACATTTCCAAATCACTTAATCAACCCACTCAAGTCACCCCTGGCACATTCCCAGATCATGGGGTGACCCGAGGCACAGTTCTAGAGCCCTCAAGAGGCCATGGGAGAGTTCCAGGTCACTTAAGTGACCCACGGCACATTTCTAGATCACTCAAGGGACCAACGACATATTTACAAGTCATTGAGTGACTCGTGATACAGTTCCAGAGCCCTCAAGCTGCCCGTGGTAGAGTTCCAGATCACTTAAACGACGCACGGCATATTTTCAGACTGCTCTAATGGCCAGCGGCACATTTCTAGGTCACTCAAATGGTCGCGAGATATTTGCATATCACCAAGTGACCCGCGATACAGTTCTAGAGCATTTATGCGGCTCGTGGTACAGTTTCACGTCACTGAAATGGCTCGAGGCACACTTCCAGATCATTTAAGTGGCCCCCCGCGACACGTTTTCGAAACCAATAAAGTTGTCCGCACTCCCTTAAAGATCAAGCACCCTTGATGTATATGTTACAGTAAATGTGACAAATTGGTTGTTACACATTATAACCGGTTATTATGCATACTTACCACACAATCGTCTTGGCAAGTTTGATAAATTTATCACTTACACCTGCGAATATGCATAACACCTAAGCGTCATTGATAAATTTGATAAATACTGAAAATATTATTACTTTTATCGGCGATTATTCATATTAACCAAGTGCTGTTGGTAAATTTGATAAAATACTTCAAATTTATCGCTTTTATCTGTGATTATGAATAATAGCTTAATGTAATTGATAAATTTGGTAAGTACTTTAAATCTATCAACTTTATTTTTCTGTGATTATGCATAATACCCTAGTATAATTGGTAAATTTGATAAATATGAAAAAATTCCAGGCAAGTATGTGTGATGAACATAGTCGGACCCCGATATAATGATATATATATCAACATACGTATGAATTATCACGTATACAGTAGTACATCATACAGAACGATTTAACATGTTTACCAACGACGCGACGTTTGGGAATTACGCATAATCACCGGTAAAAGTGATAATGTTTTATACTTTTCAGATTTACGACGCTTCGGTACTATGCATAAACGCCGGTTAAAGTGATAAATTTAGGAAATATTTATCAAACTTTCCGAAACGCTCGGCGATTATGCGTAACAACCGATTATTACGTATCGAATCCGGATGTATCGCATTTACCGTAACATATATAATTCTAAAATATCGATTAATAATTGCATTCCTCTATCAATCAAGAATCAGTCAAAATCTTTTAACAATATTTCTAGTTAATATTGATGAATTGCTTGTTAAATTTATAATTCATGTATGTTTTAGTGACAGTATTACGCAACTTCCAACAAATTGTAAATTGCTCATTGAACACGCAGTCTTGAGCAAGCCATTTTGGCTATTTTTCCATAATAAAAATTATTCAAATGACTATTTTGATTAATGGGTAGTAATCTTTCTTTTTTTTTATATCTGCCATCTGGATGTAACAGTTGCGCTTGATTTTGAATACTGAGGAAATCATTAAAAACTTTGCTCACTTTTCGGTGCCATCAGTAAATTCATCACTAGCAACTGATGCTGATATGATCAAAATCAGTGACGGAATGCCTGCAAAATAGCGTTTTATCACAATTTTTAGCACCTTACTCTAATAACAATTTCATCGACTTCAATAATCATACACAGTAGGATCCCGATTATAAGAGCCTCCTCGATTAACCGAGTTACGGATCATCCGGGGCTCTTTCTGTAAACTCATGTTAAGAATTAGGTGCCGTAATATGACCAGCGGAACATCTTTTTGTCGTGACAATACCGTTACGCAGAGTGTCTACGTCAGTTTTTTTTCGGAGTGCGGGCGATATCGCCCTTTCGGGGGTAGGGGGGGGTGGTAGAAACTGCAGACTGGGGTTGGTGATTAGAGAGCGGCGGTACGATTTTTTTTTTTTTTTTTCGGAGAAGGAAGAGTCAAATGCGTTTGTAAGTCTGAATTGGACGTAAATCTCAATCCTGTTGATCTCGAGCACCATGGTACTCCCAAGTGCCGTCTCAAATCATGGCATACCTGGTCAGGGCCCGAAGGCCTCGAATGCATCGGGGGGGGGGGGGGGGGGGCTCGTTATTATGAGATTTGGAATTATGATTTCGAAGAGTGAGTATGTAAATTAATAGGCAGATACACCCGGCTAAGTAGGAGCCCTAGAAAATCATTTTGCTCGTGTGGTCACGTTTAAAGCTTCTGGATAAATCCAGGCCGCTTCATCATCCGCCATTTATGCCCAATGTGATGTCAGTATTATCGCTACAGCCAATAGGGGGCGTATATGTTGTCCCCCGTATCGTTTTTTTCTAACGATTAGACGTCACTTTGACGTGAACAGAAAACTGGTCTTTTCACCCTCAATGAGCCCGTCAAGGATTTTTTTAAGGCATCTTAAGTCAGGGCCACAATCGTGTCAAGCCTGGCCCCAATAGTATTCCCCCCCCCCCCTTCTTTCATACCAATACCTCCGGTCTATCGCCATGGGCAATAGACCCAATCGTCATTTGCAAATATTTGCTTCCAATATTCGCCTTCCCCGATGCAAAGAAGCAGCGGCATTGGCTGGCTACACATTGGCCCAGCCTGATCCAGTATTCATTTTCAAATATTTGGTTCCGGAACACTCTCCGAGTTGCACTGTTGACGTTCTTCGACCAATGTGTGGCCAGATGGATTAGAAAATCGAGAAGTAAGGCGGCAACTTTGATTTCGGTTGGAAGCTGGAAAATACTCGCCGTTCTCTTCTACAATCTTTCCAATATATTTCCCAGAATCCAACATCTGACGATCATCGTCAACGGGGGAGCAACCACACTACTTGCCCATGATCAGCTTTGGAACGTATCGTTCCAGAATAGACACGATTGTGCCCTGGCTTTACTCATGGAGCTATTAAGATGGCTCTGATGTGCTCTGAAGCATCTAATGGTGCTCCCTAGTGCCGTTTTAAGACATGGGCATACCTTTCCAGGGCCATAAGTCCTCAATTGCATAGGAGGGGGGCTCGTTATTATGAGATTTGGTATTATGATTTCCAAGAGAGTAAGTATATAAATCAATACGCAAGTACGTCCAGCAAGGTAGGAGCACTAGAAAATCGCTTTGCATGGATGGTAATAGTGCTGTGAAAATGGCTCTGGTGTGCTTTGAAGAACTTAAGACTGCTCGATGAATGTAAAATGATATTAATCCTTAAATTCTCTGTAAGGTCCGTATAATCCAATGTTTGAATAATCCGAGTAAAGTGTGGTCCACGTTAGCTCATATAATCGGTGTCCTACTGTAATTCCAAAATTTTATTTCTTTTTCTTGGACTCACCCCATCCACAAAATATGACTGCACCGGGTGACGAAACAAACGAGACACAGAATGACGGAATCCGATTGGTTTCTTGAATCGCCGACAACATGGTGACGACTTCTAACAATAAGAAGAAGAAAGAGCTTTGGAAAAAGAACTGTATCAACACGGCCGTAGCTGTACACAGGATCGGGTCAGGTCTCAGGCAAACCTGTACATCGAAAATTACAAACATGTTTATTAAAGTTTTTAGTATACTTTATTTTTTTTAAGACACACAACAAACACTTCAATCAAATGAGCTTACTTCATCGGTACTATAAAGCTGAGCGCTGCCAATGAGCACACACATGTACGCTGCCATGAGCGCGATTTCCGAACACATATGAGCCAATACATCTGTATAATACATCCTGAAAGCATGTAATAAACGATTTATTAAAATTCAAATTTCATGAATTGTACAATTCAGTTGAGAGCTATTAAAACTCGGTGCAGTAGAATCTCTCGATAAAGGGTACCCCCCCCCCCCCTTCAGACCGAAGATTTTGTCCGTCAACGGACGAGTGTCCAATAATGTTTTTGAAACCTTAAAATGTGTAGCAAATGTTAATGTACCGTTGCTAGTTGGTACGAAGTACCGAGCTTCTTCATCTTGGTTTCTCTACTTAGGTAGAGGTATTGATCAGTCAATGGCAAAATGATTGCTATAAAACAACCACCGGTGATTGTTTTTAATATTATACGAAACCCTATTCACAGGTATGAATCATATTGAACATTTTGACAATATTTATATTACACAAAGTATTAAGCTATGGTTTATATGCCTTTTTCAATACTTTACAATAATCAGTTCAGACAGTATAGCAACTTACATTATCACAATTTGCAAAAGTTATAACACCTTTTACCACATTAGTTTACACTCATTTTCAATATGTATACATATTGAAATGTACACATATTTTCAATATGTATACCTCGAAGATTACTAATATTCTCATTATCATTAAAAATAATTCAATTTTGTCACAATTTGAAAAAATTACAATTATGTTGAAATTTTAAAAAATAGTGTCCACTCACGGGGAGTGTCCGTTATGGGAGTCTTCATTGTAATCATTAGGCGAATTGGCACTATAGCCGAAGTAATAATGTAGCTCGAAACCCGTCCAGTCTTTGTAAGAATCTTCCCTGGCAGCGAGCAAATAATTACATTTGTTTGGGAGAGATGGCGCCAAAATATTCGAAAGCAATAAAGGATTTCGGTTTAAGGAGTTTTTGACATAGTGAAAAACTATACTCTAGTAGAAATATCATTAAAATATTGCTTAACCATTTTTTACACACTGTATATGCTATCCTATGTCAGTATAAAGTTCTACATATACATTTATATCGCTAACATTTAATTATTTACAAATTTTCCAACTAATGCACATCTTGCGCGCATGATAAAATATCATATGAATGTAATTGAATAAAAACAAAATAAACGTCACTATTCAGTCCGTGAAATGAAGCAAGGGATTAAGATTTCATTGATTCAATCTTATTCAGAAAAAGTTATAATCGAAATTTAATTTTAAATAAGATTAAGTCAATGAATTCTCGATCTTTCCCTTCATGTCACGGACTGAATAGTGACATTTATTTGAATCAGTTTTTATTCAATTACATTGATATCATGCTATTTTATCATGAGCACAAGCAAGTTGTTTTTAATGCACTAGTTTCAAAATTTGCAAAGAAATAAGTATTAGAGATAAATGAAACTTTATACTGACATAAGATAGTATACATAATCAAAAATATGTGTAAAGAATTTGAAATAAAGCAATGGTTAAGTTGTGTTTTTAATGATATTTCAGTTAGACGAGCAGTCTTTTACTATTTTAAAAGACACGAGACCCCTTAATGCCGTCAATATTCAGGGAACTTACCTCAGCACTGCGAATATAGAAACAGAGCAGCAACATCCAATGATAACTGCACAACAGCTCACTATCTTGAATATTATCAACGAACAAGTGTCGTCAACCTAAACAAAAATTTAGAGAAAATTATGGGTCTACATGTACAACATTTGATGCTTCCAAAAATAATTGTAACAGCTGAAATCTCGACATTCCAAAATAAATTGCATTTGAAAACATGTTGAAATTTCTTGTCTTAACGTCACTAATGTATCAACGAAATGTCACAGCGCAAAGTAAAAACGATAAATAACCTATAAATAACAATGGAAAAATTACAAATAACAGTAATTTTCAACCGGGACGCTTATTTTCAAAACGGAACATTTCCACTTTTGTTAAATTTACGCAATAGAAATAAAAAATGTTTTCCTATGCAATGGACTGCTTTACAAAAGAGAAAAATAGCCAACATGAAGCTGTATGTGTGAGTAATATAAGAATATTTAAAGACAATTATTTTTCTTGATCAACATTCAAAAGAGTTATATACGTTTGAATTTCGGAAATGTTCCGTTTTGAAATAAAATAAGTGGGAATGTTGCCTTTTGATTAAAATTGGAGCTGGTTAAGTTTAAAAAACAGGAAATTTCTGTGCCACCAAAGAAGGTACTCGTACTACTCTCTCGTGAGTAACATGAGAAACACGATCATTCTGCAGCGAAACCTCCCATAACGGACACTCCTGTTAGCGGACACCTTCACTAATGGACACCTTTATTTAATTGCATTGACGGGACTCAATATATTTTACTATTTAATAGCGTACACTTCTCGTTAGTGGCCAAAATTTTCGGTCCCCGGGGATGTCCGTTATCGAGAGATTCTACTGTAAAATGTGATTTAGAAAGCTCTTCTCTGAAAATGTTTCATTTTGAAAGAAATCCCTTATTGCCAACAATAATACCGCGTTGTTATGTTTCCTTTTCAATGAAAAATACCGAAGTGTCGGATGTGTGTGTGATCTTTGGGTAGAAACGACTAACTTTACATTATAGTCTCTACAAAAAGATTCCCTTCTGAATAAACCCTGTTGCATAATCCGATGAAGCTCAACGTAAAGATCATTGATCATTTTTGTAGCACCACGGTCATTTCCCGCACACGAAAGCTAATTAAACCGGGATCTACAATTCCTTGCCGATTCCGAACGGCAACTTTTTATTTATACTCACCGAGAGGTTGGTACAGTGACCCTTGGTGTGAGACTCCCTAGGGTAGAAATCTTTTTCTGTGGTCATGTCGCCGTTTATGTTGTACCTTTATATTAGACGAGAGGAAACCGGGTATCGAACTCGCGACACCTCTAAGCATCCTTTGGTACCTTAGGCGAGTATCTTTTCGATATGGGCTACCACGTCCTCATCCTAAAGATTCCGAAACTTGAGAATTGAATTTCGAAAAAAGTGCAAATATTCCTTTTTGAAAATAAGATCCTCAACAGAGATTGGAAATCTATTCAATTCATTCTGAGTCACTCCCTCTAGTAGAGAAATTCGATACATATCGATAAGTAAGACTTATCTGTTGATAGCTGCTTCTTGGAATTTATAATTTTTTTTATCTTAATTTATTAATTTATTCGGATATATCCTATTAAATAAATTGATGGAATTATAATCAGAGGATTAATGTTTTTAATGAAATTTGTTTTGAAATGGAATTCCGATATGGTCGAAGATTTGGGTTGGTCTGATTTTGGAATTGTGAGGATTTTGGTCCATAGAGAATTTGGCATGGAGATAATGTTCCCGACCTTTCCCCCCCCCCCCCCCTCCATATTCTCTTATCAATAAACAGAATAGCATCTGTACAGTTGGGATTCTTATCCTATGGATCGTGTCCAACCTAAAATCGCAGGGGACTTCTTAAATGAATAGTGAAAATCCACTCATATTCCTCTCTGTTATAAATTCATAGCCCTCCACATCTTTCAGCTGGGCCCCTATGAGTGGATATTTCGTATATAGTCCCAAGCTAGATACGGTTACCCCTCTGTAGTGAATTTAAAGTATGAGAGAAAAAACAAAAAATAATTAAGATACACATCTCGGGCCCCCGGGCTGGAGCCTTCTCAGCCACACCCTTGTGGAGGTAGGGTAATGGGTTCATGTGCAAATCCACTTGGCGCGCATCCGGTAATTTTGAGAACTAATTCTGTCAATAAAGAATATCTAATAATTTTAGAATTTTGAACAAGCCCATGGGTCACGAAGTTGACAGTATTGTTGATTTCGCACCATAAATAACTAAGAAAAGTCACAAGTACCCATTAAAAGAAGCTCAGAAAACTCTTACCTGAAGACTTGCAAACATGCTTTCTGTAAATTGAGAATATAATACCGATTAGTCACAGAAAATCTCACAAGAAAAACTTTGCAAAAGTTTTCATGCCAATTGTAAGATGATTATGATAATTATGAATTGCCATTATTATTTCTTACCTGGTCTCGTGGTGAACTGTATCTCGGTAGCGATCCCTTGAGGATTCCCTTCGTAAGCCGGTGAAATGACTACCTTATACTGCGAACCAGGTTTCAGTCTATGAATCACTGCCGTCGGCTGATCCGTCAGGATCGTGGTTTCTTGTGGTTTCGATCCAGATTCCGTGTTCTCTCTCCATGTGACGGCGAAGGAAGAGTCCGCCCAACCTGATGGTTTCCTCACTATCCACGACAAAGTGACACGATCTGCCATCAGTTCCTCGATTGTAACGTCACCAATTTCACCGAATTCCACTGCATACGAAGAAAATTATAATGCAATAGGTATCTCTCTCTATCTCTCTGATATTGATTTCCATTGGAAAGTTTTATAGAGCTCGAATAGGCTAATTAATGTTGTCTTTTAAGCTATAGTTTTTGGAATAAACACTCGTCGTAAATGAATTCGACGTTCAGAAAATTACACCATTCTTATTGTGATCATTGTCGTAGAACGAAAACAACACTAAAAACGGATTTTCACACTAATAGCATGAGCGAAGCATTTTCATACGATCTTTGGCAAGAATCTATCGTCATGAAAAAATATTGTTGAATGATCTTTGTGAAAATAGAATTCCTTATAAAGTGCTAGTGTTAAAAAAGTAATTGACATAAACTTATTAGTAGCATATTTATGAAACAATTTAATTGATTAATTAGAGCACTGTTAAAAAATATGTTAAAATTTAGAGTTGAAATACATTTTTTTTACCTGAAGTAATGTTTGTTTTTTTGCTCTGAGATCATGGTTATTCAGATAATTGATGAATACTATATTATATTTGAATGGCTGTTGAATATAGACCATTATTCTGATGACTTTTGAGAGTTTGCTGTTATTCAAAGGATTGTTGAAAGTCTACCGTTATTCAAAGGATTGTTGAAAGTCTACCGTTATTCAAAGGATTGTTGAAAGTCTACCGTTATTCAAAGGATTGTTGAAAGTCTACCGTTATTCAAAGGATTGTTGAAAGTCTACCGTTATTCAAAGGATTGTTGAAAGTCTACCGTTATTCAAAGGATTGTTGAAAGTCTACCGTTATTCTGCTTATTGTTGAATGTCTACTGTTATTCTGCTTATTGTTGAATGTCAACTGTTATTCTGCTTATTGTTGAATGTCTACTGTTATTCTACTTATTGTTGAATGTCTACTGTTATTCTGCTTATTGTTGAATGTCTACTGTTATTCTGCTTATTGTTGAATGTCTACTGTTATTCTACTTATTGTTGAATGTCTACTGTTATTCTGCTTATTGTTGAATGTCTACTGTTATTCTGATTATTGGTGAATTTCTACTGTCATGCAAAACATTGTTGAGCACCATTTGGTACTCAAAATATTGTTAAATTTGGCTGGTATCCTGATGATGGACAAAAGTCTACCTTAATTCAAGTGATTGTTGAGTATCTATTACATTATTCATGTATGATACATGTTATTCAAAGGAGATTGTTGAACATCGGCTCTTATTCCAATGATTGTTGAATGTCTGAGGTTATTCTGTTGATTACTAAAAGTGTAATATTATTCAAAGGATTGTTGAAAGTCTACTATTATCCAAAGAATTGAAGCATCGTCTGGCATCTGATGATTGTGAAGAGCCTACCGTTATCCACGTGATTCTTGGACATCTATTGCTATTCAAAGAATTGTTGAAAAAAAGTCTACTGTCGTTTGAAGGATTGTAGAAAGTCTACCATTGTTCGAAGGATTGCAGAAAGTCTACCATTGTTCGAAGGATTGCAGAAAGTCTACCATTGTTCGAAGGATTGTTGAGTATCTACTGTTGATCTTATGATTGATGAAAAACTGCTATTATTCAAAGGGTAGTTGGGAGTCGACTGTTATTCAGATACATACTTGATGAAAATCTATTGTTCTTCAGAAGATCCTTCAAAGTCCATGATTGTTAACGAGATAATTTCAAGTTTTTGTCACTCAGAGGTTAGGTTCAAAGTCTGACGCAACTGAGATTATTCAAAGGTTGCTGAAAATTCGTGATTGTTGAAATCAATTAATGTAATTATGATATTATATCAATTAATGTAGTATTAATGTAATTATGATATTATATCAATTAATGTAGTATTAATGTAATTTATTTAATTTAATTTAATTAAATAAATATAATATTATATTTAATATTATAATAATTTAATTTAATTTAATTAATTTATTTAATGTAATTTATTTTATTCAGACGTTTTTCTCGTTATTCTTTAACAGCAGAGTTGTTCCCCAAAACGATTAATTAACATTACGCAAAATCGTTTGAAAAAAACTATAAAATATATTCAATTATTTCACATTATCATTTCTATTTAAAAAAGTCAGTTATCAGTCAACATCGCATTCGCATCAGGGATTTTAACGCCGGAAGCAGTTTTAAACTAACTAATGCGGATCCTATTCAAAAAATGTGTATATAAGTATCACGAATTTTGAAATTCCTTCGGAGAGTTTTCATTCGCACGTCATTGAATCCGGTGAAAACAACTTAATTGGTGATCGAGATGCTTTCGCGAGGAAGGAATTCGAACCATCCCTTGTCTGATGAAGTTTTCAAACCTTTGCTCTTTTCAACGAGTCCAAATTAAGAGAATACTTTCGAGATTCGATTATCACTTTCTAATATGTGTCAGGATTTAATTGAAGCAGCCATGTTTTCAACATCGCGAGCCGTACACTTAAGAAGATTGCTTGCTCGTCCTACGCTTAATCATTTCGAAAGTTCTGATTGCTCTAGTTCCGGGAGAAAAGTGATATATTTTTAACAAATATTTCGATCGTTTAATTCCTCTGGGCAAAGAATCAGGGATTTATACTCATATTAGAGACTTCATATAATTTTTCGAGACAATTTGACGCACAAGATTATAGACAATCACGTCATTCTTATGTTGTGTCAGTAGTACGTAACGGACAGTTGTTTGCATTGGGATGATGATACACCGTGTCATTGAAGTCCGAGTTCAACGGCTCGACACGCATTGTCTTTGAAAGGCTGATAAAGGAGCGTTTAGTCTACTGTAAAACGGCATATTGACCTGGTTCTCAAACCCCCATTGTATTTAATCACATAACTCCTGGATTAGGCTGAAATCAGGACTCCGGAATATAAGACCGAGTCAAGGTGTGACCAATCTTTTTTGTTTTCTGGTCCTCGTTAAAAGAATACAGCCCGTTTTGTGTCTAATCGGGAAAGAAAACCCGTTTTATGCTGGAGGAAGGAAACCAGTTCTGTGTTCCATCGAAAAAGAAAACCAGTTTTGCGCCTCATCGAGAAAGAAACCCTTAAGCCGGGTTTTCCTAGGAGCAGGTTTTCTGTGTCGCGCGCAACGTGATTCGAACAGCGTGACACGCCGTCCACTCGCCAATAAGAAAATTAGTATGACTGTTTTCCTACAGAGCGCAATACGACTCACGACAGCGTTTTACGTCGGGTGTGATTGGCAGACTGCTTCTGGAGGTGTCAAATGCGTCGTGCGCCCGCGCGTTTTGCCGATGTTATCTTCACTCTTGTGCGTTTCTTTTCCCTTCCCTTCAAACCGAAGCATGCAGATGACAGAGTAGCTGATGCAAAGCCATGTACTATAATATAGACGCCCTGATCTGATGCGCCACGTTAGGAAAACACAAACGCGTAACGTGATTATGTAACACGTTTCTGCCGGCGCGAAATACTCTAATTCGGTTCATGCAGCGCAAAGAAACCTAATTCTAGAAACCTAAGAGCTCCTGGAGCGTATCTGATGTTATGAGATTCGACGTTTGATACACGTAGCTACTGCATTTCAGAAAGTTAATTACATACCTTTCTTTTCATATTGGCACAAGTAAAATTTCTTTTGACTGCCGTCACAGCAAGCACAGGTGACGTCATCTGAAGGTAACTCGCAAGTGCAGCAATAACTCATGGCCATCTCGTCCGTTTCTGAACCTTCGCATTTCGACGTCACTTGATCTAAATCATTAATATACCTGACAATTAGTGAAACGGCGACTGAATCCTTTAAAAATATCTTCAGCGATTTGATACTAAGAGTAAATATCATCATGTGGTGAATCTATTGGCACAAATATATTTTAATAAGGTTTTTTTTTTGCTACTTAACCACCAGTTTGAGCGTCGTCCAAACGTATCCACGTCGGGCCATTGAATTTCTCCGCTAGATGACGGCATTTGGTAGCTTTATCCTCATACGATAATGATCCGTAGATCTTTCCACCGGAACTACCGCAAACTTCTGAAGCACCTTCATATGTATTAATTGAACTTTGGTCCGTTTCCGAACCACCGAAACACAGCGATTCTAAGCCGTCTTGGTAACCATCGGAGCATGTTGGACCTGTAATAAAATAATATTCCTCAATAATTACATTTTCCTTAAGTATGAGATCATTTCCTCGTGATAATATTCTCACATTTAGAAATTTTTGTTGTGTTTCGGTTCATATTATATCGAATTGTAATTTCACGTAAACGTTCTTAAAAATTACTGAAGTATTCTAGAACTTTCTAGAATTTCTCCAAGCTATAGAAACATTCGTTTAAACCACTTGAGATAATTTTAAAAATTGTTTTTCCCATACGGGATCATTAAACGAGAAATCTTTAAAGAGCCATCTGGAAGTCCTTATGAAAGTATTTAAATAATGCGCCCGCTTACTGGAGAATACTTTGTCGGTGTATTCGATCTTCTTGCCTCTGCGGTTGGTAACGACGACGAACTCGTAGTCTTTGTTGACCTTCAAACCACTGAATGAAGTGTTTGATGCGGATCCCGTTGTCTCGAGCACCGGTTCACCATCGCCATCAAGTACTTTGATAGAGATTTCTTCTGCGCCTCGACCTTTCGCTTCCAGTCGTGGGCTCCGCACTTCAATGAAACCGTTGTTGGTTATCCTCACGGAAATTGGTTCGTTCGGATCTAATATGGGTGATATCAAATTGGAGTGTTCGTTTCAGAGCTCTATCAAATATCATCACGCATTTTATGTTTCATTCTTCTCATATTTCACACATTAACTGTGTTTCTGAATATTCTTTTCATTTTCTCATTTTTCATTTTTTTTTGGACTTTCTTTTAATCATTTTTTTTTCTTTACCGCGTTTTTTCCGCCCTTTTAATTTTTTTTTCTATTTTTTAATATTCTTCTGTTTTGCTTTTCAACAATTTATTTTCGATGAATTTATTTTAATTTGTTTTCATTGAATTTATTCTATTTTTCCATTGAATTTATTCTATTTTTCCATTGAATTTATTCTATTTTTCCATTGAATTTATTCTATTTTTCCATTGAATTTATTCTATTTTTCCATTGAATTTATTCTATTTTTCCATTGAATTTATTCTATTTTTCCATTGAATTTATTCTATTTTTCCATTGAATTTATTCTATTTTTCCATTGAATTTATTCTATTTTTCAATTGAATTCATTCCATTTTTTCAACGAATCCATTTCTATTTTTTCATTGAATTTATTTCAATTGTTTTTCTTGTTTTTCATTGAATTTGATTTCAATTTTTTTTCATTCAGTTTTTTTTCATTCATTTCAATTTTTTTTACTGAATCAATTTTAACCTTTTTTCATGAATTTATTTTAAAATATTTCTTGAATTTATTTTTTTATTTTTTCGGTGAATTCAATTTTTTTAGCGATTGATTCTTTAACATTACTGTATTTAATTAATTATCCTCCTAACACCTCATTTTTCAATATAAGTAATTTGTTGCAGATTTCATTTTATCTAAACTTATTCACTGTTTTTTTTTTACTCATACATTATTTTCCCAAAATTTTCTCTATTTTTTCTGTTTTATGATTTTTCCTCCCAACATATGTTCAAACAATAAATGTGACTGCCATCTATTGTCGTACCATTTTTTAATGAAATAATCGTTCATTATTGTCAAATATTTTATTGTTTTTCAGAACGTTTCTATTTCATTAACTTTTTCATTATTTATTTTTGCTATTGAATACAGCTCATGCACAAACATAAATTTAACTAATTTTCTTTCAGGTGTTTCGAAATTCATGAAAGTTTTTGATGTCGCTCTGCTATTATCACTATAATATTTTCTACAAAGCTGAAATCTTGTGAAATTGTGGTAATTTATGTTGAATCATAGGTAAATTTCTCGCAAAACACAATTTTTACCTACTGTACTTTGTTCGACGCTTACATATACACCAGTGACGTCATCGTAAGCGTACGGCCTCACGTCAATCACATAATCGGTAGCACGCTTCAGGTTCTCCAAAGTCAGTGACAATGATCCCTTCGGAGACATTAATGAGCCTCCAGTCGATCCTTGTTCATCTTCGGCTTCTGACCATCTAACCTCGTACTTCTGTACTGACCAGGAAATCGCTTCTGGCGGTTTCCATTCTACTCGTATGGAAGTTTGTGATTCAGGTACAGCGGACAGGTCAGCAACTTTTCCAATGTCCACTGAAAAGGAACAAACAAATCCATCATTAAGCTTGAGTAATGGCAATTTTAAAAAAAAATTATATGTTACGTAAATGTGATAAATCGTTTATCATACATAACAACCGGTTACTATGCGTACCATAACACCAAACATGGCCCCCAGTTATTATTATTATTCGTACCAATCGTCTTGCAAGTTTGATAAATTCATCACTTTTACGAGGTTGGCTGGTTTGAGGAAAAGGCGGACATGCATTTCGTGTTGCGGACGGGAATGATCTGGAAGTTGCTCCATATGATCTGGAAGGTCATTCCCGTCAAAGGACATGTCAAAGGACATGAAGTGTTTTCCAACAGGACTCGTGCCAGATTGAAAAAAAAAAAAAAACGTTCAACTGATTGAACAGGTGTCTGAGTGAAACGGACTTTAGGGGCAAACAGGATACCAAGCCTGATAGGATTGTTAGGACGCCACAAAAATCCTGTTTCGCACAGACACCGGTGCGATCGCTCAACGGTTTTTCGATCTGACAAGTGTCTTAAGGAAAAAATCAATCGCCAGTCTTCGGCTTCCAGAGCATTCCCGTCCGCAGCACTAAGGATGAAATGCATGTCCACCTTTTCCTGATTCGGGAAACCAGCCAATCCACAGTAGAAATGACGATAAGTGTCAAAACCATTTATGAGTTCAATGACAGCGCCGTCCAGCGGTTAACCACTTGCGTTGCGATCACGTATCGCATGACGAAAATTGCTCTTCAATGTCCATGAATTCTGAATCATCCTGTACATGAAATCGTGTTACTTACTTTGTACTTCGCGTGAACATACGCGATACCCTTTGCCCTGGCAGCAACATGTATAGACATCTTGATTTGAATTGTTGTATGAGCAACATCGAGGGCTGTTTTCCATATCGGGACACGTGTCCAGATTATCTGCAATGAGAAAAACTATGCTCAATAGATATATTTATTTCATCAATACATGTATATTTCTTGCCGGTCCGCAAATTATTTCTCATATTTCTGTCACTCAAAAGATAATTAGCATTGGAGATCTCCTGATTTTCAAAATTTACCTAATGACTGCTTGAGATCGCTTGTCTCGAACCAGTACCTTCTTCCACTGGGCAAAATTTCCGTAAGGTCCGAAATTTCAGACAGAGTCGAAGGTGACCAAATAGTTGCTCCATATTTGTCACACTGATCATCGCTGAATCCTTTTGAGAACCTCTCGATAATGAAGCACTTGTCGAACATGCTGAACCCATCAATAGCACAAGTTGGCCCTGAATAATGATTGAATCAAAAGTTAATTTTAAATTCCATTCTATAGGTGACTCAAGAATCCTCTAAATGAGTGTTCCTCAACCACTGGTCCAAGGACCGATGCAGGTCCATAAGAATTTCCTGCCGGTCTACGAAATATTTTATCCAATTTGATGTAGCCGCTACATAATTTCACATGTCTTTTATGTATATTTTTTGACGGTCTGCAAATAACTGCTCCTATTTATTAGTCGCTCCTCAAATTGTTTCGCTTGTTTATGTTTGTTTGTTTTTACAGTATTTCTCATTTTTGTGTATTTTTTTTCTGATTCACAAATTATTCCTCGTATTTCACATGTTTTTTTTTGGGGGGGATCGGGAATTATTTGTCCTTTTTGTATTCTTATGCCGGTCCGCAAATTATTTGTCCTTTTTGTATTCTTATGCCGGTCCGCAAATTATTTGTCCTTTTTGTATTCTTATGCCGGTCCGCAAATTATTTGTCCTTTTTGTATTCTTATGCCGGTCCGCAAATTATTTATCCTAATTGTGTTTCGCCGGTCCGCAAATTCATCCTCGAATTTACATATTTTTTTTCAAGATCAGCTAATTATCTCTCCCTTTTGTGTATTTTTTTGCCGGCCCGCAAATTATTTCTTGTACAGCACATTATTGCCCAGTTCGCACGTTTTTCCCTTTTGTATATTTTTTGCAGATCTGTAAATTATTTCTCCTATTTTTATGTTTTTGAGGGGGGGGGGGGGGTTTCTAAACAATTTCTCCTATTTATTTTATTTATTTAATTTTTTCAAGTCGCTGCTGTGGAAAGGTTGAAGAACATTGCTGTGAATTGCTGATACAACTGACACCAACGAAGTATCAGATCGAGAATCTTTCCTAACATCCGTGTTGCGCTCGAGCGGTGTTTTGGTAAGATGCTCGTCTACCACCGTGAAGGTTGCTGTCACGGTCCCATGTTCCATATCCGGGGAAGAATATAGATATTTTCCCTAACGAGCTTGCGGAGACTACTGATAGATGGCACTTTCATTTTCAACACACCTCATTAATAAGAGTAAATTGCAATATGGCTAGAGTTGGTGTTTAATGAAGTAGTTGTATCACCAATGTGAAAATACAGGGTGTTTCAAAAAGAATCATCCGATTAAAAAAAAATCATAACTATTCAGCTTTCAATCCATTTTGATCGAATAATGTATAAGTAGAAAGAGGAAAATCTCGAGTTTCACGCAGTTGCCGACAGGTAGTGCTAACGCTCTTCCTTCGGCCGCTACTTCAGTGTTAGTCAAGATGGCGACTGCACAACCGAAATCGTTTTGTGTTCTAGGCTTCGAGAAATGTGAGTCCGTAACAACTGTTCATCCTGCTTTTCGTCGACCCCTTGGGAATTTCAGTACCCTGGTGTTGAACTTCCTACCGCTCAGATCATTAGGCGATGGTATAAACAATTCCGAGACACGGGTTGTCTGTGTAAAGGGAAATTCCCCTGGCCGTCCCCGCATGTCAGACGAAAATGTGGAGCGCATCCGACAGAATTTCGCACGTAGTCCACAGAAATCCACTCGCAGTGGTTGCAAACATGCTCGCAAAAGTTTGGGATGAATTTGACTACCGTATATAGACATATATGCTAAAGAATAATATGCCAAGCATCGCAAGGTGGAGACATATTGAGCACCTTTAACTTTGTTTGCAAAAAAACTTCATGATTAGTCATGTAATGTAAAATTAATCTTATGTGTCTAATGGGTGTTCAATATTTTTCGTAATATACGCATTTCAAATCGGGTGATTCTTTTTGAAACACCCTGTATTCTGTATCTTATAGGAAAGAGAACCTACAATTATTCTCTCCCCATAACTCACTTGCAGTTAGTTCCTTCTCGATTCTCCAACTTCCATCCGAATTAGTGATTTCCATCTTGTATCGCTGTCCAGGTATCAGACCAGAAGTTACCAGTGACGAAGGAGTGCCCTCAAAATCTATTGTTGGCTCTCCATCTTCTTGACCGTCACCATCTTGAACAAGTATTCCTTTCAACTTTGAATCTTCTCTACCCGTCGCTAACAGGATGTCAACACGAGCTTCGAATTCTCCGTTAGCAGATATAGAATACCTTACATCTTCTTTTGGATCTTGACCCGAAAAAAAAATTGCGTTAATGAAAGTAAGGGAAATACAGGGTGTGTGAAAAGTCCATGAAACATTTCAAAAGTCGATTAGAAAAAAAAATCAATCAAAAAAGAGCGCGGTTTGCACTGAAATAACTTATGATGACGTAAAGATTTTTTTTTTTTAATGAATTAGGAAGAAATATTTTTTTAGAAATAGAAATTCTAATCATAGATTGCACTGTATCATAGAAACTCGACATAACATATAAATCTGTCAGCATATTTATTTCACGACGTAAAGACTCGCTAAGAAAGGGTCTTTCAAAATTCGACCCCTTAGGTGAGAGGAGGGTCATAAGGGTTGTTCAAAGGCTATATGGACAACAACTGAAGCTATAAATTTGGGGAGGACTTTTTTATTTCATGACGTCGAGACTCACTGAGAAGGAATTTCTCGATATTCGACCCTTAAGGGGGGGGGGGTCATGAGGGGGCTTCAAAGGTTACATAGAGAAATCAAGCCAAGCCATAACCTCTGAAGCTACAAGTATGAAATTTGGTCAGTATTTTTATTTTGTAATTAGACTTTTAGACTCACAAAGAAGGGATTTATTTCTAAAATTCATCCTGGCGTGGATGCAGTGCCATCTGAATTTTTTTCCTAATTCAGAACTATTCTATTCCTTTGAACTATTTTCTAATCTATCCAAGAAAAGAAAAAAAAACCTCTATGTCGTAATAAGCATTTTGTTGCGAACCGCGCTTTTTTTGTTATCTTGATTGGTTGATTTTTCTGAATTATATTTTGATATGTGTAGCACTTCAAGTCTAAATGTATGTCCGCTGATATAAATACAGAAGTTTCCAAAATGATCAAAACCTGCTCTTGATCATCGCATCAATTCATTTTTAAAGAAACGACTTAATACAGATAAAAATCGAGAGAAATACACACAGGATTTCTTGAACGGAGATTGTGGGATTCCGGAGTATGAAACTTCCGGTTCTAATCCCAGATTACTTCTTAGAAAATTAATGTTTCTCAGTTCAAGATGAAGACTGAGGTGGGCGAAATAAAAGGAAGTGCTGCTTTGTGTACAGAATTGATGAACATCAGCTGGTAAACGCCTCCACGGTATTAGTTGGAATTTCAGTTGATCCGAGGAAAATGCCATGTCGTTTGAAAGCTATGGGCATCTTTGCTGAACGCATGTTTTAAACTGCTGGTGTGTTTACATCGGTGGGATTCTCAACCTTTTTTTGTCCATGGCCCCCTTTCAACTATTTCTCATTCCTGTGGGCCCCCTCTTGCGAACATGAATAATTTTCTACTCCCCCCCCCCGCCCCGCCCCGCCCCCGTTTTTCAATTAGAAGATAGTTATTCAAAAATTGTCTGAAGTATGTAAATATGTTTGAATTTAATTTGATTAATTTTTAATTAATGAAAATAACTTAAGAGCAAAATAAACGTAATAGAATACAGTAAAACAAATAGAATAAATTATTTTCAGTCAATGTAAATTCTGTGCTTGAAGATGACACAATGTCATCAAGTTACTGTACTGGATGAAATTTGTATTATTTCCAAATTAGTTTATTTTTGTGTAAATAATTATGGTTTCAATGAGAAAATGCCAGTTGTAGCTTCCAAAATACGCATTCTTGTAGTGATAAAAATCACAAAAAAGTGGTAGCAAGTAGTTTTATTAATTTTATTCACTTCATGCGGATAAAAGTAGTATATAATGAGGGAGTAGCCACACAGAAATGCATCACAATTGAAAAGTTCAACCTTTCACATCATTTTCAAAAATAATGCATGCATGCATCAACGATATAGATTCATATTGTAGTCCTACTATGAATTTAAAAAAATTAACTAATATACGTGTGAAAAAATTTTAAATATTTGTTTGAAACATTCATTCCAGAGAAATCATGTACGCAGTCAGGGCTGGATTAACCATTAAGCAAAATAAGCACGTGCTTAGGGCATCAGTACAAAAGGGGCACCACAAAAATATATCAAATGGTATTTTCTTTTAATGTACAATTTTTTTTTAACATCGATCATTCGATAGAACATCCTGAAATTGAAAGAGCACTTGATTGTATAATAGAAGATCATTATCACAAGGATGGCACAAAAGATGAGAAACTAATAATATTGCGAACTAGACTTCACATTATTGCTGAGTTTTTCGATTAGCTTTCCACAATTTTCATAAAGTACGCCCAGGGCTGTCTTAACATTATCATACGCCCACATAAAAAGCCATTTTTCTGAGAGAGGCACTACTACCTAGCTAAAAATTTCTACCTACCGATTTGCATATTTACTCTTGAAAAGCGGAACCAGATCTAATACCACCTCGGAGAAGTGCTCATGCTGTAAACCAAGTTCTACAGAATAAGGAGATGATTTTTGTGGGTCATTAGTGGATCAAGTGTGTAGTTTGATCTATAGAAGTGAAAGAAATGCCACCAGGTGTAAATTACAAACTTGAGAATGTATCTAAAAGAAAAAAATACCCAATATAGCGGTGATTCATCAGAAATCAGATACCTATTGGCAGGGCCGTAACTGGATACTTGGTTAGCCAGGGCAACTACTCATTTAGGCACCCCCTCCCCCGTAATACTGAAGGATATGTTAAATAGTTACATTTGCGTTATTTTTTGTGATGCGCCCGGGGCACCGGACCCACCTGCCCCCCCCCCCCCATTAGTTGCGGCCCTGCTTATTGGTAGTATTATAGCCATTCTAAGATTCAATGGTTTCTCCTTGGAGTGTTATTACAGCCTTTATCTCATCAACAGTTCGTCGTAGTGGTATGGTTCTAATTTTCAAAATGTGACCAGAAATCACCATGTACGAGTTTCGAAGATGAAAATACACTGTACACAAAATAAGAAAATGGAAACTGGAATGGAAAATGGAAATGGAATTTGCCGCTGTGGTGGTCGAGTGGTTATAATGCCGGACTCGTGATGCGAGGATCCGGGTTCGAACCCCACAGTGGTGGTCGGCTGAAGTTGGTTTTCTGTGGTTCCCAACTTCAAGGCGCAAATGCGAGCCGATCTCCCCGTTAAAAAGTCTCGCCACAGAGAGCAACAGTCCTACAACGATAAATCATTTCAATCATAACACTTCACTCATAGTTAGTAAAACTGGGGGCAGATGACAGCACTACACATAACAAGCATTACACAGAAACAAAACTTTACGTCAGGTTGCACTACACGTACACGCACATTCCCGCATGTACCGATTCGTTGGGGGGTTCCGGGGGGGGTGCATGTGTGGTGTAGCAGTAGTAGGTAGGGACTCGGGGATCCATGATGTTCTTAAGTCAGCCACCTCGTTGGGCAATTTGCCTGTTGTGGCGTTGTATTTGTATTTGTATATTTGTATAAATTTTTATATGATCTTCCCCTCTACCCAACCATCCTCTGACTCCCAATTAGACAGTTGTTGCTCTTTCTTTTCTGAGCCCAACAAACAAATTACATGTTATTAACTGCATTATTCCCTAAGATATTTAAATTCAAAAATCGGAGACGGGTCCGGGCTTAGGAGAATTTTCCGGGCCAATGCAAAAAAAAAAATTTGCGGCTCCCTCTAAAAAAATTTTATGTAGTGGCTCCCCGACTTATACAAACTTTTCGAGTTACGAACATAAATCTTGAAGGGGAAAATTTTTTTCACAAAGAACGTATTCTATTACATTCATTTTTTTCATTATTTCAGGAACGCGTTGATAGTCTGGATCGTAATTAAACACGATCCATTGAAAGGGAATGGCATTTAAATTAATTTTACAAAATTCATAAGTTATTAATAATAATTGGCGCGTCGTCCACCTGCTGACACTTCATCGTAGCTCCAATCATATTGAACAGACATAAATTTTTGTCATACTTTTAAAGCGCTTCATTCATCTCTTTATCAAATATACGTTGCGATTCGGTAACTTTGGTCATTTTTCGAATCTTTTATTGGTGTTTTTGTTTAATTAATGTAAATTAATAGAAGTAAAGGAATCAAGTACTGGAATTCCATGACCCCCTACAAGGGTGGGGCTGACAGGCAGGATCGTCTTAGGAGCATCATGGGTCCCGAGCCCAGGGATTCTTTTGGATGCCCTACCTGAAAAATTCTCGAAAAATTCAGCTACATCTCGTTTTTCTGAGGCACCTTTTCTCTTGAGGCCCTTCGGTCAGGGCCCGGGGTGGGGAAAGCATGCGTTAAGACGGCACTGCCTAAGGTTCGCGCCAGGCGTCCTCCTTTTTCAGTTTTGAATCTGGTAACCCTATCTGATGACCACATAATTTTCACTTACTTGTTCGATCATCCATATTGTCCGAATGTTTTTGTGGAAAGAAATAATTATTTTTTTCTACATAAAATCGATTGTTGCAAATTTACGAATTTCGTTATCAAAATTTTCGCCTCATAAAAAAATTTCATGCCAAAAAATGGCAAAGAGCTCTCTATCTCTCTTTCATCATCTCACGAGTTGCCGGAAATTTCGAGATTAAATGGCAGCACCAACAGTATATAAATCAAGCCTCCGGAGAGAGTATGACGTCAGCAGTCTCCGCCTTGGCAATGCTGAGTCCCCCCAACATCTTTCGTCTGAACATCACGTGACTCGGTGAAATCAAACACGATCCCCTGTTATTTCCTTATGGGGCCATTCAAGTATTACGTAAGCAGATTTTCAGTCATTTATGACCCCTTCCCCCTCCCCCTGTCAGTAAAAGTCATCAAAACACTGATCCCCCCTGTCAGCAAAATTTCGTCAGCAGCTTAGAATATTTCATATCTTCAAAAAGGAGCGGTTGATGACGTGAGCAACCTTCAAATCCCCCCTCTCCACTTGTCATCAAAAGTCAGAAAATCCGAAACCCCCTCCCTCCCCCCTCGATGCTGGCGTAATACTTGAATGTCCCCTATGGCATAAGTATCAGTTTAAAACAATAAATGAAAAAATAATTTCATCATCGACGAGATAATTCCAAAATTAATGAAAGTTATAATTTCAGCTTTAAAGAAAGATAATTTCAGCAATAATGAAAGAAAATATTCTAGAATTAATGTAAGAATTACAGCATTGATGAAAGTGATAATTACAGCATTGATAAAAGTGATAATTCCAGAATTAATGAAAGAGATAATAATAAAATTAATGAAAGAGATGATAATAATAAAATTAATGAAAGATAATAATAAAATTAATGAAAGATAATAATAAAATTAATGAAAGATAATAATAAAATTAATGAAAGATAATAATAAAATTAATGAAAGAGATAATAATAAAATTAATGAAAGAGATAATAATAAAATTAATGAAAGATAATAATAAAATTAATAAAAGATAATATTCCAGAATGAAGGAAAGAGATAATTCCAGAATGAAGGAAAGAGATAATTCCAGAATGAAGGAAAGAGATAATTCCAGAATGAAGGAAAGAGATAATTCCAGAATGAAGGAAAGAGATAATTCCAGAATGAAGGAAAGAGATAATTCCAGAATGAAGGAAAGAGATAATTCCAGAATGAAGGAAAGAGATAATTCCAACATTAATGAAAGAGACAATTCCAGAATTAATGAAAGAGACAATTCCAGAATTAATGAAAGAGACAATTCCAGAATTAATGAAAGAGACAATTCCAGAATTAATGAAAGAGACAATTCCAGAATTAATGAAAGAGACAATTCCAGAATTAATGAAAGAGACAATTCCAGAATTAATGAAAGAGACAATTCCAGAATTAATGAAAGAGACAATTCCAGAATTAATGAAAGAGACAATTCCAGAATTAATGAAAGAGACAATTCCAGAATTAATGAGATATAATTTCAGCATTAATGAAAGAAATAATTTCAGCATTAATGAAAGAAATAATTTCAGCATTAATGAAAGAAGCAAATCCAGAATTGATTAGAGCAATTATTTCAGAAGTAATGAAAGAAATAATAATTAATGAAGGAAAATTCCAGAATTAATGAAGAAAAATCCAGGATTGATGAATAAAAATTTAAGAAATGATGAAAGAAATTATTCTAGTATTAATGAAATAAATAATTTAATCTTTTCTCACCTTTAGATGAATTCTCTATCTTTTTTTTAAATCTTTAAAATCCAATATTTAGAGACCGAACTGTACATTTCTATGGGAAAATTGCCAGGCGGGAAGTTTGTTTTCACCGAGTCACGCCTCACATTTGATGTCGCTGCAGTCGCGGCGGCTGGAAGCTCCCTCCAGTAATATAATCTCTGTCGTCTGCTTCGTTCCAAATTACTTGTTTTCGGCGTCTCCTTGTGTCCTGAAAAAATTACCGAACTGGCAGTTCGAACTTCCAGTTCCGTTTGTGAGCTTAGCTTGTAGGGAGCCGAACAAACCGACTTCTTGTCTGTCGTCTGCTCATTATGAGGTGATTTGTTTTGGACGCCTCCTTATGCTCAAATAAAATAACCGAACTTATAGTTTGAATTTCCAGTTCAGTTTACGAGCTTTATTTATAAGGAACTAAGCGGAATAAAGACTGTAGTTTTTTTACTTTAAACTTCCTCATCACCACATGAGTCACTTTCAAATTTGATATTAGATGGCAGCACATTACTATAAAGTGGAGTGTGGGAAAATTCACTTTTTACGATCCTACCTGTGGTCTGCTTGTGTGGAGGTCCTTTGTTTTGAATGTCTCTTTGGGTCTTGAATAAGGACCACAAAGGTGAATGAGGACTTCAGTTTTCTATACCTGAGCTTCGCCATCACCACATAAGGCACTTCTAATTTTGATGGTAGGTAGCAGCACCAACAATATTTTTAAAAATGAATGTCTTAAAGTGTATTCTAGAGTATTAAATTAATTTTAATTCCCTTAAAATTGTCAGTGCCATTGAGAATTCGCTGCAAATGCTACAAGGCAAAAAAAAAACGGCATAACATTTCGATTCACCCGGTATATACGGATTTTGTCATTGCGTAACGCAGTGACAAAGCTGTTCATATGAACATAATAATGATTCATTATCAGGATTTCAAGCCCATCGGATAATATAAATAATCAGATTTTCAAATAAGAAAATTATCAGTTTGTTGACTTCAACTTCGATACTGTCAAAATCTGATATTTCATTGGATGACAAGCTACCTTCAAGTGGCTTTTTGGTTCATAATGTGGCCGCTATTTCGCAGGCGAACGAAGCAACGTGCCAGTGACTTGAACACAATATTTCACATAATAGTCTGTACTATATTTAATATACAAGGTGCATAGGTAACGGGGCATATGACATTTTACTGGCGAACCATTGGTCCTAGAAACATACTTCCAATTGGAAAAAGCACCCGAATAATGTGTAGTACTCAGATATTTGATTCATGTTGCCAGGGGTTACATTAGTTATTAAAATAAAAATGTTAACTTTTTATGCGGACACCCTGTGCCCCAAATGCCAATCGGAAAGTTGTTTCTCGGTCTCCAACAAAAGAATTCATCGTTTCTAAGTGCAATATTCACTGAGATATTCGAAGAAAGTTGGAAAAAAAACATCATTAAATGCGAGGAAACCATTTTACCCGCATTTAATGCAATTTTTTTCCCAAATTTCCTCAATTTTTCGAATTTGCATATCTCGGTGAATATTGCTCTTAGAAACGTGAAATTATTTTAGTTGTCATCGGAAAAGACAGAGCAACAACTTCTTTATTGGGTTCTTTGGCACACGGGGAAGGTGTAAAAAAGTTGTTTTTTTATATTATAACTATACAACCCCTTACAACATGACTGACATATCTGAGTTGGACACGTGATTTGGATACTTTTTCTAGTTGGGTATGTCTTTACGACTAACGGCTCGCCAGTAAAGTGCCATACGCCCTGTTACCCATGCAGCCTGCATATACACGTAAAAAAATAGTTTGACACGAAATACAGTCGACTCACATTTTACGAATACCGTTATAACGGGAAAAAATACCGTTTTAAGGAAAACTTTTCTAATTCCCCGGATAAGTTTCCTTCGAACAATATAAAAATCAGAAATTCCTTTGTAACGAAACTTCTTTATTACTCCGGTCTCTTGCAGTTCATTTTAATGGGGTTTGACTATATTCACATGGTTCACGGAACCTTTGCCCCCGATATTTCGCCTCCGACATTTCGTCTCCGACATCTCGCCCCTGGCACGTTTCGTCCCCAGTACATTTCGCCCCTGACATCTCACCCCGGTACATTTAGCCCCCGGAAATTTCGCCCCGGACATTTCACACCGGGAATTTCGCCCTGACCTTTCGCCTGCCCTGACCATATCAGTGACCCAGTGAGTGACCACATGAGTGACTCAGTGAGTGACCATATGAGTGACTCAGTGAGTGACCATATGAGTGACTCAGTGAGTGACCATATGAGTGACTCAGTAAGTAATCAAGTAAATCGGAAATTTATCTCTGATATTTCGCCAGCCCTTATCGTACGCGTGACTCTATGAGTGAACATATGAATGATGGTACAAGTGACCAAGTGAGTGACCACATGAGTGATCAAGTGAGTTGGACATTTACTCGTGACATTTTGCTTCCCCTGATCGCATGAGTGACCAAGTGAATGAATACATGAGTGATCGAGTGAATTGAAAATTTATCCCCGGACATTTCACCTGCCCTGACCATATGAGTGACCCAGTGAGTGATCATATGAGTTACTCAGTGAGTAATCAAGTGAATCGGAAATTGACCCCCTGTCATTTTGCTTACCTTGACCGTACGCGTGACCGTATGAGTGAATATATGAATGACAGTGTGAGTGACCACACCGGTGTGAGTCGTAAATTTGGGAAAAATATTTTATGCTTAAACTGAAAATTCTAAATTCTTAGAATCCATTAAAGTGTGAGTCACTTGGTCACTCAGTGCTACGTAACCACCTATAAAAGGGGATGAGGAGGATCATCTTTGCAGACACTCCACCCTCGCACTTTGGCAATCACTCAATTGCTCACTCTGTCAATCACTCAGTCGCTCACTGGGTCAATCATACGGTCATTCACTTTCGGTCATTCACAATCTTTCGGTCACTCATGCAGTCATTCACTTTATCAATCTTTCGGTCACTCATGCAGTCACTCCCTTGGTCACTCACACGGTCAGTCCCTTGATCACTCACTTGAACACTCGTACCGTCACTCACCTGGTCACATATACAGTCACTCACTTGGTCACTCATGCGGTCAGTCACTCGGTCACTAATACGGTTAATCACTTAGTCTCTCCCTTGATCACTCATATGCTCAATCACTCAGTCACTCGCAAATTTATTCAAGCATTCACTCTGTCTTTCATTCCGTCAGCCACTCGGTCACTCATACGCTCAATCATTCACTAGGAAACTTATACCAGTATTTAATTAGCCACTCACTTGGTCACTCATTCGGTCAGCCACTTATTCACTCAACCGTTCCATCGCTCAATTCCTCCCTTTGTCACTGACGCGTTCAATCCCACTATCACTCACTTGATCACTCATACAGTTAATCACTTGGTCGCTCATGCGGTCATTCATTTGCCCACTCATACGGCCATTCGGTCAGTCACGTGGTCACTGATACGGTCATTCACTCATAAAGTCAATTGCACACTAGTTTATACGGTCACTCACGGGGTGAGTCATTCTGCCACTCGCTCAGTCATTTGTACGGTCATTAGCGCACTCCTACAGTTCATGTCACACCCACTTGGTCACTCATACGGTCACTCGATCATTCACACGGTCACTCATACAGTCAATCACTCATATGGTCACTCGATCACTCATACGGTCACTCATACGTTCAGGGCAGGTGAAATGTCAGGTGTGAATTTTTCGGGGGCCAAACGCACCAGGGGCAAAATGTACCGGGGCGAAATTTCCGGGGGACAAATGTAACGGGGACGAAACGTTCCAGGGGCGAGATGTCGGGGGCGAAAGTTCCGGATCCCTATTCACACACACCAAAAAAAATCTGATATTTTTCCACTAAAGTAATCGAACTTTTGCAATATGATGTGAAAGCAGCCCTTTTTATCATGATTATGTCATTTTACTTTTAAAAATTTAAGAAGGAAACAAAAGGAAGAAAGGGTGGGGAGAGAAAAAAAGAAAATGGCCAAGGGGGGCTCGGTTGTGCGTAAATGCCTTGAAATTCCACTTGTGCGCAAGGGGATTCGGGCCTCACTCTCAGTTTTATGTCAAAATTTCACATTTATGAGACGTTTGACTACGGTCACGATTAACCTCTATATATATATAGCTTTCAATATTAAAATATTTCATTTATACGAAGCACAATTTCAATTATTTGACATTTTCATTTTGACTCGAACTCCAAATCTTTGGCATTTAGACATCATTTCTAACTATCAAATCCACGAGATTTTTGCAGATTGTGAAAAATGCGTCGCTGAATTGGTTTTGTATGCGTATTATCAACACTAAAAACCACAAATTTTAGGTTGACAGATACAAAGAGTCGCATTGAGCGGGTTATGGACATTTCAAAGTGAAGACTTGCGTGAGAATTTATTACACTTTTCCAAGAAATCAGCAGACGCAGAGAGTCTCAAATAGACTCAATAAGCTTTCCACAACATTGTTCTTGCAGGATAGGAAAATTGCATTGAAATTATTTCGGATGTTGCAGGCCAGTAGTAGGCCAGCAGCAGGCTTATGCAGTAGGGCAGTTAATAGGAAGCATTACAGTATAGATTAAAAAAACTTTAAATATGTGATGTCAATCTTAGAGGAAGTCCTAATACATTATCTGCTTGGATTGCATATGAAACCAATCCACAAACCAAATGACGTTAAGACCGTCTTAAATATGTTTAAAATCGCGTTTTTCCTATTCAATTAAAAGGAATGGCATATGAACACTTGCGATTGAAACAACATCAAATTTATGTAATTACAGTTTCTTAAGTTGTACAGCATAGTTTTAAAAAATTTAATTTCGCGGGTATTTTTCCCCATGTACGATTTGGTCTCTTGGAGTTCGTTATAACTGAATTCGACTTTATTTCTTTTTAGTAGAGGCAATGGGTTGCCACCCCCCACCCAAAAAATTCATAAAGCATTGTGGGGTTTTTTTTTTTTTTACAAGCTTTCATTTTTCACCCATCTACCTCTTGGATTGCTTTTACTACCAGCACTCGAAAGAATGTCAATGAATGATCAACAAATCTTTGTCTGCATTATTTATGGCAGCCCTCTTTGAATGAAAAGTCTTCGAACACACACAACTTTCTGTCTTTACAGTTACTCCATTTCGCTTTAAACCCCTTCTATAGTTTTTGTCAGGGCCTACTGTCACCCCCAAGTCGTAAACCTACCGAGATTACATGCAACGCTTTTTTTATTTCCTTCTTCATGTTGATGTTACTCGAATAGCGGAAAAATTGCGAAAAATATATTCTATGCATTTTGTTTGAAATTAAGTTTTTTAGTCAGTGACTAAAAAAAATTTAATTTCACAAACTTTTCATCGTGGCCCCCGTATCAGTAGCCGTGGCTCCCCTTTTGTAAGATTTTCATCCTTGCCCCCCCCCCCCGAGGCCATATGGCCCCCGGTTGAGAACCACTGGTTTACATCATACAGAGCCGCCGTCAGAGGTTTGCGTAACAATAGGTAAACTATTCGTGGCTTTCACAAATATTATGAAATTATTTCGTGCGTTAATTCTGAATTGCCATCATATCTAAAATTTTAAGAAGTCACCAACGAATAAGGCAAATATACGAGAGAGAAACACAAACCCTTCATTTCGACACACACAATGGGTGCCAAATGGACCCTACTTGGGTTGAATATCAAATCTCGACTCTAGGTTGCTCAGCGGAAAAAAGTACGCCTGCTCACTTCAGTTCGAGGTTCGATTGTAGCATTCGTGAAATGGGGAGTTGATTATATCGGGGGTCTGATAGTAGAATTCATTGAATAGCTGTTCGTTATATTGGGTTCCGATTGTATACGTATAAAAACTTGTAAGAGTTCATTGAATCAAAGAATTTGTTAAATGAAAGTTCGTTATATCGGGGTACGACCGTAAAATTTGTTAAATAAGAGCTCGTTAAATTATCGAGGTACATTCGTAAAATTTGTGACACATTATATGGGTGCGATCGTAAAGTATGTTAAGTGTAAGTTCGTTATATCGGGGTACGATAATAAAATTTTTTAAATGGGAGTTTGTTATAGCGAGGTTTTATTAGAACTTCTTACGTGTTGTGCATTTCATCGAAGCTTCGATCCGATAATCGACATCGATAAGTACAGCCTCGACGGCAACATCGTACTCCTTGAACTCGTCCAGTCCCGATACCAGGCAAGTGCTGGCAGTGGATGATGCGTTGGTCCGGACACATCTGTCGAAATCGTCCAGCTCCAGGCTCGCGGGTGATGGACAAGCAGACACTTCCACGAATGACGGCAGCCATCTTTCCGTCAGTTGTTGCCACTGGATTTCAAATGAGCTCCAAGACTTCACTTGACAAGACAGTGGCGCAACATCTCCCATTAACGCTTGTGAAGAGGACGAGAGGGAGAAAAAAAACGTTATTGCGATTTCTCGTGTTACAAAAAAAATTCTAATTATTAAAAACTCAACACAATTACAGTGCATGCCGCTTAATGTGATCACATCGGAACTCGGTACCTCTGACAACAATATAACCGATTTGTAACTATAATTCCGGTTGCAAATACGATGACCATATGTCCCGTTGGTCAAACGGTACGTATGGAAACGGGTGCATTACAAATTACGATACTTTTTATAATGTACGGTACTTTCTATGGATTCCCTTGTGAAAGACTTTCAGCCGATGAACTGTGAATGTGGTCAGTTGAAAGAAATTAACCAAGAAAGGAAACTTTTTTCACCTTACACATTCTTCCACTATATGGTAGCCATTGCAAAAGCAGTGCTACACGTACATGGAACGTAGCAGTTATTACGGCTCAATTAAGATATTGTCAACCTGAATACGGAAATTTTTGTCAATGAGGGAGCCTTCTGACCTCCTGCATAGTCTTGCAGATTGATAAGGATAATTTATGGGGAAAAATTAGTCTAGTTCCGCTTTAGCTTCAAAATACCTAAAAAATATTAATAGTAATAATTACAAAAACCCAAGTCCTAACTGTAAACGAATTTTTTCCCATGTTATGATATTGGTCCGTTCCTTACTTGGCGAAAGCGATAACAATACCCGAATGATAGCAATATCTGTGATTCTAATAAGCGGTATCTACTGTTTTATTAATTTAAATTGAAAAAAATTATTAAATCTCACTTTCAACTTTGTATTTACAAACGTATGGCAGCCTATCCTTGCAGTGACCACCACTCAGACGCAATTTGTTGCCTTCGTTCAAAGCCCTGCAACACGAATCTCCAGCAATCGTGACTCCTGATGACTTTGCCATCGGAAGATCAGTGATCTTTGTGCCGTCCGTCCAGTAACCAGAAGCTGACACAGGAAAATAAAGAGTCAAATAAAACCAACCAAAAGTAATGTTATCATTTAATCTTGTCCAATCTACAGTTGACGTATTACCTTTTTGTCCAAGTTTCGCCCCGGACCAAACGACAGTGGATTTCTCGGGAAGTAGTTTGAGTACCCGCTTGCCTTCTTTCTCAGTCAAAATACTCACTAGGTGACCATCACGTCTTACGCAGTCATCTTCTGCTTCCGTCCAGTCCTTCGGGTTTACCATCAGGTCGTAAACTACGTGGACGTCACCGTCCCTTACTATAGACTCCGGTGGATCTAAGAGAAAGGTTAGGTATATATTAGTACATTCGCGCGATGTTTCGTACCATATAGTGTCATTTACTCACAGTATAAGTTACAACAGAAATAAAAGCATATGCAATTAAGGTATCCGATAGCCCCACCTTCTTCATAAAATGATACTGGATTGAACTTTAATAACACTTTATGATAGAAAGTGACTCAAAATGATGAAAGCACTAATCAATTTTTGATCGCCTATGCCATTTTCTATGAAGAAGTCATTTTTATGTGAAACTTTCAGCATTAAAATAATATTCGAAACACGACTGAGAAAAAAAATTCTGTGGATGGAATGTTTTGTTATTTTCACAGTACATTCAGATAGTGATGGTGCGGGTTATGAATTAAAGGATTGTATGTTATGCTCATAAGTTACACTCAAATCCGTTAATGGGCGCGTGAATTTTTGGAAATTTCAATGTACATTTCGTGTATAAAACACTGTAATTAGACAAATATATGAGATATACCTTAGATTTTTGATTCGTAACCTCAACAATATATAGTGAAATATCATATTAAAATTTCGCAATGGTACAATGAATAGATTTTTAGAAATCATGTTTCAGTATCAAGTAAAATGTCAAAAAAAAGCATTCTTCGTAAAACATGCTTAAATTTATTATTCACGTATCACTTATTTGTAAAAACGCAATACTCTGAACTGGACGCAACTTCCGTTCGGAGCGTCCTGTATCATTCCAACAGAATGAGGCCCGTTTTAGAATCACAACAAATAGGGCTTTCATAATAGAACATACAAGATATTTAATAGAAGCACTAAAAAATTATATATGTTTTTAACGTAATTAGATACCTTAAAATAGTTTCAAATACTTTCTTTTTTTTGCATTTAGACGAATCGATTATGAAATTTGTTTTTATTTCTTTTATTTTTTCATACACAGCAATGCATAAGTTGCTTTGCTCGTTAACTTTATGAGTCGTGTTTTACAAATGAGAATAAACTGTAAAGTTCTTGTGTGAATAAAGCGTACAACATATACAACTTTAAGTAATGTTTAATCCCGCATATGTGTATTATCATGCATACAGGGGTTGGACAAACTAATAAGAACATCTGTGAAATGACACAAAATCTTTATTAATAGGCTGTTTGCTATAGGCTGTCCTTACCGTCGACACGGTACTTCTCCCGCCACCAACAAGGGTAGCCGTTTTCGTTACTGTGGCCCCGGCAAGACGGGCTCCAACAATCATGCCTCTTTCGAAATCTGTGAGGTAAGCCATAACGAAGTTTTTTAATGTCCCAATATACTATTTCGCTTCAGAACGCTATCACTGCTACGACTAGACTGATGAGTGCACATTCTCGCGCCCGCTAGTTGGCACTCTTCCACACTAGAGGGCGCGGGAGTATACGACCGACAGGTTCCCTCGAGTGTTGTTTGTTTCACAAGTGTCCATATTATTTTGTCCAACCCCTATACCATCAGCATATCATATGCGGGAAAATTTTCATCCCCATGCCCATAATATTCATTCATTCATTTATGCATCTCAGATTTTCATTCTTCATGTGTACCTAAACATTCATTCCAAGATCTAAATACTCATTCATTTGTGTGTCTTACCATCCATCCGCATATTCTTAATCGCTAATTTTATTCGCGTGTCTCAGCATTCATTCATTTATCCCAGCATTCATTCACGTAAATTAGCTATCGCTTATCTTATTTGTGTATAACTTAATACATATTCATTCATATTTCTAAATGCACATATTCGTGTGTCTTAATGCATATATTCGTGTGTCTTAATGCATGTATTCGTGTGTCTTAACACACATATTCGTGTGTCTTAACACACATATTCGTATGCATTAATTAATAGCCATTCATTCGTGGGTCTCAATACGCAGTCATTCGTGTGTCTTAATGCGCATACGCATTCATTCGCGTGTTTTAATACGCATACACATTCATTCGTGTGTCTTAACACGCATTCATTCGTGTGTCTTAACACGCATTCATTCGTGTGTCTTAATGAGCATTCATTAGTGTGCCTTACCATCCAACCACATACTTCAAAGTGTTTTGTTAATTTATTCATTTATCTCAGCATTCACTCGCTTATCTCAACATTAATTCACGCGTCTTAATACACATATTCGTGTGTCTTAATGCGCATTCACATTCGGGTGTTGAGCAATGTCTTCAGTCTGTTGGCCGGATATCCTAGATGGCTACAGATTGAGGGCCATAAACTGATGTAATTATCGTAGAATTGATACTTTTTTTTTGGAAATGTCTTTCACGCAGGGCCGTCCTAATGCATGAGCTCATGGTACATGGGTTTCTTACATGACCTTGCACAGAAATTACCATCAATTTTGTCCGACTTGCAGGAAGTCGGTGCATTGCTTGGCCTAGGAATGGCCCATTATGATGTACATATAGCTCTTATATCTGAATACTTATTCATTTCGTTGATCTGTACGTTCATCCGTATTATCCTTATAATCATTTATAATTAGTCTTATTTGATGAATTATAAATTTATAATTAGTCTAATTAGTCTTATTCGATGAATCAGTTGATAATTTAGAATATATCTTTCGATTCATTCATCAGATTCGCGATTACTTTATCCTCAAAACGCAGTCCTCTTATTATCAGATTTTTACAACTAAACGTATTTAAGCGTGTGGCTCTCTCTCTCTCTCTCATCACTCTCACCAGCATTTTTCAATTTGTGTACTCATGAAAGTTTAATCAACATCTTTCTTGTTTTCATTGAAACCAAAATTTAATTTTAATTTAATTAAAATGTCATTTTATTCACCCGTTTCAATGCTGATCTCTCCACAGTGGTAGTCGACGTCCATAAAATAGCAACGTATACTAAATGAGTATATAGTTCCCATAGCGATAGGAGTCAGAACGTATCCGTAGACATCTGATGGAATTTCATCCTTGGACCCAACGTATTCTTCGGTTCCCGTCATCTCTTGCCATTCGATGGTATATTTGGCTGCACGCCTAGGATCTCCAGATTCCTCTGAAGCTGCGAATCCTGGTTGCCATTTTACCTGAAGCTGGCCGCTCCAGAATAACTCGGCTTCCATCTCCAATGGGGTTAAGAAAGCGCCTGAAATGCAAAACATAGAGTCTCATGAAATCGAAGTGTTGCGAACCGTATTCCTTTTTATACAAGTTGTCTCAGAAATCCATCGTCAGAATGAGAGGGCTGATAATACCGTGTCCGGAAAATTACCCACCAGAAATTCACCGCTAGAAAAATTCACCGAACAACACAATTCACGGAATGGAAAATTCATCGCTGGGAAAATTCGCCGACAAACAATGCACCGTCATCAGCTCGACATGAGTGAATGATCGAGTGAATAAATGATCGCGTGAGCAAATGTACGGGTGTGCGAATGAAAATGAGTGGGACCGGCCTGTCACTAGAGTTCTAACTCGCTCTCGCTCGCTCACTCACAAGGTCACTCAGTCAATCGCTATGTAGTTTGTTCTATCACTCACTCACGGGGTCGTTTTCTCTGTTACTCACTTACTATGTCACTCATTATATCACTCACTCACTAGGTTGCTCATTATATCACTCACTCCCTAGGTAATATTTATAAATAATGTATAATTAAATCATTACAAGTGATATAATTATTTATTATATCACTTGCTAACCAGGTTACTCACTTCACAAGCCAATCACTCAATGTCACTCATTCTGTCACTCACTCACTCACTCACTAACTAGGTCGCTCACTCTGTCACACGCACTAAATCACCAGGTCACCCACTCACTCACTGGGTCACTTACTCTATCTCTAGGTCGCTCACTCACCAACACTAACCACTCTGTCACTCACTCACTAACTAGTGTATCATTTGCTGATTCACTCACTTCTGACTCGTGTCGAACTGTTGTCAGTGAATTGTTAGTCGGTGAATTTTCCCAATGGTTAATTTTCCTTTGGTGCATTTTCCATCGGTGAATTTTCCTTTGGTTCATTTTCCATCGGTGAATTTTCTTGGCGGTCGATTTTCCTGTCGGTGTATTGTTGTCGGTGAATTTTCCATAAATATGGCAACCTTGCATATCTTACGAGTAGAGAGATACGTAATTTTTTTTTCTAATAAATAATACAAATTTCGCAAAAAAAAATTCCAAATCGGAAATTTCTCATTTGCTCGCAAAAATGAAAAGAAAAAAATTTCACGTTAAGAATTATGCATTGGCACAAAAAAAAAAAAAGTCCTTATAAGAAATTTCTCGTTCATCCGCAAAAAAAGAGAATTATCAAATCAGAAATTTTTGCAGCAGTCATCTGAAAAAAAAACTTTTTATAATCAAAACATTTTGCATTCATTCGGGAAAATATTTCTCAAACCGGAAATTTCTCATCCATTCGCAAAAAAAGAGAAAAATCAAATCAGAAATTTTTGCATTCATCCGGAAATAAATAAAGGAATTATATATAGGATATTTTTTTAAATAAACTAACGACAATTTTGTTTTTAAGTTAAATTACGAGGACCAAGTAAAAAGTACTGTACTTAACATTTTATTAGAATTCAAGGGCTCAACAAAATTACTACCTCTTTTCGCTTCAAAAAGTGTAAATTAGCAAGATTTCGCAAAAAATTGGTTAAAATGTCCCTCATTTATTTTTTTTAAAAAAATTGTAGAGTTCTGGGATGTCCCAAAATTGGTGAGCCCATTTGAAAGATGAATTAAAAAAGAACGGGAAGCGATAGAAATGGGCCGTTTGCTGCGTTCTGCCGGGGCCTTCGTGATCCCCCCCCCCCCCTACGTTAGAGGGAAAAACGCACATCACGAAGGCCCGGTTCTGCTTGAGAAAATTGTATATTTTCAGTCAGACAGAATCTTGAAGTTCGTAACAAAGTTAAACAGATTTCACTGCAGTCTGAAAAGCTAAAAAATAAGCTATTCAAAATTCCTGCTGAGACGTTTGAACAAACTGAGACTACACCATGTAGTTGCTGTATTTTGAAAATACCGTATTTTTTAGTTTTCTAGACTGCAGCGGCGTCTATTGCAAACATTTATAACTAATTTTTAAATTTTTCTGACTGAAAATTAACTATTTTTTCCGTGTATCACAGCAATAAACGGTGCTTTTATATCACTTTTTGTTCGTTTTTCTTTAAATTAATTTTTCAAATAGGCTTGTAAATTGTAAATTTTGAGACAACTTGTATATTGCTTTTCAATTGGAGATGTTAAAAAATCACAGTAATGGATCCAATACTAAAAGATTTTGAAAAATAAAAAGTTAATTGTGGAAGAACTCAAAACTTTACCGTATTTGGGTTCTCCATCAGGAAACTCCACTATTCGAGGCAGCATGCAATTTTAGAAAATTTATGGTATGTAATCATTTCCACAAAATTATAGGACAAATATGTATAAATTGTTGCACACATTATATGGTTCTGTATCGTCATCAAATTTCATGTCTAGGATTAAAGGCGTAGGGTTCACGGCATTTTCCTACCGTGACTCATCGGTCTATTTTCAATTTAAAAATTGTTATAAAATATTTCTGATTAACAAAATGTTTTGGAAATTAGTGAAACCAGTATATGGTATCTTAACAGGTGGACCAACAGGGCCTAAGCCAGCAGAACTCGGAATATAAAATAGGGAACCCAAATTACTTATTGGAAGCTTTCACTTATATGCTGGCGTTGTTATTAAAAATGGTCTTTTTTTGAAAATTTAAATAAGTCACAAAATACATACATACTAGTAGTGACGTATACAAAACAAATAATTACAAAAACAATACACAGATATGCTAATACAAACATAATTATAATACATGCACATGTTTATAACAAACACGGTGTGGCCTCAAAGAACAGTAAAGTCCATCCAGCAATTCTGTTTCTTTTCGGCATCAGCTTTGAAATAATACAGTCCACACCTCTTAATGCGATCACATCGGAACTCAGGGAATTTCTGATAACAATAACCGAATGATAATTATATCCGAAAAAGTCCCGTTTGCATACATCCGTTTTGGTCGAGCGGGATGAGTTATTCATTCCATTATACATAGGATTTTAACATCGAGTTACGTTCATTGGCAAGATCATAATTGCGTTACTAAAAAGCAAGGCAAGCTGTGGGTTTTGTTTATGACAATAGCGCCATCTGGATCGAAGTTCAACTAAAACCTGCTTATACTATCGTAGTTATAGCGTGCAAGATCTTGAAGTATGGGTTCCGACTGTCGCATTCAAATCGAGATTGAAAAATTGCCGAACAAAACTCTTTTTTTGCTATTAAGCCAATATAAAGCCGGCGATTATGCATAATTTCACTGGATTTATCCCATTTGACCACATATATATATTATGCGATAAATCCGGTTATTGTGCATAATCGTCGGCCATTTTGTTAAGTTTTATGAATATCCTTAAATTTATCACTTTTAGCAGTGGTTACGCCTAATACCCAAGCGTCGTAAACATGATAAATCGTTCTAAATTCGATAAATTTCAACTATTTATCAAATTAATCAGGTTCGCTTGGGTATTATGCATCTCTGGTAAAAATATTATGTAATTTTTTTAGTATTTATCAAATATACCAACCATGCTTGGGTATTATGCCTAAGGGGTCATTCAAGTATTACGTCAGCGTCGAGGGGGTTTTCCGATTTGCTGGCTTTTGATGACAGGGGGGAGGGGGGTTTGGACGATGCTTACGTCATCAACCACCCTTTACAAAAATATGAAATATTCTTAATGGCATCTTCCTCGGTCCGCCAAAAACGCTTTGGCGAAAAACCTATCGCTAGTTTGTGGACACCTGAAATAACATTCTTCCAATTGAAAAGTCCCCTACAGAGCCACTATAGTGATCTCTGAATGTTTCGCGGATCCAAATGATCTAAAAATACGTCCGGGCCGCTTAAGTGCTCTGGAACTGTGTCGCGCGTATCTCAAGCGATGCGTAATTATGCCGCGGATCATTTAAGTAATCTGGGAATGTGCCGGGATAACTTGAGTGATGTAGAGCCCCTTAAGTGCTCTAAAACTGGGCCACATGTCACTCAAGGGTAATCTTATGTGCTATCTAATGTGCCAAGGGATCTAAATGTGCCACGGATCGCTTAAGTGTTCAAAAACTGCGCAGCGGGTCACAAAAACAATCAGTGAATGCGCCACGGACCTACTTGAGTGATCTGAAAATGCGCCACTGGCTACTTAAATGATCTGGAACTGCGACATGGGTCACCTAAGCGACCTGTAAATGTGCCGCTTAGTTTATTTTTAGAAATTTGGTTTGAGGTGACGTGCCACATCAAATAACCCTACAAGGCCACATTTCGCCCGCGGGCTAAGGGTATACCATATATGGCTTAAAGGGTGGGTCGCAATGAATTTCTTAAAAAGAAATTTTGAGTTCTTAGCCTTCGAATAGCATCGAAATTGACAGAAATCGATTATATCAACACATAAAGGTAATTTCTTTCGAAATTTTAATTCTTTTTAAAAAATATTTTTTGCGTTAAAAAAATGAATTTTGATCGCCTGGCGGTGGGGAGGGGGGAGCACGAGCCCCCTATCCCCCCCCGTCACGTCTCTGATCCCACCAATAAGCATTAGGAGGCAAGGGGCAGAGCTAATGACGAAAATTTGCTGACAAGGGGGGGGTGTCAAAAATGGCTAAAAGTTTGCTGACGTAATACTTGAACGGCCCCTAATCACGGCAAAAAAACTTACGGAGATGATTAGCAAATAAATCTATTAGTTATGCGTTATAATCGATTTATTACATTTTTGATGTAACATATTATTAGAGTCCGAAATTTCAGGCAAAATGCCATAAATGCCTTTTTTTTTTTTTTTTTTTTTTGCTTATTTTCAAACCTTTTCTGGTTAAACTGCCTTTTATGAAATTTTCGTGTTATAAATGGCTAAATTAACATAGTTTTAAGTTTATTAGTGAATTCCAGAGGCCATAATCTGTAAAACTTGGATATTTTGTGAGTATTGAGAACTTCTCAAAAGAATTGCACTTTTCAAAAAAATTTTCCAACCCTCGATATTAAATACCATCATAAAGTGACACCCCCCCCCCTCTTCCAGCCTCATTTAGACGTAACTAAGTGATCTAAGAGATTGGTGTTGGCATACATTAATTTTGCTTTGACCGGATGGTGTAGTCCGTGTTAGAAAAGCAGAGAAAAATTAGAAATTTTTGTTTCTCTACATGCTTCACATAAGATGTCTTGCTCAGGTATTGGACTGCGTTTCATGTGTATAGCTGACCGATGACTGTCCCAAGAGGTCATGAATTGACATCATGGCTCACACAAGGCGGGAGTAGTATTAGGCAGTGCTCTGGGGCACTTGTTTTGATTTTTTAAATAAATGCACTGCAAACAGCCGTGGCTATTTATTAAACATGCACATTTAGTTTTCGATTAAATTGACAAGAGTCACCCTCAGGGGTGCGTGACAGATGCGGCCACTTGAGGCCCCGCGCTTGAAGGACTCTCTAATACGTGGTAATTATTTTTAAAAATAAGTATTTTTTTTTTACAAAAATAGAACAAGATAGCCATGTTTCATCTATAGAAATGATAATTACAAATAAACGAGAATTATTCGCAACTCGAAGGAGCCCCACAGATCATTTTCTCTACCGGCCCCGCGTCTGGTAATAGTGGCCCTGGAATTGGCCAAATCCTGAAGCATTTTATTTTGGACCCGAAATCAATTGAACTTATATAATAATGCAGTTATTATAAACTAAAATTAAAATAATAGACGGATTAAGTGAAACCAATTTTTCAGATATCGTTTTTGGATCCTTAATTCCCTTACCCTTGTTTTTAGTTATTTTTCTTTCTTCCAAAAATTATAAATGCCTTTTTTTTGGTGCCTATTTTAGGCATTTTTAGTGAATTTTTGCCTGACTATTTCGACCATTTTTAATGCCTAAACTTCCGGGCTCTACATATTATATACTAAAACATTTTGGGACCCTTGCCTCGTTAGCCCCGCCTCTCGTCTGGTGACGTAACAGTGATTTCGGCAATGAGCATAACCCCATATTAAAATTGTATGTACAGGACGGAGAAACGTGAACGGGACGTATAGTAAACGATTATTGGTGAAATGTAACAACTATTTTTCTTTCTCACATAATTGGCGGAAAAATGTTCAATCGTTTCTATCCCCCCCCCCCTTATTCTCTTCTGAAACGTGACCTTTTTTTTTCCTTTAAGCTAAAATTCTCCATTTTGACCCCTTGTGAGGCGTCCGAATGGAACGGTCGTCTAATATTTATCACAAATTGCGATTATTTTTTTAATGTACACAATAGTTTCATAGATCCCTTGAGGAAAGTCTCTCAAGAAAAGAAATTTCAATCTGGTCATATGAAAGAAACTGATCAAGAACTGAAGGAAAGGGTTTATTTTTCATATCATACATTTGCCGTCACTATAAGAAAGCCATTGCAAAAGTATCTCCACACGTATATGGATCACAGCTAATACTACAGCCCGATTATGGAAATTTTTCATGGCGGGGGGAGGGGGGAAGAGAGACATAGTCTTACCGCCTGATAACGATAACTTACAGGAAAAAAATTAAGTTTGGTAAAACCTTAACTTCAGAATGCGCACGAAAAAAATCTCTCTTGCGGAAAAAATTTCTATAACGTTACCAGAAGTCCCGATCACTATAAACGAATTTTTTCCCATATTATGATATTGGTTCGTTCCGTTACTTGCAAAACTGATAACAGTACCCGAGTGATAACATAACTGTGGTTTTAATAAGTGGCTTCGATTGTACATCCGAAAAAGTCCCGTTTGCAAGTAACGTGACCTGAAATTAATATATCCCATTTGGGATTTATGGCAAACGGGTGTTGTTAAAACGGGACAACTGTTTCCTTTTCCCACACAACTGTCGTAAAGAAAGAGAGTGAGGATTTCTGGCTTGATGTCACCAGTCTGACAATCTTCAGTCCACAGTTTGGCCTAGAGTCTGTCATTCTTTCAGCCATCACCTTCCTAATGCCAAGAGACTTTCGGCTTTGTATCCAGATTTGCAAGCGGAGGCAATGAAGACTGGAAGACGGGATTTAACTTCCCATATATAGCCCAAGAAGGTCCAAAAAAATACTTAGGTTCAAGCCCAGGCAACAAATTGATTTATAAACGGATCGTACGACACATTTCAGGATCCCCTGCAACTCGACTTTGGGTCACAATCCATAGGTCAAGAATCCCTGGCTCAAGTCAAGCCACTTGTTACCATAATAGACTAGTTTTCGGGATACATAATTGCGATTTATTTTTGAATTTATACCAGCAACTAACGTATAATGAAAATCTTGTCTTGCTCCAACGTCCTTATGTTCGGCGCTGGCCTCAGCCGGAACCGGTACCTCGTGTCTACTTTTAGGTTGTCGATGACGAAATCATTGGATATCGTTGAGAAAGTGAGGATTTCCGGCCCGATGCCACCAGTCTGGTAATCTCCTTCGGTCCACAGTTTTACCTGGAGTTTGTCAGTCTTCCAGCCATCGCCTTCGTAATGCCAAGAGACTTTAGCTTCGGATCCGGATTTGGAAGCGGAGACGCTGGACACTCGGAGGCGGGAACCTTCCCCTAAATAAAACCATAAATATATTATTTCAACGGGTAAGAGTCTCAACGAGGTCACCGGATCAAAATTTAAATAATAATACCTTTATGGTCCCGGATGCACAAAGCATAAACGACATCATCCTTGTCACAGGGTCTTTCCGAAATTGTCTTATCTTCATTGACAGTCGCCAAAATACAGCATTCCTCTAGGGAGAATAATTCATACGTTGTGTTATGCTCTCATCATAATTACGTACCGGTTGCTTGAAAAGATCGTTAAGACTCTGAAATTAGTTAGTGCAGAGTCATGATTATTTTTGCTAAAACAGTGGCGAACTATGCACTAAAAATGTTGAAATATGTATTCAAAATGCTGAAATATGTACTAAAAATCTGCATTTAAAAATGCCGAGATATGCCATGAAATCAAAAATATATGCGAGAAATGAAAACAAATCCATCTAAAAATGGCGAAGTGTGGCACAAACAAAAAGTATACGCAAAAATGGAAAATAAATATGCATTTGAAAGTGTTGAAAAAAGAAAACTTCATAAAAATTGTGAAAATATGCATTTAAAAATACCGAAATATGCATGAAATAACAAATATACCTTAAAAATCCTTCAATATGCCCTAAAGGATGTATACATTATAACGTACATTGAAAAATATACGCAAAAGGAAAAAATAGGCATTTCAAAATTCTGAAGGTTTCCCTAAAAATGAAAACATATACACGAAACAAAAAAAGTGCGCATACAAATAAAAATATGCGCAATAAATGAAGAACACGTATTTAGAAATGAAAAAGCATTCATTTAGAATTGCAAAAACATGCATTCAAATATGTCTAAAAATGTGCCTTTTTTTAATTTAACAAATTCAAAAAAAATTCAAATAAAAAACTATGCATTTAAAAAATATGCATTAAAAGTGCCTAAAAATATTTATTAAGAAGTATCTAAAAATGTCATAAATAGCACTCAATGGTAAAATAGGCTATGTACTTGAAAAAATTAAAGAAATATGAATAAATTTGAAGAATGTTGAAAGACAAAAAAAATAACCTTGGAACATTAGTGCAATGCAATCAATAGAAAAAATGCTGAAAAATATGCACGTATTTTAAAATTTCGGGTATTTTATACATTCATATGCATTAACTATAAAAAGTGCTAAAATATGCAATCGCATATGCACTTATGAATTTGCGTATAATTCGGGCTTTGGTGATGATGAGAAATTATGGTTTGCACAGATATATATGGGATTAAAAGTAGATGGGAACAATTTTTTTTTTCCTTAAAGAAAAAAAGGTAATATCAGAAGTGGATTTATGCAAATCTGACCTTCAATAAACTGGATTAATTTAAGCGCTAATTCGCATAATCTGCTTCACATGCAGCACCATCTATCAATGAATCTATAAAAAGTAATTTTTTTTTTCTTTTATTTAAAAAAAAAATGGGAGATTTGTCTCGTTTACTAATAAAATACAATTTTTTATTATTTTTTTAAGTCAGTTTTCAAAGTGTTAACAAACTTTAAGCGCAATTAATAACATCAAAAAATAAATTTTTTAATTATGTGTCATTTTTTCATCAGTCATACCCAATACGTGACGCTCGGATCTCATCAGGAGTCACTCTATTGGAGTTAGGTTATTAGAAAAGTACTGTAAAACTAAAAGGGAGCTAGTAATCGAGAAACTATGACGGCAAGTTATTCCAGAGAGTTATTATTTAATTAAATAATAACTTTTCTAGAATAACAACTCTACACTATTAATATCAAGTTAATATTCTAGAGAGAATTATGAAGGCATGTGCCGTCAGTTTCAACGTTTATGCCTGTGGACATCGTATAAATTTAAAATAATACAAGATTTATCAAAATATGAATTAAAACTACAATAATAATTACATTTTATAGATTAAAAAAACGAGTTCTTGAACTTTTTAAGGGTTTGGTATTAATACCACAACAATTAGGCCACAACCGACGAAATATCCAACGAGGTGGCTGAAAAAAGACGCCTATAAGAAATATGGATGTCGAATATATATTTAAACTACATCAAAATTACAGCAACCCAATAAAAGCAATGAAAAAATAATTATGGTTAAATATACTTCCCATAAAAAAAATTATGGTTGTCTCATCTAAGTATAGGTAGATTTATCCCTATATGTTTATCGTATTTCTTTTTAAACGTAAATTCAACTTACTGTATTACGGTTAAATACATGGGTAAACTTACGATTCATACGAGTACTTTTTTTTAATTCACACCAATTGCATCAAATGTTAGAATAATTAGCATTTATCTCTAAAACGCAATGAATACTCATTAATTTTATATGCACATAGCACCTTTACTTTCAGTGATTTGAATATTTCATCAGTAGTTAATAGCGCAAATATGAGGTACATATCTCGAACACAGGACCAAATTCAGACGGGGGGTGGGATCCCTGGGCAGGGCAAAACAGTCGCTAGAGAGCCTTTCAATTGAGGAAAAATGTCTGGTTTATCAAGAAAGATATTTTGTTTAGGTCCGAAACTCCAAATCAATAGGGGCCATGCAGGAATTGGGTCCAGCTCGAACAGTCCTTATCGCTTCAAGAACTTCTGTGTTTTTTGTCGGAAAATGAACTTTCTGTTTGTCACATTCGTTATTTAAGCTGTTCCATTTTTGGTATACATAACGCTTTTACTGTCACTTTTGAACATATAGCAGTGTTTTTATCAAGCTTTTCTTTCAAAGGAATCATCTATTCCTCTCTCTCTCAAACTTTTCCCATAATGACGAGTTTACCGAAATTAGCGACTAGTAACTGAGGATTTAATAACATTGTTATCTATGGCAGCTTGACGAGACCGAAGAAAAATGACGACTTAACGGGAACGATGACTTACCGAGATTTTATACTGTATTATTTTAGTGTCATGACATGGCATGACGAGATTCACCCCGTCTCGCTTCTTTTGCAAGATATTGAAGCGTTCCCTAAGAATGGCGAATCTGGGTTCCTTTATTTTGAGACTCAAATTATTTCAACAATTCCATAAACGGACAACAACAACGTCAAAAAATATATATATATTTACTAGGGGGGCTCTGCCCCCCCTGCCGCCTTTGGCGGCCAACCCCCCCTCCCCACTTCTCTCCCGGACATATCTTGTTTATTTCGTCCCACTTCATCAGCGTGCTATGGAAAAGGGGAAAGGGACGTGTGAAAGCACCAGCCTACTGAAGAAGCGAATTTTAATGAAAATAATAATAAAGCAACAAAAAACAAATGAGATTCATCAAGTATCCCCAGAAAACTTCCCCATGGGGGTCCCCAGATTCAATTCGCTGAATTTCAGTGGGGCCCCACACTGGATATATCTTGGGCTACCGATGTGTTGCAAATTTTACAATGTTAAACCACAAAAATCAATGAGATACATTCAGGGGCACCGAATTACAACCTGCCAACATTTCCATGAAGCCCTGACCTGCAAGCTTGTCGGACACCCCCCTGTGAGAATTTTTCATTTTTATCAATTTTACAACAAATAAAATCCAGGGCCCCACATCCAGTAGCGGGGACACAATACGCAGATTTTTAGTGGGGCCCCAGTTTGGCTATATCTCGGGTTTCGGCTGTGGCAAATTCTACAACAGAAAAGAATGAGATTCATCCAGGGCCCCCAAAATCAAACCTGTAAACATGGTTGTAAACGACTTGGAAGCTTGTCGGTCATCCCCCGGTGCGAGTGCCATGAGAAATTTTCATTTGTATTCGTTTTACCAACGAATAAAATCCAGGGCCCCAAAATGAAACCTGTAAACATGGGGCCCCCGACTTGGAAGCTTGTCGGTCATCCCCCGGTGCGAGTGCCATGAAAAATTTTCATTTGTATTCGTTTTACAACGAATAAAATCCAGGGCCCCACATCCAGTAGCGGGGACACAATACGCAGATTTTTAGTGGGGCCCCAGACTGGCTATATCTCGGGCTTCAGCTGTTGCAAATTCTACAACAGAAAAGAATGAGATTCATCCAGGGCCCCCAAAATCAAACCTGTAAACATGGGGCCCCCCGACTTGGAAGCTTGTCGGTCATCCCCCGGAGCGAGTGCCATGAAAAATTTTCATTTGTATTCGTTTTACCAACGAATAAAATCCAGGGCCCCCAAAATGAAACCTGTAAACATGGGGCCCCCGACTTGGAAGCTTGTCGGTCATCCCCAGGAGCGAGTGCCATGAAAAATTTTCAATTGTATTCGTTTTACCAACGAATAAAATCCAGGGCCCCCAACCAATTACCCGGGACACCAATTCGCATAATTTTGGTGGGGCCCCAGACTGGCTTTATCTCGGGCTTCGGCTGTTGCAAATTCTACAACAGAAAAGAATGAGATTCATCCAGGGCCCCCAAAATGAAACCTGTAAACATAGGGCCCCCGACTTGGAAGCTTGTCGGTCATCCCCCGGAGCGAGTGCCATGAAAAATTTCCATTTGTATTCGTTTTACCAACGAATAAAATCCAGGGCCCCCAACCAATTACCCGGGACACCAATTCGCATACTTTTGGTGGGGCCCCAGACTGGCTTTATCTCGGGCTTCCGCTGTTGCGAATTCTACAACAGAAAAGAATGAGATTCGTCCAGGGCCCAAAATTAAACCTGTAAACATGGGACCCCCGACTTGGAAGCTTGTCGGTCATCCCGCAGAGCGAGTGCCATGAAAAATTTTCATTTGTATTCGTTTTACGAACGAATAAAATCCAGGGCCCCCAACCAATTACCCGGGACACCAATTCGCATACTTTTGGTGGGGCCCCAGACTGGCTTTATCTCGGGCTTCCGCTGTTGCGAATTCTACAACAGAAAAGAATGAGATTCGTCCAGGGCCCCAAAATGAAACCTGTAAACATGGGGCCCCCGACTTGGAAGCTTGTCGGTCATCCCCCGGAGCGAGTGCCATGAAAAATTTTCATTTGTATTCGTTTTACGAACGAATAAAATCCAGGGCCCCCAACCAATTACCCGGGACACCAATTCGCATACTTTTGGTGGGGCCCCAGATTGGCTTTATCTCGGGCTTCGCGTGTTGCAAATTCTACAACAGAAAAGAATGAGATTCATCCAGGGCCCCCAAAATGAAACCTGTAAACATAGGGCCCCCGACTTGGAAGATTGTCGGTCATCCCCCCGGAGCGAGTGCCATGAAGAATTTTCATTTGTATTCGTTTTACCAACGAATAAAATCCAGGGCCCCCAAAATGAAACCTGTAAACATGGGGCCCCCGACTTGGAAGCTTGTCGGTCATCCCCCGGAGCGAGTGCCATGAAAAATTTCCATTTGTATTCGTTTTACCAACGAATAAAATCCAGGGCCCCCAACCAATTACCCGGGACACCAATTCGCATACTTTTGGTGGGGCCCCAGACTGGATATATCTTTTGCTTCCGCTATCGAAATTTTTCAACGTTAAAGCAGCAAGAAAACAATGAGATCCATCAAGGGCCCCTGGAAATGAAAACTTTTTACTTATACGTGAAATCTTCCCCGGGTACCCCGACCCTGTGTTGGGAGCACTGCTGTTGTGTGTGTATATTATACATATATATACCTCTCGGCATGGACCTCCCCCCCCCCCCCACAAAGGAAGGGCTGACAGGGGCCACAACGATTCTTGTCACTTTTTGATTTTTCACACTATAAATTAATCACAGAGGGGCCCCTGAAAAGCTGGTTTGGGGGCTCGAAATCTAAATTCCAGCCTAAGGGCTCTGCTGTAGGATGGAGGAGCCTCTTGATACATGCACATAACATGGTCCCGATGGGTCAAATGGGTCCCGATATGTGAATATCGACCCAATATCGATATATGATATCATATCGATATATGAATATGAATGTACGATATATGAATGTGAATATCGATATATGAATCGAACCCACTTCCGTAACAGATTTCCGTCACTCAAAAATTTCACCCACTTCCGTCACTCGGTTGCTTAGCAACAGGCCCTTTTCGAGTTTGTTTGTGATTTTATATTATAGAATAGATATAAGAGTTAATTTCCCACAATACCTCCACAATAAGAGTGTATCATTACCGTTGTCAGTGCACAAACCCCCGATGATCCACATTTCACTGACGTCGTCTCCGAGGATCCTTTCGGTGACGAATTGCTGTTCGTCTTCGTCGACCAGTTCGCTCAGCGAACCCAAGGTCTGAACGACTTCACCGGTACAGGTATCCCTGGCATCAGAGAAGCTATCGAAGTCGGTTTGCGTCAGCAAGAGGAAACAATGGTACTCGTTACCTCCGGTCCAGTCATCGGGACAAGGAGGATCTAAGAGAAACAAAATCATAATTTAAAATTAGATCATCATTAAATCATCCTACACCATCAGATACATATGTAGTTGCTACTTACATGCTTCTACTGTAACTTGACCACAGTCCAGGACTGCATCGGAGACTTTGCAACTCAGCTCGATATAATAAGTCGCTCCAAGTCTTACGTCATCCAGAAATGCATTTTTCTCTGACGTTGAAGTCAGAAGCTTCTTCCCGCCATCTGGCCAGTAGGAGACATCGTAAGACTGGAAGAAAAATGGTGCCTGAATGGTTACTGATTCGTCGCCGTCGTTGGAGTTGTCGGCTGATGGAGTTTGCCACTTGACCTGTATCTGACCTTTCGTTGTCGTGTCTGCTCTGATGGATACGAATGGCTGGATATCTGGAATGATACGAAATGCATGAAAACACACATCAATTTATGAAATGTATGAAAACACACATCAATTTATGAAATGTATGAAAACACACATCAATTTATGAAATGTATGAAAACACACATCAATTTATGAAATGTATGAAAACACACATCAATTTATGAAATGTATGAAAACACACATCAATTTATGAAATGTATGAAAACACACATCAATTTATGAAATGTATGAAAACACACATCAATTTATGAAATGTATGAAAACACACATCAATTTATGAAATGTATGAAAACACACATCAATTTATGAAATGTATGAAAGCACACATGAATACTAATGAAGCGTATGATGGTAAAGGTGGGCAGTTAATCCAAGTCCAGTTCAGGGACGGCGCGAGCTCACCTGCCGCCCGGACTCATGTGCCACCCCTAAAGACACCCCTGGTGAGAAGCTGAAAGGAGTTTTAGCCAAGTAGAGATAAACCTAATTTTTTATCCAACAAAATGCATTCGACAACACGCCCGCTTTTAAACAAGCGTTTCTATTTTTGGTCCACAGTAATTTCAGAGTTACAAGAACAGTGCGCCGACAAAACGAATGGAAATTCGTTTTCTAACTGGAAATTCGAAACCCGAAAATGATCCGCTGCCCCAAAGTTCCACTAAAGTTTCTGAAACGATTCGACAGACCACTAATATGTATACAGAATATGGGCTTAACTTATTATAATGTAGAACATACATGAATATCGTTAACATTAGTTACATACAATTGAATAATTCTCATTTAATGAGAATTAAATTTTCTCGTCTCAATTCATCGTGGTACAAATTTGTCGCAGCTCTAATTCGTCGCAATACAAGTTTACCGCAGAATCAATTCGTGGAAAAGTCTATTCTTCACTGTACATGTTCCACGCGATCTTGTATGTAGGTTTTATCTTATACGTGAGGTGACCATAACATTGATCGATCTCGTCCAATTCATATGCCAGGGAATTCCAGGAATCGAACAAGGATTCTGTGCACCATTTATACCAACGTTTCTCAACCTATGGTCCGCGGACCAAAAGTGATCCGTGATGGTAGGACAGGTGGTTACCGCAAGCAGACTTGAAAATTTGATTCTGATTAAATGAGAATTATTCGATTGTATGAAGTAATGTTGACGATATATTCATTTAAGTTCTATAATAAGTTAAGCCCATATTCTGCATATTAGTGGTCCGTCCTTCGAAACGTTTCAGAAACGTAAGTGGTCCTTAGGTTTATAAAGTTTGAGAAAATTTGATCTCTACACCAATGTTTTTCACCTTTTTATAACTGCGGGCCGTTGAAAAGTAGAAAAAATACTTTGCGGACCGGCAAAGAAATTACACAAATAGGATGAAATAATTGACTCACGAGCAAAAAATACAGAAATATGCGGAATAATTTACAGACCAATATATAACCAATACATAAACAGGATAAACAGGAGAACTTATTTATAGACTAACAAAAAAAAATACGTAAACAAGAAATAATTTGCGTACCGGCAAAAAAACACGTAAACCATGGAAATAAATTGCAGACCGCGAAAAATTCGGATAATTAGCAGACCAGAAAAAATACACAAACATGAGAATATTTTGCGGACTGGCAAAAATATGCAGTCAGGAGAAATAATTTGAGGACCGGTAAAAAATTACAATGAATAATTTACGGACAGGCAAAAAATATAGAAATAAGAGAAATAATTTGCAGACCAGCAAAAAATACATAAAGAGGAGAACTAATTTTTAGACCGACAAAAAAAACACACACTAATAGAATAGAATAAATAATGTGTGCACCCGCAAAAAATACATGAACAGGGGAAATAAATTTCAGACCGAGAAAAATTCGTAAATAGGGGAAATGGGAAAATGATTTGGCGGACGCGCCAAAAATACATAAACATTACGTAGTGGCTGCATGAATTGGACGAAATGTTCCGCGTTACCAGTACTGGAAAACACTGACCTGCACTATTTATATGGCATTTTATGACACAGCGCCATCTGTGAGTGAAATTTCGGACGTATTTTTTAAATTTAAAAAAAAAAAAAAACTCTACGCCATGATAAATATTTCAGTGCAATCCGCAATTTTATGTAACTGCTTGAATATTTATTGATTTTTAAACTGTACCATGGATTTTTTGCCCACCCTGTATATTTAGCAGAAAAAGTGCTGATGCACAATTATACTCACTCGTATTACAGCCATAAAGCTCTAATCTCAGACACATCTCAATAGGACCAGAGACCTGAAGGAGAACGCTGATTCGTACGAAACGGGCCAACTCTATCCTCGACGCCGTATGATAAGTGACTGCGTCGACCGTGTCGTTCTTATCCACGTCGAAAAACTGAAAAATATCTTGATATAATTTACAGAAAAGCAGTTTCAAAGAAATACCAACACAGCATATTTTTTTTAAAAATCGTCACTCACCAAATTCCCGTCGTTCAAATCAAGCCAAGTCATTTCATCAAGGCTGCAAGCCACGCTAAATGCCACCAGGTGGTTGTAGGACGCGGGCCACATCGACGCAGGTGGTCCCTGAGAAGCAACAGCACTGACGAACATCCGCCCGTTCAACTTGACCGTCAATTCGGCTTCACCTGTCGGGATGGAATCGTTGCTGAAACACCAAGCGCCATCGGGCTTCCCGAGCCTTCCTGAGTGTGGATTCGAGGTAGAAGAGGTCGAACTCATGGATTCATCTTGGATCGAACTGTCAGCTAATCCAAGTGAGGAAGCACATCGTCCTAACATGATAACAGGGTGGAAAGTAGCACGAAAAAAATGTAGAGTGTCTGCAAGTAGTTGTGGGCATAAAAATGTACAGTGTCTGCAAGTAGTTGTGGGCATAAAAATGTACAGTGTCTGCAAGTAGTTGTGGGCATAAAAATGTACAGTGTCTGCAAGTAGTTGTGGGCATAAAAATGTACAGAGTGTCTGCAAATGGTTGCAGTGGTGATTCTTTGCATGGCTACAAAATCAAACATCTGATGATGGAGTTTGATATTTGAAACATGGTCGTCTTATGCTTGGGGCCCAACTAGGGACTGAAGTTTTTAGGGGAGGCCCTCGTGATAATGAAATTTTGTAATGGGAATTTTTTTTCGAGAGCTGGCATGCGAATCGGCATGCCGGAATTTTTAGCTAGATATAGGACCCAGAACAACACTTTGTCTGAGAGCACGTGGTGTCTTTAAGGGGCATCATGCCTTTTAGCTGGTCTGTAGATGCCCCTGGTTTGAAAAGAATGTTTTCCAAAGAGTGTAGCGTGATTGAATGAACTGGAGGTTTGTTGAAACTGAAGATACGAAATAGGATCAATATTATGGGTTGGCTTAACAAGAAGAAGGATGTTAAATGTCAAAAAATCAATCTCAGTATAATTTATAACTCTTGAAAAAAACTTCCATCAAATTTCAGTGTATACAGAAAAAAAAAACGAAACTTGCAAAATAGTCGAGATGGCCACAAAGAAATGAAAATACGGGACAGATCGTCAGTTTTAACTTGGGGTAGCGAGAGGGGAGAAATCGCGAATAAGACGTTGAACATGGCAATTTTGTGAAGTGAGTATTTATATGATGAAAATTATCTCCATAAATGATTCTTGTATAAATACACTTGTATAAATTAAGGTAAAATTCGTTGAGAAAACAGGAAAAAAACGGGACAATTTAAGGTGACGGCCTGCCTTTGGGGTATTCTTTTTTCAAAAAAATGCCATTTTGGATAAAACAAATGGGCTTTCGGTTTAGCTATGATATAAAAATAATAAAATAAATATTATATTTCATAAGTATTTTGGAAAAAAAATTATTGTGCCAATTTTATATGCAAAATTGGCATATTTTTAGTAGTTCTGCCAGACATTGTACTATAAAAACTACATGATTGTATCAACATCTTCTACACACAGATTATTTCTATAACCATGTTCTACATAATAATCTAAAGGTTTTAGAATACTATAAAAGTGTTTAGAGATATGATTGAAAAAATACACATTTTTCGTGAAAAATACTTGATATTTTAGTAAATCAAAAAGTTTCAAACATATTGCTTAGTTTTTGGGGTCATTGTATAGCCAAAGCTGTTTGAAATACAATGCGGAAATTGCATAGAAATATTTTTAAAAATGCTTGAGAAATCAAGTTTTTCATGCGGTGAAAAATCAAAAAAAGCACAAATCTTCAAAAAACGCATTCAAAGATTTCATTTTCGGACAAAGACCATTGAATTCGTTTTACTTAATTGGCAATAACTTTTCTTCTAGTTATTGTAAAAATATGAGAATTAAAATGTTTTGTATTGCGGAACAGCTGCGGTTTCAAATGAACACATAAAAACTACTTTACAGATTTTTGTCGAATTCGTCATTTGAAGGCAGGCAGAGTCACCAGCAATGTAAAAAGAAGTCCAGAAACCCGAAATTGTCTGAAAATGCGGATCATATGATCACCCTAAAATTTCGATTGGGAAGATACAGAAAAATCTAAACTTAAACAGAAAAATAAGGTAATGTAAAAAAGGAATTTTGGTGCCGAAAAATCGATAGTTTCCTTGAAAATAAAAGTTTTTCTTCCAAAGTTAGTTCACCGATATCTGTTGACATCGTTATTCGATATGGAAATATAGCTATATCGAAAATATTATCTCTAAAAAACAATATACTTCACATGCTTTCTGGCCATTACCGGTATATAAATCGAAGTTTATATATATTCTATAAATTCCCATCAATTTTCATCGATCCCAGTTATTAAGGACGTATCTAAAAGAAATCATGCTTATAATAGCGTGTTAACTGTTCGTTCTGTATCACAATGGTTGCCATCACTGACAACCATTCGCGCGTGTTACGGAATCATTCGGATATAAAAAACCAAGGTACAGTATAAACAACATAATGAATAAAACATGTTTTTTCTTTTTGTATTTCGTAACTCTTTTATTCTCACTCGAAATGAAATCGTTTTTATTTATACGTAGAACAATTGAATCTCTCGTGATATTTGGAGATGAGTTGTTTGTGTCTTTCCAAGTCCGAATTCTTATAAAAAAATAACTTTTTTTTGTGTCACGAATGATGCAGAAAATCATTATCAGAATCATTATCATAGGAGTGAGTGTTTATTCGTTTTCTTCTTCTAGTGAGTTATTTTTTCGATTGACGCCTATTATTCACGTTATGACCTGATTATCCTCTTGTCACGCTATAATGCCTAAAACGGGTTATGGTCATTCGAGATGAATTTTAAGGATATTAAAGAATTTGAGTTAATTTCATTGATGGTAATTTAATTATAATTCCCTTCAATGAATAGTTTGATCGAAGTATGTGTACGGTACACACATATACTTCCAATAATCACTCTCTCTCTCTCTCTCTCTGAACACAGCTAGTCTAAAACACATTCTTTCACCTCTTTGAAATTTTCGTATTCAGTAACGTTATTGCTATAAAAACGCGCTCAGTATCATGGATTTGTTAGTGAAACAAATAATTATCAGCAATTCCATGATAATTTGCAAACTTGGTTCGAAGATGTTTAGCTGAGGAACCAAAATTCAGTTTTTATGTCTCCAGGAGTCATTGTTTACTGACTTATAACAATATAAGTGTATTCAAATTCGCAAGTGTTTTTCCTTTATCCAAATTTTAGGGATTTATTATTAACATTAATTCACATCACCGTTACCAAGTAGTGATTCAAAATTATTGAGATAATTTTTTTTTTCATTTCATCATTGTTTCTTTTCTCACCATCGTTCGAAATCTAGTTTTTTTTTTTATCATAGTTGTTCGAAACCATTGTTTCTAATTTCATCAATAATTTAATTCGTAGCTTTTTAAGTCCCCAGTGTTTGAAAAGTCGTAGCTTTTTATCTCTTCATTTTTCAAGATCGTAGCTTCTCATCATTGTCATAAATCATTGCTTCTAATAAATATTATTCTCAATAAATTTTTAAACGTTTTTCCAATGGTTCAGACTCATGACGAGTCATCGTATTAACCTATTTTTCACTGTAACCGATTATTTTGCAAGTGGGTGTGACTTATCAAAAGTATTCCGTAAATATTTTAGAGAAATTAGTTTTTCGGACAAAAGAAACGATATAGAAAGTAAAACGATATCACCGAAATTCATATGTGTATAAAATCAGAAAGTGTCATTAAAATCAAAGATAGATAACGTTGAAAAACGAAACTAATTTATCATGGCCCGTTTTATGGCTTGAGTTTCATGAAATTGTAAGAGAGAAACCAATATATATATATATATATATATATTTTTTTTTTGAGTACATCCGACTTTGTTGTGAGCGGTCTCAACTTTTGTTAAATATCATTGGAATAATAAATTTCAGCACATATTTGAGAAGAAACAACAGCAATTTTTTTTAGAAAAACATGAAAAATAAAAATTTTCGTTTACGTTCAAATAAAAATCAAATGGTAATACATAAGTATTACCATTATTTTGTATTATTATCTATGTGTAAACATTTATGTATTATCATTTAGAAATTACTAGAGTTTTTCCTTCCCATCCTAGTTTAAAATACTCATATTTGTTATCATACTCAGCCTATTCTTGTCATGAAATTGTTTCAAAATTAGTATTTATGTTCTGCTTTCATTTTATATTTCAATAAAAATATCATGTAATAAGTGACAACAGATGCTTCTTGTGCAACTGATTTCGATAGGAGCGCGCAATAGCCAGAACCGAAACTTGAAAAGGACGTTATTACACATAGATATAGGATTAATGAGTTATAATTAATAGGTTATTATTGTATCTAATATAGAGTGATTCCAATGGTGCACGTCCACGAGAACAAAATAAGTAAGACTAATTTTAATCGATATTTTTCTGTATCAAATTTTACTCAGATTAAGGTCGAATGTGATGAATTATGCAAAAAATTATAATTCGTAATGTAATTATTTTAAAAAGGAAAGATAAACATATATTGCCTAAATATGCATTGGTTCAGAAATTAGTGTTTTAAGCAAACAGCAGATGAAGCTAGTAAAAACAACTTATATTCACATGTGCATCAACATAATTTTAATTGCTATTTCGAATTTTAACCAAATTGCACATAATTTTTGTCATTGCTGGTTACTCAAATAATGTTTCAGAAATTTCAAATTGCTCCTCCCTCCATCACGAAATTCAAACCAAGATAATCGACCAGTTGCGGGGAACACGTTGACCATTCAAAATCATTCATTTTGGGGCAATCGACCTCCTAACCAGATCATTGCCCACCGCTGTCTCGATGAAGAGATTTTAGCAGGTAGTCGAAGAAGACCCGGGCCATGTCACTTCACCAAACCCGACCAATTTACTGCCATTAATGAGATAGGTTGGAAATGAAGGCACAGTCTATGGGTGGTCACCTCAAGCTCGTAAGGAAAAATATCTTATCTACATCCTCCCTCGGGTTTGAACCTGCGACCAGCATCTTACCACCACGCCACTCGGGTCTTGCTGGATGCTGTGCATGTAAGTGTTGCGAACCTAGCCTAAAAAGTTTATTTTCAGTTATTTTTAAAATGTTTCTCTTCTGATCATTGTTTTAAATCGTAGTATTTTTTTTTTTTTCAAATCATTATCTTGGGTCTTAGTCTCATATATCATCAATGACTGAAATCGTGTTATTCCTTATACCCTTATTGTTCAAATAATATATTCTTACCTCATTAATGATTTAATTCGGTGTTCCTTATTTCCTCATTGAATGAAATCGTAGTTTATCAGCTCCGAACTCTTTGAAATCGTAGTTTCTTATCCCCCGTGAAATCGCAATTTATCTTCCTAATTCTGTGAAATCAAAGTGTCTTTTCGATTACTTTTTGAAGTCATTGTTTCTTTTTCGTTATTTTTTTTAAATCGCAATTTCTTTTTCTCTCGTCGCAACTTAAAATCATACTTTCTTTATTATTTATTTTTATCAATATTATGTATTACCATTATTTTGTATTACCATTATTTTGTATTACCAATATTTTGTATTACCATTCTTATGTATTACCATTATTTTGTATTATTATCTATGTGTAAACATTTATGTATTATCATTTAGAAATTACTAGAGTTTTTCCTTCCCATCCGAGTTTAAAATACTCATATTTATTATCATACTCAGCCTATTCTTGTCGTGAAATTGTTTCAAAATTAGTATTTATGTTCTGCTTTCATTTTTTTTTTTTTTTCCGATCGATGTTATACATGACCGTTTTGAATGAGCGTAATATTTTTAAATAACTCTTTTCAAAACTTTTAGCCATATTTTCATACCCATATTAGTCACAGTTCCATTATCATATTTCATCTAATTTACGCATTTCTTAGATTATCCCCGCCGTGCAACGTTTGAGACATAAAAACGGACTCACCTTTCTGTCCAGATATTTCCGAAATAAGAACTGTGATATATGCACATATTGTCAATCGTATGCAAAGTGTCATTTTTCGAAAGGAGCCATTATATAATCGATGTCATCTCGCTTTTTTCTCATTAAAATAAAACCCGTACGTCTCTGGACGAAGGCAAGTGTCGTATGCAAGGGACAAGTATTTATCCTTCCCAATTCATGAATGAGCTTTCATAATTGACGTAAAAGTGATCGTGATCTACTCACATTTATGGAGAAGTTGACGGAATGAGCAGCAACCTGTTGTGTTGAATTTTTTTTTTTTTTATTCATTTGCATGTTTATGTTTATCCGTTTCCATGTGGACGTGTTCATAAATAAGAACCACTCAATGAAATTCGAAATGAATATTTGGCCTGGTTTATGATTATACAGCATACACGTGTATCGTACCATACTCCATGTTCACATCGATTGGACGTCGTTTATTGGATGAATGCTTTTTTTTTAGTGTAGTAATTGGTTTCTTGTCAAGAAGTGCTTTGGTTGCGAGGACTGATTTCATTATTCGTTTATTCGATTTTCTTTTCTTTTGTCTTTTTCAGCTCCAACTTGCCAATCGTATCTTAATGTGAATTTTCGATGGAACTTTTATTGTTCTCCTATTCTTCTCTATATTCTCTCCTATTCAAACACAATGTTTGTATTCGAAATGAACATATTTTACTTGTCATTTTATTGTATTTTTGATAAAGAAAAATTTTTCTTTTGTACTTGTATTCATATTTGACTTTCGGGTTGTTAAATACAGTATTAGAATTTTTAGACCTCCTCTGTTTTCAAATTCATCTTGTTTTTTTTTTTCAGAAAAATGTCTCATAAGCTATAAAATTGTTTCGGGATTCTAGTTCATTGGTTCTCACCCTGGGGCCACATGCCCGCCCCCCGTAGTCCTGGGATATTCTAATGGGGTCACGGATGGGAATTAAATAGAACGGAAGCTACGAAAGGTGGTTAAAGGGCCACAGATAGCTATGAAGAAAAATTCAGATGTGAAGATATGAAACTAGTGAAATACGATGGAAAAAATTGTAGTTTCAGAATCCAGCAAAACTGCGTATAAAACCCAGGGCCATCTTTAACACATGGTCCCTTTTAGGCATCTCTTGTCCATGGGAAACCTACATGATGTGTTATGGTGCTATGATTTCCCAGAGTAAGTATGTAAATTTTTTTTTTACTTCCGGCATCGTTACATTTTATACATTAAGTATGGGCAGGGGCAGCTGTTGGTCTATGTGACGCATGCGGCCGACCGGGCCGCCACTGCAGAAGGAGTGCCAAATCTGAGTATCTGAGTTGAAAGGATGAAAAAAAAAAACTTTGTCGATCAAAAAAACGTGGTCGGGGACACCAAAAATAGATCACGCACAGGTAGAGGCATTTTCCTGGAGCCACCCCTGAGTGGACGGGGTCCCAGAACAACAATTTATGTCAGGGCCAAATAATGATTTGGCGATAGCTCTATTCGGGCATAGAAGCCCCTTCTCCAAGAGAGAAATTCGCTGAACTCTAGCCCACAGAGATCAATCTCTTCTATAAAATTTTTATTTCCCTTTAATTTGTTCAAAAAGCACATTCAATACGAACAAAGGGTTTTGCTCCTGTATGAGGAGTAAGGCCATTAATATTACCGGGGAAGGGGCCACAAGAAGAAAATATGGTCTGAAGGAGCCCGTGGGTGCAAAGAGGTAGTTTATTTTAGACGACTGTAGTTATTTAGACTGCAGTGGGTTTTTTTTTTTTTTTGGTTTTTTTTTTTTTGAGACGATGGGGATTGAAAGGATTATTAATGGAACGTTTAATGTTGAATGTTTTCTTATTCCGTAATCACGAGCTGTTCATGGACTTAAGCTTAACAAAAATTTTCGAATGAAATGTTTTTTCAAATCAATGATTCTGAATTCGGAATAAATAAAAAATCATAAATTTATTAAAATTTGACCACAAAAATCAATTTATAAACTTGTAACACCCGAGAAAGAAATGTTCGATCACCTCAGTTTTGAGTAAAAAAGTGATCGATTATGAAATCCAAAATAAGAAATTTAATATTTCGTAACTCCACCTTTAGCCCGGATGACGACTTTCATCTTTTGGTGCATATAGAAGCAATAAGTTGTTCGCAGTACGACGAAGAAATTTCTTCCCAGCAGTCTCCAATTGCTTGCTTCAGTTTCATGACGTTATTAGGCCTTTTTGAAGTCTACCCTCTTCTTCTACTGGCACCAAACATTCGCGATTGGGTTTATATCTGGACTGTTGGCAGGCCAGTCCATCGTTGCAATGTTAGTACTTCTTAGATATCTCTGAACTTTTTTACTGCGATGGCAAGAGGCGTTGTCGTCTTGAAACGTAAAATCAGTCGAATCCCCAAACCAATTGTCAACACTAGGAATCAAAAAGTTTTCAAGAATGTCCATGTAGATTTCGGAGTTGACTGTACGCTTCACGATGCTCAGTTCCCGTAATCCGTTAGCTGTCATGCAATTCCACTCTGTAAACGAACGACGAAATTTACTTCTTTTATCAATGCAGTCATCTCTAAACTTTTCTCCTGTTCTTCTCCAGACGAACGAATTGTAGCTATCTCCAGTCTCCAAGCCTTCACTCGTCACTGAAAATGACTTCATTCCAATCATTCATGCCCCAGTGGACGTGGTTTCTACACCACAGTAACCGAGACCTCTTCTGCTGCCAAGTTTAATGAGGTTTAGGTTATGTTGATTTCCAGTATCTGAATCCTTTTTCTTACAAACGGATTGCGTACGGTACGGTTGCAGGCACGAACGTTGTACTTCACCCACTCTGCATTCAGCTGGTTGAGGTGGGTGGCACGGGAATTTTTCTTGGCAATTGCGATCAGTTTTCTGTCATCTCTCTTAGTGGTAATATGAGCGCAATCAGATCGGGACAAACTTTCTATAACGCCAGTCCTCCGATATCTCATCCAAAGGCATCACACCGTACTTTGAGCACAGCTGAAGATTCTTGCAATCTCCCTTTGAGAAACACCATCTTTCAACGTGGAAACTATCCGGTTTTTTTTTTTTAAATCATTAGAAAGATATCTTCTGGAAGCCATCTGTTGCACTTCAGAAAAAATTGTGATTATAAAAACCCGTTGGGTTCACATTTTATACATTGTCTGGTTACTTTGTGCTTGCGCGAACAGGTATAAGATGGCTTCATATATAAAGGGGTTCTAGGGGTTCTCTGTATAAGCTCGATGGACTAATACAGACGGCCACGAGGTACGGGAGCGCATAATAGAGACTAGTGACGAAAAAAACAATTGTATTGTTTTTTTCTACACCTCACATACTCGAGCAGCGAGACAAAGAAGAGAAAGAGGCCACTCAACGAGGTGCGCGACTTGAACAATCCGGTTTGTTTTAACCTAAATCTGCCTGATTTTCTATCTCTTCCTCCACCCCCTATGCATATTTTTCTCCCCTAAAAATGCATAGGGGTGGAGGATGAGACGTCCGCGCATAGTAGAAGAGGATACAGAAAGTAGCCGGAAGGGTTCTGAAATGTAAGGGTGCGATGATGATGCCCCCGCAGAAGATGGAGAGAAAAAGGGGAGAAATGGACCAACCAGTGAATAGCGAAAATCAGCACGTCGACGTAAAAAAACAAGCATGGTTGTTCGAATCATGCACCTCGTTGAGTGCCTTTCTCTTCCTCTCGAGTATGTGCGATTTAGAACAAAACGCGATACAATTGTTTTCGTCTCTAGTCTCCATTATGCACTCCCGTACATCGTGATCGCCTCACTGTGTTCGGCCTAGGGGTTTGGACACCTTACCTACAGAGGGTTGACTTAGCTGACGGGGTACAGCTAAGTGTGCTCTGGTTGGTACACCAGACATGAGCTATGAAGAAAGAGGGACTAGATTTCTTGAATATTTTTACACTGGAAGAACGCGGGTGTCGGGGGGAAACATGATTGAAGTGTTAAAATTTTTTAACGGTATGGATAGGATGGATCATGAAGTATTAATACGCCATCAATCGACTACTTCGACAAGGGGACACCGGTATCGATTGGTAAGGGACAACTTGTGTGGTTGGGACACACACAGGGAATTTTTCTCCATTAGTGTTGCCAATAAATGGAATAGCTTATCCCCTGGGGTAGTGAATTCTAACACAATTGACACATTTAAGAAGGAATGCGATAGGCATATTGGGGTAAATCAAGAAGCTATCTATACCTTAGAGAAGAAATAGGGTAGAGGGGGAAACCCCCTATTTTTTCTCCGCAAACATTGTCACGTGACTGCCGTCCTTCCCTGTGCCGGTAAATTTCATTCTACGTCCATTTGCTATGGTAAGCAGGACGAGGTGTATAAATTAGTTTGAAATCTTCGTGAAAAATGGTAACTGTGCGTTGTGCTTACGGCTGTTCCGAAAAACAAGTCAAAGGAGGACTTCACTTGTCACAGATGTGTATTATTATTAAATATTTGAATGTTTTCGAATAAATATAAGGTATTAAAGCTCGTATGTGTGAAGAAAGTTCATCAAAGCGCGTGTTTTCTAGCGTGATAAGTCTTAAGATCTTGCATATTTTTCAACAATATTTGTCTTAACTTATGAGACTATTAATAATAAATCGAATAACTACTCATTTTTGAAGTTATATCTGAAATTAGTTGCAATTTGATCCTTTTATTTGAATGTTGCCCGAGTATGCTTACATGTTTCTCTTGGCGACCGCATTTTTTCGCCAAATGAGATTCGTGTTTTGATGACTGAAACAGCCAAATTTTTGTATGAAATTAACATCATTGGAAATTGAAAGGTCTAATGAGGACCATAGTATTTTATTTTTAAACATTTGTTTACAAAGAAATCTAATTTTTTATGACTTTTTAGAAATTTAATTTTTGGAAATTTATCCTAATTTTCGATCTGGAATTTTTTTTTTCCATGAACAGAAATAATTTTTTTAAAAAACAAAAAAATTTCTTTTGCCACGAGTTTGAACCAACATGAACCAACATGAGGTTTCAAAAATTCATTAAATGAAGTTAATTTATACTGATTAAAAACTATAATTTGAAATTTACACTAACCACAAAGAAAAACATGCTAAATTAATATCCAATTTTTTTAAAATTCTCAAATATACTACCAGTTATCATATTTAAAAATGAATATGTATAAAATAAATTAGGGGACTGATTTGACAGATCTAATGTATATGCATATATATGAAACATCCCCCAGACTTTCAAGGCTATCTCTGCCTATAATAAGGAGTTGATATAACTTTTGCAGAAGTTTATAACGATTTATAAAAAAAATTTCAAGAAATATTTCATTTTCTTTTTGCAAGTATTTCTTTTTTCGAAGTTGATCGCCTGATGAACAAAAACCAGTATGTGATAAAAAAACACAAGAAATTTGAATTTCTAAGATAGAAAGGGGAAATATAAAGCTTATATTAACATTCACTGTTATTTAACGTTATTTAACATTCACTGAATTTCTCAAAAGCCTCAATTTCAAATTTATTGAATTCAAAAATTGTGATTTAAAAAATTATCAATTTCCCGAAGTTTTACCGCGGAGCTCCTCTGAGAAAACTAATAACCATCGAACTGAAAAAGAGTAGAAGGAAAATATAGTCCACCGATCACGAGAAGAACACTGGCTACGTCACGTTACGTCACGTCGGACGATTCCATTATTTACTTTTAGGTAAAGCAACTGCCCAACGAGAATAGCGCAAGAGAAACGGCGCTTTCCCGTTTGGCGTCTTTAGCGCTATTTTGGCCTCCTAGAAATTTCACTGAAAGCGCCACGGCAGTGCTCTCGATAGCATCGTCATCGCAGTGCTTTTGTTGCGTAAACACCAGCTGTTCGACAGTGTCGTCTTAAGGCATTGTCGCATTAGATTCACAAAAATAAGATCTGGTTGAAATTTTCCAGAATTTACGTGGTAGGGCCTCAGAAAAATCAGTTGGCCCGGGAAAGCCCGTGATGCTCTTAAGACGGCCCGGCTGCTCGAGCACTTACGGCACATTATTTTAATACAAAAAATATATTTTTTATTCCGCAGAAGGGATCGAAAACTCCAGCCTTTTTTTAATAATCAGTTCCATGCATCAAGCTGAAGCCGAACACTGCTCGTGTAAAACATTTTCGACCATGGTCCCCAGAAGGATGGGATAGGCTACTACACCACACACCAACTCCGGTCATATATCGCCATACGGCAATTTCCAACCAGTGGAGTTGGGTGGGAAATGAAAGCTCCATCCATCGGTGGTCGCCCTAAGCTCGGTAGGTAAAGAACTTGCTTCGACTTTTCTATGCCTGGATTCGAACCCATGGACCTTGATGGCAACCTTCATAGTGGAAGACGAGCTGAAGACGAAGGATGGGCTGACAAAATCCAGCCTATTGGAGAATTCTTATAATTTTCTCTTTTTTTTTTCCACACTGTAAATTCAGAATGGACGGCCGGTGAGAGATCCCAGCCAGGATTCCTGCTGCAGCATGAGAGGACCATTCTTCGGATGCCCTTAAGCATGGCCCCCCACATCTTGCAGCCAGGCTCTCAGATTGGAATCTTCGACGGGTCACTCTAAAATGAATTTATAGTTGTAAAAAATGATTAGAATCATCCAGGGCTGGATCCCTGTCAGCCCTGCCCTTGGGGGGGACCATGCCCTTAAGGTGGCTATAGACGTAACTGCAAACTTGACAAGCACGCATGCTCAATCTTTTTATTTGTCACTACTGCATTTGTCACCTATTTAAAAAGCCCATATGAGTAGCTTCTGTCGAGAAAGTAAAAAAGGAAAAAAGACAATGATATGACTATAAGAGAAGGTAAACAGAAGACTAATTGCTAGCTGGTGGCATTCTCTTGATGCCGTATAGAAATTAAACCGAAGAAAATGCCATATAATTTACGGTAGTAATAAATTATTATTATATTAATAATACTCCTTTTGAATTAAATTATTAATTTAAAGTAATTTAACAATTAATTTATTTTATTATTTTAGGAATTTAATTATTAATTTAAAGTAATTTTACGTCCTTTATTACTAAATGATCGCTACTCCCTTCGAATTTTTTTCTGTATCAAATATTTTAGTTCAAAATATTAAATTTAATAAAAATTCAAAAAATTTTTAAATTAAAAAATTTAATTTACTTCCAAAATTTATGACAACGATTTTCGAGAACATCTTTTAACAAACGCCAACTCAAAAAGCGCAGCTCACTCAAGCGTGTCTTCGACTGACGGAGTTCACTGAAGCGTGAAGAATACCCTAATAACACAGAGAGAACCGATTTGCGCCAAGACAGCCTTTACTGGCAACCCGGGATAATTTTTATCCTTTCCCCGCTCCAAAATGGACCCTCTCCAGAGAGGGGGATTCGCGTATAACTCCTCTCGTGATCTGAGGACTTCGCCAAAATACAGATAGTAGCCAACTACTGCAACTCCACCAACGGCAGTCACGTGGTGTTATGTTGGCGGGCGCTGTATGAAAGAAAAAAATTAATAGACTTTTTTCTCTATATTATTTTTCTTAGATCTATACTTAAAATATATATAAGACAACCATAAATATTTTTTATGAGCAGTGTATAATATTTTATCATGATATATAGTTTTTAGTTTTTTTATAGTTGCACTTCTAATTGGGTTGCTGTATTTTATAAATGTGTGGCATCCATATTTATTATGGGCACCTTTTTCTCCGCCTCCTCGTTGGGCATTTTGCGTGTTGCGGTCTTGTATTTATTTATAAGTTATTTTTCTCCAAATGCAACTCCTTATCCGACCACAGGGTTTAAGCTGCCGCTGTGGTGTTCGAGTGGTCATAGTGACGGACTCGCGTCGCGAGAACCACACCGTCACCACAATGGTGGTCGGCTGAAGTTGGTTTTCAGTGCTTCCCAACTTCAAGGCGCGAATGCGAGCTGATCTCCCCTTTAAAAAAAAGTCTCGCCACAGAGAGTAACAGACCTACAAACAGTACAAATTTAATTCAATCATAACACATCACTCACTTCACTTCTGAAATATAGATGGCAGTACTGAAACAGGCAGTACAGGTACGGAACGAGTAGATATCCAACCAACAATCATTAGCACTTTGCTAAAGCTTTATCCCCCCCCCCTCCTTTCACTGTTTTGCGAAAGGAAATCTAGCTTGAACCCTGTATCGACCCATGAATCAGCAGGTCATTTCACAAAACAAAGCACTTTTTCAGAGATGTTTTGCAATAACCTATGACAGAATTAACACTCAGTGACTTCTGAAATCATAAGGGTTGCCATAAACGTCATTCAGACTACAAGCAAGTTTGCCATGTTTTGAAACAAAGCACCCTATTTCGTTTCTTCTTATTTCGGCGTAGAATCTTCCCGATTGGCTCACAAATACCGCATAGCGATTGGATGTGGGGCAAAAAAAAAAAATCGCCAATTCTGAACCCGATCATTTCTTTTCCGCAGATACTGGCACGAGCAGGGAATTTTTTCCCCTGAATATTCTGAGGGAAAATGGACTACTTACTGATGTCACAAGCAGCGTGCGGAGGCCTTCTATCTCTAAGAGGTGCTCGTTAAATGCGTTTGATGGGGAACCTCGATGAACTTCACTCGAAATTTCTTTTTTGATCTTTTATTGTTAGGTGATATTTATACTAATGTATTTTTCTGCTTTAGTATTGAAGAAGAATAATCATCAAGTGTTCACATTTTTACATGCTTTAAGATAAGATTAAGTGATTCCATCACCATACGCTTTCGGCCAAACCAGTGTTTTTATTTCGTCATTAAGTGAACCATAGGCCCGCACTGGCAAAGTGATTTTTTTGCCGCCCTCTCTCGCCAAGCTAGAAATACCCGCCTTCAAAACTACTGAAAATTTGCAACCAGATCTTATTATCACGAGGCTTCTTTTGTACTTGAGGACCCTCCAGGCCGTACCCTGGTGGGCCCATGCGTTAACACAGCACTGTCCCTTCCAAAATAAATAACTGGCTTCCACTGAGGTCAAATATTTTTGGTTTTAATTTGGAGGTCCGAAAAATTATGAGACCCCGAGCAATAGTCCACTTGTCCTGTGGGAAAATGGGTGCTCCCCCCCACCTCCAACATCTTGCAGCAGGATCCCTAGGCTGGGATCTTCGATGGGCACCTCTAAAATGAATTTACGGTGGTAAAAAACAAATATATGCTAATAGAACCGTCCCTGGGCGCAGGTCCGTAGCCAGAAATTTTGTTTGGAGGGGGAACCACTTTCATTTCGAGGGAACCAAAGTGATAGAACATTTGGTCATCTTTTCCCCATTTTTCGGTAATTTTCTCACATTGCGGGGGGGGGGGGGGGGGGTAAACCCAGATCCCCAACTTCACAACCCTCCCTCTACGGCTCTGTCGGGGCCAAGGTCCTTGCCATCTTCACGCATGGGGCCCACCCGGGCACAGCACAGGGGACGTGAAATGAGATCTGGTTGAAATTGTAAGAACCAAGAGTGAAACCGATACGCTTATTGGTTGCATTTTCAATTTCTACGAAAGAACTTTTGTTAAATCTTTTATAGTGTAATACCGGACTTGACGATAAGAATTTTATGGGCTACTCCCCATTGACAAGTATTTTATCGGCTGATTATGCCCCTTCCCGCTCTTCTCGCAAGTGTTGTCTTAATGCGGAGGGGGGGGGGGGGGGCTCACCCGAGCACGGCCGGGAGGAGATGGGGCTCAACTGTAAAAAGGGGAATCATGAATATATGATCAGATAGAAAAATTTGAGAATAAACACGCAAAAATTGGTCGGAAGGTATTTTTTTCTAGCCAGATAGGAGGGGGGCTCAGAAAAATCACTTCGCTACAGGGCTTATGCAGGGCCGCAATTAGGACGGAGCCGGCTGGTTAGTGAATCGGGTGCTGGACCAGAGGGGGGAACGAATTTCACCATTTAATCTGTGCTTCAACATTACAAGAGGGTGCCAAAATGCTTGCTTGACACAGCTGACCAAACCTCTAGTTGTGGCCCCGGGTCTACGATGGTCTTAAGGTGGCCTTGATGTACCAATGGGTAGGGGCAGAAAAGATAAAGGAATCTCTGACGTTTCTCAGCTCAACAATTTTTTTTTTTTACCTTCCAACTCGGATTTCGCGCCCTTTCCAAGAGAGGTGCCCCATGTGGATGCACAGGTCGCGTGGCCTCTGTGGGGGCTGAAAGGCTTCAGCCTAGTTTTTTATCATTTTTTTTTTTTTTTTCCATATTATAAATTCTTTATCGAGGGACCAGTGGAAAATCTGGCCTCTAAGGCCAGATCCCAGCCTAGCGACTCCTGCTGCAGGACGTGGGTACGATAAATGCGTCCAGTATTTCCGACTAGGCCAGTACGTGGGTGACTCGAAACGTTACGCCGTCCACCAATAGCAGTTTTTTTTTTTTTTTTTGCCTTGTAGCATTTGCCGCGAATTCACAATGTCACTAACAATTTTAAGGGAATTAAAATTAATTTAATACTCTAGAATACACTTTAAGACATTCATTTTTTAAAATATTGTTGGTGCTGCTACCTATCATCAAAATTAGAAGTGCCTTATGTGGTGATGACGAAGCTCAGTTATAAAAAACTAAATTCCTCTCATTCAGCTTTGCTCCTTAAAAACAAAGCTTATAAACTGATCTGAAAGAACAAACTTTCAGATCAGTTATTTTTTTCAAGACCCAAGGAGATATCCAAAACAAAGGACCTCCACACAAGCAGACGACTGGTAAGATCGTAAAAAGTGAATTTTTCCACACTACACTTTATAGTAATGTGCTGCCATCTAATATCAAATTTTAAAGTGACTCATATGGTGATGAAGTTCAAAGTAAAAAAAACTATATTCTTTATTCCACTCAGTTCCTTATAAACAAAGGTCATAAACTGAACGGGAAATTGAAACTAAAAGTTCCGTTATTTTATTTGAGCATAAGGAGGCGTCCAAAACAAAGAGCCTCTTAATGAGCAGACGACAGACAAGAAGTCGCTTTGTTCGGCTCCCTACAAGCTAAGCTCACAAACAGAAATGTCATTTCAAACTTCCAGTTCAAAAATTTTTTCAAGACACAAGGAGACAGCATCGAGCTTATATTACTGGAGGGAGTATGACCATGGAGGAAAGAATAACAGGAGGTGACACCAGGCACGGAAATTGAAGCCGTTGTGGCAACCCTATACGCTGACAAGTAAGCCCAAACAAACCGCTCTTTTCCCTATACTTAACATGTGTTTTGCCGGATCGCATTCTCTTAAAATATTAATATCTAAATAAATTTAAGCACCATGACTGTTTAATGCGTCTTCAGGTAATCCACATGATCCGATAAAGGGGAAAGATAAAATCTTATCCTTATATAGGGGTTGTTATATTTTTAATTTATTTTTGAAAGGGGAAGATCATTTTTCACTCTCAACTCGTCATACGTTTTTAGTTCAGTGCCTTCAATTTATTTTAAAAATTTGATGCATCACATTAATGTCTATGGGAATATGATTAATTAAAATAATATTAAGCTCCAATAAAATGCAATTTTCATAATTTTTTCTTTTAACTGTTTATTTTGCCTTTTTGTTTCGTTCATCATTATTATAGATCCGGGACATTTCGAAAGTGTTTGAAGCCCGTGGGCGCTCGTATTAAGCTTTACATGAGGAATTTTGATTTCTGAATCAATCCTGAGGTGCTCGAGCACCTTCTGACAGGGCCGTAGCTAGGATTTTTGCCACCCGGGGCAAACAGCATTTTGCCGCCCCCGTGCCTCAAAGTACTAGAAGTGCTCGAGCGTCCTCCGCCACTGTGTATTTATGGTTCTGCTGCCTGTGGGGCTGTACAAATTTCGCCACCCTCTTCTTCCGTTCCACTCTCATATTCTTGAATACGTACGATTGAAATATATGACGCCCATTCGAACCTTCCGCTATGTAGATGTAGTATTGAGAAAAAAATATTAAAAATAAAACACTTTTTTTACGAGCCACGATAAGTCATCTTTCTGGCCTATAGTATTTAGGAAAATAATCACTTGGGCTGTTTTTTTCCCCTATTTCGCACCTATTAATTTGCTTTTAAAGTGATATGTGTACGAAAATTTGACAAAAAACTGTTTCGAATTGAATATGAAATCTAAAATTGTCTGTGCTTGAGTTTTTGTTCTACCTGGACTGGAAGTATTTCTACAATATTTTAATATAAACAGCTGGAAGGCATTATAATGTTTTGCAGATAAGGAATTTTGGGGCACAAGATATGGGTAAATTTTGGTTATTTTTGCAAAAGGTTCCATGTTGTTGAAGTTAATATTCGATTCGAAAACAAATAACAACTAAAATTGTAAAAGCTCTCGTTCAATTGTATAAATATATCCACAGAATTTGAGGGAAAAAAATCGAGTTCCTGAAGTGAATAGTAAATTTTTAAATGATTTTTAAAAACGGGGATGTTTCTCATAGGAAAGCATGGGAAGCCACGGTTTGTTTGGGCTTACTTGGTCCCGTAATAGAGCGATCACTGGCTTCATATATATATATATCATAGAAATGCGGAAATTTAGTAGGGTTTTCCACCAGATCAATAATTTGATAAAAATTGAATTGAATTTTTGATTTTCGAAATATTGAATTCGCTTAGAGATACGAAGCCCAGAAAATTAAATATAAAATGATGAGCCAGACCCACTTTTGAGGTGGATATCCAAGCAATAACATTAATTTCAGCATTTTATTATATCTTCTCAAGCACGAAAATGAAAATTAATGTCTCCGTATTGTCTTATATTATCCACTTGCATCAATCCATATAGTTTAGATGTTTTGAAATTAATTATGGGCCCATATAAATAAAATTCCGCAGCTTTAATCAAGCATTTTTTTAAGCAAAAACAGGTAGATCGATTCATTTCTATGTTTCTTTCATTTAGATTTGTTCCTTTCACGAGAGTAATCAAAGATAATTCCAGAATTAATGAAAGAGATACTTCCAGCATTGACGAAATTGGTAATTTCAAAATTAATGAAAGTGATAATTCCAGAATTAATAAAAGATAATTCCAAAGTTAACGAAAGTGATAGTTCCAGCGTTAGAAAGATAATTCGGAATTAATGAAAGATGATTCCAGAATAAATGAAAGAAAAATTCTAATTTTAATGAAACAAAATGTCAGTTCCAAAATAAATGAAAGCGATAATTTCAGCATTAATAATGAAAGAAATAATTCCAGAATTAAGAAAAAGGGATAATTCCAAAATCAATGAAAGAAAAGATTATAGAATTAATGGAAGAGAATTCCAAAATCGATAAAAGAAGTAATTTCCAGCATTAATGAAATGATAATTCCAAAATTAATGAAAGAAAAAATTCTAGAATTAATGAAAGAAATAATTTCAGCATTAATGAAAGAAACAAGTCCAGAATTGATTAAAGCAATTACTCCAGAAGTAATGAAAGAAATAATAATTAATAAAGAAATTCCATAATTATTTCAAAACATCCTAAACTATATGGATTGAGATGCAATTGGATAATATAAGACCATACGGAGACATTAATTTTCATTTTCATGCTTGAGAAGATATAAATAAAAAGGTGAAATTAATGTTATTGCATGGATATCCACCTCAAAAGTGGGTCTGGCTCATTATTTTATATTTAATTTTCTGAGCTTCATATCTCTACAAGAACTCAATATTTCAAAAATCGAGAATTCAATAAAATTTTTAAAATTATTGATGCAGCAGAAAACCCTACTAAAATTTCCGCATTTCTAACATTGATCTCTATGGGGGATCATGTTTGTTTTCACCGAGTCATGTGGTTTCCTTGCATTAGATGTAGACGACGTCGTGGTGGCTGGATGCTCCCTACAGTAATATAAGCTCGATGGGTATGACCATCTTACACATCTCCTACATGTTTTAGCACTACATGAGTAGCACATATTTTGTATGCAGTTTTAGGGGAAAGATAAGCCTTCTGTGCATTTCCAGGGAGTACTCGAAGCTTGAGAATCACTGTGCTAATCAATGCATAATCTGATAACAAGTACATGTGCAAGCAACATAAGGCAAAACCTTTTTAATCATTTTTATCCAAATCAAACTAAATACAAAAATAACATCACAGACAGACCTACGTTACAAAGTTGCTTATAAACGTTTTGATCAAAATAGAAATATTTGCATACGCAATGAAATCTAACTAAATACCTACAATATATTTTAAAAAAAGTGCCTATTTAGCAATGTGATTCTCTCTACCTGAATTACTATGCATTATACTCTATATAAAAGCGAAAAACTCTCAAACAAATCTTCTACTACGAGTGCTATGACATATGCAAAAACTGATACAAAATACACTTTGTGTATAGCCACGTTTAAGTTTATATATGCATATACTGTGTTATAGGATAAGAAAGCTACATAAAAAACCAATTTCATTTTCAAACATTGGATTGAAAATAGTATACAATAATTGTGCCATGTGATCCAAATACGAACCTTAAGGGTTATAAGTCATAAAACTAACATATAATGAGGGAGAAAAAAACATATAAAGGACTAATTATTTGGAAACGACATAACACAGATCAAAAATCACCGATAGAGTATTAGGTGGTTTGTTCTACAAAAGACACATGATTTACATCAAATGAAGAAATGAATGATCTGAATGTCATTTGCATTATCTCGATTTTTCAACTTCAATGAGGTAGAAAAAAAAGATTCTATGAAGCATTTTTTTGAAAAATATTCTTTCCATTTTCTTCGTTTCTTATCTTTATTATTCAAGATTCATAAAATAGGCCAGTTCTACCCATGTTTCATAAAATAACCATAACAAAAGGATCATGGGGTATAAACTATATCTTTTCAATCAAGAATGTGAGACTAGGATGAAACATAAAATATACAAAAAAAAGAGGTGGGGGGGGGGGCAGAACCTGAGGAAAATTTATGGTTTCGCCGTCATATGGGGTGTATAAATTTTGAAAGCCAAACCATTTGAATGTCTTAACCACCAATTCATGAATTCGTTGCATTGACAGAGCAAAGCAAACAGCTGAATGCCATGACCTTTAGCCTCTCAGAGCATCATAGTTACAAAAAATGGTGGCAGATGCCTATGACTACACATATATATAACGAGCATTACACAGAAACAAACTTCACGTACATTCCAACATGTATCGATTCATTAGAGGTTCCGCAGAGAAATATGGACGAGGTGCATGTGTGGTTTAGTAGTAGTCTCTCAGAGCAGCCCTCAAAGCCTGGGGGCAGTCTGCCCGAGAGATCTCGATCTTGGAGGATCCACCCTCAGATCTGGGTCAGAGAGCTTAGTGCCAGGCCACTCTTGTGGCATCCGGGAGGAAGATGTTCTCAAAGTTTCTGCTTCAACCCATCCCCTTTGGGATAACAGACTGTAAATTGCCCAAGTGATAGGCATGGGTTGTTGTCAGCACTAGTAGTCTCTCCGAGCAGTCGCAACATATTGATAATGATATGGAAGGTATAGTTCCTAGTGATTGCAATGTTCCTCATAAGCCCCAAAGCAGAATGTTTTGCGATGTTCTGCAACGAGACTTCAGCTGACTGAAAATGTTCTGCGGCAAAAATTCTCATATACATAATAGCATTTTTCTACACTTTTCTTAAAATTCCTCCAGATTGTTCTGCAACAGCACTGGTTGTTCTGCGACGTACGTCGCACATTTTGCCACATTCTGCTTTGGGGCTCATAAGTTCTAAACGTTTTTCTGCACTACAATAACACACACACACAACAGGAAACTGTTCATGATTGTTTTTCCTGTTGCACATGACCTGCACATTGCTATCAGCGTATACGCAGGATTGATCTTTGGGGAAAGGGACACAAACATTTTCTGCCAGAGAAATTTTGAGTTACCACCCTTCAAAAAACATTTAAATGAACAGAAATTGGTTAATATAACATATAAAGGAAATTTTCTCTCGATATTTTAATTTTTTCACCAAAATAATTTTTTCCCCTAATTTTTATTCAGCTTGGAGGGCACAGACACCCCCCCCCCCCCACGTACGCCTCTCTGATCAGTATTATTGTAAAAAATGCTACTCAGGGCCAGAACTAGGGAAACAAAGAGGGCAATCCCCGCCCCCGCCCCTCCCGTTCCCGCTGCAAATTTTAGGGGAAACACCTTATATCACTTTTACATTAGAGGGAGGGAGTTACAAAATTAGGGTTTTATCTCTCCCCTCTACAAAAATTATGGCCCTGGTACTACCCATTTTATACTTTGAAATTTCACATCAGTCCTGCATCCTTAAGAGGAAAAAAACAATTATGACATACACCCAATCCTTGTATATTGTGTAATTTTTTTACATCGCATTTCTGCAGTGTCTACTCTTCTTCATTTAAAAACGGGGGAAAAACCTCTTTCATGAAATTTGAGACACTCAGTGGACAACACATGTGAAGTCACATAAATGCAAAAAAATGATTTTACAAAATAAATAACTTATAAAAAATTTATCAAACTTTTAAAAATATATGTCTTGTCAAATCATCACAGTACAGTAGGCACTCGATTTTGCAAACCTCCAATTTACAGAGTGCACGTTTTTACAAACTAATCTTCTGGGGTTCACAAACAATACACTATTTATTTAAATATCTTTCCCATTTACAAACTTTCGATTTTACAAACTATTTTTCATATCCGTAAGGTTTGTAAAAATGAGCATCCACTGTACTTACATTAAAAAAAAAAAATTACAACGCTTGTGCATCAACATTTGTTTTTGTTTCGACAAGAAATTGACTAAAACATTATAATATAAGAAATATCAACTCTAACCAAATTGCACTTCAACTTATTCAGAATTAGTATTGGGCATTTAGCGATGATTTCAAATGAATATTTGTTTGTAAATTCACTGAAACAATAATTGCATTAAGGTCATCTCAGATATATACTGTGCATGCATTACAATAATGTAGCGTTCATTTCCAGCTGTGGTGTTTATGCCAAGAAATACCTTAATTGTCTTACAGTAATTTTCTACCAGTAAATGTCACTATAAATGTCCTCCATTATTAACTTAGTTACATGTAGGTGCAGACAAAAAAAAACGTCTAGAAGGATATCTCAAAAGAAATGTCATGTTAAACCCTCTAATGACAAGCTGTGATGGTTTGGAGTAAGGGTGCACAACCCGCAGGACAAATGTGACCCACCAAGAGGTTCCATCTGGCCCATGAAAGGTGCTCCAATGTATACATAAAAATAAAAGTATAGAAAAGTGTAAATGCACTAGATGCCTAGGCTGATCATATTTTTTTTTATAAAAATATGGTAAATTATGATCCATACATGTTATCACCAACTATCACCAAAAATAGTCATATAAAAAAAATTGCCAAAGGCAAGTAAAGTTGCCAATCATAGCCAAAAAAATGTCAAATGGCAGGTAAAGTTATAAATTACGGGAAAAAAATTCTTAAATGCATGAAAATAATTATAATTTCTTGATTTCACAAATTCCAGTAAGCCTCGCTGAAAATAAGGGAGAAAACAGAACACATTTAATGAAAAAGTTGAGATGACCAAAACTACGGGAATGTCCTGTAAAAATGGTCATATATGATCACTCTACATATACAAGTTTCCCGCGAGTGGCGGAATTACCACATATCTGGCCAGCGAACTAAAACGATTGTGCACCCCGAGTTTAGAGCTTAATTCCTCTATAAAAATATAGTTTGTGCTTTATAAATACCAAAAATAGATTCTCATTTGCAGTGTAAATGCATACAAAATATACAGTTTAAAATTTATAACATTCTGTTTCAAAAATATATGTATAATAGCTTTATAAAATTGCTGAATAAATTATGTTGGATAAAAATTGATTAATTGGAGGATTGATAGAAAAAATTTTGAGAGTGAATAATAAATACATAAATTTGAATTGATTTTTATATACATAAATATGTTTTATATTGCAATCTTTCCAAACTGTGCAACCCCCCAATGGAATAAATGTATTTGCTAAAAGAATAAATATGCTGTTGGGGGGGGGGGGGGGAACCATTGCAAATATGTTGAAATAATGGTACTGGTCGGATTATCAGAACGAACCTGCTTTTTTAAATTGCATAGCTGCCAGCTTTGGAGAATGAGAGAATTAGTGAGATTTTTATGCAGATCCGATCCAAATTACGTTTAAAAAAAATTAATATAAAAGGGATTTTTCATTAACAGAAATATGACATCGTACAAGCCATCGTCGATTAGCTCAAACACTGCGAACCAGTTAATTAAATTACCTGTCATTACTACTTCTAATCAAATCGTGCCAAAAAAAAAAATCTCTTTCAGGCCCGAAAAGGGTCATATGGTCAAAACATATACAAGTCATCTTACCTATTTCAAATTTTGGACATAGGAAGGCCGAATTGACGCTGCTCTTTCAAGAACTTTGTCTTTCCACCCCTCCCAAAATGAAATATTTTTTTTGTAATTTGACGCATGGCAACAATTTACTTCATGCTTGTAACATCATTTCAGAGATTAAAAACAAAAGAAACTGCCTGAGATAATTTTTTGGGAGTCCAGGAGATGGAGTAGAAATCCAGGAGACTTGGCAGCTATGGAATTAGTGCGATTCAGAGAGTATCAATTAGATTATTTTCAGACATAGAACCATACAGAGAGAATGCCAATTTAATTATTTCCAGAGACTATCTACAACATCAATATGATTATTTTTAGACTGCTTCTGATAGTAGCCTGTGATTTAATTGGTAGATCGTGTGTGATTTAAGTAGCAGCTCATCTCTTCAACCACCAAAAAAACTTCCACACAAGGCTGCTATTTTTTTTCATTGCTAAATTGATGATCGTCCCAATAAAGACCAGTACCAAATAATGCAAGTAACCAACAGAATCCACAGTTTCGTTGGGGGCAAAAAACTTTTACAAGTATCTAAGTTAGAGAAAACATTCAACTGATAACTCCTCAATGATGATAACATATAATTATCTAGGTTGTGAACATGATATTCATACCAACAAATACCATCAACAGTATGATGCTGTTGACTCGATGCAATCGAGCTGTTAGATCTTTGAGAGATTTCAGTATAAAGATCAAGCTTTCAACAGCTTGAGCCATTTCAAGCGTTATCGGAGAAATTAACCAAATCAAGCTGTGTTTGAAGATAACAAAAGTATCTACAACAAACAAGCTCCAGATTTAAGGAATTCAACACTCTGTTAGAAATATACATCTTATCAAAAACATTTACAACAAGCCACGTTTAATCGTATCCAGTTATATCACAGGGACAAGGTAATTGGCAAGTACCAGCTACAAGCAGGCGGATACTTTTTTTTTTTAATCTATGTTATTAGGTGTGCAACTTAGTTCTCAGTCCCCAACTCCAATATAGCGCATATGCCAATGAATATATCTTACTGCTATTTCCTCACATCAAAGTTCTATCTGTAAGCTTTTGAAAGCTGAAGAAGTCAGGTATAGCATCTAAAGATGCAGGCGGGCTCATCAATCAATAATGCTGACGTCACTGTGCTCGGTGGATGGCAACACATTTGCTGTGTTTATACATAAGCTTTATAGTCTAAACCATTATTCCTTAAAGTTTTTGATTTATTATTTTCTGTTTTTAATATTGGTATGTGGATGCCTACTAGATATTCTCATTTTTGCAAAGTGAAATTTAAATGATTTTTTTACAATTTCCAAGGCATAGTCGCCATTACCAGACTCACAAGGGTTGCTACACTTAGTGATGAGCCTGCTAGTATTTTAAGGTTTCCTTAAGGCTTCCTAGTCTGTACTATTGATATAAGGTAAAAAAAAGGCATGGTAAATGTAATTTTGTTCGAAAAATATTTGCAAAGCAGTCATTTTTTATATTTTTTAATCAGGACACCAAAGGCTCCAAAAATTACTTGTGAGGCATTATGTGTGCTCGTATGACGCTAAGTTTTTACAGTACTTGCAAAAAAAGATTCCTGTGCTTGAACTGAAGAAATTTTGCTCTTCCTAATGAACAGTTAGCGTCAGCCATAGAAATAGTAAAAGAGGAACCTGCAACAACTTTTGAAAGAGAATTCCTGTCATGCACAGTCAGAGCTATCAATGCAACTTGAAATAACAAGTAAAAGTCTTTTGAAACACTTACACAAGCTGGGAAAAAGCTTCAAAAATTGCCATTAGATTCTCTACAAACCTTGTTGCTGTAATGACATTGTTGTCATTCCTTCCCAAATTCAAGAATATTCATTCACAGCATGAAAGCATGAAATTGTGACTTAAATGAAACAAGGAACTACTTGACGATAATCCAAAGAATTGGAATCTGACGTGAGCCTTTAACCAGCACTGCAAGATCACATATCTTTGCTAAGATGATTTCGAGTGAAATCAGTGAGTTGTATAATATAGGTTGCCACAACCAAGTGAAATGGTCACTAATGATTATTAGAGATGCATTCAATGAAAAAAATAAGTCTCAATTACAAGGTAAGAAAGACAATCCATTTGATTGTCATAGTTCCTCCCCTTCCCACACTCAACAAAAACTTCCTCGAATACGATCCATAGATTGGGATGGAAAACTTCACATGTGGCATACTTTCTTGACCCTTTTCCTTCAGATCCCTATGAGTATCACCTGGCTGATAGTCAAGCCACTTCTCTCAAGGTTGTCAATAGAAGCAACATTCCATTCTGATGAACTAACCTCTTTCCAAATAAAAGATGGCACAAATGTGTACAAAGCAAAAGCACTCACTCTGATATTGAGTAGGATGTAAATTTTCCCCAAATTGCTATGAAGGTTTAGCAAAACAGACAGAGAATTAAGTTGCACACCTAGCATAAGATATTAAGCATAATTTCTACAACACACTCACAGTTATTTGTACCACATTCCTCCCACATACAAAAAAACTACATTCGGGAGAAGATATTCTCATAACATACATGGTAAGTAAGAATATGCAGGAAGAAAAAAAAAACACACCATAACAGAAGTACAACCCTTCCGTAATTATCAATATGCACCTCCATAATATATAGATATATACAAACTATGAATATTTGTACACAAACCAGAGAAAGTCAGAAAATAAACAAATACAATGTATACATAATTACACAAAAAAAATATAAACGAAAAGGGGGGAAAAAGCACCAGTATAAAATGTTTGCATATTTTGCAAAAAGAAAAGAAAATGTCTACCATGATTCTAGGATAGCTCAGGTATCAAAAATGTATAAATGTTTCATAAAAAAATATATAAGTTTATGCGGATTAGTGATTTCATTATAAAAGTTTGTTTTGGAATAGTGTACTCCCATCGAGATTAGACTTAAGGAATCCCCCTTGAATAAAATGCATTGTTGGGGGAGGAATTGGAAGAAAATTATACAGGATTACTCATCTCTAAGTCTACTGCTACATTCAAAGAGTTCTGAGACTTATTTTATTACAGAAGAATGAATACAGATATAACCTGTTAACTTTGTGTTTCCTTTGAAATAACTACCCTGTGCAATTATACACTTTGCCATGTTCATACACGGATGTAAAAGTGGATTGCAAGCCTTTTTTTTGGTCACACCTTGCAGTGCCTTCGTCACTGTTCATTGCACTTCTTCAGAACCTAAGAAAAAGGCTCATAATTTGTTACAAGTCTCAGAACTTTTTTAACGTAATAGTGTATACTGAATGTGACAACATAAATCAGTGTGAATTAATTTCCATACAATGCTAAATTAGCATTTATACAACTGAATCAGAACGATTAAATGTGGAACTGCAGAAACACAGAATACTTAACTTTGCTTTAACTGTTCCAGAACTATGTATGACAGTCAAGCCGACTTTCAATAATGATATTGGTTGCCCCATAATAAGATCAGAATTACCTAATTGCCATATTGGTCACTATATCCAAGTCTGATCTCGTTAGAAAACATCTATAATGAACAAAAAATATCCTAAAGAAATATTGGGCTGTTGCAAATGAAATGGACTATGAATGGCATCGAGTTTTTAATGGTTTTTGGAAGAGAGCAAGGACTGAGACATGAAAATTTTTCAAGTTTTTCAAATTTTTCATTCAATGAACATCAGATATTGAATACTACAGACTCAATTGTGGAAACACCTCGATAAAGATTGTATACCTTTACGAGTTCAAATTGGAATATTGTACAGCGACTGCAGTAAAAAACATCAATAAGGCATTCAGTGGAAAAATAACTAATCGGGGAGAGATCCATTGGCCATTGCAAAATTTCGAACAGGAGATTTGAGTTGTCAAAACAAATTTAGACAAATGGATGACAAACTGTGTTTCAAGCAACCAGCACATTTATGAATAGGCAAGGAGACATTACTTCAGAATAAAGGCGGCATATAATTGCACATAACCGCAAGCTTGAAAAGCATGCATGTTGTTATTCTTTGTACAAGCATGCTTGAGCGTTTGTGGGAGAGTTTCATGCAAAGCATTTTGATTATAAAAGCAGCTTCAAAACTGGATGAATTTTGATTATGCATGCTTGTACAAGCCATGATTGCACAAGAGAAACTGAAGGTGTATACCATGTAGGTAACTTGTACCAGTCTTCACTCTTCAGTGAACTCTGCTTACGGTGCTGGCATTTTTTGGTTGCAGTGTTTTTCTTTCATACACAAGGACAAATCAGCCAAAGTGAGTACATCATCCCACAATTTGACATATTTAAATACAAACTGGTTCAAGTGCAAGCATACTTATACTGTTGTGTTTTTGAAAGCAAAATTGTGCATGCTTATGCGAAATCATTGAACATACATGCTTCTTAAGCTTGCAGTTACATGTGTAGCCACCTTAATGCCCAACCACATACCAGAAGTGCCCAAAAAACTTGTGTTTACCGCATGGCTGTTAATGGAATACAATAACGATTATACATGAATTTCGGCAACCAAGGTCATGCCCCTGATAAATGATTGCAGATAAATGCGACATAAACAAAGTCATGTCTTTGCCAGTTGCTTAAATGCGGTCACCAAGACTTTTTTACAGCTGCTCGATGGAAATGACCACAACTGTCCTCTATGGGTGTTTTCCCTAACGACGACGGCAGTCATTAACATCACGACAACGTGAAGCTTGCATAAAATCTAATTTTCTGCCAAAATCTGGAGAAATTTTGACATACCGGAAAGCAGGAGGAAAGATGAAAAACCTGGAGTCCTCCCGCCTAAATCCAGAGAGTTGGCAGGTCTGTGTTCCTCATCCTTCATACTCTCCACTGGTTGGCAACAATACATTGATGCTGGTGGAGATTACTTTGATTAAACAGGCATTTTTTTTATTTTTTCAATGGTCTTCAAAGTTGAACATTTAATTTGCAACAACCCAACAGAATTACATTATCAAAAATATATCCAAATAGAAAAGCTATACTGTACACAATCACAAGCAGTGCAAGTAAAATTATGGATTAGCAAATAATATTACATCATAATCTCACTAAGCAAACTTATTTTGTGGTTTGCCTTTCACAAATACTCTGTCACCCATCGATCGACAAATATATAGAAATGTAATCAAAGCAAAGGTCCTTCAACAAGCATAATGGGTTCCTACAAATCGATTGCTTTCTCTTTTGTCCAAATTTCAATTCCTCAAAAAAAAGGGGAGGGATGACAGAATATTATACTGCTTCTTGAATTTCAATGAAAAATTCTCATTACGAAATATATATTCTAATGGCAAATGTAAATGGTTAGTCTTATCAAAAAAAATTATTTCTATGATTACGTTCTTTTTTTGAAAAAAATATGTAAAAACAAATAACTGATTCCAAAAATTCAATATAATTGATTTGATTAGTTAATTTTAGTTAGAAAAAATTTTAACCAGAAAATTCTCTATTACATTTTTGATAGTTTTTATATCCATGATTTATGTTTTTGTTAAAGCGTCTGTGTTTTTTGTATTAAAATCAACTGTGTGGATCCAAAAAGTATTCTAAGAATCATTTTCAACAGAAGTTTTCTGAGCTATACCATAGACTGGAAATTAAGGACTCTCGGCCGCAGTGAAGTCACCCACTGACGAGCCATTTCTGTCAATTCTATCTGGTCAGTGGTTTTTCCAAATGTAACTTCACTCCATCTGGTCAAGATCTAAAACAAAATTAAAGACCGGAATAAAATTATTGTCGTTGACATTCTATTATTCTTTTACTTTTTTTGTCATGCTAGTTATTTTATGTTCATGAGAGCAAATACAAATAGGACATTTAGTTTAAAGCAGAGCCAAATAACTGTTCAAATTCTCAGATACATATTTTCAGCATTCACTCAATCTACATTACATAAAATTTTTAAAAAATTTCATGTACTCACAAGAGGTTTTCTACATTTCCTTGGGGTTTCAATTTTCAGTAAAATATTTTTCACCTGAAAAAAAACAACAAAAAAAACAATAGACTGATTGTAGAATAAATACCATTTCCAAAGTATTGAAGAAACATCAATTAATATGATGTAACAGTGGTTTGTAATTAGAAGTGCAAACACCCTCTGAAGGACTGGAAAGGTAATTTCACATGTAAATGAGGCTGAATTTTGAATATATTCTCGAGAACCACAGCAATAGAGAATAAAGATAGTTTTTAAGCAGCATAAAAGTTGTTTTGCTAAAAGAAAAACACAATAAATTTGGATTATGTTGTTGGCCTTAATTTAATTTTCCCAAGATTCCATCAACTGCATGGATTCATCATGGTATTTCTCTAGTATGTTTCACAGAGATCAAAGTAGAAATAATTTTTCATGAGGAACAAGAAAAATACCTTTAATGGCTTGGAATAAGCAGTTGTTGCGCTTGTGCCACAGGATTCTGGTAAAGTCTCTCTCAAGATAGGCAAAGGAGAAAACACTGCTGACCCATCGCATAGCAGTGATTTACTCTGTGGGAAAAATAATTATTATTAACACAATAAACTATACTGGGCGAATCAGCAGAAATTATTGCAACAACAGTTATCTACCATGACATGAACTTCCTCAATGACAAGAAATTCATATTGCCAAAATAGTTACATTTGTTACTAACAGATGATGTTATAAATATTTGTTCAGCTTTACTGTTACCTGTTGACAATAAATGTAACCGAGAAAATGGGAAAAAACCATTGTATGTATGTGTGTGTATGCATATATATACAATCTTTAATATATGTAATTATTTTTGCACTAAAAATTTTTATTATTAAACAAAATCCTGTCTTTCTGTGCAAACTGCATCATCTTTTTATATATGCTTCTCAAATTATTGAATTTTAACTTTTTTTGTTACTTTTTGATCACCTGGTAGATGGCTGTGATGAAGCAACATCTGTTGCAAATCATCAAAATCAATTGCTGAAAAGCAAAATGCTAATTCAAATAATAAATATTCAAAATTTTTCAGATACCAATCACAAACTTTATGCATGCAATATTACATTCCAATTACGTGCTGCACAAGCTTATTTTTTTCCACGACAATCTTAATAATAAATTGTATACATACTATTGCACTACAAAAGCTAATTTCAAGACCTCGCTTATAACATACACTTCTTGAATCACCAACGGGATATGTTATAACAAATTCAACTATATTTGGTCCCATCCGTCCATAGGATCTTCTCTAACATGGATTGGATGAGCCAAACCAAATTTCTGATGCCTAAAAGCTCCTGAACATTTACTCAATTTTATGGTATCAAAGCTGTTATTTCCACTCAAATTGGCGTGCACAGCAATTAAGGTACTTATAGTCAGTAAGGGCTCGGTTTGGCAGGGCTGGACAAATCAAAAAGAATTTAGACACCAGACAAATTTTTCAAGGACCAAGCATAGTATTTTTCTAAAGAAAAACAATCATAAATATTGTGTTTTCAACTTTTCCAAAAGTTGAGGATCCATTTTTCCATGTTAGAAGGTGCATTGATTATGAAATCAGAAAATTTTGTCATGGTAATCACATATCGTATGGAAAATTTTAGGTGCCAATGAAGAATTTTTTTTAAGACATGGAGACTTGATGCCTAGGATTTTTCCAGCCCTGCTGTATAACGTTTAACACATTAATGTCACCCTAACTGTAATATCAGTTTTTAAAGCGTTTCTGCTAGGCAAATTAACAAAAAAAAAAAGCTTATTCATAATCAAGTCACCCCACTTATGGCTTCATAAGTTTAATTGGGTCCAGGGGGTGGCACTCTTCCTAAGTCTTGCTGTATTTTGGGGACAAAATATTAAAAATATTGAGACAATAAATCCTCAACCAGTGTATAGCAGCACCTTATGAGTGTTCTGAAATTAAATTGCATGAGGGTGTATTTGAAAAATCAAGATCTTATTTCCAATAAATTCTCCTAGGTGAATAAGAAAAAAATCAAACTCATTAAAGAACATACTGGTGTTTCTGGACTTGACTCATTTTTTGAAAGCCCAATGAAGGTCAAATCACTGGAAGTACCCCATGTTTTATGCAATGCCTTACGAGCTCGGGTTGCTGGCAATACATTCTACAGAAAAGACACAGATTAGAACCAGAAATTAAGCAAACATCTATCACAAAAAATATTTGATAAGATCAATGATTTTTTAAAATCTCAAATAAAGCAAAGCCACCTTGTGGAGTCAAATTTGATTAGAAAAAAAATCTTTGGAGCACTACAAAATTTAATATTTTAACACTATTTATGCAAAAGTTAATATTACTACAGTTAAATCTCAATATAGCGATACTCAGCAGACCAAGAAAATATACTGTTGTTGTATAGAGGATATAGTTATATTTGTGAAGTAGAATTATCATCAGGCAGTGCCAAATTTATGCTGTCGTTGGCATCTCTTCTGAATTGTTGTTGTTAGTGCCACCGTAAAATACAAATACAAGGCCACAAAAAGCAAAATGCCCAACGAGGTGGCTGAGAAAAAGATGCCCATAACAGGTATGGACGTCATATATTACTAAAATACAGCAACTCAATTAAAAATGCAATCAAAAAAAATTATAAACAATTTATATATACATGATAAAATGCATTCATAAGTGTTTATTCACAGCAAAAAAAATTTGATTTGTTGATGAGTAAAATTTAGTTGTTTTACCCTGTGAAGTGATTTACTGCTCAACACTTTCGTATCTACACAAAAAAGTAGCTTTATGGCAACTTCATTAACACTTTCAGAGAGTAGATATACAGTAAAGCCCCTCTTAACGGACACCCCTCAGATGCAGTGACCCCTCTTTTATGGCTAAATAATAATTTCCCTTTCTAAAATAAAAGCATGCATTTCTATCACCTCATTAATTATCACACCTCTTTTACGGACAAAGTTTTTGTCCAACGGGTGTCAGCAAAACAGAGGTTTTAAGGTACTAGAAAAATACTGATACACTGATGTTATTGAAAGCCCTAGAAATAATAAACACGGGAGAGAAATTCGAAAATATATTGAAGGTGATTTTGAGCATAATATGAAGAATATTGTCGTACCAGTTTTGAAATCTCCAAAAAAATATTGTTATAAAGGGATTTATGATAAACGATTGTGTTATATAGAAAGTTTAGCCTCAGACCATAGATAATTTCCAAACAAGATTTAGAAAAGTATTGTAGTAGAGGGGGATTTATCGCTAAATTGTGAATCGTTGTAGGAATGTTTCATTGTACTGTATTACTACTTCTCAACTATTCTCAACAAATGACAATAAAACCCACAAGCACATAGTATACTCTTTCAATAAACAAGGTTATTTTAGCAATAAAATGCATTATTTTTAAAGCCTCAATGTTTAACTTAGCACTTCAGTATAAAAAAATTATTCCCAAACAAATATGCACACAGATTAGGACATGTTTCAGACCGGCACCTTATGATGAAAGCTATATTTCTGGCATACCAAACAAATATATTCACAACATTCGGGTCATATACAGGGTGGGCAAAAAGTCGGTAGAAACTTTAAAAATTCATAAAAACTGGAAAAACAACCGAAATAAAAAACAGTTTGCAGGGTTAGCATCACTAGGTCACAGGAATTTAAGACAGGAAGAAAAAAACTTTAAAAAAAGCAGATAGGTGGCGCTGACATACACAAGTCAAAGAAAAGATACACAAATAACGAACAGAATGCCTCCAAATCGTTTATTACAGCAGTATGTGTTCCACATGACCACCACCACCACAAATGATAACACATTGCAGGTGAGTCACAAATCCAGCAACGGCAGAGTGCAGCAGGTCCACATACGCGGTTTACAACAGTGAACTGGTTGTGGATTAGGAGCACAAGTTCTTATGATCGTCTCGTTTGCATATATATATTTCCACCAAAGTCGCTCATACTAATGCTACCTATCCACTGTTCTTTTTCTTAGTTTTTCTTTTTCTCCTCTCTTTAAAAAAAATCCAGTGACCTAACGATGCGAACCCTGTAAACTGTTTATTTCCGGTTTTTATTCATTTTTAAAGTTTTTACAGACTTTTTGCCCACCCTGTATATAAGCAATCGCAAATTACAGTAACAACTTTAAGAAGTTATGATGAGAAAAAAATTTATGCAAAAGTAAACAGAGTGAGGTATTTTGGAAGTGAAGGTTTGTCAGTTTTCAGATTAATTCAAAACTATTCTTTCTTTTTTTGAAATATTTGGGACAAACAAATATTTCACTAAATATACTATAAAAAAAATTTGCAATTTCAAAAATGTGCTTCAATACTCCAAGACAAATACACTTTTTAAGTAACACATGTAACCCAGAAGAGACATAAAAAAAGCTGAAAAATGAAAAAAAATATTTTACCTCCTTATCATTTGCAGTAGTTGATCGAATTGTGCAATCTACATCACATTTAGCATTAGTAATGTCCCGTTCCTTCTTTATAGCAGGAGGGAAATCTGTCAGTTGCTGTGAAATTACAGAATTCAATTCTGTGGTCTGCAACAACTATAAATGGGAAAGAAGAAAAGAACTAAAGACCAAGAAAAAAAAAAATTCGAGTGATATAATTCAAAAACTGAAAAAAAAAAAAATTAACTTCACTTGTGAAAGCAGCAGGAAAAATTATTCCGCATAAAACGAATAGAACAAATATTCAATGATGATATGTGTTGAAAGGCATAGACTATGCTGCTAATTTCACACACACGCACACAATCCTTGGGAAGTTCTTCACTCACCTCATTATAAGGAATATACCCTACAGACTGAACTTCTTTCAAAGGTGACATCAAAGATGACAGATTAGGAAGTTTTGGAGTGTCCAATGACCTGGAAATGCATACAATTAAATTCTAAACAATTATTCACAGATGGGGGGGGGGGGGGCACCCCTCAGACAACATAGTACAATAAAAAATAATCACTCAAAAATTTAATTTCTTTTAAATTTTAAATTCAAAGTTCATTAAATGCAGCACCTCAGTGGCACTGGAACCTATACGGCTCAGGCCACAACCCCCCCCCCCCACTTTCCCGAAGCACCGTTCTGAGGTCAGAGAGTCCCTAAATTATTCATGAATATTCAATGCAATCCCAACATGCATATGCCTTTGTGGGCAGTGTATATGAACATCTAGCAACCTTAAACCCCCATCCTCATTTTCTTCATATCAGAGCTTCTACGCCGCTCCTATGAAACATTCTTTCCGACACAAGTTCTGCGAGCTCGATCATGCACTATGCAAAGGAAGCTGGGCTTGGACCTGCCTCGCTCAACCATTCAAAAACCTGTGTTTTTAGCCCACAGCATGGGATGGTTTTGACAGTAAACAGATTTTTGCACGTTTAGGCATCGAGTTAAGCTGCAGGTTTAGACGCTGCTTTACAGATTACCTTCTGTGAAGAGACAAAACAGATCGGTTCCAAGTTTATCTTCTTTCGAACTCTCTCACATGCATATACAAATTCATTGTTACATATACAAATTCATTGTTATATATACAAATTCTTTGTTACATATATAAATTCATTGTTACTGTAAAGATCGATGCAATTTTATAAAAATAATAATAAAAATAAGTAAAACACCACAAGAAACTCAAAGACCCGATTTTTTTAAACCAATTTCCATAGTATTGAGAGAGTCTCCCGTATTGCAGCCGTCCGTAAAAACTACAGACAATCCGTAGCAATTGGAAACTACATTTATGTCAGAACAAAGGTTCAAAATCAAGAGACATACAGCCACAGATCAGAATGCTAGTCACTTCACTACCAGGCTACATAATTTTCGAGTCTATTCACTCTCATGACCCTACCACAGTTCTAAAGCATGATTTACAAATGATCTAATAGATTATATTGATTATTCTGTTCTAGATTAAAGAAACTACACTTATATTTTCTATTAAATTTACAATGGGACAAGCCTCTGTTGGTTAATAAAAATTTCTGCATAATAGAATATGCATCAATTTCAAAGATTTAATATCATACATATTAATTACAAGCAACTATACATCCAACAGAAATGGAGACAATTTGGTCATCTTTTGCAGCTGTATCAGAAATTTTTTTCTGCAACATCTCTCATGAGTTGGAATATTTTTACAGCTCCAACCTACCTCTTCTCTCAAACTTAATTTTTACCTGTGCCGACTTGTTTTTCGGTGCACTGTGAAGCAAAATGTTATGTATACCAATGGTGTAGTTAATGATATCACATGTAACAGAATCAATCATTCCAACCAAGCAATGTCTAGTGGAAAATCCTTCAAAGGCATCAATTGTAGGCGACTCTTTTTTTAATTTTTGAATCAGCGCCTTATTTTTAATAGGTAGGTTTCAATAAGAAATAATTTCAGATTCCTTCAATAATTTCCAAACCACTAAGGAAATTGACATCTGTTAAGAGAGAGGGGTGACTGGACAAACAAGAGAGGATTATTAAGATTCTAATGTATAAGTTTGCAATTTATTGCATCATTCATGAGATTTAAAACTTGTAGGCCTATATGCATTCAGGAGTTCACTTGAAATTCAAAGCAACCTTTACCATATTTAACATTTTTAATTTTTTGTTACTGCATTAGTCTCTGACTAATTCCTGTTATCACTTTTTTCTTGCATACAACCTTGTCCATCACATAAACTGAGATACATGTGTAACACAGGTTCGAAGCCATGGTAAGTACTAATCTATAAATGAATGCACTAAACTTTCTTTTTAAAAAAAACTTACGGTAATTGAGACGAAGTTTGTGATGAGCTTGGTGTATGCATGTAAGATTTTGGAGTAGAAGTCAATGTGCTGACACCAAATTTAGAGCTTGGAGGATTGAGAAACTGCGGGAAAGAAATAAAATAGTCGTAAGTAAAGCAAAGAAATTGTTGCACATAAAAATAATCTGGCAAGACAATTCTGAAAAGCAATATGAAGCTAATTCAGAAGTAAAAATTATGAGAAACTCAATCGAACATTGAGTTTTAAAAGAACAAAACCCTATTTCTGATCATACCTGAGATGGAGAGAACGTGAGCGACTTAATGGGAGTGTTTCCGAGATCCGGCGTCCTACTGTACAGGCAATCTTCAAAACTTGAGAAGGGTGGTAAATCATCTATAGGATACATCTCGTAGTCTTGTGGCTCTTCTTTAATTGTGACACCAAAAGGAGGGTCCATTTCTGTAATTCTGATTACAAGAGGCTCTGGAGTTGGTTCCCTCAAAAAGGAATCGTCAAGCTTTGTATGGCTGAAAGTCTCTAATCTGATTTGGGACTCATAAGCACTGTCCAAGCTTTTCTCTGTTTTCAGTGGAATATCCACAACAGCAGGAATGCTATTCAATATCTAGTACAGAGTTAATGAAAATTTGAGTTTCCCAAGCTAGTTTTACGATACAGAAACCCTTGAAAAAGTTCGTTAAAACAATTTGGGTGGAGTTTTTTTTATTAATGATATGCATTTTGAGAACTCAGACTATGATACTGTACATTGGCAGTCTAAAAACTGTCACAATTGCAGAACCACTTTTTTTTTCCCCTTCAAAAATCTGAAATAAAAATATTTATGAGAGCATAAATTTGCAGTTTGTTCTCAAAAGCGGGACCTCAAACATTTTAGAGTACCATTTGCACCTGCCTCTATCATATCTATATAAAGAAATTTTCCCTTTCATTTAGATGAAAATTAGCTTAGAAAGTTTGTGTTCTAAGTTCTTAATATTCTCTACTTTTTAGTGCTCACAAGATATACAGAGATGGTTGTAAAAGTGGCAAGTTTTAATTACAAAGTAACCAGTAACTTAGCGAATTTCTAAATTTTATGGGAAAAATTTCTTGCAGCATAAAAAGAGAGGTGCAAATCATATTTTGTAGATTAAGTGGCTGTTTAAAAGAAATTGAATTTTTACATTCCCTCACTTCAATTATTATTTTCCCTCCTATTTATTGCAATGGTATAGGGCTGGTCACTTTAGAACAAGAAAGATGGGTGGGGATCTGTATGACCCTGAGTCCTCTTTCTGCTCCTGTATCTTAAATAAAAATAAACCAAATGCTCAAAAAATTTAGCTTTTCCTGAATTATCATGTTCTTGTAATACACAAAAAGTTCTTTTCATTATCTTTCTTAACAACAGAGATACAAATCCATATACCTAGAAAGACAGGAGAAGGTCATGCTGACCCTCCCTACCATTTTGTAAGGTCAACATTCTTCTGATAGTCTCTTTGTTCATCTAATACAGTGTCATTTCCACTCGTTAAACTTTTTGACCTTCATTCTTATCAGTAGATGTTGGTCTGCAGGTGTCTCAGCTTTTGTTTTCAAGTATTTTTGTCATTTTGCCAATAAACTATTTGTTTTGCATAGTAGAAATATCCATGTACTTATGATTACAGTAGAAATGGCAAAAAAAACCCAGATTCACCAAAGAGGAAATTTTTCAGGAGTTGACAAAGATTGCATGAGGAAAGATCCAGAAACAGTTGTGGTGATAATGAGATTTCAAAGGAGAATGAAACTTATCCCATACAAAGCCTTTATGAAGTGAGCAACAGTACTGATGATGGATGTTGTGAATCAGAAAGAAATTATACTTCCAACAATGCCTCAGCTGATCCAAAATGAAATGCTACTAGAAACAATAAACGCAAACAACACTGACGACACCAATGAAAATCTTGTCCTGCATCTACACGTCAACTGATTTCCATAAAAATCTGAGATTTTAATAATATTCTGTATATGAGTTGGGAAGAAACTACAAATGAAAGTGCAAAACATATCATGGGACCTTCCTTATCAATAGAACATCAAGGATTCTAAAAATATTTTACAAAAAAATTCATTGTTTACAGACACTGATTTTGATCAATGATGACTAGAATCATATGAATTTTTTCATATTGAAATCAATGAGCTTGGTTGAAACCCTTTAGAAAGATCATCAGATGCTTCCAACTGCAGAAAGAAATGAAGCAAGATCATTCTCGTTGATCCTATTCAAAGCCTAGAAGAGATGTAACACTGAAATCCTATCGGGAATATAGAAAATACAAATTCTCCAGTCTTGAGTTTCCTTCACACTGGCGTAAATCAAGAGGTCATTTGCACAGAATGCTTTAAAAACTAAATAATAAAAACAGATTGATCGTTTCACCCTTAATTCTTTGTGTAATAACTCTATTTTTTCTGTCTTTAAAATATTATAACTCACTTCAAAGTATTAAGATGGTCAAAAATTGCCGAGGGCCACACAGACCCCTGCAGTCTTTCTAGTGTTAATACATTTCATCTAAGTGGCACATAAATAGCTACTCTTCTCTTTGTTCACAAATTATTTCAGTTTTAAAGGACCTAATTACAGTGTATCTATTTCATTGGCACATTTCGAGAGTAATTTTATTCAACTTCACCTTCTGAAAAAAAATTTCAGAGTCAAACAAGTTTGAAAAATTGTTCATTGTAGACTTATAAAAAAAAGGATACGCTTCGCCTAAGTCTGTTACGGCTCAAGATTGGAGGAGATGAAGCCAGCTTGGTAAGCACCGGTGAAGGGATGGGGACAAGTTTCTGGTGTTCGCCTTGCTCCTTTAATGCTTCGATTATGCTGCCATCGAATGTATAATCTACAGGTAGACAAGAATAATGTGTTAATTTTTTTAAATCATCATTTGCAAGTTGTTATGAGTTCTTGTAACAATTCTCGCAAATTTGCAAGAATTTTGAAATTTAATAGAAAAATGACATTTTCACATTTTTCTATACATTCATAAGGTATATATATATGTTGAAAATTTTGATCAATAATTGAGATTTCATAATTTTTGAAATTGTATCAATTTTAAAATGAAGAGTGAATCATAACAATGTAAGAAATGTTACTTAAAATTATGTGCTTATTAAGTACTATGCTTTTGAATACAGGTCTCTAACTTGGCAAGCCATGAAACTTTCAAGTCTGTGGGTAGTGTTGACAACAATACAAAAATTAAACTGAAATTATTGAAATTCGTAATATTTAAATTATGTAACATAGTTTGCTTTGCAACTAGATGGGTAATCTAACTAAATGGACAAAAAAGGGCCTGATCTGAATGGAAAGTAAGTGAAAGGAATGGCGCAACACCGTCTGTGGTCCCAGAGTATGGGGGGGGGGGGGCAAGCTCATGCTCCCAATATTGAAATATCTTTTGTATGCTATTTCAATCCAATTTTGCCAATTTAAAATCTAAATGCTTTTTGAAGGTTAGTAACTCAAAATTTCTCCGGAAGGAAATTTTTGTGCCTGCTTTAAAGGTCGATCCTGTGTATTCCTGTGTGGACCACCACTAGATATAGTGATGATTCTCTAAAGCAGTGATTCTCAACCGGGGGCCATATGGCCCCAGGGGGGCCCTAGGATATTCCAGGGGGGCCACGGATGAAAATCTTGCAAAAGGGGAGCCACGGCTACTGATACGGGGGCCACGAAGAAATTTGTGACATTACATTTTTTTTAGTCAGAGTGACTAAAAAATTTAATTTCAATCAAAGTGCATAGAATATCTTTTTCGTAATTTTTCCCCATTCAAGTAACATTAACATGAGGAGGAAGGAAATAAAAAAAAGTGGTTCATGTAATCTCGGTGGTTTTACGACTTGGGGTGACAGTAGGCCCTGACACAAACTATAGAAGAGGTTTAAGCAAAATGGAATAACTGTAAAGACAGAAAATTGTGTGTGTTCAGACTTTTCATTCAAAGAGGGCTGCCATGAAGAAAACAGACAAAGCTTTGTTGACCATTTATTGACATTCTTTTGAGTGCTGGTAGTAAATGTACTCCCCAGCGCGACCCAACCCGCAAGGGTAAAAGGCTTATATCCCGGGAGGGACAGAGCCTGGGTCGTGTCTGGTCTGTCGGTAGTAAATGTAATCCAAGAAGTAGATGGGTGAAAAATGAAAGCTTGTAAAAAACCCATCATTTTCATGCAATTACAGACGGATAGCCATCTAGTTTAGCACAAAGCTATCTTCAGCCGTGGTCAGATGGTGAATATATTTATAAAAATCGAATAGAGAATGATTGCTCTGGGGTATTTTTTTATGAATTTTGAAAGGGGGTGCCAATCCATTGCTCTGCTGAAAAGAAATAAAGTCGAATTCAGTTATAACGAACTCCAAGAGATCAAATCATACATGGGGAAAAATACCCGCGAAATTTAAAATTTTTTATACAAATACAACGCCACAACAGGCAAATTGCCCAACGAGGTGGCTGACTTAAGAACATCATGGATCCCCGAGCCCCTACCTACTACTGCTACACCACACATGAACCCCCCAACGAATCGGTACATGCGGGAATGTGCGTGTACGTGTAGTGCAACCTGACGTAAAGTTTTTGTTTCTGTGTAATGCTTGTTATGTGTAGTGCTGTCATCTGCCCCCAGTTTTACTAACTATGAGTGAAGTGTTATGGTTGAATGATTTACCGTTGTAGGACTGTTGCTCTCTGTGGCGAGACTTTTTAACGGGGAGATCGGCTCGCATTTGCGCCTTGAAGTTGGGAACCACAGAAAACCAACTTCAGCCGACCACCACTGTGGGGTTCGAACCCGGATCCTCGCATCACGAGTCCGGCACTATAACCACTCGACCACCACAGCGGCTTTTTTTTTTTTCCCCATGAAAACTACATTGATGTGATAATGTATTGGGACAAGGGCGGCTTAAGCGAGGGTGCAAGGGGTGCGGCGCACCCGGGCGGCAGCGTAGACTTTATTTAAGACAACAAAATTTAACAGTAAAAATTCACGACATCACGCTTTAGTGTGATGTCAACTTTAGTAGAGTCCTACTATACCTCGACAACGGAAACGTTGAGAAAATAGACAAGGCCTCTGATTGTAATACCAGAAACAAGAATGGAAGCTATCTTGGCGGCTCGAGACTAAATCTGTACCCGTGTGGGACTTATTTTTTGCACCTCCTACCTATTGCTCCCTCCATAGCCCCTACCTCATGCGTCAGGGAATCTTTCGTAGGGTCCATGCCCGATTTTCCACAGGGTCCCTTCTACAGTTAATTTATAGAGTGAAAAAAGAAAAGTTATGAGGACTTTGTCCCGGGCCTCAAGCTATAGCCCTGTCAGTCCTACCCTTAGAAGGTGTCATGCCCATCCCTCACAATTTATCCAAAAAATTCCTAACAAAACATTTTTTCGGCCCTTCATTTCCGATTTTGCGCCCTACCCCAGAGCCGACAGTTTGGTTTTTTTTGGCAAATTTAATTTTTTTTTACCCATTCACCCTGGATTTAGCAAGCGGTGCCCCGTGTGGCAGCAATAGGTTGCGTGGCCAAGCGCCACCCCTGTACTCTATTACAAGGGCCATATTGGTTCCCTCACCCATGGCCCCCACAAGAGCCCGGGATAATTCTCATAAATTTTTGGCTTTTTCAGACTATAAATTAACTATAGAAGGGGCCGTGAGAAATCTGACTGGGAGGGGGCCTGCGAAAGATCCCAGCCTAGGGGCCCATACCCTCACTCAGAATTTGATCCACAATAGTCAAATGAAGGCAAAGGAAAATTTTGGTTTTTCACTTGTCCGGCCCCTGGAATACCAGAAACACCTTTGAAAATTTTTTCTTAATAAAAATTACCCCGTTAAATATCATCTTCACAAAAATAAGTGCTCTTTCAAGGATTAAGTTATCTGGCATTTATTAAGAATGGTAAAATGATTCTAGAACAAAAAATGTTCTACTTCGAAAGCAGGACGTATGGTCACGCACATTTTACACGGTAAACAATTATGTGCGGCATTCTTCTGAAAAAAAATCAGGTTTATCTCGAGGTGCCCTTCACCGAATTCCTATCAGCCTCCTGGCAGGGTCACCAGTAGGGGTGGCACATGAGGCTTCGCACCAGGTAAGCTCGAGCCGCCCCTGTATTGGGACTTCCTCCAAGATTGACACCACATCTTTAAATTGGTGACCTCCAAGATTGACACCACATCTTTAAATTGGTGACCTCCAAACATTGACACCACATCTTTTTTTAATCCATACTGTAATGCTTCCTTTTAACTGCCCTACTACTGGCCTGCTGCATCCTAAATAATTTCAATGCAATTTTCCTATCCTGCAAGAACAATATTGTGGACATTAGAAAAAAAATTCTAAAAAGGCGTATGACTACATTTAAAGCAATTTAAATCCGTTCATTAGAGACTCACTGCGTCTGCTGATTTCTAAAAAATAAATAAATTCTCACGTAAGTCTTCACTTTGAAATGTCCATAACCCGCTTAATGCGTCTCTTTGTATGTCAACCTAAAATTTATGGTTTTTAGTGTTGATAATACACATGCAAAGCCAATTCAGCGGCGCGTTTTCACAATCTGCAAAAACTGCTTGGATTTGATAGTTGGAAATGATGTCTAAATGCCAAAGATTTGGAGTTTGAATCAAAATGAAAATGTCAAATAATTGAAATTGTGCTTCGTATAAATGAAATATTTTCACGTTTCTAAGTGCAATATTCACCGAGATAAGCGAATTCAAAAACTTTAAGAAATTTGGGAAAAAACCGCATTAGGTAAAATGGTTTCCCCTCATTTAATGCTGTTTTTTCCCCAACTTTCCTCGAATATCTCAGTGAAAATTTGAACTTAGACAAGTTGATTTTTTTTGTCGGAGACCAGGAAACAACTTTCCAATTGGGTTTTGGGGCACAGGGTGTCCGCATAAAAAGTTAACATTTTTATTTTAATAACTCTGTAACCCCTGGCAACATGAATCAAATGTCTGAGTACTACACATTATTCGGGTACTTTTTCCAACTGGAAGTATGCCTCTAAGACCAATGGTTCGCCAGTAAAATGCCATATGCCCCGTTACCTATGCGCCCTGTATATGAAATATAGTACGGACTGTTATGTGAAATATTGTGTTGTGTTTAAGCCAACACGCATGTTGCTTTGTTCACCTGCGAGAGAGCGGTCACATTATGAACCAAAAAGCCACTTGAAGGCTGATGTCATCCAACAAAATGTCAGATTTTCACCGTATCGAAATTGAAGTCAACAAACTGATAATTTTCGCATTTGAAAATCTGATTATTTATATTTTCCAATGGGCTTGAAATCCTGATAATGAATCATTATTATGTTCACACGAACAGTTTTGTCACAGCGTATATGATTTCTCTGGAATAAATGGTTCAAACAAATATTTAAAAAGTTTTCACACACATTTTAGTTTTTTTTTTTAAATTCATAGTAGGGCATGAACCTATTTCAAGCGCAGAGTTTACATTGATTAAAAATATATTTTTTTAATTGGACTGACACAACACATAAAACATACAAATCAAACTGAGAAAAACACAAAACAATGAACTTCACAAAAAGTAACATTATGATGATACAGACCCTTTGTGTGACCCCAAGGGATTTACTCTATTTTTACTGTATTCTATTATGTTTGTTTTGCTTTTTCGTTATTTTCATAAATTAAAAATTAAATTAATCAAATTAAATTCAAAAATATTTATACTTCAGACAATTTTTGAATAACTAATGGGAAAACGGGGAGGGGGGGGGAAAGAAAGGAAGGGGGAGTAGAAAATTATTCATGTTCGCAAGGGGGCCACAAGAATGAGAAATGGTTGAAAGGGGGCCATGGACAAAAAAAGGTTGAGAACCACTGCTCTAAAGGACCCACCCACCTCCCAATTTTTTCTGGTCAGCAATTTCCCAGTACATATTACAGTCAACACTTGATATAATAACCCACTTCATTCCATCAAAAATGGACGTTATATTGGGAGGACAGTTATATTGAAAGGAAAAATATGACAGATGAAAACATTTGGGACTCATCCTACTGGTTGTTGTAAGAAAATGGTCGCTATTAATGTGGGGTCGTTATAACGAGCGTCAACTGTAATTCATTTCAATTACAAGAGCAACCTTTTCTAAAGACTGGAGAGGCAGGTCATTGTAAAAAGCTTTCATCACACAAAAATAACTGGACAACCAGGACAAGATGGCATTTTGACGGCACCCCAGTATTATTGAACATGCCCAAAGGAAAGCAAAGGGATTTGACAAAGGGGCACCAGACAGCCTATTTCCTCTAATTTGCAACCCTGCTTGGTCACAAAGCTATACTGTGGTATTTGGAATTGTGAGATGATTTCTGTCAATTGAAAATTATTATTAAATGTTTTAGCTGTAAATTTTCAAAATGGCCCAAGAACCGCAACAAACCACCACTGTGGCATATAGCGCATTGGCTATGCACTAAAGATCCCTGCTTTAGATAAATTATACTAAATTTGACAAGATTTTTTTTTTTAATTCTAAAACTTCTGAAAACAAAGAACATTTCATACATCAAAATTTCTCCAGAAAAAATCATTGGGTTTCGATCTGATTGGTCTTACAATTTAGAAGTTAACACATTTCAAATCGATAGCACTCAAAGGATGTAAGAAAAATAAATGTAGGCCTAAATTTACTGAGAATGTATTGGCATTAAAAGTTTTAGTCGTATAGAAATTGTTAATGAATGAAGTCTCCCCATTTTTTGATTGCTGAATCATAAGAATCAAATTGAGTGAGCTAAAGCTATCAGATTTAATTAAAATTCTAGCATTAGGTAGATCATAGAGTCTATGATCATTAACTTTCATTATTGGAGATATTTTCGAATGCTTTTGAGCCAACTTACTTATAGTACCATCAGGAGGCTTCTTCTTGATAGGAGTAACAGCTGCTGTGTTCACCATATCTGGTGCAACAACTAGGTCTGATACTGACAAATTTGCTAATGAGCCTGAAGTACCCAGATCAGAGACATCAAGATCGTCCATATCAATGTCCCTATGATAAATTAGATAATATACCAGGTTTTAGAAAATAACAAGTTTTACAAGGTTTGATTAGCAGCAAGTAATGTTCCTAAAATTACCAGATGCTTCTGGTGCACATTGTTTCATGACAAAACACTAGGCAAATTTTTAAAATTTTTCTGCATCATGAATATAAAGTCAATTTGTATGTAATTTGGTGTGCTGAACACTAATCTGTTCATAAAAAAAAAGCTGGATTAGCCTTTTTCGTAACCATACATTCAATACACAACACACACGTTCAGTAGTACAATACAAGTACATTGAAGCACAATGGGGAAAAATAAATATTCAAAAAACAACATAAATATAGAGAAACCTCGCAAATTTATAGAGATGTAATATTAATATACATAAAAACACAACTAAACTACATATGAACATAACAAAAATACATAAAAACACAAATGCGTTACAGCACCATAGTTCGTTCATTCTTAGCATGCAATATCTTCAAAAAAAAATCTGATAGAACTTTTTCATGGTACTATTCATGTTCAGCAGGTCAAAATAATTCAGAATTGTGTACAGTAGAGCATCGATTATCTAAATACAGATCAACTGAAACATCAGTTAACCGAAAGCGTTCCAACTGGCAAAATTCCAGTCCACAAATGCATGCTGTCTTTATATAAAACGTTTGTGAGCAAGAGAACAAGTCTCAGCTCAGAAGCAAAAGAAAATTTTGGACTTATTTTCCTAAATTGTAGGCCTACTTTAATGGCCATTTTTAACTTGTCAAACTAGACTAGTCAGTTCTGTTATTCGTAAGGAGTGTGATACAAAAGATATACAGTTTTATGTTTAGTATCACTGCTTCTTTGTTTGATATTGCTCCTATGACACGGGTACAATTTTTTTGCTGTGAATAATCAGTTATCTGAACACCCCCAGTCGCAGGGTTGGTAAAAAAAACCAGTTTTTTTGGTTTAAACCAGGTTTTTTTGGTTTAAATAGTATTAACATTAAAAACAATGAAATTTCTGAAAAATCATTCAAACTTCCAATAATTAACTAAAATAAAATGTTTATTAATGTAATTAACACTATTCCCATGCTAATTAATAAATATTTATTACATTTTAACAAAAACCAACTTTTGCAATTTAATTATTTTTTGCTTAACTCAATGGATTACTGTGTGTTTGAAAATTCTTTTAATGTTATTATTAATCATATAATATATAAAGGTTTTTCTCCAGTTACTTTCAGTATGCTTAATTAGGAAGCTATTTTGCAAAAAGTAATAAAAATTAGGTGAATATAATGTATTTAATGAAGCATAAATAATGCAGATTAATTAGCAATGATTTACGATATACAGGGTGATTATAACTAAGGTTCTGATTTCAAAACACTGTAAAAAAAGAACGATTGTCAGAATGACTTGAAAATCGACATGAATATTCCTGAAAAAATTCAATTTTATTTGATAAAGGGGAAAAAATACTTAAAAATGTAAAATTAATGACATCATCCAACATGTGGGAAATTTGCTCAAAGAGTGGAAACGATAGCGAGTCATGGCAGAATACCTTAATTATAGCATTTCACGATTTTATAATTCATGGAAACATATAGGACCACCTGCCCCTAGCATGATAGTGTCACTACTGTAGCTGCTTCTTTGTGAAAGGAAAAAGAAACCCTGTGAGATAATACACCACTATATTTAAATGTGTGATGCAATCCTTATTCATGAATTTGCTAAAGATAGAGCATCAGAATCTAGCCAGAGGTTAGAAAATGTGGTAAGAATGAGAAATTTTGGCATATATATATATATATATATATATATATATAACTTTAAATAACTAAGATACTTCATATGAAAAATATATATATATTCTGGCCACTTTAATGAGACTTTTTGAAAAAAACCACTTATAAAATCTTATGTCATTTAAAGATATACCATCAGAATGTACCCCAAGGATATAAAATGTGGTAAAATGAAACATTTTGGCTAATAATGAATCAATATGATATTTTTCAAAGAAAAAAATGATATTTAGGCAACTTTTATTCGATTTTTTGAAAAAAACCACTTGGTTTAAACCAAACAACCCTGCCCAGTCGCCAATTGTTTCAAATAATCTATGCTCTACTGTATTTTCATGTTGGACTATTATGTTGGCAATTTCATTGTTATCCACAGACACCGCTCATACACCACTTTTTTCACACTTTGCATGGTAATACCTAAAAAAAAGTCTGATAGAATTTTTTCATGGCGATATTCATGCTCAGCAGGTCAAGACAATTCAGAATCATGTATTTTCATGTCAGGGGCACTTCCATATTGTTGTCCTCAGATACCACTTGTAAAGCATTTTTTACAGGCTCGACATGGTAATATCTCAAAAATAAGAGCCAATAAAAGTTTTTTCGAGGTGATATTTGTGTTCAGTAGGTCAAAATCATTTGGAATTGCATATTTTCATGTCAGACACAACTCATTGTTGTCCAGTGTAATCACAGTGTCAGAGTGGGATGATGGTAAGATGCTTGTCTACTACCATGAGGGTTGCCGTCAGATCCTAGGTTCAACTCCAGGGAAAGAATGCAATCCAACTTGTAAATGGCAGTAAATTGTGTGTACAGTGATGTGTCCAGAGTTAATGAAGCAGTGTAATCACATTTTATCTAAGAGACCATTGGGCTAACACAAAAATTATTCAATAATATTTTTCCCAACATGATAAATAGAATGTACAGGAGCATCTAACAGTGACAAACAAAATGCAATTTTCATGCATCTCACAAGAGCTTTTTTTTAAATTACAATACATTTCTTAAGGTTTTCTAATGGTAGCTAAGTATACTTGTACAGAAATTTTTTTTTTGTGATGCAGCACTAAAAGCTATGCTTATTTTCATGATTTTTCTTACAATTCATTTCATCAGTATAGATTAACTTATGCAACTTACTCAAGAAGAGAGAAACTCGACTCTTCATCAAAGCAATCCCCTTTTGCTATTTCTTCCAAAATTACTTCCGGAAATGATGCTGATGTGAAGGAATTTTTGGAATTTTCATCATCCCCAGTTTCTTCCTTGATGATTGTGCATGAATACTCACTTTCAGTCATCACCAATGGTTGGAAAGAAACTCTATCTACATTGACAGCTGCAAAAAAAAAAAAAAAAAGCAAGAGCAAATGAATAGTGATCTATCACTTATACATCAAGGGAACAAGTATGCATAAGCGAGAGAGGCAAATGAATAGCATTATTATTCTATATCTTTAAATAGGATTGTAGTAAATCATTTTATAACAGAAAAACGTATAAGTGAGAAATTCCTGTATGTGCTAATACATTTATGATACATTAAATCCAAAAAAAGCAAATTCCAAATAAAATTAATTTGTGAAAAAAAATGTGTCTTAATTTTAGTAAAAAATATGTTTATTTTTTAACAATTGCAAAATCCCAAAAAAAGATGAAAAACACGAAGTATGCGTTTAGAAAAATCAATCACAATACAACAGGGCTTGGCGAACCAAAAAAATATTTAGGTGCCAACTCAATTTCTTAAGAGCCACGAATGGTATTTTGCTCAAGAAAAACTGTTCCAAATAGTGTTTTCCCTATTTTACTTTTCCCAGTAAAATATGTAGTATAATGAAATCAGAAAGTTTTGTGTAACCCTTAGACTTTAATTTGGAAATTTATTCCAATTCAGCAACCATGTGTAAGAATATTTTAGGTGCCGTGGCCACTTGGCGCCTGGGATTTGTCCAGCCCTGTAATACAGTGAAAATCCTATGTAACAGTATTACTCTGTCTGGTACTGATGAACTTTTCAGAATGTGAATATATTCCATCTATAACGATATGTTTCTCTGGCCCCTTGAGTATCATTATATTAGGTGTTTCACTGTATTTGTAATACTTGTGGGGTATTGTTTTATATCTGAAACTAGCCAATAAAATGACTTTGTCACCTACTGTTCCTCACAACAACATTTTCTATCTAAGGTGGAATATGAGTTATGAGAGATAATCACTTTTTGGGATAGTGAGCCAAAAGACTTGGTGCAAGTATGCAGCCTTTAGAAATCATGCATAACTGAGAATCGAAGATGTGTACTTATCACTTTGTTTTCCAATGATGCAATTTCAGAGTGAATTTTTAAAAACTGTAAACCTGTGAAATTGAGTCTGGAGCCTAAGCTTGCAAATTGAAGGCATGATTACAGTAAAAATGGTAGTCTGTTTGATTTGGGGATGAAGTGTAGCAAATGTGGGTCAAATGAAATGCTCAAATTTCACTCATCTAGAGCTCACTAATTTCTTTTTCTTTTTGGAAAATGACATGAATGATGAAAGTTAGAGCACTTGAACCCACCAAGCTTGAAAAAAAGTCCTGATTTTTTTAGCACTTCGGCAATGCCTAGAATGTTGCACGTCAGTTAGCATCATAAGATCGAAAAGTGACAAAGCAAATAATGTTTACGTAAAATAGTACTAAATTTAAACCCAGAGTAATTTTGTGACATTCATTCACAGGTTTGACTGATTCATTTACAAAAAATTCTTTTGATGTTGCCCCCAAAGCAGAATATGCCAAAATCTGCAACGTATGTCACAGAACAATTAGTGCTACTATGCAAAACAATCTGGGAGAATTTTAAGGCCAACATTACACTATAAAAGTTTTATAAATGTTCTTTTATAAAACAAAAAATTTATCCAGTAAGCATATTGGTTACATTCGAGTGAATGTGACCAATAGGCTTATTGGTTTTGTTGTTTTTTTTTCCAAGTTTTGCAACAGAACTTTTATTAAACTTTCATAGTGTAATCCTAGCCCAAGAAAATGAAGAAAACACTATTATAGGAACTTTTACTGCAGAACATTTACAGTCAGCCGAGGGTTTAATGCAAAACATTCTGCTTTGGAGGCTGCTGTGCAAGTTTTTCTTTCATCTTCCAGAGAAGAAAGAACCCTATCTATAGCCTACTGGTGCAAAACCAAATTCACTTCACATATTTTAGTCTTATCTGATTATTTCGTATAACAAATTAATCACAGGGGTTTCTGTAAAAAAATTCCTACCTCTATCAAACCCATGCAATTCACATCATACGATTGTCTTATGTGATTACTTTGTGGACCAAATTAATCGTGCAAAATGAGGAACACTTGTATTTTAAATTGAACACATTGGTCATGATTGTTTGTTGACTTTTCAATTGAAATCATATAAAACATGATTTATATATAATTACACATGAACGCTTGTATGTTAATGTTTCTTTACCAGTTTCTTGATTCTTGGAGCTGTTCCCTCTTTTAGAGCTCGAATTTCCTTGTAGGAATTGCTTCTTATTTTTCTGTCCGCTTGGTCGCCCTTTCTAAATACAATTAAAAATAAATGTAGATTTGTATGAAAATAAAAATAAACATAGACTACATACAGAGATATTTCACGAATGTATAGATTTATTACTTTTTTCTATACCTAATGAGCTTCCACCTTAGAGAGCAGGGTTGATCATTTTGTTGGCAAAAACATATTTTCATTGTGATTATTCAATTACAACAACCTATTAGGAAAGTCTGTAATGTTTTCCTATGGATGAAGAGTCATTAAAGCAATATACAATTCTTTGGTATCAATTTTTTTTAAATGATCCCAGACATAAATTAATGTGGGGAGTATAGATTTGTTTTACGCTTGGCAAAAGCCAATTTTTGTCAGGATATTTTTCACTGTACTTTTTTCCAACTGCGGCAAAAACTTACCAATCCTAAAAATGATTATTTTTAAACTAAAATTTGAATTCAAAACTATGCCATTTACATAATGAAGAGAAAAGAAAATGCATAAAAATGCCTTACATACATAGATGGTGAAAGAATCTAGTTTTGTCGGGACAGTTGTAAAAACATGCCCTTTACCATGGCAAAAACTTGCCAACCCTGATAGTTAAATCTTGATAGAATGATACTCTGCTGATCAAGAAAAAAATATTGTGTGGTGGAATTTATTGTTATATTGAATATCGTTGCAGTGAGGTTTCACTGTACTTTACTTAATTGCTTTTTTTAAAAGAAATTGGTTTACTTTGAACAAAATTTGCTACTTTCATTACAAACACAATTGCGTGAATGGTAGGGCATTAGATGTTTTTAAACACTTCCGTAAAAAATAATTTATTCTCATTTTTTGATTGATAACATTAATAAGCATATATATATCATGTTAATATAATTATTAAACCAGAGTTTGTGTATTTCAAAAAAGAATTGTATAATTTTTTCAGAAATGCTAGACATAAGCATAAATAAATGTGAGAAATATAAATTTTTGATTCTTGGCTAAAACCCATTATTTTGAGGACATTTTTTACTGTAGTTTTTTCCAGCAATGGTAAAAACTCACCAACTCAAAAATTTATTAATTCTTATACTAAAATTTGTGTTCAAAATGATCTTATTTGCATTTAGAAAAATAATCAAATGCACAATAATACTTCATATTCAGGAATGGGGGAAAAATCAATTTTTGCCACTCGGCAAAAACCTTTTTTTGCTGAGATGGTTTTTACTGCAATTCATTCCATTTATCGTAAAGCTGGTCAGCCCTGCTAGAGAAAAATATCAGTAGTACTCAATGACACTCCCCAATTATACATACCGTAAAACAGGAACTTCCAAACTTTTTTTTTGTAATTATCTACTAATTCACAGCTACCCTGAGCTTCCAAAATCTGCTTACCGTATTTTTTTAAAAGAGTATTTAAAAAAAGAAAAAAGCTCTTCGCCGAATTACTTCAAAAATTTAAAAGTTCTCACATTGCTTCCAGAGTACTTCCGCTTCCGAGATAAAAATAAAACTTGACATAGAAAATAATTTTTCTGAATTCTCGACTAAACAAAAGATTGAATTTATCAATGCATTCTCCCACATATCAATTGATAGAATCACAGCATTAAATCTTAAACTCATATTCACAAAGATCAAGAGAGAACACAGATGTTCAAAAATTATCTCATGCAAAATTCTGAACTTTTCATCGATATTCCCCTTACCTTTGGCTTAAGTGCTGGAAAACTTTCATTTCCAGCCATGAGTTCGACTTTCTTTTTGAGAGTTGAATTCCAATGATTTTTAATAGCATTATCAGTTCTGAAATTCAAATACAAAAAGTCACGTCTTCTTCGAGAATCTTTATTGTAAAGCAATCATTATAAAACACTATTAGAAAAAGAATTATTACCTGCCAGGTAATATCTTAGAGATTTTAGACCATTGATTGCCCCATAGTCTATGAGCTTCAGTTATTATCCTCTCTTCCTCGCATGTCCAAGCTGATTTTTTAATAGACGGATTCAAATGATTGTGCCATCTGAAACAAATTTTCAAAGTTCATATCAATCATGTTTGTATTTGCTTGCTTGTATAAAAAAATATAATTAACAACTGGTTAAAAGTTTTAAAAATTGAATGGAGGCGGTCGGGCCTTACGAGCATCACAATTTGTATTGATCAAAAATTGTAATAATTCAAATGATCGTCACTGTAGAGAATGAATTACCAACACAAGAGACTGAACTAAAATTATATATATATATATTTTTGTGAACTTTTATACCCCCTTTCATATTGCTATTCTTTAGCTTTTGATTTGATTTTATACTCCAATTATCTAAAAAGATTGTCTGATCTTACTGCCGACGTCTGTGGCATCTGCCCATGCAGATATTACATTGATAATTTTAGTTTGTTTCTGTAGCCGGTGAAAGCAGGCATAATTATGTTATTTGCTCATTAAAGTTTCAGCGGCATGCAAGTCACCTTGAAACAGTACTTCCTCACCTGTGAGACTGAGCCTGGGTCTCTCTCGGGTTTTCTAAATTTGATTGCCCAAGGAAATTCATTAAAAATGTATAAGGACAATTTTCAAACAATGATATTAATGCAGAACTGAAATCGATCCTGGCACCAGCATTCATATTGCTCAACAAATGAAGTTATGCAAGCTACACACCATGTTATTTTTCCTAACTAGTGTTAGAATTTTTAGAAATTTACATGAAAAAAATTATTTGAGTCAACATTTTATTTAAAATGTTAATATATATGTCTTCAACCTCGTTTAGTTTTTCTATGATTAGTGTTTTCCAGTAGAGTCATTTCACAGAATGTTTGGTTAACCACCTAGAAGTGATTTTATGAATCGTACGGATGGGATGAATAATGATTTGGCCAATTACAGAATATTCGGCGGCTAAATATTAATTTTCTTAAAATTCATCAAAATCATAAATAAAATTGGTGTTTATTGAAAATGAAATTATTGACAATTTTAAATTATATTTAATTGCAATTATGCAATTTATTATTTCAATAAATATTAAAAACTGTGGTAATTGAAAGATTTTTATTGTCATGATACTGCAATCAAATTTAATGATGATATACAGTCGAACTCGGTTAATTCGAAATCAAGTCACTGGAAAGAAGTTTGATTTATCCAAAATTTGAATTATCCAATTAATCTATATTCTCAACCTGTAAAAAGGTACAACTTACTAGTTAATCATTACCATTCACGAGGGGGATAATAGTTATCAATTAAAATTTTATCATCAATTATAAAACTGTTTCCCAAATTTCAATTATTTGTAAATATAATTGATCTTAGCTACTATTCTGGAATCAACATCACTGCAGAATTTCTTGACTATGCTTAAAGCCTTTTTTATGGAAACAATTCCTGATCATCGGTTATGAAACTGTTTCCCAAATTTTGCTTATCATTCATATGGTATCAATGAAATACTTTCAGTAACGAATTACAATTTCTACTTTGACTATAAAAAGATTCTAATTTTGAATGGTACACCTTGATCCATAGGTTGAACAACATAATTGGTATCAAGTGGTATACATTCTCGATGCACTCCAGCTGAACAATATCAAAATAGGCATTAAATTATCATAGAAAGAATAGGGTAAAAACAGAATATTTAAAACTTTTGCTTTGAAAATTTGTTGTTGAACAACTTGGTGAAATAAAACAAAGTCTGTGTATGACTTCTTTTTTGAATTTTTTGAAACTAAATTTGCAGATATAAAAATCATAATTTTCTCCCCGCAAACTTTGAATTATCCAAAACATTCGAATTAAACAAGGAATTTTAACATTAGACAGAAAACTCAAGGGGAGTTCGTAAATGTTTGAATTACCCAAAATTTGAATTAATCAAGTTTGAATTAACCAAGTTTTACTATATTGTATTTTAATATTACTTAAAAAGAATCAGTTTTTCAACACTTGTCGCAATTTTACATGTAGTCAAAAAAATTTCAAATATTATTTGCTGCCAATTAGTAATGCATCATAAAATTTACTACTCATTTTCTTATTTTGCCTCTTTCGGTAGCTTGATTTGTTTAGTGTTTAGGTACATCCTTCAGTTAATGAACTTGTGTAATTCATGCTCACTTCCATTTTATTGCAGTAGGATTCTATTCTCAATTTCATGTTTTCTTTATCCTAGAACCTCACCCTGGCATAGCCTCTCTTACAGAAAGGGATATACACCACACAATAAAATACACTGGTGAAATAAATTAAGAGAATTTGCATATTTTATCGAATTTCATGAAAAGAACTGAACTGAATGTAAAACCACTGCTTCAGGACAAAAATGCAAATCTTGTACGTCAAATACGTAAGCGTACATGCGTGTGTAGGCGGAGCCAATAGAGAAACAGGCTTTATAAGCACGCGTAAGTTGAGACACATTTCGTTCGCTAGCACACCTCGGCGAATTTCTTGGTGTTATTTTGCAGCAATCGGTTAATTTCAAATTGTAACAGTAAAAATGAGTAACCACCAACGTTTAGATGATGGAATGAGGTGGCGAATTGTGGGGAGGCTAGAAGCAGGCCAATCTCAAGTCCAGATTTGTAGAGAGTTCATTTTAACGCCCAGCGTTGTGTGTAACTTATGGAAACAGTTCCAGGATACCGGATCCATCGAGAGAAAGACTGGGCAAGGTCGTCCAAGAGCCAATAAACCCATCTATTAACCCATTTTTTTGTTTATTCTGCAACCGCTGTTTCATACCTTCCGACTCCAACGAGTGTTACGCACGATCATGCGTGTGTATATTACAATTATTGAATGGTTATTTGTTTTGTATTGTATCAACGTATGTACATATCAAATTTCATTAAAATCAGTACAGTAGTTCTAGAGATAATCGACCAAGTCTGCAAATTCTCTTAATTTCTTACACCAGTGTATAATCAGTGCAATTTTTTAATTTATGCGCAAAATTCCAATAAATGTGTTTTTTTAATTAGTTTGTTGCATTTGGATTTACACAGATATTCGGCCGAATACCTCAGCATTATTCAGTCGAACTGAATATTTGGCAAAAACGCCTAAGACCCAACAGTGGCTGAATATTCGTCCCATCGCTAATGAATAGTGGCTAAATTTTTATACCTCACTCAAGATCCCGTTGGGATTTTTTCCCCCATCCTGTGGCTTTGAAAATAAGACTGGAGAAAACAATGAATTACAATAGTTAATTTTTTTTAAATAATAAACAGAAACTCAAGCAGAAAATTTTAAATGTACATTTTAATATGATACGACACTAATAATTTCAAACTAATGAAGAGTCACCTTTCCCGGCATTGTTTTCCGATTCTTCCTTTTAAATGATTGGCTATCAACGTCCACTTCTTCGGGCCATATCTCTTCACCAGTTCAATCACTTTCTCATCTTCCTGTAAATCAGAGAGAGAGAGAGTAAGTCTTAATAAATGTTCGGGGGATATCTAGTTCCAGCTGAACAAAGAATAAAACTTGGGAAAAAATTCCAGATTTTATTGATGTCATAGAGATGCAAGCTGATTCAAATCTAAGCTAATTAGAATCTTATTTGACAAAACATGAGTTTGGATCAGTGTATACAGTGAGAATTCCTTCATAACATCATTAGAGCCCGGATTACGTGTATATACAAGTTGCACACATATATTTTGGCTCCTTTTTTTTCAATATTAATGCATTAAATAGGAAAATTTTCAAAATAAGTGCATATTTTAGAAGTTTACAGAGCTCCCTATCAAAAAATTAGAAAGAGTAGGATGGGGAGGATACCCCCCCCCCCCCCCAGACAACATAATAATAACATAACAAAAAAATCTCTAAAAAGAATTTTTAATTTAAATATTGAATTTTTTTTTCATAGCATTATTTCAGTATAAGATCGACTCGAGCCAAACCAAACTGACAGAAACAACTTGGTTACAAAAACAGCCTATTAGCAACAACAGATAATTCTCTTTGTCTTGCCTCGCAATATAGATTACATTCTTTTTTGGAGTCTTGCACATTCCAGTCTGCCAACCCTCTTCAACAATGCACAGCAAATTATGAAGACCTGTACGTTTTTTAAGAATGATGCTCTTTCAAGACCAATTCCAAAACACAGTGCAAAATGTATAAATTACAAGGTCGGATGTTAATAAGTTGATAAGATGTTTGTGTTTTTTCTAAAGGGGTTTGTTTATATCGTACTGTTCAATACCAGTGTAATCAAATGAAGCAATTTTATTACTAGCTCTTTGCTGAGCATTGTAAATATTGTTTATACCTCTGCATGCCCTAAGAATACAGAAGATAATTGAATACTACAAACTTAGAATAGACCTATGTATCCAGCTGCTTTATGATACAAACTGTTTGTTTCACCTATACACAAAGTGTGTGAACCATAATTTTAAATGATGAATGCTATTTACTGTCCAAGACCATGAAATAGTAAAAACAAAAATATTTATGCCATCCAGACAGGAGTTTTTAATGACTACTAGTATTACTCTACTTATTAAACCCCCCCCCCCCCCAAGCTAAGCAAAAGAAAAATTAATAAACCAAATGGTCCACATACACCCCACAAATAACCTTAAAAACAATACAATTTCTGCTTTGGCAGAATCATTAATTGTAATCTACATTTCTAATATTTGGCAATATATCAATGATTCCCTTCTCAATTAAAATCAATTACACAAATTTCCTTGAGAAGATTTAGTAGGAAAATAGGACAAAAGTAGGATATTTTACCAAAAAGTAGGAAAAGTAGCACAAGTGGTCTAAGGAAAGAATAAATTGCAGTAAACACCACTACTAGGGTGGCAGACTCACATTATCTTTCAGGAAATCTTTTGCATTTTCAAGCAAGTTTCAGCACTAGCATAGCTATAATGTCATCAAAATTGAAATATAATAATTACAAGGTTAAACTATTTATGTAAGCACTGGAAATTCTGTATTTTAAATAATAGTTTAATTAATGTGGAAAGCTGAATTATGACCCTCACTCGACTCTCAGCAACTTTCCACAGAAATGAGCTATAGTTAAAGGCTAAATTTGTCAAATGTTAAATCTCAGGAGGAAAAATTTGTCACTTTTAGTCGCTATTTTTATAAGCCCATTATTTCAGCAACTTTTAACTGTATATACTTTGGTTTTGTAACGTGTGCACATACTTCATTTCTTTCCAAAGCAAAATCTTTTCCTAATTTGTAACAGCAACTGGTCTACTCACCAGAAATTTCCGAATAAAAAAAGGGAAGCTTATTTGCATGAGGATTGCTTTAGAAAATGAATATGGATTTTTCAGATCTAGAATTTTGTGAAGGATCTGGAAAACAGACCTAAATTTTTGCTGGACAGACCCGATTTAACATGTGTTTTTCTGTTTTAATACATGTTTTGGAATTTTGAGTGACTTTTTGGTGATTTTTAGTGCATATTTTGTTGTATTTAATGTATATTTAGTACACATTTTTAATGCATATAATATGTGCTCTAATCCTCACCTTTTGGAACTCGCAAAAAACTTATAATTTGAGCAGAGTAAGAAAGAATGGATTTTTTTAAAATCAAGAAAAAAGAAATATTTCAAAAGGACTGATCTAGTTGCACATATAAACTGATGTAAATATTAAAACACCTTTTTTTTATTGGGTAGATGACTTACTGACCACGAATATTGGTCCCATAAATTAGGTCATTGACAACAAGAACATATCAAGCGTGATTTACTCTGCTACTATCTTGTTTATAATTTAAATTTCCTTATTATTAGGTGTTAGATTGCTTATATATTTTCTTTATCTGTTATATCAGTTTCCCAACCTTTTTTGTCCCATCGCCCCTTCTTCAAAAAATGTTTCTTCCGTTACCCCACAATGCAATCTAACCCATAGAATCCAATACTTCTACCGCCCCCTAGAACTTTCCATCGCCAATGTTGGGAATCATTGTTATATGATTCCAGATTGATGATTGCTGATGTTTCAAGATGATTGATTGTATAATTTTTATTATTATTTATATTTCGTTGCCTTCTTCTGAGGTGACTATGTTTCTTTGATTTTAATAAAAAATTTCTGGATACACCCTTCGTTCGGGAACGCTTCGATATCACTCTGAGATGGGAAGTGGGGTGTGTCCGGTATTCAAAAAGGTGCCATATATTTATTGTTACAGAATCATTTATTGAAAGATAGGTAAAACATTGTGTGTCAGGACCTCTTTTGTCCATGATCCTTTGACTAGGTCAGGATTCACTACTTTGTACCATCGTTGCTGGCATTGAACCTCGCTACGATCTGGAAAAAATCTGGCTACCAAGTCCCATCTTGATTCGCCATACACACCAACAACTTCTTTCAGTTTTGCATCCTAAATAATGAAAAAAAAAATTCTAATTCAATCAAAACTAGTGTTACTGGTGTATGCTGAGATCTAAACAGTAAAATAGTAATAGACTGTATATACTCATATACAGTAGGTTATTAATCCATAGTTGCCAACTTTGAAGGATAAGAAAATTCGGGAGGTTTTTGCGTGGATCCAAAAATTCTGTACAAAAATAAATATTAAAGGGATCTTTGAAAACATTTTTGGGATTTTCATTAGTAAAAGTGAAATTGTAGGGATATTTTCTCCATTGCAAAAAACGTGCCATCATGCAAGCCATCGCCAATCATGGCCAACCAGAGGTTAAATTCCTTGGGTTAAATTACCTCTCATCATTACTCCCCAAAACCGAATCTCGCAAACCAAAAGAAATCTCAATTGGGCCGACACGGGATGCACAGACTCAAAGGGACATACAGATAAAGCATATACATGTGATCGCACGAATTTTGGATTTTGAAGAAAAGGCCAGATTAAAGCTAGCTGATTGGCAGATTTTGTGAGGTCCCCCTCCCCCCAAAAAATGCAATGGTTTTGGTGATTTGATGGAATTTTGTGGCGAAAATTTACACAACGCTTATGAAGCAAGTTTTTTTTTTTTTTTCAGGAAAATTCTTCAGGAATAATTTTTTTCCCTCAATGCAGGGATTTTTTACAATCATATGTGAAATTCGGGAGACATATAAGAATTTTTCAGGAGTCAGGGAGATAGAGAAATTTGGGAGCCTCCTGAAAAATCTGGGAGACTTGGCTGCCATGTAAACCTCTTGATAACCCCCATTCCTGGGCAAGAATATATATATATACAGCTCACACAGTTTCTTCAATAATCAATTTTAAAACCATTAACCTCATGTTTATGCCATTTTCCTCGATTGCTGCTTCTACCGCGACGGCGAGCAGGTTTCTTCTCTTCTAAATCATCATAACCGTTATTGAGATCTGCATAGGAAGTTGTATGAGGGCTGCAAAAATAAAAATTCAAGGTATCACTCATTAGTATAATCACAAAAATATATTAATCAACAGAGACACACAAATTTAACCAATGTCTGACAATAATTGGCTGGAAAACTGGCGTATTCTCTCTGAACAAAACAGGCGGAACAGCTTTGGTATAAAGGGACACGCCAAGTTGGTGGCTTTTTTCCGACAATAAGTTGCCAACGCCGGCAATCTGGTTTGTCATTGTTCCAGAATGTTCCTCCAATGCCAGGTGGCACTAGTTGTTGTTTGTATAGTGTCTCTTTTCAAGCTTTTGTCCTTTCTGTTCCGAACATTGATTACATTTTTGTCGGCCAGTAAGGCTGTATCCTTCTTATTTATTTCACTTATAAGAATCTGGATACCCAGAAAGAGAGTCCGGGTTTTAATTTTTCATACATAGAATATAGTTATTTATACAACATGAAGGACCATTGTTTATTTAAGAATGGATACCTTATGTTGTTTTGATGTTTAGTCTTAATATTTTTATTATTATGCTTGTTGGTTTTAGTATCATGGTTTTTATGCTGGCTTGGACGTTCCGCAGCCTCATATCATATTAACCCAGAAATCATATTTGTAACCCAGATCTTATATTTATGCTCTTATATTTCTCTTGTGTTTCGTGATATTTTTCATATTTGAATGGGTTTTTACTATTGCTTTCTATGCTGGCGATTTTTTTCTGGCGCCTGTATTACCTAACGGCTTTGCCAACTTTTGGTCGGGCCATCGGACATGTTTGGCACCGGAAATCGCCAAGTTGCCCCTTATACTAAAGCTGTTCTGCATACTTTTATTATACAAGGGAAAATTATTATTTAGTAGTAAAACAGAAGTGACTGCACATGAGGGGTTTATATTAAGAACGGTTTTACTGTACTAAACTGAAATGAGGATCTTGATCAGGGATGGGAGGGGGGGGGCAAAACCCAGTCACCAGTAATTAAGAAATTACTATCAGCATCTAAAATTTTCTGCGTGGTTACTAAATCGCAATCTGAGAACACAAAAGTTTTGGAATTTATATATCAGCGTATCTATCAATACTTCCTGGAAAAGTCAACAAGAAATACTATTTTTGACCTGTTTTTCGTGGAAAAAAAATGATTGGCGCCCACATCTTTTTGCAATTTGTTAGATCCTGGCATTGAGAGAAATTTCCAAAAAAATTAAAGTTTTTCATCTAGAAAAAGAAATACTTGGCTTCTGAAAAAATTTTGTTGGTTTTGACTTTGTCAACCCTATCTTGATGAGAGAACTATTTCTAAATACAGTAACATCCCCCCCCCCCTCAAACGAACACCCCTCAGATGCAGTCACCACTTTATTACGACCAAATATTAATTTCGTCTTGTATAATAAAAGTATACCTTTTAAACCCCTTAATACAGGTCACCCCCCCCCCTTTATGGATGATTTTTTTGTCCCACCAGTGTCTGCAGACGTTTTTGCTGTAATAAATTTATATATATATATCACATTATATATATTTATTTATATATATACTACATTACATATAAATGGTGATGAGAAAATTAGCCTTTACACATAAAATTTTCCACACAATATTACTAAATTAACATGAATTTTTCTTTTAATTTATGCTAACAAATTTGTAACGGAAGAGGTCCCATCAAATCCATTATTTTTCTCAGAAGAAATTCAGCTGTCACAATAGTCCATACATAGGAAAGAGATGACAGGGCCCCAGAGGATGAATCCCATTATACTTTTCACATTATACTTGCACTAGCGAGGCATGCTGCCAAAGATCACAACTTAGCAGCCTCGATCAAAAATGAAACGTCTGACATGCAAATACTTTTTTGATTCCTCAATCCCTGATATACATCATCTCAACTCTCTTCCCCCCCCCCTCCAAGTGTATAATCAGTATCATAAAGATTAATTACTATATTATTTTTGCGAAATAAGTGGCACACCTCTCAAACTTCTAAGAGCTGGTACTCTCGATTCTGGATTGCCTGTCCATCTCACCCTACCAGTCTCTACTGACAAGATTTGCAGTATCTGTATGGTTCATTAATTTCCCTGTTTATCGTAATGAGGTCACCGTAATAGGTAGGAACTATATCTTATTTCGCAACAAACTACTTGCAATCCTGAACAGTGGATTTGGTTCCCCGATGGTTATGACACCGTCGCAACAAATTTGTCATAAAAAAATGCTGCCTTTATAAACATGTGGCCTCGATAATGAAAGTATTAGTTTTGAAGCGCCCCCCCCCCCCACATCATTTTAATATTTTTATGCCTGTGTTGCAGCCACACTATTCATAATGCTTAAAAAGAAAGTTTTCTCCACGTGGCTGAGCCTTGACAGAAAAAAGACCTCATAACCTTTAATTAAAATTAACATAAATTGCACAGGGTATGGGGGGGGGAGATGTTAAAATGACCTACCAATAGCAGGACCCAAATAATGAAACCATTTGTTATCTCAGATAAGCGTTATTATTGCCATAATTAAATTGAAATAAACCTCTCAACAAGTCGAAATAAATCGAAACTCTAATTATGTGACACTGAATATTGAAATTACACACGTCGAAAATAAACCAAGCACATACAAATGGAAAAATTTTATAATTGTTCAAATTTCTAAGTTTTAATCGACGGGTATTTAATTAATAAATAAAGTCAACAATAACATTTATAAATAATATTGTATTGTAATAGTATTGCACAGACCGATGCCTAGTTGAGAAACGGATTTTCGCCTTGCTATTGTCAGCTAACATAACGATTTACGTTTTTTAATTTACAATTATCAAGATGTAAATTATATTCCGTTTTGGCCCAACATAAATATTAGTTCACATCGCTGGCAACTATAAGAAAATTCACACAGAAACACCTGGACCGACATCAATCAAACAAGGGGCCGCCATTATTATTTTTTTCCCTGACAGACAATAATATTTTCGCGCCCGATTGAGAGTGATGAACAGCGTCGAGTTGTTTACTTCTACCGCGGAAGTAAACGTTTTGTTTTTAATAAATATAAATCACCATAACAAATATATTTATCCGTAATGCATCAAATTTAGTATTTAAATTTTGAAATAGTTTTCAAAAATAATTGCGGCAGTGAAATATGAAATTGATGATTTTATGAAACAGGAAACAGTCGGAACTGCCTCATCAGAAGTTTTCAATTCCTAGTAAAGATGGCGTCTGCTTCAGTGTTGAAAATCGTCTTGACAGATATTTGGAAAAAACAAAACAAACATTAAACAGCTTGACAACAGTTGATTGCGCAACAGATCGTACTTCGCCCCTTGATGTTCGAGAGGAAAAACATCGAAATAAACTGTTCATAACAAGTCGATTGGAGGGCACACGATCTTTTGTCGTTGTTTGTTTTTACTCCACAACTTGTTAATGTTATCCATGTGTTTTTCTTCAAAATGAAAATTCATTTCATTATTTTTGAAAAACGTAAGCTGTCTTTCCATACGTGTGTTATTAGTTATGATCCATATGTTATTTTTCAAGATTATACTATATTCTAGGTCCATCTTTTATAATACTGTTAGTCAAAACTGGTGTACGGCCCCCCCCCCCAAATCCTCTGAAAATATTGATGTGATCACAGCTTCCTTCATGGACGTCAGCGGAACAGCTTTCGTATAAGGGGCGCAAACCCGGGGCCCCAGAATGAATCATATTTTTATTTTGTCATAGTTTTACTGTATGCATTTACCATCAAAGAAGAAAAACTGTAGGCCCGCGATGTGATCGATACTGACGTAGCATAGGTAGGAGTCGATATCACTCTGGCTGAGGGCCCCTTTTGCGATGTTTATGTTTGTCATTGAGAGGCCTCAATCTAATAATGAGATGTGGTACCACATGATTTTCAAGGGTCACTAGTTTGTTGACAAAACTGGTATCTGTAAAGCCATGAGAGCCCAGAATATCAATCTGGCTGAGGGCGCCCCCACCTCCACAGGAAGGGTGATATATGTCATTGGAAGGCTGCTCCTAATGCTGGAATTCGGTGTCATGATTTCCTAGGATCACTGTGTAAATTTGTGGGAGTGTTTACATCCAGCTGGTTGGGTCCTGTAGAGAAATTTATAATCGAGATCAGGCATCTTTAACCATGGTACTCTCTGAAGCGCCAGAGTGCTCTATGCTTGTGTCCGATTTTGTTCTCGGGAGCACTTGATCAACTTTCCAATTCAACACCCTTTATAAATTGCATTCAAGGATTGAAATTATTCTGATTTCAAACTTGCCGTAAGGGTGCTCTTATTTTGAGGTTAGGTACATGTGGTGCGCACCACTAGAAAAGGGTTGAAGACCTCTGATCTAGATTCTAACCCTAATTATTAACCTGTCTGTTGTTTCTGAATTGCTTCAGAAGTTTAGTTGTATTATTATTATTCTCGTATAATAAAGTTGCCACAATCTATCCCCATTGGAGTTATGCTAAAATTTCCCGACAGCAATAGAGCATGGACCGTGTTTGGTTTGATAGTAAGGAAGTTCAATGGACAAAATGTAAATGCCATTCTTTTGCTTGCCGAGGTGTATGTGTTGATTAGAGTTAATAAGGTGACCTAGCGAATTTTTTGTGTGACTAAGATTAAAAAACATGTTTTTCTCTCGAAATCTTTTCTTTTTTTCCTATGCATGTCTTTGCTTGAGGGATCGTACATTAAAATAATTTTGTAAAGCAAATATTAAAAAATAATTAATGTGTTATCAAAGTAGATCAGCACATTTGTTATCGATACAATCGAATTCACCATCCTAGATCAGTCAAACTCAAGCTTTTGCCGCCCACAGCTCTCTTGACAAGACAACGTTTGTCCCAAACTCCCCAGAATAGGTATACAATAATTTGGCAGGCTCACCATGATGCACAATGGTCCGAATTGTGAAATTACTTGGGAAAAAAAGCAAAAATTAAATTTTCATATCAGGAAAAAAATATATGTATCAGTATGTAGAGAGAGAAATGTCTGGTGTGTCTTGAAGTGTTGTTTATTTCATGATATTTGTTTACATCGGGAAGCAAACCAAGTAGAGTGATATCTCACTCAAATGGTATTTTTGCTGAAATAGAGTGAAAAAACTTTCTTGGAGGGAAAAGTCTTTTTTTTTTTTCTTCCTCCATCTCAACAGCGTTTTTCAGGATTGATTCAGAAATTTTTGCCCCATATTTATACATGGTAACATTTTTTTTCGGCAGAATAAAAGAGGGGGTGGTTGCAGGTCATTTTTATGAAAATATTATACAAAATTTACTTACTGAATTCACATCTTTTGGAAAGACTGAATAATCAATGTTTGCGGGTTTTGCTGAGTATTCCAACTCCTTGAGACATTGGCCAGCTGTTGGCTACCCCTGGTATATATCATGCTGAATATCCCTTGATAACTTTTAACAATTGTTTTACTTTGACTCTTCCCAATGACAAAAAGCGACAATTACTAGACCTGACCATTGGTGTACACCGGAGGGGGGGGGGGTTCAAACTCCCCTCCCCCCTCAAGCGGAGATTGTAGTGTTATTTTGCAGGAAAAAACTTAAACCCTCCTCAGAAGGAAAAAAAAATCTGAAAACCCCCCTCAAGAAAATTCTGCATACGCCTATGAACCTGACCCATATTAAACATTGTGAAATCATGTAAAATATAGAAGCACAAACAGTAAACTGACATAAGAGTTGCCAAACATCAATAAGTTTCAAGTCAAAACTTTATTAAAAAGTAGCATAAAGTGAATCGAATATTAGAATTTGCACTGCCATGTAGTGAGCATAACTTGAACCTGAATCACAACTATTGTTGGTGATTCAGATTTCAAGGTTTTAGTCCAATGGAATGAATGATGAAAATTGTGTTATTTTTATCCTTCGAAGGTGACCGTTAAGCAGTACTTAGAAAGGCATCATTTCAGTAGGCTTTTTCCCGGGATATTTTTATTTGGCCATTAACAGGGGTGACAACATCTGAGCAGTGACAGTTAGGGGGAATTGTACTGTATTTTGTTGAAAGGTAGCCAAAAATGGATGAAATATTAGAGCTTTTGCTGTCATCTAGAGAGCATAATTTTAATAAAAATTACAAGCACTGGTGTCCATTTAGAGTGCTGTGGTAGTCACAGTGATAGACCCAGGTTCGAACCCCACAGTTGCCACAGTGGTGGTCGGCTGAAATTGGTTTTCTGTAGTTTTTCAACTTCGACATCTGGCCACCGAGAGCAACAGGCCTACAATGGCACAAATATTCAGTCATCATAAAATGTTCAGTCTATCATTGAAATATAGATGGCAGCACTGTAACAAGCATTTACACAAACAAACTTCACAACACATTCACACATTTTCCAGCAAAGTCCAGGTGTCCCTGTATGGGTGTTATTCCAATACCTTAAACTGCCTATAACAGTTAACTATTATAAAAATAATCTGTAACAGTTAAGCAGCACCTGGTGGCGATAATTAGGTTCTGAAGAGAACGGAGCGTGAAAGTCATTTGGTGTGCAAGAGGAAGGTTATAGTGTGATAGCTCGCAAGACTTGATCACAGTCAGGTGTGTCACTTGCAGAACATCAAAACCACATCAAACTTTGCTCCACCTGTGGTTAGAGGGAAACTTCCTGCCTAATATGCTGGAAAATTTTGAACAGGAATATTCATTCACTGATGTCTGTCCAACAGGAGGACGAAGAGGCAGTCATCCAGTGTCAATCTCCTGGGTCAGGAAAACTAGCTCCTTAGACTCTCACCAGAACTATCTTTGGCATTCCTCCAGTGATCTACTAATGGTTTCTTCCATCCTCACTCTGCAATATCCGGCCTAAGTTCTTTTTGTTGACTTCAACCATTCATAAGCAAGGAGGGTAAGGCTTCTGAGATGGCAACCTACCTGGATCGAGGGGGAATTGCAAGCAGTTCCAGCACTGATCTACGCTCATGTCCATAAATTAAGGATAATTCAGAATCACACGGAAATCAAAATCCAAAGTAAAAATTTCACCTGTAGAATTATCACACATATCTGCAAGAATGATATGCGAATTTCAGGAAGCCACCAGATGATGCCGATAGTACGTCACAATGACGAGATTGTAAGAGGGGGGTATATAAGGAATGGTGGCAAACAAGTGAAATTGTTCACAAGAGTTCTGTAAGGCGCTCAGTGCCATAAGCGAATAGTTATGACACAGAGGACGCATGTGGATGATTTTTCACTTGGTAGAATTATCGGCCACCTGGAATGTGGGCATACTCAGATGGAAGTATCCGGGGAACTTGGAATTGCCCAGTGTCATCTCTAGGCTTTGGCAACGATTCCAAGATAACGGAAATGTCAGTAGACGTTACAGTACAGGTCGCCCCCGAGTTACAACGCCGAATGAAGACCGGTATTTGGCAGTAACTGCCAAAAGAAGCAAACGGAGCACAGCATCCGACCTGTCTCGTCAGCTATCTGCAGCCACGGGTGCCACAGTTTCAAGGCAAACGGTGTACAGACGTTTAGGAGATATTGGTCTATATGCTCGCAGGCCTGTCAGATGTGTTCCGCTCACTGCAACTCACTGTCGGCAGCGATTAGCCTGGAGTAGAGAACATGCAATCGTCACAGTGGGCTGGTGTGTTTTCCGACGAGTCCAGGTTTAGTTTGCAGTCTGATTTACGTCGGACTTTCATATGGAGAACGCCAGGTGCCTATTACCACCAAGACAACATCACTGAACGACACCGTTACGGTGGTGCAGCATTGCTCGTTTGGGGTGGAATTATACTGGGTTCCAGAACAGATCTGCATGTTCAAACTGGAACCTTGAAAGTCCAAATTTATCGGGACATCATTCTGGAACAACATGTACATTTGTTTAGGGATGCCATGGGCGCAGATGTTTATGGATGACAACGCCCGTCCTCACCGAGCAAACATCGCAAACGAATGCCTTGAATCTGAGGATATAACCCATATGGAATGGCCAGCATTCTCACCTGACTTGAATCCGATAGAGCATGTGTGGGACATGCTTGACCGACGAGTTGCAGCCTGTCAACCACCTCCTACATGTGCACCGGAACTCGGAGAGCATTGCTTGCTGAGTGGAGTGATCTTCCCCAAGATCAGATTGATAATTTGATACTCAGCATGCCTAGGCTTTGTACAGACTGTATTTCATCGCATGGGAGACATACAATGTATTAACCATCATACCAACCATGTAATAGTAAGTTTTTGTAAAGGAGATATTTTTTACAATTGCTCCAGGGAGCAAAAATCGTAGTTTTTATGAATGGTATCATACATACACCATCATTTTTGTTCTTTATCTTTTGTTTAATAAATGGGCTTTATGAATAAGTAACGTGTGTTTTGTTTCTGAACCTTTATTTACCGGAGCTGGCATTATCCTTAATTTATGGACATGAGTGTAGTTTGCTGAATTAATCCTAGAGATCAGTCTGATCAAGTCTACACTTCCGACCACACACCTCAAGAGTGAAAGACTTACTTGAACCCCTTGGGATTGGGCAAGTGCTACGAAATTTCCTGTAACCGTGGATCCTACCTGCAAGGAGTTGGTTGTTTCATCTGTGTTCTGTGCCACTTTTTTCGGGTTGCCACTTGACCTTAAACATTGGTAATGTATCTTTGTTGTATTTTTTGCACAATAAAGATATTTTGATAAGCATTTTACCAGATGTTTTCATTTGACTGTAAAACAGGGGTCACCATATCTGAGGGGTGACTGTCAAGAAGGTGTTTTTATTGTACACATGTAATATTTCAACCGAAATCACATAATTTTCTTTTATTTTTGCAGGGCAATGCTGTCATTGATTCTATGAAATATTGGATTTGATTGCCAATGGATGTAAAAGTTATCTCCACATTTCAACCACATTAGATGCTGTGGGACCAAGAAAGCAGATCTTTTCGATTCAGTGAATTTCTATGAACGTATCCGTTTGGGTATCGCTGTTTGAAAAGAATTGTATTATGTTTCCCATGTTTTTTATCAATGTTAAGTGCTGTAGAATGTCTCAATAATTTGTTTAGATGCTATAAAATGCATTGTACTAATCATATTTCATTGATCTTTAAATATTATCACCTTAGATTCAAATCTTAAGTGCCATTTCAAAGTTCTTGAAGTGTTGTTAATTAGCAGTTATAATTAGACAGTCATAACCGTCTTCTGGGACTCAGAGAAGAAAATGTGTTGAAATAGTTTTATTTTGCTTTGTTCATAATTGACAAAGATGAGTCAAACAGTAATTTGTGTGTAAAATGTTCCGTTATGTAAAGATCAACACTGTTTATGTTTTATTTTTCATGTTATGTAAGTTCAGTGTTGTACATTCATGCTCTGTTAGTGAGGACTGTAAGTCTGTTTTGCCAGGCGCTCTGTGTCTAGATAGAGCATGTGTGTGTCCTCAGGGTTATCTTCCAGACTCGAGCGGCAGGCTGAGCTGCTTCCAGAGTGCCACGCACCTGGGTGATTCCTGTAACACGTCATCCCCTTGCGGGAACGATCTAATGTGCGTTAACAGCACGTGCCAATGTCCCGAAGGCTTTCAGCTATTCCAAGCACATGGTATAAATTTGTGCCTGTTGTGGCTGAAACCGATTAGACTCGTCGATCGATGTCGATCTAATGAAGATTGTCAGATTTTTGACCACAATATGGTCTGCAGAAAACGTTGGTGCCAATGTCGAAATGGTTTCCAGCTGTTTGAGACCATGTTGTTTGGCTTGAAACATAGGTGTTTCAAGACCTACAGAAAAACTTGTCGAACTTCTAGTCAGTGTACAAAAGTCACCTCATCTGCAGACCAGCACTGTGTTTGCCATCACAGCTACTGTCACTGTATGCCAAGTACAAACGTTTCTGCACTAGATATGTATTCGTGGGAACACGATAAGCTCTCGTACAACAATCCTTCCTACAATCCTATGTGGAAGAAAGATATCGTTCTCGCCACAAGGTTGTTATTTATAACCATAATTCTATTTTTCGTCCCCTGCTTTGTCTATGTCACTCGTTTCGTGTACATAAGTCTTGGGTTTAAAGATCACGCCAGGGGTTATTTCTCTGGTCAACCTGTTCGTCCCTTGAGATCGTCCACCCCGGAAATGAGGCACATGCGGAGCCGCAGTCCCAGTGTCAGACCTCATCGTAGAGCTGTTTATGTGCCAGCGACACATTGCGTTGAGATCCCTATGAGTACATGTACTCACCGGGTACCAGACGACCTTGGGCAGATTCCTAATAGAGCTACTACATCCGCTGGGGATAGTGTTCAAGCATCTGCTAATACTGAGCATAAAACTGAAGATTTACCACCTTCGTACGAAGAGGTCATGCATTTCGAACAGGTGCAGTCAGCTGCTCCTCCGCCTGCGTACACAGAGCTTAATAGCACTTCTACAGTCTGAGTTATAGGTTTTTATTTTTCTCCGGTAATCCCCATAAGACCAAATGATGATTACAAAAAACACAACTCTCAAGAATTTTTACCGTTATCGGCAGATACAAAATTTAACGCCGCAAAAAATATAGAAGTTCTTATTTTTATTGTGGTTAATGATATCGGAAAATAACTCACTATATACAGGGTTTGTACAAGTAAAAACATATTTTCAAAACTATTACACATAATACAGTAAAACCTGTCTAAGACGGACACTGTATGAGATGGAAACCAGTCTTGAATGGTACAGAAAAATAGTCTAGTGAATAATTAATGCTTTTTCAATTATGGGAAACCTCTTTAAAACGGAAACTGTCTAATGTGGAAACAGAAGACATATTTAGTCTATTTTTCAGATAAAAACCTACTGAAACAAAAAGAATTTTCAGCCAGGTGCAAGTTTTTGTCTTTTGAATAGGAAAAAAAATTAAGTCATACTGATCCCCCTTTTGTTAGGGAACTCTTTTACTTCTTGGAAAAACGATAAATGCTACAGAACTGGTTTTGGATGTAAGGGATATGGTTTGGAAGAAACAGATTTTACTACCCAAAATTTAGAAAAACCCTGTTTAGCATTTCATTTATGATGAAAATTATGACTTTTGTTAGAAAACGCTCCTGTTTCTTAGAAAAATGTTGATAATTTTTATTTTAACTAGTTTGGGAGACGAATAGGAGAGGGAGGCTGAATTGTTATTCCCAATTGCGATATAATGTGTTTTTAACATTTCATTTGGTGTAGAGATGGCCTCTAGCCGCAAGAAGCCATCATGGATTTGAACATGAAACTGCAGGTCATAGAGGCTAAAGAAAAGCCAAATTTAAGTGTTACAGAAGTGTAGAGAATCTTTCTTTCACGAATGTTATTGCATGTTGATCTCGCTGTGGCTATTTTTGAAAAAGTAATGCGATTCCTTAGTATGTTATTTCAAATATTAAAAATTTTTCAATTTTGACAAAAGTTCATTCTATTGCTATTTAGGAGACCGTTTTTTGGTTGAATATGAAATTCCAAATTTGTATATAGTAATTTGAAACAACAAACCTTAAAAAAATTCAAAATAATAATATGCATGTCTCTGTTTAATACTTGTTAGTTAGGGTGATATTCTCAAAATCAAAGTTTTGCAGAACGATAGAAATAAATCAACATATATATTTCTGTGTGCAACTTTGTAAAATGGAAAATGATTTTTCTATCTCTTGACGTTCCATTTTATACAGGTTTTATTGTGAAACTGTGATTTACAAGAATGAAGAAAAACTATTCAAAAGGTTTTTTTCAACATCGCTCAATGGATGGCAACAATTCCATAAAATGCAATATCTGAAATTAAAAATGGTGACAGTGAGGGAGAAAAAAGTTTTTTGTGTATTAGCATAAGCGAGGGTTGCTTCTGCTACTTCTGCGCAGCATGCATTTAGAAATTTGTTGCACTGAAAAGAAAAAAGACTGGTTAAGTCAATTTTAGTCACTGCATTCTACGGAAGTGCTGCCATCTATTGAATGATGTTTAAAAAAAACTTCTTAATGTTTTTTTTCATGCATCACAGATTAAGTTACGTGGAAAAAAGTTTTGAAAATATGTTTTAAAAATCATGTCTCATTTGTGCAAACCCTGTATTCCGATTACATTTTTTCACCCAAGGCTTTAGTTTCAATTGATTATCTAACCATGTCATTTTTTCACTGTTATTGTTGTTTCGATGTTATGTGATATTTTCTCAGGGAGCCACGTTTTGTTTTATTTCAGTTTAGAAATTATTATGCCATAGTTTTCTTCTTTTTTTTTTGCACATACAGTAATATTATTTATCGATAAAATTGGTGCATTTGATTAACATTGATATCCTAAAGCATTTTGTTGCATTCATGTATATTGTAATCCATTTTTCTTATTGCCGTATAATTGCATCCAGATGATTTAGCATTTAGTGAATTCCAGTCTGCGAAGGTGCTGAAGAAAATAGTATTCAAGTTTTATTTAATTTTAAAGTTTCAGAATTGCAGTCGGGCCTAGATATAATGAAGTCACACGGGAACATGAAAAACGTTCATATAATATCTGATACTCTTTATAGTCCAGAGCCGCCTTTACCAGATGCAGGGCATCTTAATAATTTCAGTGCCTCTTAGCTTAGATTTTATAAATTCTGTGGGAAAGGGTGAATCGGCACATCAAAAAACTCATACATTATATAACAGTATTTTTACGAATGCTGAAAAAATTCCATACAAAAAATATAGACACAATTAAATTTGAAATAATGAAAAAATTTAATGCAAATTTCTTACAGAAAAATTTCTAAATTGATGAAAGAAAGAATTTCAAAGCCAATTAAAATTGAGGCATAACAAATGAGATTGTCCGAGAACTAATGTAAACTCAGAGTTGATGAATCAAAAAAGAGAAAAATAATTAACAGATAATCCCAGCACTCGTGAAAATTCAGAATAAATGAAAGAAATAATTAGACCTGATAAAGATTCAGAATAAACAGAATGAATGAATGAAATACTTTTCCAGGATTCCCCAAAGCAGAATGTTTTGCATTGTTCTGCAACGAGCCCTTGGTTGACTGGTAATTTTTGCTGTAAAAATCCCCATAATAGTGTTTTTTACACCTTTTTTAAATTGTTCCAGATTTTTCTGCAACATATGTCATAGATTTCAGCATATTCTGCTTTGGGGCCGGGATCGATAAAAATCGAGAATTCGCAAAAATTCAGTGTTTACGAAAGTAATTATCATTATTGTAAGTGTGGGGCCCCCCTCAAAAAAACATGAGGCCTGGTGCGACCGCACCTGTCGAACACCCCTAAGTGCATCTCTGTTATAACCCATACATGATAGATACTCAGGTTTAATGAGAGAAATATATGCTTGAAGCAGTGTTTCTCAACTTATGGTCTGTGGACTAGAGGTGATCCTCAGATGGGCTAGAGAATTTAATTCTAATTGAAATGAAAATTATTTGCACATATGTCATAAATATTAACAATATTCACATGGTTTTGAATGAAATATCAAATCAGTAGTTAAAGGTGTCACCAACCTATGTCGGAGGCAAGCTGTCAATGATGTGTGCCTGTTCTGTGCTTTAAAGTGATTCTTTATTAGACTACTCTGGGAAGTAACAGATAAACGTTGACTGATGCAAGGGAGCTATGGATGTAAATGGTTGCCCGAATTATTACAGACATTTTAAGGAGATTTGGACATTGGTTCTGAGATTTGAAAAAAACAAACGCTGACATAAGCAGAGCTCTGGTTATGCCAATCCCTCTTAATTAGAACAGTTACGGAAAATTGCAGAACTAGTGCTGTCTGCAGCTAGAGATTGTCATTTATCTATAGATGATGCTGAGAGAATGTACCCATAGTCTTTCTCTGAATAGTGTGGTAGAGTACTGTACAATCTTATAACCAATATGATTTCATTATAAGCTGGCTCGACTGTACATATCAAACCATGCTTGACAGCTGGGCCATCTTGAGAATATAATGGACTTTCACGGACGGAGAAAGGTGCTCCAAGAGTCTTTTATTCCCCCCAAGGTTGTAAATGCCCGCCTTTCTGATTAAAAAATCTTGTGTATTATTGAAATTTTTGAACATTTTTAATTCTGATATCATTGACATGATGCCCTCTATGCTTTGCAGTCCCCAGGCCATTCACTAAGATTACCCTGCCGGCCAGCTTTTAATGCGACAGTAAGTGACTGGTGAAAAAATACTAGAAAGAGATTCTCTACATGTAAAAATAACTGTAGGAATTCAGTTTTTTTTATATATATGTTTATGATGGACTGGTAATTCGTAAATTAAAGTGCACTTGCTGGGGCTGTGCGCTTGTGTATACTGTACAAAACTCATTTCGGTCAACATAGCAGTTATAATATTTTACACTGAGCATGGTTTACTGCTATCTTATCATCTATAGCTAAGATTTAATTAACCAATTATGTAAAATGTATGACCAAATCAGGTGGTGCTGTCTTAAAATTTTCAGTACGTAATTACCTAACTGAAGTTTGCGGGAAATGTGCAAGAAAATTTTTTTCAGAATTTATGTCAGCTTGTTGTGTACCACAAAACATTGATTAGAGTTCCAATTCACATTAAAAACAGATATTCTTTCTGACCTTTTCTCTCTCTCAAAAAAAAAAATCCCTGGTTTTAGAGGAATTTGATTGCTGCCTAAATTATATTTCCCAATTTTATATATTACTGTGTATTCATCTTTTATAGTACTTCACAATGTGCTTTCTTTTAGCTAGTAATTTCATTGGCGTGAGTCAATTTCATGCTATTTTGTCCAAAATATGTAAAAAATTTCAAATTCCCTACAAAGTTTAATTTGAATTGATGAAATGATAATTTCTATATCGATCTGTATATGTTTCAACTCATGTTATAAATTGTTTTATTTGAAATTGAGAAGAAATTAATGTTCTCGATTTGCCAAAGGTCTGTGCAGCTAAAAAGGATTGATTGAAGGATTTTAAACAAAAATAAAAGTCAAATATTTCTATATATTGTAGCACTGTGTGTCATTATCAGTTGTGTTTAGCTGATGGAGAATATTGTGTGTGTATATATTATAGTTATCGGGCATTAAAATTGCATAAACTGTGCTAGAAAGAAGAAAAACGAGTACCTGTGCTGTATATGTGTATATATATCCATTTCCAAGTGATCTGAGGGTTGCGATAGTTTTAGTTTACAATGAATTCTATCCCAATCCCTCCTCTCCCATATTAATTTCAGCCAGTCTGAAATTGTTCATTTTAACACATTCATTTAGGTTTACGATAATTCTTTGAACATCTTTTACTGTTTTGTTTGGGTGTTATTAATTTTTTTATTTTTTGGCAAACGTTATATGTATGTGTTATAAGGAATATTGTCAAATTTGTATTGTGGTTATATTTGACGTGTTATTTTTTCCATGCTATTGTTGTTTGTGGTTTTGTCATTAATATAGTCTGTGATAGAATCTCTTCACGTGTCATAATCAACATTTATAGTTGTCATTTTCTGCCTATAATCGATGGATGTTCTATTAGCTTTTTTTCCCAGAGAAAACTCAAAAGTACAAAAAGATTAAAAAATAATCTTCAAAAAAAGTATTTTTTAGGTTACAGATACAGGTTGCATTTGACAAATTAAACAAAAATCAACATTTTTATAAATGCAGGGCTCTCACTTTTCCTATCAAATCCCTTCAACATAATTCATGTAACTTTTTTTAAATGAAAAGGAAATCATCTATATGTTGCCAGATAATACAAATGTGGTTGATTGCAGTTATTGTTTTTTCAAGGTATTTGGCTTATTAATTTTTCTTTTGCTTAGTTTGAGGGCTTAAAAACTCATCTTGGGTCAGTGTTTTGAGTAGTCATTAAACAACATAATTTGCAATAAATTTTTGAGCTTTTTTTTTGTTATTCTGCTATGATTATGTTGTCTTGGGGAGGGGTACCCTTTCCCCGCCTTACTTTTTCTAATTTTTTTTAGTGGGAGCCCTGTAAATGTTATCACAGACTTCTTTCACTTTACCAAAATTTGTATTTGCAGATTATATGGCACCATGGACTTAAGGCAGGAAATCATATATGATTTCCAAAAAAAAATTATTTGGTATCACAATGTAAATCACCTTGTTAGATTTTAAGAATGAGAAAATTTTGAACTATTTTTCATGTGCAAATGTCATTTAGTGGGTGGATCTTTAATTTTATTATTATTGTTTTCTATCTTATCCATATTGAAGCATGATCTCAAATTGATGCTGCCTAATCAGATTTGCATCGGTTATAATATATGTCACCCGACATCATGAATGAGGCGTATAGCTAAATGAGCATTGTTTTGTAACTGAACACTAATTTAGCCCAGATTGATAAGATATCCACCAACTGTACCAGAGGATATTCAGAGGTTTCATGGATTTGAAATCTGCTATACGTATATAAGGTGTCTCTTCACCGCTCATGCTGTACATTGTCCTTGGGTATTTCGCTGAACTTTTGGGTAAGGTGCGTAGGAGGATGGTGTCAGGATATGATTTATTACAAGACAAACAGTGAGTTTTTGGGTATTCAATCACTGTCAGTACATTAAACTCTCACCATGCTTCCCGAATCTGATATAGTGGAAAGATTTAATGTTGCAGTTGCAATTGGTTTGTGTATAGGTGGGAAGGATGGGGAAAAAGGAAAAGCAAAGCCATGAGCATTTACTTTGACATTATCCTCTCAGTAAATCCAAGGACATAAATACCTATAGCAACTTTATTTACACAGAGGGACTGTTTCTGCTTTTTGGAAAAGAGGCAGTGCAAAGGCAACTGTTTGCTACTGCAAAAAGAAAGTTTTCAAACAGAGTGGGTTAGCACACATTTCTTTGCGAGAACTGAAATGTAAATAAAACCTGTTTAAAATCGAGTTCATATTTCAAGCCCTATCTAATTTGCCCTGGTGGTGGTGATTAAAATGACTTAAATATACGCTTCTCTCATCGTGTTGGAACAAATATGCCTTTGTTTAATTTTGAATATCTAGTCAAGTATTTGAAACAATGAATTTTTTTTGTCGTTTTTTTGTTATTTTTCATTGTATTTGTCTTGTTATAACCAGATCTAATTAATGCAAGGAAACTTGATGGCATTGGTTATATCAACCAGTGGCGTTTGAAAGTATTTTAAACCTGTAAGTGCTTGGCTCGAGTCTTATGTAGGATACTTGGAGTTCTGAATTTATTCTGGAGGTATTTCCCCTTTGTATTACAAAATATTGTGGGTGGGTGGGGGCTTCACCTCATGCTCAGACACCACTGATATCTGCTAATATACATGGCATGATCACCACATGTGGTTGGCTGACTATGACTTCAGCCCAGGGATGAATCTCATACGTTTTTTAAGCTATAAATTTACTGTAAAAAGCCCCAGTACAGGCTCCAGGGTGTAGAGGGCCTTTGATACATTAAACTGGATAAGTTGTAATATTGTTATTTTGTGTCGCCTTGAGTTCTCTGTCAAGTTGATATCAGAACATGACAAGAAAATTCATGCTATAAACACCAGGATTTTATTGTTACGGTAAATGTGATAAATTTGTTATTATTCATTACTTACCAAAGTATGCATTTTGCCTTGGTAAGTTTGGTAAATTCATCACTTTTATCTGCAAATATGCATAATACCCAAGCGCCATTCGTAAATTTGATAAAGATTTGAAATTTATCGTCTTTATCTGTGATTATGCATAATACCTTAGTGTAATTGGGAGTCTGGTAAACATGAAAAAAATTCCAAATGAGTCTAGTATGTGTGATGAATATATAGGTCCCCGATATAATGATACAATACATGTATGAACCATCTTGTATGGTATATCATATAGTACCATTTATCATGTTTACCAGTAATGTGTCATGCCCTCCCCCCCTTTCAGGATATTATGCATAATCGCTGAAAGTGATTAATTTAAGGAAATTTATTAAAGTTGCCAACGCTTGAGTACTATACATAATCGCAGGTAAAAGTGATAACAATTTCGGGAAATTTATCAAGCAGCTGACCAAAATGCTTGGTGACTATGCATAATCACCGAGGCTTATCACATTTACCGTAACGTGTATTTTGACCTTCCCCCCCCCCCCCCATAATTCATGTGTATGTGAACTCTTATACTTCCAGTTCGATGTAGATCTCAGTAAGTGATTTAATATGTGCCAAGTATTTGTGAATACATAAGTTAAGTATATTAGATGCATGAGAAAAGAATGATTTCTCACATATGATATTACTCTCTTTGCCATATTCATATGCACGCTTCACTGATATGATTTATTTATGTTCTTATGTGACAGAGTAATAATAGCTGATTGATGTTTACCCATAAAAAACAAACTTTCACGCATGTTATTTATAATTAATGCACGTTGAATATACAACACGATTTCTCAAAGGTGCTAGCACTTTTTCTAATAATGAAAAGTTTTATTCATTTAATGTGTGTATATTTAGTAATCGGCAGTGAATATAGTTGTTCATTGGATGTAAAGTACGAATTATCACTTTGCGAGTGATTTTTTGCTGGTCAAATTGATACTTGAATAACCTATTTGAAAATAAGTATATATTTGAATAGGGTGCACAAGTATATGTGTATTATGTTGTGCCCCATATATATATGTATGAGCAGAGGTACAGGTGATGTGGCATTGCTTTCTCAGCATTGATGACAGGGTCTGACTGTTCTGATATGTAAATGTGCTTGACCCGCAGCCCTCGAAATATCCGCTTGTGCATGTTGTCTATATATGTACCCGGTGAAATGCTAGTTCAATTACTTTGAAGTAACGCATCTTTTTACACGTGTATAAAGGTTTCTTATGATTAATTTCTTGTGAAATTACTTGTAAGTATATATTCAAGGTATAAGTACTTCACTGATTTAAAATACTGCGCTTGTGTATAGCGCAAAATAAATCTGGAGAGAATGTCCCAATAAATGAAAGTTATTTACTAAACTGGTACAGTGTCTCAATTTTCAGTCATTACAATGTTTTTTTGTGTGTGTTAAAAATGCTATGTGTTATCAGAAAATATAGTTGAGCAATAAAAATTGATATAAAGCTGATATCTTCAACCTGTTGCTCGCGAGTACCATGGTACTCCGTGAAATACCTATAGTGTGCTATGCATGTGTCCAATTTTGTGCTCGCAAGCACTTGATCAACATTCCAATTAAACACCTTTACTAATTGCATTCAAGGATTAAAATCATCCTGGGGCGTGTGCCAGCTTTTAATGCTTGCAAAGAATAATCCAAGAGAAATTGGTGTCTAGAGTTTGCAATTACTATAGGTGTCCATTCTGAGAGCACGTGTATTAGTGACAAATGGATGTTCAAGAATTTATTTACTTATTTATGACCCTGGCTAACAGCAGTTGGTATGACATAGAATACTGAAGGCAACCTAATGGTTGATGGTTTGAATCAGGCTTTTAGCGCTATTTTTCCTCCCCTTTTGCTTACATTTATGGCTTTTGTGATGAAAATATGCAAGAACTGTAGCAGCAACGCGTTTTCACTGCATACAAAAATAGCATATACCAAGATTTAGAGTTGAAGTGAGAATTTTAAATAATTGAGGTTTTGCATCAAATAAATGAATTGTTTTAATGTTAAAATGTATAGGAACCGATTGCAACTGAAACCAAATGCCATGTGAAAGTGATATAACTGAGCGACATATAAACAAGGTTCCACTGTATAACCAAACTGTGAAGCCATTGAAGATGCCCTCCCAAAGTCTGATAGGGAATTAGTAAGCATGCAGCTGCAGTCCATGTGTGGACTTTATTAGTGTACTTCCTCGTGCAATCTGTCGAAAGAATGATTTTTATTGTTCACAAACTACATTATTCAGAATTAAACTTGATATGGAGTGTGGTAACACAGGTCAATAAAATACTCACCTAAAGTACCAAAGGATGTTTGTTTAGAGGTGTCGCGAGTTCGATACCCAGTCCGTCCTTGTCAGAAAACTTTCCTGACAGGGGTACAACAGAAACGGAGACGTGACTGCAGAAAAATTGCTACCGCAGGGAGTCCCCCATCAAGGAGTTAGCACACCAACCTCTCGATGAGTATAAAAAACAAGCCTGCTGTTCGGAATCGGCAATAAATTGTAGGTCCTGGTCTACATAATTAGCCCTCGTGTGCAGAAAATGACCATGTGCAGCACAAAAATGATCAAAAAAAAAATGATCCAACTTGATATATATTTTTTTTAAGTAGAGCTTCTTTGACTTCCATACACTTAACCCAGCATGTCTGCTATTTTTGGTAGATGTGCTGACTACAATTTCTCATTACACCTTTGTTTAGAACTACTGTTGTTGAGGGAAAGATGTACACTGGAACTTATCTTTTGATGTCGCTTTCAAAACTTTAATACCACATCATGGTACAGTGAAATCACAAGTCTGTCAGCTTTGATTTCATTTGAGGTGATCACCAAAGTTGCATGGGCATGTCTGTAAGATGGGTGTGTTACTTATAAAATGTTTGCAAAATCAAGGTGTACATCATGGGTTCCCAACCTTTTTGGAACCAGTGCCCCCCTTTTTAGTGCCCTACTCCATACCCCCCCCCCTTCTCCAGGTAAACTATATTGTACATAGTATATATTGAAAACAAGGACAAATTTTTAAATTAATTTATTAATTTATGAGAAGGGAATATGTATTTTTTCTCACAGTATTTGATTAGAAATATATATGCTATTTGGAAAAAATGAATCATTAATGGTCTAAATCTGAGCTTGGTGTGATGAAACTAATTTCTCGATGTTTGGTGTCATTTTTGTCATCAATAATCTTAAATTTCCGCGTTTCACTATTGACAATCTGTTTCTTTTCTTCATTAATAGACTGGTGACTATGCTAAATCCTCTCTCGGCTAAATATGATGATGGGAATGCAATAAAAAAAACTTTTTTGCTGCAGCCCATAAGGCTGCGGCCTTATACATTACATCAGTGGATATAATGTTTGAATTTGACTTTGTAGCCAAAATTCCTGATACCCTTTTCTTAATTTTAATTTCTACTCTTCATTTGTTGAAAATTCTATCAACTCTTCCTGCAGCGATAATGCTGTTATTTGAGGAAGGTTCTATAGGACCCATTCTGGAATAGTCATATTGACTACATCCTAAAATCAATTCGTAAAATCTTCTGTCGGTGCTTCCAAATGCTGGCAATAAACCAAAATGTCATCAGTTGTTTCAATTGAAGAAAGCATTGGAAACTGATAAAATTGTCGTCTGCCAAAGTTTTGTTTGTAAAAAGCAAATTTTGACACGAACTCTGAAATAATTCCTTTCGCTTTGATAAAATTCAAATCATTACCTTGGAGTTGTACATTCATTTCATTAAATTTAGTATATAAATCGGCCAAATAGGCGCAATACATCACTCTTAAATTTCAATAAATTCTCTCTTAATGAATCGATCCTTGTTTTCAAAAAACTTTGTGGCTGATTCAAAGAGTTCGCAAAATCGTTTCAGACAGGTACCTTTTGACAACCAACGAACTTCTGTATGTCATAATAAACGATTGAAGTGTCTTCATCGTTTTCATCACAAAGATTTCTAAATATCCTGTCATGGAGAGCATTGCTTCTGATCTTGTTAACTGCTGTAATTACATATGGTAGCGAGCGATGAAAGCGATCACTAAGATTTTTTTGCGACCAAATGTTGTCGGTGAATCATACAATGCACGGACACTAAATTTGGTACGACTTTTTTCAGGAATGAAATGAATCCTTGGTAGTGTCCAACCATAGCCGGAGCAAGATCGGTACTTGCAACGGACGAAATATTAGTCAGAGAAATTCCTTTTTATCCAAAATAGTGTTCTTAAACGTCAAATATAGATTTTTCCTTTAGTGTCCGTTTCTAATGTTCTGGCGAATAATAGTTCTTGACAAATGTTTTCATTTTTTATGAAGCGAACGTATGCCAGAAGTAAATACCCATTTGTTGGTAAAGTAGATTCATCGAGTTGTAAAGAAAATTAGGTAGTCAAAAAATCAGTTAGAGATTTCTCCACATCCTCGGACATTTCGTCAATTCGTCTCTATACTGTATTATTACTCAATGGAATTGTTTTAATAATATCAGCTGGTATATAGCTTATGCAGCACAGTATGCAGGACTTCGTTCACAGCTGGCAGTATCAATTCTTCGCCAATAGTGTGCGGTTTACCCGCTTTAGCAATGAGTAAGAAAATGTTGTATGACGCTCGTAATCCAACATTTTCTTGTTTGGATGTTGTCGAAGTTGGACGTCTTGAATGTTGTTCTCTTAGCATTTGAAAGTGAGATAAATCTTTATCTTTTCTGTCAGGATGTATTTTCTCAAATGTTCTGCTAATCGCGAAGGTTTCATAGCTTCGTTTGAAAACACCTTGTGGCAAATCAGGCACATCGGTAAGGTCTTGCTAGTGGGTGATTGAATAAACCCATATTTTAAATATTCGAGATTATATTGTCTGCATTTTTTCTTTGACTCCATCATGGATCTGTCTGTACAAAATTAAACAATAATATGAGTATTAAGAAAGAGATCCATATGCACGGAAATTTTGTAATAAATATGATATATTTTGGATATTTAACAATCCGGGGTAGCACATAAAAAACAAATGTCATAATTTCAGTAAATCCAAAAATATTTGTTTCGAAATTACGTGCTCTATTCGGGTGAAAAATTTTGTGGAATGAATCGCTTGTTTTTTTTTTTTTTTTAATAGTACCAACTATTACCAGTCCATTCGGCAATAGCAACCCAGCAACCTCTATGCTTGTAAAATAGTTATCAAATGTTATATATATTTCGATTCATTCTGTGGTTTACACAATTTTGTAATGTGGTTCACACAATTTATCGACCAACAATAATTTAGCTGGAAGTTGGCTTTCTCGAATATTGGTAGTCAATATAAGAAAAAATTCCACAGATTTCTCAAAGTGCATTACCGAATTATTTCTATATTAATTGCAATTGCAAGGAAACAATGTCCCGTCACACAATCCTGAGACAGACAAAGGTTCCGACCGGGTAGGTCTAATGTTCAGCAGAGTAGCGACTAGCTTATTTTATAATAAGACCAAGACTAGCTTATTTTAAACATTCCCCGCGTACTATTTAAATCAGAAGATTCTAGCTCGAATTTGACTGCAAATACAACACCACAACAAGCAAAATGCCCAATGAGGTGGCTCAGAAAAAGATGCCCATAACAAATATGGATGTCATATATTTCAAAAATACAGCAACCCAAATAAAAATGCAATAATGATTTATTCCTAATGTGTCCAAGAGACACATCTGGGTTATTGCGTTGCTTTTTTTTCGTTACGTTTGAATTAAATAAAAACTATGGGTTTTTTTTTGAAAACGTAATTTTACACGTAAATTAATTTGGAAATGTGCCGGTTATACACTTATGGGTTGTTAAGGGATGATCCCCGTCACATCAGGTATGCAAACATGAAAATCAGATTACTAGTTATTTGATTCTGCGATCAGTACACTTTTGATTTGTTAACATTTAATTATTAATTCACCTTTGACTTTATATACCTCATGATGGAGATAAATATCACCGGAACATATTGTGTTTATTACAATGAAATACCTTTATGATTTTACCAGGGTTATTAACATCAAAACAATAAAAATAATAAACACATTCTTTTACTTTTGGTGGTAACAATTATTGCACCAATTTACCCTTGCTATGAAGAAATTCCGAAATAATTTGGTTGGTATTTATAATAATCTTCAACCTCCGTCCGTTGCACTATTGTACCGCCCGGGAAATTCAAGGTCTATATGACCTTTGATTTTTATGCACATGCTCAAAATGGCGGTACCTTCAACGCCAACTCAATAGCCTTGTTTACGTGGGAAATGAAAAAATATGAGGAACTCTCAGTGATACCGCAATATTGAACATCATGCAAACCGGGCTAATATGACTTGAACACGAAACGCCCCCCCCCCTCATACCTCTGAACGCCCCCTCAATAGGACTTGAACAAAAAACGCCCCCCCCCAGACTTCTCAGCGCCCACATTGGGAACCACTGGTGTACATCAATGATGGTTTTGAAGGCGGAGATGTTCAGAGTCATTTCCAAACACATATATCTCTACATCCTCAGAGTGACAAACACAATAATCTAAGGCAGTGGTTCTCAAATTTTTATCTTTTGCAACTCCCTTGCCCTAGTGGAGATGCATCCGCGCGGCTTCCCAGAATAGTCTAATAAAGAACCGCTTCATGATATTGAATAGAAACGCATTAATGAGGACAGCTTGCATCTATAAATAGGAACCATTTAAAAACAACCCATATCAAACTAGATTGTCTTGTGATGTTTGAATTTCTCATCATGTGAACAAGTCTTTGCAGATCTTTAGATTATGATCATGCTAAACAATGATAAGTTTACGGAAATTTCGTCCCAGCCATTTAATTTCCCCTGCCCATACGAGTGACCATAAGACTGATCAGGTAAGTGTGAGTGACTGCATGAATGAATGGTCATAATGAGTGAGTGATCAAGTTAGTGACACTATGAGTGGCTAATTGTGAAGGGATGAGTCACTGTATGAATGGACGAGTGACCAGATGAGTATGTGGTGCCTGAGTGGCGCAGTGATAAGATGCTCATCTTCCACTGTAAAGGGCACCGTCAAAGTCTACGGGTTCGAATCAGGTCATGGAATGTCAGAAACAAGTTCTTTACCTACTGAGCTTGGGTCATGAAGGTTCTTGGAAATTGCCATATGGTGATATATGACAGGAGTTGGTGTGCAGTAAAGTAAATAAGTGTGGCAACATGAGTGACCAATTGAAGGACTCAGTGTACATTTGAGTGACCAATTGAAGAAGGTGAGTGACCGAGGTGGTAGAGCCCAAGTGAGTGTGGTCACGGTCAAGCATATGGTCACTCACTTGATCATTGATATGGTCATTCGCTCAATGATACAGTCGCACTCACTCAAGTAAGTTATCGTGAGCTCATATGATCACACACCCACTCACTGGGCTACCCATACGGTCAGGGCAGGCAATATATCCGGGGGCAAAATTTCCAGATCCCTGTACTATTAACATATTGATACGATATTCAAGATTTGGTAATGGTCAATTATCTGGATGACCATTGACGAATTAGCGCAATCTAAAGCGTTTTTTTATGGTAGCCTGGCATTCCTAATTATGCTTGTAATTTGAGTTGCCACCCTTTTTTTCAAAATTCAAAACACTTGAGCATAAGGGTTGTCTAGCTTTCTCATCGCAAATCGGAGCTCGTCCCAATAACTGACCATTACCTCCCAAAATTTTGATAATACAGGTAAATAACGTAATTAGTAACATAACGATAATTAGAATGAAGAATACATTTAAAAGAAGAGCGACAAGAGCTAGGCAATAACTTTTTTAATTCAAATATCACATTAAAAGCTCGAAGCAGCAATACAACAGTAACAATTTTTTTCCAATAACAAGATTAATTAATCGAACTTGAATCGTTACAGGTTCCACTTCAACAACACGACAAAGAGGAAAATTGAAAAATTATAGGAAAAATACACTGGAAAATATCACTTTGATATCCAAGCGATATTAAGAAAATGTGCCCGAAGTAAGAAATGGTACGTATTTAATCTTTTAATTTTCAATGAATAGAGAACATTATCAGTTAAGATTTATTACAAGCTAAATTTATCGGAAATTTTCCTAGAGGCTTCATTATATGTATCATTTGCAGCCGAAATTTATGACAAATATATTATTTTCACCAATGATGTATTTGAATGTAAATTTTGCTATAATTTTCAGTTTCTTCCATTTTAATTTCAAGCTTATTGGACATAATATATATTACAGATATTTATATAGTTTTAACACAATTTTGTTTGTACTCTATGATTTAGCAGTTGTCAGTCTTTTGATTCAAACGGCTTATACACCAAGTGGTCATATACATGTTATGTGTGCTGCCACTCGAGGAATTTTCCAGTATTTTACCAGTCCGTTCACAACAAGTTGAACTTTTTTCATTAAGAAAGAATGAGTACAGTTGGTAACTGTTCATGTTACAGCACGGCGAATCCCAGGTTGTCATGGCAACTAGAAAATCAGTATTGGCACCTAAAATTTTCTAAATGTGGTTAGTAAAATTGAAGTAAATTTCCAAATTGGAGTCTAAGGGTGATACAAAATTTTCTGATTTCATTGTGCTGTCTTTTATCATGGGAAAAGTGAAAGAAAACATTATTTAAAAGACTGTTTTTTTCTGAGCAAAATATCATGCTTGACTCTTAAGAAATTGGGCTGGTGCCTCAATATTTTTACGATTTGTCCAGCCCTGCTTTCTGTCTACTTTTCTTTCCCCGTATGAGGGGAAAAGAAAAAGTTGCCAAGGAGATTCATATTGACCAAATAAATCATGATTCAACCCCAATCTTGCACATGTAAATGGAACTATAGTTGCAGAGGCGCCGACATGAAGAAAACATTGGAGGGGTAAAGTTGCTGGTCGCCTCGCACATACAGGACTCAAACATGTGCACAGGAGGAGGAAGGTGCATTGCATTGGTTTTTTTTTTCAGAAATTATTGGGGGGTGCTGAGCCTCCTTACAAAATTTATTGGGGAGGGGCCCAAATGGCCTCAGACCCTAGGTTTTGGTGCCTATGTGCATGGGGGTAGCTTTAGCTCCTCAATGCTACTTCAAAGAAAACACGCGATACACATGTGTCACCTGTGCTCATTCTTTTCCTGAATGAAAAAAAAGTTCTGGAACTTCTTAAATGTACAGGTATGGGCGATAAATTTGATTTTTATCCAGACAATACACAAATACAGCTCAACAAGGAGCCACAACACACATATTAAGAATTACAAACAGAAGTCACATTACATCACTCAAACTATCACAATTTACAATACCTTCCATGTTTTTTTTTTCACAAACACTTTCTGAGTCCAATAATTTATACATACAATATACATATTTAAAAACTGTATTATGAATTGAATCCTGATAATTATTCAATCATTAGAATATTAGTGTTTCATAAATTACTGGTAACTTACATAAATTAAATATTATATTCATGATTTCTTATATAGAATGGAAGACTACAAACTGAAATCAATGTTTCGACTAGCAATAAGGTTTAGGAGTACCACATCCTCTTTCTCATTGAGAATTCAGTCTGAGGGTCTTCAACACAGGGCCAACAACTAAATGATCATTAATATATGATTAGTAGACTTGGTGGCCAGTGAGCTCTACCAGAATTTTTAATGTGGCCTACACTGTGCAAAAGGTTAAAAACCCTTGCCCCTTAAACTCTTTTTCGTTACTTTGCAAAGAATGAAAGAGGAATATTTTAATTTCTTGACAAAGCTATCAGTCTGAAGTTATCACCAAGCACTCTCTAAGGAGGTGGTGCCTTTCAGATTTATTCTGGTAGACGAGACTGGCTCTAAATTTGCACCACGTCTTGTCGACTAAAACACTAGTAATGACACCTAAGATTTCATGAAATTGAACCCTAAAGTGTAAAAACACAATTTTTTTAGATATTGTGTCAGCGCATGGAGAGCTGTCAACAGATCCTTTAAAATTAAAAAAAAAATTACTTTGGTTAATTTTTCTCAAGAAATAAGTTGAATTTTGAGAATTTTGCTGGCAACTTCAATACGCCAAGCCCTGTGTGTACAGAAGTACTACTTCCAGTTACAAGTGTCTCAACTGGGGAATGATCCAAATCATGAGCAAAAATATGCCTTGAAAATGCGTCATCTTGAAAGCAAATATTCATTTCTGAAACTTCAGCCACACACAACACACAAAAAAGAAAAAGTTTATTCAATTTTCTTTTTTCACAAAGGCAGAACTTGGCAAATCTCAGGCACCAAGTAGCCATGGAAACTAGAAAATCGATACTGGCACCTAAAATTGTCAATATCTAATCAGTAAATTAGAGTCTGAAGCTGGGATTACACTATAAAAGTTTTATAAATCTTCAAAAATTTAACCAAAAAAAAAGTGTATTGGTTATATTTGAGCAAATACAACTGATGATCTTATCGGTTTTTTTCATGTTTTGTAAAGGATATTTTATCAAACGTTTATAATGTGATCCTGGCCTATAGGTGACACAAAATTTTCTGATTTCATGATAGTGCGTCTTTCAGCACTGAAAGATATCATTAATTCCAGAAAAGTAAAATAGACATTCAACCCGATTCTTTGAGGATAAATCTATGCTTGGGCACCTACATATAAATTTTTTTTTCTGATTTGTCAAGGCCTGTTGTAAGGGAAAAATTACTTTCATTTTGCACAGAATGTAGTTTACCACACTAAATGATGTGATGCAGCATGATTTGCATAGCTATTGTACTGTAGATACTGCTGTATTTGTATGAGTAATTCATGTTATGGGGATATGGGGGCGAATCTCAGAGATCTTCGTTATTCAAAATGAGTTTTTTTTCTTTGGGATATAGGAGTTTAATTCTTTTTCAAAAACTATTCACAACTCGAGGTACCGGGTATGCCGAAAACCCTCAGACTAATTAGGCATGTATTATGAAGAAAACATTTCCGGCTGTTTAGCCCTTGCCAATGACTGAATGAACTCAGTACAGTTGCATTCAATGTACCGAACATGATAGTCACTGGAGATTCCCAGACAGCCTAAAATCTTTTAATCATAATGATAGTGATGTCCATGAAAACTCTACATGTTTCTAATTAAGACTAGGCTAATTGAGTGTCATCTCAGCACATATTCCAGTAAATCTATTCAGTTATGGCAGATAATTGGTGAAAGATTTGTACAATAATATATCAGTATCGTACCATGTTCTCAATCATTGACATTATTTCAGAGCATTGTAAATAGATGGCTTTCAAACTAAAGCACATGTTTGTGAACATGAATTACAAACATAATGATAAATGTAAGCAAAAAGTTCTGGAACTTATTTTATTACAGAAGAATGAGTACAGATACAACTTGTTTATTTAGTGTTTCCTTCAAAGTAACTACCCTGTGCAATTATGCATTTTTGCCATTATTCATACAAAGATGTAAATGTGGATTGCAAGCCTTCTTTTGCCACATTCTCCAATGCTTTCCTCTCTGCTCGCTGCACTTTTTCAGACCCTGAGAATGAAAATCGTCGACCCTCAGGCAAATTCTTCATCCAAAGAAAAAGGAAAATGTTTAATGGAGTGAGATGGGGGGGGGGGAATAAGCTGGTTGTGGAAGTATCAAAGAAAATGTGATTTTTTGACACAGGTAATCTGACATCAGGAGTGACCTAGGAGTCCTTAAACATCTGCATGATTCAGTGAGACACAAGCAACCAGTTCTTTGGAAAGGCAAGTTATGGGTGCTAAATCGCAATAATGCACAAGCTCACAGGTCTCTCCTGGTGTCAGATGGCCTGTCAAAACATTACATTCCAACACTTTTATGACCAGCTTGTTTTTCCTGATCTTGCCTCATATGTCACTTTTCCCCTTTTTTTCAGATAAAGAATTTTCTTAAGATAGAACGATTTTCAGGTTCTGAAGAAGTGCAGTGGCCAGTGACAAAGACACTGGAGGGTGTGCCAAAAAAACAGTTGTATAATCTGCATTCACGTCTTTGTATGAACAATAACAAAAATGCATTAATTGCACAGGATATCTGCTTTGAAGAAAACACCAAATAAACAGGTTATATCTGTACTCATTCTTCCATAATAAAACAAGTTTCAGGGCTTTTTGAACATAGTAGTATAATCCGTCAGATAAGTTGCTCAGAACTATTTAGTCACTGTATCTTGCTTTAGAGCTTTTCATTACAATAAAATACATGATTGAACACCCGAATGTACATTTTACGAAAATTCTAACATCACAAGCAGATATAAAAGTACAACCACATCACACCCATAAATTTTTATAAGGTAACAACACGCTACAGGGATAACCTACAGTGAAATTGTGGTTGCTACTCGGAATAGAGCTAAAAAAAGATTAGCATGATCACTTCACTAATATTTTGATGCACATTTGCATGTTAAATATTTCATTATGAAAGATAGGAGTTTCAGAAAGCTAATGTATCATAATGACAGCCAAAATTGCAAAAGCAGAGAGAGAAACAACTGGAGAAATGAATAAAAAAAACTAACACATATCACAAAATCCTGTTTCACATTTGAGCACAAAAAACTATTATTTAACAGCACAAATTGGATAAGGCATAAATTGTGAAAGATATGCAACAATGTTAGAAGACGAGAATACAAGAGAAAAATGTGCCACATAGGCACTATTTCGAGAATTCAAAATATATATTCTGATAATATAAATGCAATTATTATTAACCGTTATCTTTTAACGACAAGAGACACTTGCTAAATATGTCACAGTGTTATTAGTTTGCTTATAAATTATTTCAAAAGTTTCAGATTGGTCATTTGTAGATAAAAAAACAGGAAAATAAGATTATATTAACTATATAATGCTTATATCTTAAAGCAGTGGTTCTTAACCAGGGGTTCACAACCCCCTTGGGACAATTTTAAGGGATATGTGAGCAAGGTTGAAAAGACTATTAATACAGTGAATTCTGTCAAAAATGGACTCTATGAGATGGGGACCTGTCTTAAATGAAATCAAAATATAGTCTGTTCAAATTCAATGATCAGTGTTTTGATTTGCACCTATATAAAATAGAAATCTGTCAAAATGAAATATTATTTCAGTCTCTTGACATTCCATTTCGTACAGGTTTCACACTGTACATTTATTTTATGTAATGCAGTGGAATCTCTCTCAATGGACTGTTAACAGACACTTTTTTAAAAAACATTAACAAGCTTCTATGTATTTTACTACCTATCAACACACTCCCAGTTAGTAGACAAATTTCTTGTCTCGTGTACATCTGTTATTAAAAAATGTATGCTGGATATTATTCCAGAAAGGGGTCAGTGAACCATGAAAGGTTAAGAACCCTTGTCTTGAAAGAAAAGGCTCAGCTAGAATGATTCATGTAGGTATATAAGGAGCTATATATGCATACAAACAACCTCTAAATGATGTTTCTTAAACCAGATGCTCGTGAGTGGTGCTCACTGAAGCATCCAAGAGTACTCCATGTTTTTACAGTATTTCATGCTTGCAAAGTCATTTTCATTCGACATCTTGATCCATAAGAATCCATGCTATGCATGTCTAAGTTTAAGTATGTCATTTGCATATTTTTCTTTTGATATCAGCCATAACGGGTATATAGTAAATTATCCCAAGACTGTTACACAGCAAAACTCCCTCATTCCTAATAAAGAAATTTTTTCCTTTACTTTCGAACATTCATTCAATCTAATTTCCCCTACTTATTCTGAAGCATTTTTTTTTTCAAAAATCTTCTAAATCTTAAACTGTAGTTTACTGTGACTTTTCCAGGAGGTTAATATTTGACATGGTCTGATGCAGACCAAGATAAATGTAATTACATATGTTAGATTCAAAGACCAAGGATCATATAATAGCAATTTTAAAACCACATTTCTTATCACAGACATATATACAAACGTACACATAGAAGCAAATAGTAAACACACAAAATGTTACATTCTATCCGACAGTCAAACAAAAATGGTTAGGATACAACCATACAACTGAAGCACCTTGAGCAAACAAAAATTGTTATAATTACATAACTGAAAGTCAGTAAAAAATGGAGAAAATATTACTTTTGCGGTTTGGTTATCAGTATGGGTTGTTTTTAAAAACTATTTTAATGAAGTAAAGGAAGTTACTAAAATCACCGATAGGTGGAATTGATAAAGAAAAGACCTCCAATGTGTTCATGGTGGCTCGTTACGTTATCAAGTGTTTGTACCCAATTTTTTTTTAAAAACGTGCTGTTCACATAACAAATGAATTATTTGAACCATCTTATGTTTATTTACAACCTGTATTACATATTTTCACCTATCGTCAATTTGTATTTTTTTCCCCCCTGACAATACCAACACAACGGACCACTTTTCATTTAATAATTTCTCCATCTTTTATGAATTTTCAGTTTTTTATAGACTTTCTGTCCACCCTGTACAATGATGATTCAAATTAAAGTATCTCTGTTCAGACCAACTCTCAAGAAACAACCCAAGAACTATACAACAATATGCATTCCAGATCATGGAAAAATTATTTGTGAATTAAAATTTCAGCTCAAGAAATGACAAATATAAGTAAGAATTTTGCTGGCAAGCTGCGGCAGATGACGCAAAATTTACATAGCATGCTCATTGGGGGGGGGGGGGCTTATTTTTCAACTCTTTGAAAGTTTAGCTCCCTTCCTCCCCATCTTGTTTCAATCAACAACAAAAAAACTATCTGTGCAAAATTTTAGCTCAATCGGACAAATGCTAGGCAAGTCTCAAATGCCTTGAAGTTGGAATATAGTAAGCAATGTTAATAGCCATATTCACAATGATTAATTCCATTCAAAAGCAGAATACTCTTCCCTGTCTCAACCATTTTTTTCTCTTCCTACAGAAATTTATGACACATCCAGGCAACTAGGTTTTTTCTCCAGAGTGTTCCAAACAGTGATTAATTTGAATTACCCTGTATAATATGAGTAATTTAGTTACTTCACAAGAGGTATGTGCTGTCGTTATCGACGAAATGAATAAAATGCCACTCGGGTATGAATACATAAATAAACCCTGGGTGTCAATTATCACAACGGGATAAAATATTACAAAAAAAAAACCAATCATATACGTATTCTTTTCTAAAAAACCAACAATCCAGAAGAAAAATAACAGCACCTTGATATTCACTTCCACTGCACAAGATGCAGTATTCTGATAAATGCACAATGTTTACAATGTATGAGATTATTACTAAATAGATAAGGACCAAACATTGTCCTTATTACTTTATAACCAATACACCATTACACACAAATGCAACATTACACACAAATGCAACATTCCCAAAAAAAATCTAACATCACTGATAAAAAGATGTACATGAGATTCCATCCAAAAGAGAATCTGAAGACACAATTCGAGCCATTATCCAAACACATTAGTAGTCCGCTAATACCTATGAAAAGGTAATAGTGGTGGATATGAAACTCATTAGCATCTTGGGAAAAGGTAATATCCACAGTGATAACCACAGACACAATCAATGGTCATGTTGCATTAGTTTGCAAACAAAGAGAAGAATAAACACCTGCATTAATTTGAAAATTACAGACATATAGAAATATTTTTGAATTCGCTCTCTCATAAAAAAATTTTGGTAGATGAAACAGTCTTGGAAATACTAATAAATATATGGAAGGAAAATAGTGGCATCACTGCTATAGAAATGTCCCCCAAAGCAGAATATGCTAAAAAACTGCAACATACGTCGCAGAACAATCTTGGGAAGGATTTAAAGGAAAGTGTGTAGGAAACCTAACTATGGGAACATTTACCACAGATCATTTCCAGTCAGCTGAGGGGGTTGTTGCAGAAAAACGCAAAACATTCTGCTTTAGGGGGAAAATGTCACTGCAAATCCTAGTGATGTTGTTCTAAAAACACATGCCTACCCGGCCGAGGGCCATAACTAGATACTTTGGGCACCCCGCATAAGTACACATTTTGGTGTACTTGCATAATATTGAAGAAGCATGAACATCAGCACTCTACTGCCAGACTTATCCTGCTGCCGAGATCTCTTTCAGCCCAGCTTTGTGGCAAAGTCTGGAACATGTGTGTACCTAACAGTCTGAGTACATATATAGTGTTGTGTCTTATTTTTCATAGATGCAATATACTTCAGAACTTTAGTGTAATGATGGAATATTAGTCCCGTTTCAGGCCTTTCCCTCTCTGTGGTGATAATTTTTAAGAGGGAGATTGGCTTGTATTCATGCTGCGATATAAAAGAAAAAAGGGTGAATTTGGCATCCACATTGGTCCAGAGCATCAGACCTACCTGTTCATCTGGTTGCAGCATGTAGTGAGAAGGAAAGGTATTTGCTCTGAAGATAGGTATGCAGCTAATGCTGCTGTGTTGGTTGACTGGTTATAGTGACAGACTCACATCATGTGAGGACCTGGGCTTGAACGGCACTGTGGTGCCGAGATCTGGGGTGCCAGTCAAACCCAGGTCTTGCCACAGCAAGCAACAGACCTAGAATGGTACAAATCTTCAGTCATTACACTTCTCACTCATATTTCAAAATATAGATAGCAGCAGTATAACAAGCATTACACAGAAACAAACATCGTGTTAGATTCACAACACATTTGTGCACAGCTACTAACATGACCCAGGTCTTCTTTGACCTTTTGCTTCACTGAGACAGAGCGGTTGGGAGGAAGAAGTACGTAGCTAATATGCAAGGTAAATGACATCACTTGAATCTATTGCACACTATTCCTGCAGCCATGTTGCCACTATTTTCTTTTTTAAGAATAATTTCAGTTAAATATTTGCACAAAATATGACTTCACTGTTTGAAGTCAACAGTGATGATCATCTCTGGATATAAAATGACTAGTCTACACATTATCGGCTCAAAAACTACAGGTCCTCATCCATTTGGAACTGGTGTGCATAAAATGACTATATGATTACCTTCTTTTTGTCAAAAAACACCAAAACGTACAAAGTCCAGACATGAAGAAAATTATATCTATTTTCATGATATTTAGAACTTCAATGTTAACAAGTGAGAGAAGCGATCACAATAAGCAATAATGTGCACGATCAGTTGTTTCAATGAGTATGCATTCAACATCGCCAAAAATTGGGGGATTACAACATGAAGTCTACTGTGTTTTAATGAAGAATATTCTCAAGAGAATTATGAGTTTGACGTCAAAATTGATGTGGTAAAAAGGGGAAATCGAAAATATTTCAATCTACAGTGACTATAAAGCATAATTAATGAACATTGGTCTCAGTGAACACAGCACGAACAAGATATGATGTAAAATGATATGGAAATTCAGCAGACATAAAAGTAAAATGATATGTAACACAATAAATAAAAACACATAAAATCAGTTAGCAACATACAGAACTTTTCTCCTACGCAAAATGTGAATTAGAGAAGAGAGAGTACAGGAACTCTACACAATTCTACTATACTCGAAAAGCTTTCATAAGTCATCGTAAAAATATCATGAAACTAGATGAGATTCATAAGATTCACGATGTCCAGTCAGTAACTTTTCATCAAGGGAAGAGCAAGTCATTCATTTTAGAATTGAATGTCTGTGGTAAACATGTCGGCAAAAAAGTAATTGTTTCCCACAAGTTTTAAGTTGGTTCTAGTTACCCAACAAAAAAAAATTGTGAATCTGTTTTTGTGATTCTATTGTAAATCATTTGTACTGGCAAGCAACTGGTGCTTTGAATTGACTGTGCCAACTAAATCATCTGACTCTTCGACTACGTTGATGCAACCAGCGTTTCAAAAAATTTAATCCACCAATTTTGATTCTACTGCTCCCCATTTAGTGCACCATCCTGACTATGACCCACTAATTAGCTGTCGTAATACTGGCAAATTCACAGCCAGTAATACAGTCAAAAACTGCATCACAGGTACAGCAATACCATGTACTTATGTCAGTAATTTGTTCTAAGTCTGTCAAGGTGAACGTTTCCAATGGTAATGCATGGGGGGAAAAGAAGTTGCATGGGGCACCTAACAGTGTGTACCTAAAAACACTTTAAGAATCCAAAGCAGAATATGCAGAAAACTGTGAGATTGTTACAGAACAATCTCGGGAGGAATTTCAAGAAATGAACTTTTCTGTGTATCATGTTATCTAGTTTTTTTAAATTGCATTTATAATTGGGTTGCTGTATTTAAAAATATATGAAATCCATATTTGTTAAGGGCAAATTTTTCTCTCAGCCACCCCACTGGGCATTTTGCCTGTTGTAAATCTTTGTAAATCTTTTGCTGAAAGATTCCTCTCTTGAGAACAGAATGCCAAAGGCTGCCTTAAAACTCTGTCTAATTGAAAAAAATCATTTTTAGAATGATATAATGTAAACATGGGGGTGGGTGCAACATAAGTCTGGGAATTACAGTATTCTATAGAGCAGTGGTTCTCAATCGGTGCTCCAAGGCAGCTGGAGAAAAATTAAGAAAAAACAGTAAATTTGAAAGAAAAACAAATTTAAATAATATAAACAAATCAGTAACTTTGATGAATAAATAAAAAATAGGCCTACGGGGTTCCACCATAGAAATTACATACCAGATAGGGCTCAGCACGTCAAAAAAAGGTTGAGAACCGCTGCTATAGAATTAAGCTTAATGTCACTATTTCAATACAGACATATTTCTAAATATACTTTTTCATATATTTCCTTTTTGGACAACTCAAAAATCAGCCATGACAATAGGCTAGGTCCTTCAAATCTGGATATCTAATCTCACTGGGGCTTGGCGTGTGGGGGGGGGGGATATCATGTGTCAGCCAAATTTTGTCAGAAGCCACACAGTTTTTTTTAAATAACAAGAAAAAAAATTATAATTTTTTTTTCATTTCTTATCCTCAGACAGATATTTCCCTTTCATAATAGCCTTGGCAAGAAAAAGGCATTTTCAAATTGACACATTTAATGATAAAAGCTAATAATAATTTACATCACTTTTAATCATTTTGAAGGTAGAAAAATACCAAAAAAGGTGGCTATAAAAGAAAAAAATATCTACTTCAATTTAGTAACCGCACATAGAGAAATTCATGAGCCAATTATTTACTTGCAATGGTGATCTTGTGCCTGGGAGAGAGAGAGGAAATTTGTCAAGATTTTACTTATTCATTACATACAGCATTGAGATTTACATTATAAAATGCTCCTGAAATATATCGCATAACCATTGGTTTACAACTAATTTTTATCGTTTCACAATAAATTCACAAGCAGCAAATAAAGAAGGATCCCTATATAAAAAAAATGAAAATGTAATGTATTTGAGAGAGATATGAAGTTCATAAATGTGAAAAATATGTGGGGCTAAACCGACCTCATGGAGAAAGTCCAAAGTTTTTATTATAATGCCATACAATCAAAACTGTGAAGAGAATATGAAGAGACAAATGAAGAAAGTTAAACTAAAAAAATTGTAATGTAACATTCACTTTTTCAGAAATAATCTGCAAAGCTATTAATGACTGGAAGATAAGATGGTCAATTCCTCCATTCAAGATTCTGTGCATCTGATGGAGCTTCATCTCTACTCAAACACACACATCTTTGTGGAATACTTACAAAGATGTGTATGACGGAAAAGTTTTTCCGGGATGGGGGGGGGGGATACATTTCAAACATCCAGGAATGCTTTCAGTTTTCCAAGATTATGAAAATCACAATGGGGAGAGAAGTCTGAAATGTTGAAGCATTTCCCGAAAGTGTTATTTTATATTTTGTGCTAACACTGGGAAACAAAATGTGGTGCCATCATTATGAACCCAAGATTAAATAAAAAAAAAATAGGAATTTTCTTCCATCGAAAAAAATCTAAAGAACTGCATGCATGCTCTGTGAGAGTCACAATATCTTTCTTCGGCTGCAAATTCCAAAGCAGAATATGCCAAAAATGCCAATGTATTCTGCAGAAGAAACGGTGGTACTGCTGCTGTATAACAATCTGAACAATCTCAGGAAGAATTTGAAGAAACGTAGGGGAAATCAAACTCTTCCGTATACAAAACAGTATTATGTGAATTTTCACCACAAAACCTTTTTAGTCAGCTGAAGGCTCATTGCAGAGCAATGCGAAAAATTCTGCTTTAGGGGACTGTAAGAGCCCTCTGTTTGTTCATTTTCTCATGCAGCATGGATCATAATCAATGCACTGCTTTGGGACTTGCAGCCAAAGAAAAATATCAAGACTCTCATAGAACTTGCATGCAATGCTTTGGAGACACTTTGGAAAAAGTAGCGATGCGATATAAAGTTATACTTCATAGAATGCAATCAACAAATCGCAAAAAAATCTAAGCATCAGAATAATTTTTTATGTGTCAAATTTTTTTTCATCAGAAGAAAAAGCTCTAAAATAATGTATCTTTGGACTTTTTCAGTGCATAGCGACACTCTTTCATGCTGGCTGATATGAATTCCGAACATTTTGTGCTGCTCTCAGTCTGCAATTTAGTAATTATGCAAAGAAAATTTTAGATGCCAATACCAATTTTTTATTCGCCATGGTCACCAGGGAATTTTCCAGCCCTGGTAATCCAACAGGATTATCCTTTTCCATTTAATACAGGTACGCTTCAACCTCTTCCATACCAGCCAGATATTTATCCATAGGTATACCACAAGAACTGAAAAACAATCATGTTCATTGATCTGCATTGGACGAAGATGTGCAAGACTTAGTCAAAACATGGTTGTCTCAACAGTAAATAAACTTCATCGAGGACAAGATCGAGCATCTATTCTCCAAGTGGAATTGATAGTTTTCAAGATGATTTTTATAATAAATGATGCTTTATGTGAACCTCCATCAATGACTACTTTTTGTAGTTGACATTAACTGAATTTCATATATAAATTATGAAATGTACTATGTATTTTTTTTTCTTCAATGGAACAAAACCCGTCTTAAACGTAAAGCAAAATTTCACATTAGTGAGGTTCAAATGCGAACTTACACACGGAAACAAGGTACCATCTTGTTCTTAACACAAACCTATTAAGAATATAAAATGACAAACTATACTTGCAATACAAAGGTTATTAACAGCTGGCTGATGCGAAGATATATATTTTCGGAAAGCGAAAAATTCAACTGCCTCTGTGGGGAATCGAACCCATGTCCTTTCACTTTCCGGACTACACAGGCAACGAATATCTCAATTTTTCCTTGGAGCTTGTGTGCACTGAACGCGACCGTACATAGACAGTCGGACACAATTCATTTTCTTTTTCCAAAGAAATATATCTTAGCATCAGCCAGCTGTTAATAACCTTTTTATGGATAGCGTAGAGTGACATCATCCTCGTATACTTGTAATTATTGCAATTATCAACCTAGAGCCAGGATTATATGTATATAATAGTGTATACACTAAAAAATTGGCAAAATATGCACTAAGAAATCCTGAAAAAAGTAAAAGTTTTTGAAATATGTACCAAAATGAGAAAATATGCGTTAAAAAATCACCATGCAAAAAAGAAACGCAGATATGTTTTTAAAACGCATATTTTCTATTTTCTTTTTAGTGAATATTTATTTACAAAAAAATATTCCCGCACATGTATGCAGTACATGCAGATAACTTTCACATACTTTTTTAATTAAGCATTTTTTTAGTTTGTTGTATCTGTTCTATCACGAAATACCAGTAACAAAAGAATTTCTACACTATTTCTAAAAAAAAGTAACCACTTCTGACATATCCCTAGAAATAGCCTTACAATGAAAGGTTGATAGGTATAACAAATAAATAAATATATATATATATATATATATAAAGGAAAATACAGTATCGTAAACATCTCTATTAATTCACTAAATCTCAATAGTCTCAAAGAAACAGATGTTATGAAAATATTAAGAGCAATATTTATTTGAAAAATTATTTTACAAATGTGATCGAGCTTAAATAAAACCTTCAAAAATTGTACTTATTCTGGAAATTCTTTCATCTTATGCATTTATATACATTAATGATAAAAAAAAGGGCCAAAACATGCATATAATCCAGGCTCTGATTATTATAACTGAATCTTTTTGAGGAAAAATAAGAATATGATTGAAGAGATTTCATGCTTTATCATAGATATTAAATTCATTCTTTGTTTAACACTTGATCTATTGCAAATTACTATCGAAGAATTACCAACTTTCTCATAAAGTCAAATAGGAAAATGGAAAATTCTGCAATATTATCATATAAAATAGGTTGCCAAAGAACATTTTTTGGCCGCTAACAAGAAGCGAGCTCATTCGCAAAAATAATATGTGATGAATGTTTACTTAAATAACTCATTCAACTCATGATAGTTGTACTACAAAGGACTAGACAGCGGAAGAGAATCTGTACTCTGACAAATTGAATAAATTCAGCATTTTTCTTGTCTCATACGATAACAAATGTCAGTTTGACCAGAGAAATAAATTATCACCACATACTGCAAAATCGTATACGATAGTCCATAATGTATGGTATGCAATAAATACTGCCACCTGTTTATATCTCACGATATGGAGGAGGAGGAGTGTCTTGAAGCTGTTGAACCCTCATTATATCGTCATACGAAGGTGGAGGATCTTCTTCTTTCTGGTTGGATCTGTTATTAGGAGGATTATTTGTATCTGAATTATTCCCCGCTGAGAGGTCTCCTCGTACGTTAGCCACACCACTATCAACATGGTCTACCAAACGAGAACTGACCCCTCTGGATCCAAGAGCGATTTCGACATTGTGAGTTTCGGGAATGTACAGTGCACGAGGTCGAGCAGGTAGACTCCCGCTTCTGTTTCTAGATATTGGTTGTGTAGCCTGTACTCGTGAATTTCTTGTGGGTACCGAATGAGAAAAATAACTTCTCCCATGCTCCCTCACACCCAGTGTCACGTATACAAAGCACGGGACGAAGAACAGTATCACCGTAATGAACAATAAGCGTGTAGCTAATATTATGTCTTTTTTCCAGTGGTGATACCAGGTTGGCTTTTCATTCGCCCATTTATGAATATCTGAATTTGAAGAATTCGAGTTTGGTATGCAATGACAGTAACCATACTGGCAAATACAGTGCTGGTCAATTTCAGCGCCGAACAAAAAACACTGACTAGAATTGTGGCAATGTTTCTTGTAAGTTCTGAAACACAAGTGTTTCAGACCAAACAGCATCGTCTCGAACATCTGATAACCACTCTTACAGTGACACCATCTTTTCCTACACACCGAGTTAAGGTCAAGCGAAAAGCAATCCTCAATATTGCGGCACCTATCGATAAGCCTGGTCGGTCTGCGCCACTGGAGACAAAGGTTTGCTTCTTGCATCTGTACATACTGTTGACCTTCGGGACACCAACAAACGTTGTTGATACACGATAGGTCATCTCCGCAAGGGACAGACGAGTTGCATGTGTCACCCAGATGTTTGGCCATCATGTAACATCCAGCTTTGCTGTTGGATTGAGTGTAGCCCTGGGGACAAGTACACGAACCATTCACACACACGCTGTTGGGCACAGCTCCGGTACAATCGTCTTTACTGGCGCATTTCAAAGGCTGCTCCCTTCTCATGGCTACCACGAAATCACTGATGTTATTAACAGTACTTACATTCAGATTTTCGAAACCATCACAAACATTAATGAGTGAAATTATGATGCTCATGAAAATAAACATAGCTTTTGATGTGATCTTTAACGTCAAAGTGCTGGAGATGCGAAATGAAATCAAGTAATGAAACATCTTCAACATGAACCGTATTTTACGTCGCCATGGATAACAATTAAAATAAAAATATTGAAATGATATTGCTAATAATTGGTTCAGCGATACGAAAAAATATGTTTCGAGTCACTTCCTACCATGGGACCACGCATTTTGATGCTATGAATTGCGAAAACTCTCTCTACCAAATTGATTCACAGGATGTAAACAAAGAGAGGTCATCGAGACGGTTGTAACTGCGTTTCATGCAGTGTTGCCAGATCTGTAAAAAAATAAAACCGCTTTCAAAAGTTGCCCAAAATATTCGACTTGGTGCTGTCATCTATAAACACTGCTCAGTGTCTAAAAAACAACTAGCGAACTTTTAGAACAATATGAATGAATATTAAATTAATACCTTTACCTGTTTTTCTCTACTTCTGTTTGATCAGGGCCAGATTAGGACGTTTGAAGGCCATAAGCACGGGTGATTTGGGTGCCCCCCCTCCCATCTCATAGGTAAAAATATATTTCACTCAATATTGGAACTATCAATGAATAAAACCATGAAATGTTTTTTTAATGAACAGCTGAGCCAAAATTTGTAATATGAGTATTTCTAAATACGCACTTTATTTATTGAAATTCTCAAGCACTACACATCACTCACACATTTTCTCACATACATAAAATACAGGCTTTTCTTTAACCACCTTCATAGGCCTACCTGGCCCATCCGTATTCCCACAATCAGCCCCTTGGGGCCTTGGGCTGGGCATGGGGGCTGACATTTGATGCTGATCTGGTCCGGACTTTATTTATTGAAATGTTTTCTTCTACTTTTCCTTGGTACAAAACCCTTGATTTAAGTCTTCGAAACCAATGCTCCGCAACATATCTGCTAATTCTATACACAGTAAAGATAGAGCATCGAGCCTACCTTGCGTAAAGCCTAATTGTTCTTTTTATATAGATTATAAAAATATATAAAAATGCGACAGTTGGGGAGGGGGGGGGGGGCGCATGATTTTTTTCTTGTTTCGACAATGTTTAGTTGCATCACACGAAATCAAATAGTGGAAATTCTCATTTCACCTGTCCTCTGCTTCATTTCTAGGTTTTTTGTTTTTGACGGCTTCTTACACTCCTAAGAAAGAACTGAACTTGCTATTCAGTTCAGTTTGTTTCTTTGCTCGTAGGGAGCTGCTGTGAACAAAAACTTCTGCTGTCGTCTGCTTCATTCTAAGTGCTTTGTTTTTGATGGCTCCTTATGTTCTTGAGAAAGAACTGAACTTGCCATCCAGTTCAGTTCGTAGGCTTTGCTCGTAGGGAGCTGTCGTGAACGAAAACTTCTGCTGTCGTCTGCTTCATTCTAGGTGCTTTGTTTTTGATGGCTCCTTATGGTCTTGAGAAAGAATTGAACTTGCTATTCAGTTCAGTTCGTAGGCTTGGATCGTAGGGAGCTGTTGTGAACGAAAACGTCTGCTGTCGTCTGCTTCATTCTTAGGTGCTTTGTTTTTGATGGTTCCTTGTGCTTTTAAGAAAGAACTGAGCTTGCCATTCAGTTTAGTTTGTGGGCTTTTATCGTAGGGAACTACACTGAATAAAAATGGCTGCTTCTTGATCGGAAATTCATTATCGTGATTTGAGTCATCTTCCTTTTTGGCCGTAGATGGCAGCAAAAACAGTGTGTTAGAACAGTGAAAATTCACACTCTATTTCTTGTCTGCTTCATCCCTGGTTTTGTATTAGTCATCTCTAGAGCCCGGAAGTTCAGGAAAAATGCCATAAATGCCTTTTTTTCCCCTACTTTCAAACTTTGTTAGTAAGAATTGATTTTTTTGAAATTTTCGTGTCAGAAAGGCCTATTTTAACATAGTTTCAAGTTTATTAGTGAAATTCAGAGGTAAAACTTTGCTATTTTGTGCGTTGAGAACTCCAAAAGAATTGCTTTTTAAAATTTTCCAACACTCAATATTAATTATCAATCAACTCCCCCCCTGCAGCCCCATTTTTACGCAACCAAGTGATCTGAGAGATTGGTGTTGGCATGAATGAAGGTTGGCTTTGCTTTGACCGGATGGTGTTAAGGGCCGTTCAAGTATTACGTCAGTAACTTTTTAGCCATTTTTGACTCCCTCCCTCCCCTTGTCAGCAAAACTCTGACCCCCCCCCCTTTCCGTCAGCAACATTCCGTCAGCACTGCTCCCTACCTCCTAACGAAGATTGATGGGATCAGAAACGTACGCGGGAAGGGGCACAGGGAACTCGTGCGCCTCCCCCAGACGAAAAAATATTTTTTTAATGTAAAATACATTTAAAAAAAATTAAAATTTCGAAAGAAAATACATTTTTTGTTATTATAATCGCTTTCTGTTAATTTCAATGGTATTTGAAGGGTAAGAACTCAAAATTTTTCTTTTAAGAAATCCATTTGCGACCCAGTCTTTAAACCATGTATGGTAAACCCTTGACCCGCGGCCCAAGTGTGGCCCGGAAGGTTATCTGATGTGGCTTACCCCCTCAAACCCAATTTTGTAAAAATGAACTAAGCGGCACATTTACAGATCTCTTAAATGACCCGAGACACATTTCCAGAGCATTTAAGTGGCCCATGGCAGATGATTTTCAGATCACTGAAGTAGGCCCGTGGTGCATTAAAAGATAACTTAAGTAACCCGCGACACAGTTCTAGAACACTTAAACGATCCGTGGCACATTTAGAGATCCCTTGAGTGACGTGTGGCACAATTAAAGAGCACTTAAGCGGCCTCCAGTGCGGTTCTACATCATTCAAGTATTATAGTTAGACGCGAAACATTCCGAGGGGAATGAACCGTGGCATAATTACGGATCACTTGAGTGTTGCGTTGCACATTTCCAGAGCACTTAAGCAGCCCTAACACATTTTTTGAACACTTGAAGGATCCGTGAAACATTTAGAGATTGCTGAAGTGGCTCTGTAAGGGATTTATCAATAGGGGAATGTTAGTTCAGGTGCCCACAAACTAGCGACAGATTTTTCTCGTTTTTGGCGCACCGAGTAAGATGCCATTAAGAATATTTTATATTTTCATAAAGGGTGGTTGATGACGTAAGCTTCATCCAAACTCCACCCCCCCCTTTTCATCAAAAGTCAGCAAATCGGGGGAACCCCCCCCCCCCCCCATCGATGCTGATGTAATACTTGAATGACCCCTAAGACGAGAGTGATTTTGTTTCAGACGAACGCAGCTTGTGTAAGCAGAGGAACATTAGAAATTTGTTTCCGCACAGGCTGCACCTAATATGCCTCGCTCAGGCACTGGACTGCGTTGTATTTGTATAGGGGACCGATGATTGTCCCAAGAGGTTTTGAATTCAAGGGCGTAGCGGGGGGGGGGACTTGGTTGTCTGGCTTCCTTCTCCCAGAAATGTGAGAAAATGACCGAAAAAAGGGGGAAAAGATGGCCAAATCCATTGCTCAATCATTTTCCTCTCCCCCCCCCCCGAACGAAATTTCTGGCTACGGGCCTGCTTGAACTGATGTCATAACTCACACAAGGCGGGGTAGGAGCAGACAAGAGCAGTAGAGGCCCATGTTGTTTTGATTTTATGTTTCGCACCATAAATGCTCTGAAAACAATCGTGGCTATTTATTAAACATGCATATTTAGTATTCAATTAAATTGACAAGAGTCGCCCTCAGGGGTGTGTAACAAATGCGGCCACACAATGCCCCGCACTCGAAGGAGTCCCGCATACGTGATAATATGAAAAAAATATAAATTTTTCCCTTTTCACAAAAATAGAACAACATAGCCGTGTTTCAACTGTAGGAATCATAATGATTATTCCAAATAATACAACAAATAAACGAGAGTTATTCGCAAATCGAGAGCCCATTGCACATGCGTTAAAGTCACTCTTTTAGTCATTCACATGCTTGCACACTGTTTTGGTCATTCAAGTCTGAACACTGGTCACTGTTTGGTTACTTGTACTCTTACTTGCTCCAGGAAATGCTGTCTTATTTTTTCAGGCATTTTTAGTGCCTTCTTGCCTGCCTATTTCGACCATTTTTAGTGCCTGAACTTCCGGGCTCTAGTCATCTCTAATTTTGAGACTAGATGGCAACAATGTAAATCTAACAGTGGAAATACCCATTTTACGAGTTCAAGATAGGGTCAGTGCCGTCTTAACGCCTGGGCCTACCCGGGGGCGTCAAGAGAAGAGGGGGGGGGGCTCAGAAAAATGAGAAGTAGATGCATTTTTTCGATAATTTAACAGGTAGGGACTCAGTGAAATCACTTGGCCCGGGGGCTCATGATGCTCTTAAGGCGGCCCTGATAGTACCCTCGTGTTATTTTCATGTCAGACAATCACATTTAAATTGAAGTCAGAATATACAGGAAAGACCTATTTATACAATTATGAAGTTACTGGATGAATTCAGCCCCCCCCCCTCCTCAGTCCAGCGCCAGGGCACCAGACCCAGAAAGCGACGGGCTCACCCGAGCCAACCAGCCAGTGACTACGAAGAAGTGGCCCAGCACCTGGGCTGGCCACACAGATCAACGGGCTCACCAGCGCCAACAACCAGCCCGCGACTACAAAGAAGTGGCCCAGCACCTGGACTGACCACACAGATCGACGGGCTCACCCGAGCCAACCAGCCAGCGACTGCGAAGAACTGGCCCAGCACCTGGACTGGCCACACAGATAGACGGGCTCACCAGAGCCACTCAGCCAGAAATGGGACTGTCAGATAGAAAAAGTTGTGGCCCAACATCGAGGCTGGCCATAAATAACCAACGGACTCACCAGGGCCACCCAGCCAACAAACATGACTGTGGAGAAGTCCAGCACCTTGGGCTGGCCATGAAGAAGCGACGGGCTCACCCGAGCCACCTAGCCAACACCTGGGCTGGCCACATAGAGACTTCTCATACTGAAGAAAGACTTTGCAAAAATAACGCAGATAGAAAACATCAACCGCTCCCCGATACGGGAATCTGTCGCGTGGCGAAATACTATCTAAATATGAAAGCCGCGCCCCGTGGAGGCACATGTCGCGTTGGCGGCCACGAAGCAACAAATCATAAGTGGCATGTTGTAAATACTCTCAAGATAAATAAAAGCACCCAGGGGATTTTTGGGATCGGGTCTCGGGGTCTGTGTGGGGGCTCCTTCGCCGTCCCTCGGGTTTGTGGGCTCATCCCCGGGGCTGGCTGCCTGGGGTGGGGAGCTGCTGCCGCCGCCATAGAAGAGGGATAACCTTGAAGACCAGGCTTCGCGTTTGCAGCTAGGACCTTAGACAGAGAGTCGGGAGGGGGCGCCTTCTGGTGGTGCCCCGGCCCGGCACCACCGGCTCCCCCCAGCACGATCCAACCCATTTACATCCCGGAAGGGACAGAGCCCGGGTCGTGTCTGGTCTGCCTGACAGACAGACAAACAGGGCACCAGACCCACCTGCGCCCCCTAGTTGAACTGTCTATAGTAATTGTTTTCTGCTGTTTTTGCTTCTCGTTATTCGGATTTATAAACTTGTATTTACGAAAAACACAAGTTTGAATAATCTACATAATTATATCTTCAATAACAATATGCTGTATTTTCTTCTACTTAATACATATTGCCCTCAACCTCACGTTAGCTGGACTGTAATTTCGTGATCGTCTCTCTTCCAACTTCCAAAAATTTCAAGTTTTCGTATTCCTGTTAATTCACTTCCCGGATAATTGAAGTTCTACTAGTAGTGTATATATATATGGGGGGGGGGGGGTGCTTAGCGGGCTATAGCCCAGGACGGCAAATTTTGGGGTCTAGAAAAAGGGCTGAGAAGAAACTTTTTTTTTAAATTCACGTTTTGTAAATGTGTGGAAGTGCCATGTGCCATTTCTATCGTAAAATAATATATAATTATTAAACCGTATTGTTTATTTTTTGCGTTTTTTCTACACAGACCGCCGTTCAAGTAAAAAAATATATGATTGTCTAACCTTCGAAGGTTAACACTGTAAATAGGATCCTATTTACAGTATTCACCCCTCTTCCCAGCTGGCCACAAAGAACATTTCAATAGCTCGATTTCGGCTCTCTTTGAAAGTAAAGACAGAACATTCTACAACGCAGGTTTTCTGAACACTTCTTCCAATTTCAACGACGCCTGCCATATGAGAAAGAATATTCTGCAGCAAAGATGCTTTTATTGGCTACAGTCGGGGCTTTGGCGAGAGCCTTTGGGCAATGGTTGATCATCTGGTTTTTAAAAAAATGAAGTAATGGAAAAAGTTCAATTTTCCCTCACAGATGACGCTGAATGACAGAAAAACTCGAAATGAAATGCGTAACGTTTATTATGATTTGCGGTGCATAAAACTACCACATTTAAATATGAAAACCCTTTCACTCGTTCAAATGTAGTTAGAGCTGAAGAAACGGAGCTCATATTAAAATCTGACAGTTTTATGTGACGCAAACCATAAACATCAACTATGCTATTTTTTCGGCCTGAAATATACTGAGAAATTGAATTTTCTGGATATTAATGCCGAACTGTCATTTGGAAAGAAGCGTGATTTGCCTCCGAAATCGTACCCGGGTCCCCTTGCATACCCCTTGCATTTGAAGGAATTGAAAAGTTTGTCTCTGGTGAATTGGTTAGCGCACTTGCCCGGTATGCAAGGGGATCCGGGTTCGATTCCCGGAGGAGGCAAATCACTTTTCTTTCCAAATGTCAGTTCGGCATTAGCATCCAGAAAATTCAATTTCTCAGTATGCATTGTTTGTTTCGAACTCTTGCGTATGTCGACTTTCTCGTGATGCAGCGCCATCTGTGAATCATATTTTTGAGCTTATTTGAATAATTATAAGAAAAACTCAACGCCTCTTGGTTTTTTTGGAGCAAACGTTTTATGTAACTTGGTTGATTTTTTGTTGATTTTTAAAATGTGTGTAGGGGTTTTCGCACAACCTGCATATTTCAACATTTCAATGCATTGCGCTCTGGTAGAACAATATTTTCCTTTTTTCCTTACCCTGCCCTGATCCATTTCTCGGCTCAAAGTTCTGATCTTGTCTGATTACCCCTCAAAACACAAAATGCTACGTTTTGATGCGTAAACGTGTTAAAGATAGAAGGCCTCTGCACTGTTTGGAAACCCTTCAGTCATTCAGACTACCTAGCAAGTTTGCCATATTTTGAAACACAGCATGCTATTTCGTTTCTTCTTATTTTGCCGTAGAATGTTCCTGATTGGCTCACAAATACCGCATAGCGATTGGATGTGGGGCAAAAAAATCGCCAATTCTGAACCCAATCATTTCTTTTCCGCATAACGATGATACTGGCACGAGCAGGGAATTTTTTTCCCTGAATATTCTGAGGGGAAATGGACTACTTACTGACGTCACAAGCAGCGTTCTCTAAGAGGTGCTGGTTAAATGCGTTTGATGAGGAACCTCGATGAACTTCACTCGAAATTTCTTTTTTTTGATCTTTTATTGTTAGGTGATATTTATACCAATGTATTTTTCTGCTTTAGTATTGAGGAAGAATAATCATCAAGTGTTCACATTTTTACATGCTTTAAGATAAGATCGTCTTAATGCAAGTGTCGTCTTAATGCGGGGGGCTCACCCGAGTACGGCCAAGAGTAGATGGGGCTCAAGTGTAAAAAGGGGGACTTCCTGAATATACGATCAGATTGAAAAATTTGAGAATAAACACGCAAAAATTGGTCGGAAGGTATTTTTTCTAGCCACATAGGGGGGGGGGGGAGGGGCGTTCAGAAAAATCACTTCGCCACAGGGCTTATGCAGGTCCGCGACTAGGGCGGAGCCGGCTGGTTTGGTAAATCGGGTGCTGGACCAGAGGGAGAACGAATTTCACCGTTTAATCTGTGCTTCAACATTACAAGAGGGTGCCAAAATGCTTGCTTGACACAGCTGACCAAATCTCTAGTTGTGGTGCCGGGCCTACGATGGTCTTAAGGTGGCCTTGATGTACCAATGGGTAGGGGCAGAAAAGAGAAACGAATCTGACGTTTCTCAGCTCAACAAATTTTTTTTTTTACTTTCCAACTCGGATTTGGCACCCTTTCCTGGAGAGGAACCCCATGTGGATGCACAGTTCGCGTGGTCTCTGTGGGGGCTGAAAGGCTTCAGCCTAGTTTTTTATAATTTTTGTTTTTCATACTATAAATTCTTTTTCGAGGAACCAGTGAAAAATGGTCCCTCTAAGGCCCCAACAAAGATCCCAGCCTAGCGAACCCTGCTGCAGGACGTCGGTGCTATAAATGCATCCAGTCTTCCCGAATAGGCCAGTACGTCCTATAGATATCTAGGAAGTAATGAGTCCCGTATATACCGGGTGACTCGAAACTACTCCGTCAGCCAATACCAGTTCTTTTTTTTTTGCCTTGTAGCATTTGCCGCGAATTCACAATGTCACTAACAATTTTAAGGGAATTAAAATTAATTTAATATTCTAGAATACTTTAAGACATTCATTTTTAAAAATATTGTTGGTGCTGCTATCTACTTTGAAAATCAGAAGTGCTTTATGTGTACGCGTACCATATTTCCTCGAGAGAAATACGGGAGATTGGGCAAGGGCGTAGCCAGGGGGGGGGGGAGTTGGGGGTCTGGTCCCCCCCCCCCCCCGAAATGTGAGAAAATGACCGAAAAAAGGGAAAAAGATGGCCAAATCCATTGTTCTGTCACTTTGGTCCCCCCCCCACGAAATGAAAGTGGTCCCCCCCCGAACGAAATTTCTGGCTACGCCCCTGAAATTGGGATTCTAGATACGGGAAAATACGGGACATCGCCAATTACAGCTAAGAATAACGCCAATTACAGCTAAGAATAACGCCAATTACAGCTAAGAATAACCCCAATAATGCACAAAGTTGCCAAATATTGCTGAAATTACAGAAAAATCACAATAGTGGGAAACGGAAGCGTTACTGCAAATTGCAGAGGATTAAAATGAATTCCACGAAGTAAAACGTTCAACAAGACAAATGTGGGAGTTATTTGTAGTTGTAATGTTCTTATTTGTAGTTGTAATTATCATAATATAATTTATGAGTTGAAAAATAATTTCAATCTTTGACTTCCATAAAGAATAAAAATCCAAGTAGGCGTAATGGGACAAACGGGAAAAACCGGGACACTGGACGGCCAGAAAAAGAAATAAAACCAGGACGTATGGTCACACTAGTTATGTGGTGATGACGAAGGTAAGGTATAAAAAACAATTCCTCATTCAGCTTTGCTCCTTATAAACAAAGCTTATAAACTGATCTGAAAGATCAAACTTTCAGTTCAGTTATTTTTTTCAAGAACCAAAGAGACATCCAAAACAATGGTCCGTCTAAACAAGCAGACGACAGGTAAGACCGTAAAAAGTGAATTTTTCCACACTACACTTTATAGTAATGTGCTGCCATCTAAACTCAAATTTAAAAGTGAGTCATGTGGTGATGAGGAAGATTTAAGTAAAAAACTATATTCTTTATTCCGCTCAGTTCCTTATAAACAAAGCTCATAAACTGAACTGGAAATTTAAACTCAAAGTTCGGTTATTTTATTTCAGCATAAGGAGACGTCCAAAACAAAGAACCTCTTAATGAGCAGACGAGAGACAAGAAGTCGCTTTGTTCGGTTCCCTACAAGCTAACCTCACAAACAGAACTGTCATTTCAAACTTCCAGTTCAGTAATTTTTTCAAGACACAAGGAGACATCCAAAACAAGGAACCTGGAGAGAAGCAGACGACAGCGTCGAGCTTATATTACTGGAGGGAGTATGACCAACACCTTCTAGAGCAAGACCTTCTTCTGCTTTAGAAGGTATTGGTATGACTGTGTCCGCCTTGGCAGTGCTGAGAACCGTGAAGTTTCCTCCATTTTATATACCATATATATATATAGCATAGAAATGCGGAAATTAAGTGGGGTTTTCCACCAGATCAATAATTTTAAAAATTGAATTGAATCTTTGGTTTTCGAAATATTTAGTTCGCTTAAAAATACGAAGCCCAGAAAATTAAATATAAAATAATGAGCCAGACCCACTTTTGAGGTGGATATCCATGCCATAACATTAATTTCAGCTCTTTATTTATATCTTCTCAAGCACGAAAATGAAAATTAATGTCTCCGGATTATCTTATATTATCCACTTGCATCAATCCATATAGTTTAGGATGCTTTGAAATTAGTTATGTCCCCATATAAATTAAATTCCGCAGCTTTTTAATCAAGCATTTTTTGAAGCAAAAACAGGTAGGTCGATTCATTTCTATGTTTCTTTCATTTAGATTTGTTCCTTTCATGAGTCGCATGTGGCATTCCTTTCATGAGAGTAATTAAAGATAATTCCAGAATCAATGAAAGAGATACTTTCAGCATTTACGAAATTGGTAATTTCAAACTTAATGAAAGAGAGAATTTCAGTTCCAAAATAAATGAAAGTGATAATTCCAGCATTAACGAAAGATAATTCCAGAATTATAATTAAAAACAATTCCAGAATTATAATTAAAAACAATTCCAGAATTATAATTAAAAACAATTCCAGAATTATAATTAAAAACAATTCCAGAATTAATTGAAGAAATACTTTCAGCATTAATGAAAGATAATTTCAGCATTAATGAAAGATAATTTCAGCATTAATGAAAGTTAATTCAGAATTAATGAAAGTTAATTCACAATTAATGAAAGTTAATTCAGAATTAATGAAAGATGATTCCAGAATACATGAAACATGATTCCAGAATACATGAAAGAAAAATTCTAGTTTTAATGAAAGCGATAATTTCAGTTCCAAAATAAATGAAAGCAATAATTTCAGTTCCAAAATAAATGAAAGCAATAATTTCAGTTCCAAAATAAATGAAAACAATAATTTCAGCATTAATGGAAGCAATAATTTCAGCATTAATGAAAGCAATAATTTCAGCATTAATGAAAGCAATAATTTCAGCATTAATGAAAGCAATAATTTCAGCATTAATGAAAGCAATAATTTCAGCATTAATGAAAGAAATAATTCCAGAATTAAGAAAAAGAGATATTTCCAAAAGTAATGAAAGAAATAATTTTCAGAATTAAGAAAAAGAGATATTTCCAAAAGTAATGAAAGAAAAATTTCAAGAATTAATTAGAGATAATTCCAAGTTAATGAAAGAAAAAATTCTGGAATTAATGGAAGAGATAATTTCATCATTGATGAAATAAGTGATAATTTCAAAATTAATTAAAGAGATAATTCCAAAATTAATGAAAGAGATAATTCCAGAATAAATGAGATATAATTTCAGAATCAGTGAAAGAAATAATTCCAGCATTAATGAAAAACAAATCCGGAATTGATGAAAGTAATTACTCCAGAAGTAACGAAAGAAATAATAATTAATAAAGTAAATAATTCCAGAATTAATGAAAGAAAATTCAAGAATTAATGAAGGAAAATTCCAGAATTAATGAAGGAAAATTACAGAATTAATGAAGGAAAATTACAGAATTAATGAAGGAAAATTACAGAATTAATGAAGGAAAATTACAGAATTAATGAAGGAAAATTACAGAATTAATCCTTTTTTTAATCTTTAAAACGCAATATTTAGAGACCGAACTGTACATTTCTATGGGCAATGTTTCCTTGCATTTCATGTAGACGCCGCCGCGGCGGCTGGGTGCTCCCTCTAGTAATGTAAGCCCGATGGACGAGTGGTCTTCAGATAGGACTATAAGATTCAAACCTGAAAAAGGAGGACGCTTGGTGCAAACCTTCGAGCCGTCTTAACGCATGCTCCCCCCCCCCCCCGGGTCGTACCCGAAGGGCCTCAAGAGAAGAGGTGCCTCAGAAAACGGAGACGTAGTTGAATTTTTTGAGAATTTTTCAGGTAGGGCCTCCAAAAAACCCCTTCGCTCGGGGGCCCATGTTGCTCTCAAGACGATCCTGTCAGTCAGCCCCACCCTTGTGGGGGTCATGGAATTCCTGTACTTGGTTCCTTTACTTTTATTAATTTACATTAATTAAACAAAAACACCAATAAAAGATTCGAAAAATGATCAAAGTTACCGAATCGCAACGTATATTTGATAAAAAGATGAGTGAAGCGCTTTAAAAGTATGACGAAATTTTATGTCTGTTCAATATGATTCGAGCCACGATGAAGTGTCAGCAGGTGGACCACGCGCTAATTATTATTAATAATTTATGAATTTTGTAAAATTAATTTAAATGTCATTCCCCCTCTCAATGGATCGTGTTTGATTACGATCCAGACTATCAACGCGTTCCTGAAATAATGAAAAAAATGAATGTAATAGAAAAGGGTTGTTTGTCAAAAAAAAATTTCCCCTCCAAGATTTCAAGATTTATGTTCGTAACTCGAAAAGTTTGTATAAGTCGGGGAGCAACTACATAAAATTTTTTTAGAGGGAGCCGCAAATTTTTTTTTTTTGCATTGGGCCGGAAAATTCTCCTAAGCACGGACCCGTCTCCGATTTTTGAATTTCAATATCTCAGGGTATAATGCAGTTAAAAACATGTAACTTGTTTGTTGGGCTCAGAAAAGAAAGAGCAACAACTGTCTAATTGGAAGTCAGAGGATGGGTGGGGGGGGGGATCGTATAAAAATTTACATTTTTTATTTTGTGTACACTGTATTTTCATCTTCAAAACTCGTACATGATGATTTTTTGTCACATTTTGAGAACTTTTAAAATTAGAACCATACCACTACGACAAACGTTGATGAGATAAAGCCTGTAATAACACTCCAAGGAGAAACAATTGAATCTTAGAATGGCCATAATATTACCAACAGGCAGGGCCGCAACTAGTGGGGGAAGCAGGTGGGTCTGGCCATCACCTCCTAGAGATAGAAGGCCTCCGCACCCTGCTTGTGACGGCAGTGAGTAGTCTATTTTCCCTCAGAATATTCAGGGAAAAAAAATTCCCTGCTCGTGCCAGTATCAATGTTGTGAGGAAAAGAAATGGCCTCGAGCTCAGAATTGGCGATTTCTATGCCCCACATCCAATCACTATGCGGCTTTTGTGAGGCATTCAGGAAGATTCGACGCCAAAATAAGAAGAAACGAAATAGATGCTGTGTGGCAAACTTGCTAGGCAGTCTGAATGACGTTCATAGCAAACACTGCAGAGGCCTTCTATCTCTAGGATGTGATGGTCTGGTGCCCCGGGCGCATCACAAAAGGGGGCGCAAATTTCACCATTCAACCTATCCTTCAGCATTACGAGAGGGGGGGGGGGTGCCTAAATGAGTAGTTCCCGGCTAATCAAGTATCCAGTTGCGACCCTGCCAATAGGTATCTTATTTCTGATAAATCTCACCGTTATATTGGGTATTTTTCTTTTTAGATACATTCTCAAGTTTGTAATTTGCACCCGGTAGCATTTATTTTAGTTCTATAGATCAAACTACACAGTTGATCTACTAATGACCCACAAAAATCGTGTCCTTATTCCTTAGAACTCGGTTTACTGCATGGGCATTTCTCAGGGATGTCAAGTGACAATTAGATCTGGTTCCGATTTTCAAGAGTAAATATGCAAATAGGTAGGTAGGAATTTTTAGCTAGGTAGTAGTGCCTCTCTCAGAAAAATCGTTTTGTATGAGGGCGTATGATAATTGTTTACACAGTCCTGGGCGTACTTTATGAAAATTGTAAAAAGCTAATCAAAAAACTCAGCAATAATGTGAATTCTAGTTTTCAATATTATTAGTTTCTCATCTTTCGTGCCATTCTTGTGATAATGATCTTCAACTATACAATCAAGTGTTCTTAAAATTTTAGGATCTTCCATAGGATGATCGATGTTAAAGAAAAATTGTACATTTAAAAAAAAATACCATTTGATATCTTTTTGTGGTGCCCCTTTTGTACTGATGCCCTAAGCACGTGATTATTTTGCTTAATGGTTAATCCGGCCCTGCTTTTTGGTCATCCATTGTTCACGCTTTTGATCGCTCACCGACCTGGTCCTCCGCTTTCTGGGCAGAAACGGATCTGTAGTGGGCTATACAAAATTTGCTGCCCTTCTCCCCATTCTACTAATTTTCTCGGCCACCTGTTCTTCAAATTTGCCGCCCTAGGCTTAGCCCGCTAACCCCCCACCCCATGTAAATAGGTCATTGCGATTACATTGAATGAATTTCTTATTTCATATTGTCATTATTATCAATGTTATGTCATCTCATATTGTCACCTCAGCCACCTCGTTGGGCATTTTGCCTGTTGTGGCGTTGTATTTGTATTTGTATTGGCATACGTACATTGGCATACGCAATTGAGGGGGTTTTGGGGTTAACCCCTACCTTCTATCCCTGCGCCGTTTCATCTGCGTTTCCCTAGAATGGTTCTGTAGATATTTTTACAAATACAAATACAACGCCACAACAGGAAAAATGCCCAACGAGGTGGCTGAGAAAAAGATGCCTACAAAAATATGGATGTCATATATTTCAAAAATACAGCAACCCAATTAAAAAAATGCAATTAACAAAAATTATAAACAATATATACACATGTTAAAATATTATACAATGCCCATAAAGAATATTATGGTTGTCTTATTAAAAATAATGACAAGTTATAATGACGGCTTATTTACTTATAAAAGAACAATTTTGAAGCATAAATTGGGTACAAAAATGGATATCTCTAGCTCACGCCCCTAGGAGCCGCGATGCACACTTTGGGAAACACTGTTATAAGCGGATGCAAGGGCGTCAGAACTGTTTTGAGCCTATGGGCAGGGGCGTCTCGAGCTTACCTACCACTCGGGTACGAAGCCCCATATGCCACTCCTAAGGATAATCCTCGCGGGAGGCTGACAAAGCTTCAGCCAAGGAGGACCTCGAGATAAACCTGATTTTTTTTTTTGAGAAGAAAGCCAGTTTACTTTGTAAAATGTTCGTGAGCATGCGTCCCGCGTCCCTCCCGCTTTATGAAGCAAATTTTTCTGTTTCTTGGTCCAGAATTATTTCATCTTTCTTAATAATTTCCAGATAACTTATACAAGTCATCACGTATGCCAGACATCTTCAACCCGTTGCTCTCGAGCACCACAGTACTCTCTGAAGCATTCAGAGTGCTCGATGATAGTGTCCAATTTCGTGCTCGTGAACACTTGATCAACTCTCCAATTGAACACCTTTTATAAATTGCATTCAAGTATTTTAATAATTCCGATTCCATGCATTCTTAAGTCAAACTTGTCGTAGGGGTGCTCTTTGTTTGAGATTGGGTGCAGACAGTGCTCACGATAAGAAAAAGAAAAAGGTTGAAGACGTCTGACGTACACACGCACAAGATCGATATGGTGAAAGCTTTCAATGGACGACCAGCCTTTAATGTTTGCACAGAAATTCCAAAATTGGCAACTTATTTCTTTTACGTGCTAAAACAACACCAGCTTTATTCAACTCAATAAATAAAAGACAACTTCAACTCAAACACGTAACATATCTGTTCGAATGTGTTCGGAAACGATCGGTTCAGGGGGCCGTCTTAAGAGCATCATGGGCCTACGGGCCAAGTGGTTTTCCTGAAGCTCTTACCTGGAAAATTCTCAAAAATTTCAACCAGTTCTCATTATTATGAAGCCCCCGGGCAGTTCCTGGGTGGGCCCGTGCTTTAAGACGGCACTGGTCGTTGAACATTTGGAAACTTTTTTTTTCTGTGACTTCTCACATACATCACTCTGTTATAAGTAATGGCTATTTTATTCAGCTGCACGAAATATATTGCATTGAAGTACACAGGGAAGGGTCTTCGGATGATTGCTGGGATCTCATTTATTGTTATTATTATTGTCATCACAAAGTTAATTGAGTTAATTGTTAATTGAGCTTGATGTCACGAGGCAAAGTTTTCTACTTTTTTCACTCCCAAACCTTTACGCGCCCCCCCCCCTCTTCGTTTGGGTATCAGAATTTTTCTACAACGTCCAAGTGGAACCCTATGTCTTCTACGTTTCGCAGAAACTGCCTTTCTTTCAAAACCGTGCACAACACCGGTCTATCGCTATGGGCAATTTACTGTGGATTGAATTGTGTCTGAAGTGTTTGTGTGTGTGTGTGTGGGTACCGAACATCCTGAGTGGGTATCTTGTGTGTGTGAGTATTTGTAGTGTTGCCGGATATATTTCAAATATATTGCCGTCTATATTGTGAGTGAAGTGTACTTATGATTGGACTATGCACAGTGCCGTCTTAACGCATGGGCCTACCCGGGCACGGCTCGGGGGCCTCGAGAGAAGAGGGGCCTCACAAAAATTAGATTTGGTTGAAATTTTCTGTAATTTACCTGGTAGGTCCTCAGAAAAACCACTTGGCCCGGGGGCCCATGATTCTCTTAAGACGGCCCTGACTATGCAGGGTGATTCAGAAAAGATGGGAAAAACTTTTAGAGGTACACACCAATACAAACAATTGTCATCAAAGAATGCAGGGCCGCAACTACGAGGGTGCAGGCGCGGGCACCGAACCAGAGGGGGCGTAGATATCACCAATCAACCCCTACTTCAACATTACATGGGGGCGCCAAAATGCATTCTTGCCCTGGCTGACCAAACATCTAGTTGCGGCCCTGAAAGAATGCATGGTCTAACATGAAGCGCTTATCGAAACGGTCTCTCCGCAAACGTTAAAACGGCATTCCCGTTGAAATTTATCGGGAGGAAAAAGAACGCCCATTGCGTGAAAATGTATCCTGGTTAAGAAGAAAAAGAAGAAACCGTATGCAAATCCTGTGTCACAGTAAATAAAAGGCACGAGCGCCCATGGAGGAAAGAATAACAGGAGGTGACATCAGGCAGGAAAATTGAAGCCGTTGTGGCAACCCTATGGACTGACAAGTAAGCCCAAACAAACCGCTCTTTTCCCTATACTTAACATGTGTTTTGCCGGATCGAATTCTTTTAAAATATTAATATCTAAATAAATTTAAGCACCATGACTGTTTAATGCGTCTTCAGGTAATCCACATGATCCGATAAAGGGGAAAGATAAAATCTTATCCTTATATAGGGGTTGTTATATTTTTAATTTATTTTTGAAAGGGGAAGATCATTTTTCACTCTCAACTCGTCATACGTTTTTAGTTCAGTGCCTTCAATTTATTTTAAAAATTTGATGCATCACATTAATGTCTATGGGAATATGATTAATTAAAATAATATTAAGCTCCAATAAAATGCAATTTTCATAATTTTTTCTTTTAACTGTTTATTTTGCCTTTTTGTTTCGTTCATCATTATTATAGATCCGGGACATTTCGAAAGTGTTTCAGGCCCGTGGGCGCTCGTCTTAAGCTTTACATGAGGAATTTTGATTTCTGAATCAGTTCTGAGGTGCTCGAGCACCTTCTGACGGGGACGTAGCTAGGATTTTTGCCACACGGGGCAAAGAGCATTTTGCCGCCCCCGTGCCTCAAAGTACTGGAAGTGCTCGAGCGTCCTCCGCCACTGTGTATTTATGGTTTTGCTGCCTGTAGCCTGTACAAATTTCACCACCCTCTTCTTCCGTTCCACTCTCATATTCTTGAATACGTATTACTCGAAATATATGCCGTCCATCCGAACCTTCCGCTATGTAGATGTAGTATTGAGAAAAAAAATATTAAAAATAAAAAAACTTTTTTTACGAGCCGCGATAAGTCATCTCTCTCTGGCCTATAGTATTTAGGAAAATAATCACTTGGGCTGTTTTCCCCCCCTCTTCATTTTGTACCTATTACTTTGCTTTTAAAGTGGTATGTGTACGAAACCTTGACAAAAAACACAATTTTCGAATTCAATTTGAAATATAAAAATTGTCTGTGTTCGAGTTTTTGTTGTTCTACCTGGACTGGAAGTATTTCTACAATATTTTAATATTAACAGCTGAAAGGCATTATATATGCTAATGTTTTGCATATATAATGTTTTTCGCAAAAAAAAAGTCAATTGATGATGTCAAAAAAAAGATTTTTTCAAACACCGCTTGTTCAAGTGTCTTTAAACATTGTCTTTCTCTCAGCACTGAGGTGTTACACGCTTTGGCATAATTTTTTTAAGATTAAAATGCCGAGAAAAAATTTTGTGGCACAAGATATGGGTAAATTTCGGTTATTTTTTGCAAAAGGTTCCATGTTGTTGAAGTTAATATTCGAAAACAAATAACAACTAAAATTGTAAAAGCTCTCGTTCAATTGTATACATATATCCAAAGAATTTGAGGGGAAGAAATCTAGCTCCTAAAGTGAATAGTAAATTTTTAAATGATTTTTAAAAACGGGGATGTTTCTCATAGGAAAGCATGGGAAGCCACGGTTTGTTTGGGCTTACTTGGTCCCTTTAATAGAGCGATCACTGGCTTCATCTGGCAACCCAGATTCACCATGCTTTCTCAACGGACGCGCTGGTCGCGTCACCTCCTGTTATTCATTCCTCCATGACGAGTGCCACTCTTGTGAAGTTATTCCCAGCGTGCAACCGTTCTAACAGTTGTAACGGATGGGATAATGGCGCGCTTTAGTAATACTGAAAAACAGACATGCATTTCATTTACGGGGAGCTGCAAACGGAAGTACATAATTCCCCAGGTTACATTTGCATGTGCATGGTGTTCTTTTTCTCCCGATGCATTTCAACAGGAATGCCGTTTTAACGTTTGCGGAGCGGCCGTTTCATGTTAGACCATGCATTCTTTGATGACAATTGTTTGTATTGGTGTGTACTGTCACCTCTTAAAGTTTTTCCCATCTTTTCTGAATCACCCTGTATGTGCCTACCTATGATTAGAGTGGGCCTGTTGCTCTCTGTGGTAACAGGCCTACAACAGTATTAATATTCAATCATTACACTTTACTCATAGTTCCGAAAATAGAGGGCAGATGGCAGTAGGCTATACTATAAAACAAATATTGCACAGAAAAAACTTCACGTAAGGTTCACAACACATACACGCATTCCAACATGCATTTATTCATTCCACCGAGGAATATGGACGAGGTGTATGTATGGTTAGGTATTAGTAGTATGTAGAAATGTAGAAACAATCACTTAATTGTTTTTTTAACAAAACTCAGGGACTCGCTGAAAACTCGCCGAGGACCAAGATGTCAACGGACAGTGTAGCTATAGTGGTTAAGAACCCCTGTTTTAGGCAGTGGCGTCTTAACGCGTGGGCCAACCCGTATGCAATTTTTGACAGAAAGAAATTTTTTATCAGTGCGTAATTTTTTGACAGTAAGTATGTAAATTGATGGACAGATATTTCTTGCGGGTATTTTTAAGGCAAGACGCTTCAGAAAAATCACTCGGCCCTTGGGCCTGTGACACTCTTCAGATGGCTCGGGCACTAGGGACTCGTTTATAGACGAGATTATTTTGTCATCGCGTTGAACACAGAACCATTTTAACAGCATCATCTCTTCCTTCCGGTCGAGCAAGGCACTGCTGTGATTTCCATTGAAAAAAGTCACTTCTTCAGGATTCTGACTGGCTACAGAAATGTTTTCCAAAGTGGGCGAGACCATACCATTCCCCCTCCCGCGCACTACCTAGAAAATCAACCAAGTCGATAGAAATTTTCATTATTATGGAATCCTATGGGTTGGCTTAGCAAAGAAGAGTTCACACACACAAAATATTTATTCTTTTTTTTCCTGTGAAAAGGGGGTGGTATGTTAAATAAGTTTCGAGTCTCATATGGCGATGTAACTAATAGGTTGGCGATTTCGACTTTCTGAACAAAATTGTATTTGATCAAGACAAATTTTTTACAGTGCAAGGTGAATTACTTCAAGAGGGTCTGACAACTCAATCAGAATTCGTTTCGTCTCGTCAATATCGCTCTACGGTGTGTTATTCGGCCCCGAACCATGGACGGTATCTTCGTACGATGGTAAACCGTCCGCGGACAATGCAACTGAGCGACGGTATTTTCGAGTTTTCCGATTCCGTCGATCGGTTGTCATTCGATCGAAGCGGTCTATGTAACGACCTCTGGTGATCGTATCTTATCTCAGCAACAACAAGAACAATCGTCGTAGCTCCAAAACATGAGAGCAATATTATTGACGACAGACGCGACATATATTTCTCCTCTTCTTAGAACCATCGGTGACGAAGTCTTTGATAATAAAGAACAGAATACAGCACTGTGTGGACGAGGGGACGTCGCGTCGGCGGTAATCGGAGAACTCGTTCGATGTGTGCGCGGCAGGTGCAGTTGTTGGCGTCACCACTGGCTCATTCGCACTAGAGGACGTTGGCCGAAAGAGACGTGTGTCCTTTCCGTAGACAGACCAAGGTGGGGGGGGGGGGGAAGCTATAAATTATCAACGAGTTAGAAGCTACATAACATCTCACATAACATCCACAAAACATAATGTGGAATCATATGGGTTTGCCTAGCAGGAAAAGAGCATTCATAATATTTATATATTTTTTCTGTGAAAAGCGGTGGTAGGTTGAATACGTTTGGAGTGAGTCTCATATATCTATCTAATAGGTCGGTGATTTCGACTTACAGAACGAAATTGTATTTGATCAAGACCTTTTTTTACAGTGCAAGGTGGATAACTTTAAGAGTGTTTGACAACTCACACGGAATTCGTTCCGTCTCGTCAATATCGCTCTGTAGGTGCACTGTTATTCGGCCTCCTCGAACCACGGACGGCTTCTTCGTACGATGGTAATCCGTCTGTGGACTGATCCCTACGGACAACGGAACTGAACGACGGCGGTTTCGAGTTTTCCGACTCCGTCGATCGGTCGTTGTTCGATCGGAGCGAACTCAGCGACGATCTCTGGCGATCGTATTTTATCACCCTGTACAGCAACAATAAGAACAACGCAATCATCGTAGCTCCAAAACACGACAGGAATATAGTCGACGACATATTTTTCTTCTTCTTAGAACCGTCGGTGAAGACGTCTTTGAAAGTGAAGAACACGACGCGTCGGACGCGGAGATGTTGACGGTGATCGGAGACGTCGTTCGATGTGTGGCAGGTGCAGTCGTTGCTGCCGTCAGTGCTGGCGCATTGGCACTCGAAGACTCTGGCCGAGAAAGATACGCACCCTTTCTGTAGACAGACCGAGGTGTTCGAGGCAATTAATTCATGGACGTGTTGACAGCTGTACGTGGAGACAGCACCGAGAGCGTTGTACACTCTATAACTTTTTAAATGACCGACGTAGCAAGTGCTGCCCTCGCAACCGTGGAGGATTTTACTATAGCCACTTCGGATGACACAGGCGGTGTCGTGGTAACAGAACACGATGTCTTTGAGACTATCGATGCTGCTTTTCGGAGCGGACCCGTGGTACTTACAGTGCGGGTATCTCCCGTCGCAGCAACTTATGAAACTCCCGAAGAACTGTCCGGTTCCGTTCCGGAGAGGCGTCGTTGGACACTGGCAGTTCAGGTGTGAAGCACCGATGGTTTCATAACTGATTACAAGAAGCGTTAATGACGTGAATAATCGGAGTTTAGACATGTTTGGGAGTCACACGCGCAAGACGTGACAGATTCATGAATGTCACCGGGATAAGTATGAAGGAAAAACAATGCGAGAAGTAATCAATTCCTCCTCTTATCAATTTGTTCTTATCATGCCCATAAGTGAATAAAGCTTATCATTTTTATTCTCCTACTTGCAGAGGAGTCAACTCAATAACTTGATAGCTTATCATAGCATCTGCTGATTTACTCTGCGTATTAAAAAAAACCCGAGTTATGAGAAATAAAAATAAACGTCGAGGGCAGGGTCCCTCAACCAGTGGCGTATTTACGGTGGGGGGGGGGGGCCTTACCGAGCTCTAGCCTAGCTGAGAATTTCGGGAGTGGCTGACAAATTTGAGGAATAAGTGGCAGATAAAATTAGTTGAATGGGAGAAGGATACCAAAATTGGTATAGAAATCGGGTTAAGGAAAGATTGAGAATCGTTTCCTTTGTAGTCTAGTGGTCTAGGGCAGTGGTTCTCAACCGGGGGCCATATGGCCCCCTAGTGGTACTGGGATACTTCAGGGGGGCCACAGAAGAAAATGGGGAAAGGGGCCATGACAGGTGGTTTGGAAGGCTGCAGAGATCTAAGAAAAATTAAGGTGTTAATTCACTAATTAATTCATATTAATTCACTTACAGAATCTAACAAAACCACCCATAAAACCCAGGGCCGTCTTAGGGTATGGACCCACCCGTGCCTCACGCCTACATTTTGCAGCAGGATCCCTAGGATGGGGTTTTTTTGCAGGCCCTCAGCTACATTTTGCACAGACCCCCTCCTCTATATTAAATTATAGTGTGAAAAACAAAAAATTATGAAAACCATATCATGCCCCGGGCTGCAGTTCTGTCAGTCCCACTCTTGTGAGGGGTCATGCCCGGAGGTCTCATGTCCATAAGTGGATCCTACCTTATGATATTTTGTATAGTACAATAAATTTTGAAAATAAGTAAGAAATATGTAGGTTGCTAATTTCCAGCTAACTATGAGACTACCATAGCATCACTTTGCCTAGGGGGCCCATGATGTTGAGACGGCCCTGAATAGAACTCGGACTAGCGGGGGAGCTCAATAAATTCTAGGTCAGTGGTCTGGAGACCAATCGTATTTGCAAGATTTTCGTTCAGTATAAATTCACTGAAAAAATCAATTCAATACGTATAAAGGATCTTGCTTCTAGATGAGGGTCGTAAACTCTGGGTAAGACAGGGGGGCCACGAGAAAAAAATATGATTCAAAGGGGGCCACGGGCAAAAAAAGGTTAAGAAAAAGGTCTAGGGCACTCGCGTGGAGAGTGAGAGGGTGTGGGTTCAATTTCCTGCAAAGAGGACAGTTGAATTTTCTCTCCTTCCTGAATTAATCTTCACATCAGCCATCTGTACCTGTACAAAATTTGTATAGCCCACCACAAATCCGCCTCCACCCAGAGAGCTAGGGGACTAGGTCAATGAGGGACCAAAAGAGTGATTTAAAGAATTTGCAATCATTTGACTAGCCACCATCATTCTCATCCACCTCGTTGGGCATTTTGTCTGTTGTGGCGTTGTATTTGTATTTGAGGGAACAGAAGAGTGTGCAAGCATGTGAATGAGCAAAAAAGTGTACAAGTCTGTGAATGGCCAAAAGAGTGTACATGTCTGTAAAAGAGCAAAAGAGTAATCTAGAGGGTCTGCAAGCATGTGAATGGCCCCAAAAGAGTGACCTAGAGTGTCTATAAGTATGTGAATGACCAAAAGAGTAACATAGAGCAGGCATGTTCAATCCGTTGCTCGCGAGCACCACGGTTCTCTCTGAAGCACAAAGAGTACTCGATGTTCGTGTCCTATTGCGACACGAGATTCGATTCTATTGAGGAATTCAATCGAAAAAAAGCAGTTACAGTGGAATCATAAATTGTCATATTTACGAGAAACAGGGTATGTGGAAAAAGTTTTATTTATACCAATACAATACAAACACAACGCCGCAACAGGCAAATTGCCCAACGAGGTGGCTGACTTAAGAACATCATGGATCCCCGAGCAATTTTTGGAGGCCCTACCTACTACTGCTACACCACACATGTACCCCGCCCACACACCCCCTACTCCGCAGAACCCCCAACGAATCGGTACATGCGGGAATGTGCGTGTACGTGTAGTGAAACCTGACGTGAAGTTTTTTGTTTCTCTGTAATGCTTATTATGTGTAGTGCTGCCATCTGCCACCGTACAAATAGTTTCACTATTTACATAGTTTTCTAACTATGAGTGAAGTGTTATGATTGAATGATTTATCGTTGTAGGACTGTTGCTCTCTGTGGCGAGACTTTTTAACGGGGAGATCGGCTCGCATTTGCGCCTTGAAGTTGGGAACCACAGAAAACCAACTTCAGCCGACCACCACTGTGGGGTTCGAACCCGGATCCTCGCATCGCGAGTCCATCACTATATCCACTCGACTACCACAGCGGCCACCATAAAGAATTGTAGAATTAATTATAAAGAATTTTAGTATAGAATATCTTATTGACAGACCATCGTTAATCCTGTGAAGAGTAAGTATAATTTCAAATCTGGAATTATTCCCCGTATTTAATGCAGAATTTTTATCAGCTCTGAAATTATTTCTTTCATTATCGGGAATATAATGATGTGTGTAATAAATCTGTAAATCGCAATGCTGCCATCTATACGAAAATCAGGGGTTGGCGAATTTTGAGTAATGGGTAACAAAGGAAGTTACTAGAATGGGAGAAGGGTGACAAAATTTGTTTTTGCTTACGGGCGGTAAAACTAGAAACCGCCCGTAAGGAGGCCTATATGCCTCTGCTAGAGATATATAGGGATTATGTGTCAGGGAGTGAGTGACCTAACGAGACATCTACAGTGTATTTGCGAGCATGTAAGTGACCGAGAGAACAAACGATCGGGTCAGCGAGTGATCAATACACACAGAGAAAATTATTGGAAACAATAGAAGGGCTGAAAATATTTGGGGGGGGGGGGTCCTGAAACCTCTGTTATAGGCGTAGGAACTTATGGAGATGTCGGCAAATATGATGAAGGGGACCTGTGGGCTTATGAGTGCATACAAGCTTTTGCCAAAGATGATCAAGAGTGACCCAAAGAGTTTGCAAGCATGTGAGTGGCCTAGAGAGTGTGGGAATAGGTCTGGTGATCGTAAGAGTGACCTAGAGCATGTGGAGAGTATGTGAGTGACCAAAAATAGTGAGCAGTAATACGATCGACAAAAAGAATGACGTAGAGAGCAATGGACCGAGTCGGCGAATGACCAAAAGAGCGACCTAGAGATTTCACGGGAATGGGAGAGACCTAGAGAGTGTGTAAGCATAGGAATAACTGTGACCACAGTAATTTGACCAAAAGAGTAACCTTAAGAGTGTGTAAGCATATGTACGAGTGTTCAAGAGAGCGTGGGACCAGGTCAGAGAATGACCAAAATATTGACCAAAAGAATGTGACCGTGGAAGTGTGCAACCACGGCGAGTGATGAAAAGAGCGACTTTAGAGACAGAGGCGTATTTTCGAGTGGAGGGAAGACATATAGGGATTATGTGCCAGGGAGTGAGCGACCTTACGAGACACCTACAGTCTGTGTAAATCAGGGTGGTTAATTTGAGGGATGAGTGATCAAGAAAACTAATTAAGCAAATAAGACAAATAATAAGACAGATAACATATTTTTACTGGCTAAACCAACAAACACTCTGACATCATTCCGCAAGGTCCCCAATTTCTGCTTTGCACGTGGTATCCCCCCCCCCCCCAGATCAAAGTCAGGCTCTGTTAGCGGTGTCTTGTCTAATGTCTTAATTGATACGTGCAGGGATGGGACGAGCAGCGCCTCAATCAAATTATCATAGATAGACACAAAATATTTGTGTAAAAGATATTTGCATAAGTCCAGGGTGGGGGAAGAGGGTTCCCAAAAAGTATATTCTCCTTCCCGAACTAAACGACATTGCACAGGGACGGAATGTGCAACTTTTATATTGATTAATTAAAAAAATAAATTGTGCGAACACAGTATTTTGAAAACACTAACTGGTAAATAGGATCAGGGGGCTCCAAAAAATTTCTTCAAGAGCATCACAAAAATAAATTGGAAAAATAAATCTTGGGTAATTCAATAATTTAAGGCGCAACTGTTTGGTATAACTAGGTTGCCCATGTTTGCTCGAGAAAAATACGGAAAATTGATCTCCGAAATACGGGAAAATACGGGCCATTGCCAATAATCGCCAAAAATGATGCCGATAGTAAACAAAGTCGCCAACTCATAAACGAAGAAAAGTCGTCAAATGCGGAAAATGAAGCCGCACTTCAAATTGCAGTGAATTTAAAAAAAAAAACTTGACAAATGCGTCATAATTGTCAAGTTGTTTTTTCAAATTAGTAATAATAAGCATTACTCATTTTTAATTGTAAGATTAATACATTGTAAGATGAATATTATCGGACACCAAAAAAAGCAGAAAACACCGATTCTGTTCCGGGAAGTACAGGACGTCCAGTACGTCACTGCAAGCATTAGTGGAGAAGGTCGAGGTTGTAACTGAAAACAAACTGTTTGTATAGCACTCACATCTAGTGAGTCTCTGACATCATCATAAGCTGAAAGAAGGATATATTGGGCTTTTATTACTTTTTAATGAGGTGACAGTCCCGGTTTCTTCTGTTTTTTTGGCTGTCCCGACATTTCTGCAAAAATTTCCCGGTTTTCCACGTAATTTCAACGAAGCCAACATGACTTTTATTCTTCAAATTAACGATTAACGACTAAAATTATCTTCCCAACTCAGAAATGGCATTGCGATAATTACAACTACGAATAAGAATATTTATTTCACCCCTGATGGCTTCAGCGTCCAACCCCCCCCCCCTCTCAAACTCCTCCAATGGACCTAACTACTCGTCACATCTTTATTCATCAAGCAAAATATTCCTGAGGGAATGCGAATGCCGACCACCACCATCGGCAATACAGCAAAATAAGTAATGCACTGCCATCATAAACACAGCATAATATTCGATGCATACGTTATACACAACGATAGGCAATACACAGTAAGTAATTTTTGCTAGTTGCGCACTGTTATGCATTACGTATTGTAGCGCATATGTGCCGTATTGCTTATTATAATACGGTGCTTATGGCGGGCATATTGTGGTGCATTGCTTAATGCTTTATTGTGCTTTCTCAATGCGATATATCCCGTATTGCGTATTACGGTGTATTGCTTACGCAACACATTATTATTATTATTTTACACATTACGCAATAAGCACTGCGTTGCTATTAGAAATTACAGCATGCGATGCACTACAATATGGATGGCGCCACTATTTGCAGTACGCCGCAATAAGCAATATACCCCCTATACCCAAGAAGCACTCATTAAAATAAGCAATACAGCACGCGATGCCCTACAATACGCAATGCATTCCAATCAGTAATGCACCACTATTTGCAGTGCACCACAATTCGCGTCCCCAGTTGATAACTCACTCTATCGCTCACTTACCCTATCGCCCAATCACTCGCTCCCTCACCGGAGGCGCCGATGTGAACAAACATTGGAGGGGCTGAAAATTGGTATACGGGACTCATGCGCGTAAGGGGAGGATGGTGCATTGCATTTTTTTTCAGAAATTATTGATGGACCCTCGACCCCTTTATAAAATTCATTAAGGGGGGGGCCCGAATGTCCTCATTCCCTAGGTTCCGGCGCCTATGTCCTTCACTCGCCCACTCACTTAGTATCTCGCTCACTCACACACTTACTATTTCGCTCGCTCTCTCACGGACTCGGTAGCTTCGTGTCAACCTGTTGTCGGTGAATTTTCCTAGCATGGACCTGCATAGCGGTGAATTGTTGTCGGTGAATTTTGTGGACACGGATCTGAATGGAGCCTGACGAAAAATGTACACTTATTTTGCATAATTTTTCCTATTTTAGGGGGCCCACAAGAAAATGTCTGCCCGGGGCCACTAGAAGGTACGTTACGGCTCTTCATTGTTTTAGATGTTTTCTGATTGTTTTGATATGTTCATTGTTTTAGACTTCTCCTTGTGCCCTGAAGAAATAACTGAACTTGCTAATCAGTTCAGTTTGTGAGCTGTGTCCGTAGGGAACAGTACTTTTTTTTTTTTTTTCACACCGAGCATAACTCAGGTCTATTGCCATAGGCAATTTACTACCTAGTGAGTTGTGCCGGAATTATGTGTGTACCTAACAGTCTGAGTGCGTATCTAGTGTTGTGTATGATTTTTCAGTGCTGCCATCTATATCTCAGAAGTGAAGTGAGTGATGTGTAGTGACTGAATATTTGTACTGTTTGTAGGCCTGTTGCTCACTGTGGTAAGACTTTTTAACGGGTAGGGAACAGTACTGAATGAAAATTTCTGCTGTCGTCTGCTTTATCCAAGGTTCTTTGTTTTGGACGTTTCTTTATGCCCCGAAGGAAGAACTGAACTGGCCGTTCAGTTCAGTTTGTGGGCTTCACTCGTAAAGCCGGGTTTTCCTAGGAGCAGGTTTCCTGTGCCGCGCACAACGTGATTCGTCCAGCGCGGCACGCCGTCCACTCACCAATAAGAAAAGCAGCATGACTGTTTTCCTACAGAGCGCAATACGCCTGACGACAGCACTTTACGCCGGGCGTGATTGGCCGACTCCTTCTGGAGGAGTCAAATGCGTCGGGCACCGCGGTTTTGCCGATATTCTCTTCACTCTTGTGTGTTTTCTTTTCCTTCCCTTCAAATAGGAGCATGCAGACAACAGAGTAGCTGATGCCAAAGCCATATACTTTATATAGCCACCCTGATCTGATGCGCCTCGCTAGGAAAACACAAACGCGTAGCGTGATTATGTAACATGTTTCTGGCGGCACGAAATAGTCTAATTCGGTTCACGCTGCGCAACAAACATATTCCTAGGAAAACGGCTTAAGGAACTGTAGTGAATGTCATCTTCTGCTTTATTCTAGGTTTATTTATTTCTTTGTTTTGGATGTTTACTTATTCCCCGAAAAACGAGCTGAACTTGCCATTCAGTTCGGTTTCTCGACTTCACTCCTAGGGAACAGTACTGAATGAAAATTTCTTCTTCTCGATCCTAATTTTGTTATCACCGTGTGAGTCGTTTTTAATTTCTAACCTAGATGGCAAAAATTTCAGTACGAATCAACCTATGGAAATACTAGTTCAGGCACGAGCTAGAGATAAAAAAAGAGCACCCCTCAAGGTTGGCCAATCAGTGCTGGACTCAGAAAAATACATTTGCATTTTTTCGAGAATTTGCTACACATGGTCTCAGAAAAATCGCTTAGTCCAGGGATTGTCCTAAGACGGTCCTGTGGTCGACACAAGCCTTTTTTTACATGTTAACTGGTGGTGATTTTGCCCCACCAGTGAAGATAAGAAATGAGCACTGGTGGGGCCGAAACCCTTTTCTTGTTTTTCTGAGGCAGCTTCAACTTTAAACCCTACCAATATGAAGGGCTTCCTGTTAGTGTGAGGGAAATACGGAAACAATTTTATTTATCTTTGGTGTCATTGTTTGGCAGCAAACACCGGTATTTTCATCGAAAAATATGGTCAGTTTATGCAAATTACATTCGTCCAAACTAGAGTGACCATACGTCCCGTATTTCCCGGGACAGTCCCGGTATTTTCTGTTTTTTTGGCCGTCCCGACTTTTTCGCAAAAGTGTCCCGGTTTTTCCCGTATTTTACACGAAGCCTACTTGAATTTTTTTCTTTATTGAAGTCAAAGATTTACATTATTTTTCAACTCAGAAATTATTTTATGATAATAACAACTATATATGAGAATATTAATCTCCCACATTTGCAATGGTGAACGTTTTTTTTTCGTGGAATACATTTTAATCCACTGCTATTTGTAGTAATGCATCATTTCCTGCCATTGTGATTTTTCCGTAATTTCAACAATATTTGGCAACTTTGTTTGGTATTGGCGTCATTTTTGGCGATAATTGGCAATGTCCCGTATTTGGAATCCCGATGTCCCGTATTTCTCTCGAAGAAATATGGTCAGCCTAGTCCAAACAGAAAATGTCTTCAGATGCCTGAATCCCTATATAAAGATGTTGTTAACAATTAGGCTGACCATATTTCCTCGAGATAAATACGGGACATTGGGATTCCAGATACAGGGAAATACGGGACATCTCCAATTATCGCCGAAAACGACGCCAAAACCGAACAAAGTTGCCAAATATTGTGAAATTACGGAAAAATCACAATGGAGGGAAATGATGCATTACTGCGAATTACATTGGATTAAAATATATTCCACGAAAAAAAAACCGTTAAAGAAGGCAAATGTGGGAGATTGATATTATCATATATAGTTGTAATTATCATAAAATAATTTATGAGTTGAAAAAGAATGCCAATCTTTGATTTCAATAAAGAATAAAAATTCAAGTAGGGTTCGTGTAAATTACGGGAAAAACCGGGATACTTTTGCCAAAAAGTCGGGACGACCAAAAAAACAGAAAATACCAGGACTGTCGCGGGAAATACGGGACGTATGGTCACTCTATTAATAAATAGGTAATATTTTTTTTTGTCTGTCAGTGTTGCAATCACGCGCATGCGTATCGACACCAGACACACAGTCATACATGCAGCAATGCATCACAGCTGATATATGCTCTCTCTGGTGTTACTTTTCCGCACAAACAAATCCCGTGATTCTTTTTAAAAGGCAGGCCGATCGATCGATCGAATACACTAGGATGATCGGGATGCAAGAGAGGGAGAGAGAGATGGCTCTCACATATTAAAAATATCTTCTCTTTTCTCACAAAAACTAATTACTCCATTAAATTAATTGATAATTATCACATATAACGGGATAATGAAATAGCGGAATTTTCCGACGCGAATTTCATTCACACAGATCTAAATTAGCATTTTTTCTTTTCTCAGCGCGCGGAGATCATACTGTTGATGAAATGACGATGGCCGCCACATCGCAGTTGTTATCAACCCGAGCTTCCCTGATTATCTTTATCTGCCTCTTCTTCTTCATCACCCTGGCCATTGCGAGCGTACGGGACCGCCACTACTGCTCCTGCCGGACGAGCCTGGCCGGTTCCTCGGGGTCCGAACACGGTCTCTTCTCGTTCATGCTTAACAAACTCCAATGCTGCCAGGGTTTCCCGGTCTGCAGGCCTTGGAAGACCTCCATATACGGCGGGGAGTACGACCTCGACGACTACAACATGGTGTGTTTCAGTGACGTCAGCTGCCTGAGACAGGAGGCACCAAACCCTGGCACGTGCAGCACGAAAACCTGCTCGAACAACACGGTACTCAGATTCAAGATCTTCAACCCGTTCGGAGAGCACTCCTACTATAATTGCTACCCGCTGTCGAAGAAGTCTAACGACTCCCTGTGTCTCTTGCCCTACTGCGACAACTTCCAGGCTATACAGAGGAAATGCAATTGCAACGACGATGATCTGTCATGCGTATGTTACGGCTCGGCTGAGGTCAGCATAGCTGACGTTGAGCCCGAAACGCAGGTTGTGTTTTTGACTTTCGGTGACAACTTCGTTGCACAGAAGGGCAAAAATGTATTCCTTACGGTTCTCGTCGCTACATTGGTCAGTCTGCTGATGGTCTCTATCTTGGTTGTCGCTTTCAAGTGGCTGCAGTTCCCTAAGCTGTTGATAGATGAAATTGAAGACGAGCTTGAGTATAATCCTCTTGCGAGCGCGACAAACCTGTCTGCACAGATACCTAGAGCGTGTACAATGGATGGCACTGAATGCATCGATAACAGCATATTGCCCTCGTATGATGACGCTGTGAATAGTGAAAGAGAGCTGTACAATGAACCGCCTCCCGAATATACTCGTTGATTGTTTTCATTTGATTTTTTTTAACCAAACATTCTCATTGGGAAATTCTCATCGTTTTTATCATTGATCGTTATGTCAATGATGATTATTGACTATATATGTAAAATCATAAGTTAATAATCTGAGGTTCAGGAGCAGCTAAAAGAATCAACCTATCAATTGATGTAATCGCCCTCGAAAACCATGGATCTCATTCTCCTCAAACATTATAGGTGTCTTGACCAGGCTCATGTGCTATGACAGCCATGAACATATATATATTTGTTACAGTAAATGTGATAAATCAGCTCATATACATAATAACTGGTTATTATGCATGCTTACCAATTATCTTGATAAGTTTGATAAATTTATCACCTTTGCCAGCGAATATGCATAAAACCCAAATGTCGGTAAATTCGATTAAAAACATCACTTTTACTTTCAATTATGCATAATAACCAGGTGTCGTTGGTGAATTTGATAAATACTTGAAATTCATCGCCTTCATCTGTGATTATGCATAATACCCTAGTGTAATTGGTGAATTTGATAAATGTTAAAAATTTCCAAATGAGAGTCTAGTATGTGTGATATAGTCAGATATCGACATAACAAATTTTACGATCATACGCCCAATGATAACAAATTTTATGATTGTTCCCCAATATAATGATACATGTTCAATTATCATGTATAATTATCATATAGTACAATTTATCATATTTACCAATGATGCGATGGTTTTATATTATGCATAATTGCCGGTAAAAGTGATAATTTTTTAGTACTTGTTAAATTTAAGCATGACGCTTGGGTACTATGCATGATCACCAGTAAAATTGATAAATTTAGAGAAATTCATCAGAGTTACTATTGATGCTTGGTACTGTGCATAACTGGCAGTAAAATGAACAAATTTAGGGAAATTCATCAAACTCACCAAAATGCTTGGTAAGTATGCATAATAACTGCATCTATCATATTCACCGTAACATATATATATGACCAAGTATTTCACTTGGTGGAGCATCTTCCCACAGAAATCGGATCAAGGCACATCTTCTGAAACACTTCCTGACAGACCATCATTCTATGCTGTTGACACAAATACCAGATCATGCAGTGCTGCTATTTATTTGGGATATTGTACATATTTATACACAATAACGCTTTATTTATTTGAAGGTTTCATTTAAATAAACCCCATACATACATATTGAAACTGTTTCATAACGATCATCTCAAGGGGCTGAAGAAAAGCATCATTATACAAGATTTATTGTTACAGATGGAATATATTAATACTACGGGAAGCGCATCGGAACTAAAGAGTAACATTGTCACACCGGATTATCGTTATACAGGATTTACACTGCATATGTACAGCAACATTTCAGTCATCAAAGATTGTTAAGGATTCTGCTCTTTCCGTTAAAATTTGTCAGTTGGTTTCACCAATATAAGCAAAGGCCTCGATTGGACACTCAATCATCATCAGGCATGTATTTTATTATACTGCATAATGAGAATGAAGGTTGAATTCTGTGCATAGAGGGGCATTAGACTGGCCTGCACCGATTTACCGTACTTGATATTTGAGACTGCTTCAACTATTTTGGTGATATCAAGTTTTTAAATGTCTAGAGCCCAGATTATATGCGCTGAAAAAAAAGTAGCAAGATATGCACTACAAGACGTATGGAGCTAAAAAGGAAAAACGCTGAAATGTGTACTAAAAATTAAGAAAAATCTACATTTATATATAAAAATGCTCAGCTATAAAATGAAATCAAACACATGAGTGAAAAATGAAAACAAATCCATCTAATGATGCTGAAATATGCATTTAATTAGTCTAAATATGCCTTTAAAAATACCGAAACATGCATAAAATAAAAAAAGATGCTTTAGGCCAGAATTACACTTTTCAAATGTAACCGATATGCTTATTAGTTGTTTTTTTTTTAAAGTTTTTGTAAAAGATATCTAGTCAAACTTTTATAATGTAATACTGGTCTTAAAAATCCTTCAACAAGGGGCATATACTTAAAATGAAAAATATATTCCCCACGTGAATATAGAAAAAATATACTGAAAATAAAAAAATATATATGCATGCAATTAAAAGTGCTGCATTTTTTCCCAAGAGGAAAAATTTTTTAAAAAATGTTCATTTAAAAATGCAGTAATACAGTCGAATTCCATTTTAACGAACACCATTATTGCAAAAATCTCATTTTAACAAACACTTTTCTAATCCTCCAGATAAGTTTACATAGGAACAATGCATAAACCTTGACTCTTATAACAAAATTTTGTTACAACATTTACAAAAACAAAAATGCATGAAAATGAAAACAAATTGCATTTAAAACTGCCAAAGAATGAAAAAAATTCTTAAAAATAGTTAAAATAAGAATTTAAAAATGGGGGGAAAAACCGTGAATTTTTTTAAAAATGCAGAAATATCACCTAAGAATGAAAAATATGCACAAAAATGCCAAAAAATGTGTATTTAAAAGCTAAAGTATGCCCTCAAAGAAAAAATAGCAAAATATTAAGAAAACACGCATTTTCAAATGCAAAATATGCATTTAAAAATGTCTAAAGATTTGCCCTAAAATAATCAAATATGCCTTAATCTGCATTTAAAAATGCTGAGCTACGACATGAAATCAAGTATATGTGAGAAAAATTAAAACAAATCCATCTAATAATTCAGAAATATGCATATAAAACATGAAAAAATGCATAAAATAAAAAAATATGTTTTAAAAATCCTTTAATATGCTCCATGTAAATATTTAAAAATATATGTGAAAAAAAATGGTAAAAAGGAAAGTATTTAAAAATACTAAGTTTTTTTCTATAGGGGAAAAATTTGTGCGAAAAATGTAAAAAAAAACCCATGCATTTAAAAATGCAAAAATATGACCTAAGAAAATGAAAAATATTTACAAAAAAAGAAAAATGTGCACAAAAATGTGGAAAAAAAATGTGTATTTAAAAGCACTGAAGAGAAGTATGTTTTTGCCCTAAGAGAAAATAAAAATATGCAGTAAAACTGAAAAATATGAGCAAAAAATGACCAAAATATGCATTTATGGAAATGTAAAAATATGCCTAAAAAAATGAAAAATGCTCTATAGTAAAATATTTTCTCAAAATATTATAGAAATTTCATTGAATTTGAAGAACAAAAAGAAGAAAATCATGAAAACATTAATACGATGCAATTAATAGGAAAAAAAAAGAAAAGAAACATACTACACTTATCCTCAGGGTCGCAACTGGGGGGGGGGGGGGGGGGAGGAAGCAGACAGGTCTAGTGACCCGGGTGCTGGACCAGCACAAATTTCACCCTTGATCCTCTCTTTCAACATTACAAAGTGGGAACCAAAATGCGTGCTGGTCCTGGCTGAATAAGCATCTAGTTGCAGACCCGCTTTTAAAATTTCGGTGATGTTTATGCATTTATATCTACAATAACTATAAAAATTACTAAATATATGCAATTACATATGCACTTATACATTTGCATATTATCCGGGCTCTAATGATGTCAAAAAAAAAGATGACCACATACCGTTATTGACTTCAACACTAAGATTATTCATACAAAACTTAGTGTGACTTCGAAAATTCTATGTGGAACCCTCGATTACCTCCATCAACACACAAATCGCTTCTATTCTCACATGTTTTTCCATTGATATTAAATCAAATGGCACTGAATACTTATTTTTTTAAATTAATAACTGGTTCTTTATATGTTTTTCACAAATATATATACACACGGCTGCAACTAGAGACAAAAATTATACTTTATCACCCCACCCTTTAATTTCAAACAAGGGTCTGGTAGGGAAGGGGACTAAGGTACCAGACTTGCCAGTCCTCCCTCTAGCTGCAGCCCTGTACATACAGATACTCTACACACTTTGATATTCAAACTGGTTATAATGAAAAATTATTTTAAAGTATTTATCACCAGTTTCAACTAGACTTTTTCTCGAGATGTTGAATCCTCATAATTATCGTCAGATTATTACAGCTAACAGTATTTTATTCTAATATTTAAGTTTACAGTCTTTCCATCAGACGCAATGCAAGAAGTACAATTGAAAACTTGTTTGTGACAAATCTGTTGGATCCATTGCGCCAGATGGAGGGATAAATTTGTGCCATGGAGCTTTTTGTCAGCTTGTGTCAAGAGACGATAAAGTGAAATAAAGGCAGCTTTGTGACCTCATTTTGTTTTATATATCAAAGTGACTTAGAAAGAAAAATGTTTTTATTTGAAAATTATGGAGGGTGTGTGTATAGATTAATATATGATTTCATGGCCAGCTACAGAAGAACTATGTACAATTTAGGGGCTATGTGGTGGTCTGGAAATTTTTTTCTCTGAGGTATATGGTGGTGGGCCTCTCCGCAAGGCATTTTGAAGCAGTGACAAGATGTGGCCATAAGAGTCAGAGAGATTTTTACTCAATAGCCTGAAAGGGAATTGACCGAAACCATGGGCCAAAAGCACAGAAGTAAATTTCCCAGTGAAACTCCGGAACTATATATATATATATACACACACACAGACCTGGTCCAACAACTGAGAGTGAATTGCCCAGATCTTTGATTAATAGCTCAGAAGGAGATTGCAAAGGCCATGGCCCAATAACCAGAAGGAAAATTCTCTGGACCACCACGCAACAGCCCGGAAGATGTAATATTGGTTATCATATATTGGGATAGTTTTTGTACATGACATGGTTGATCGTATTTTAATTTTGTTATCAGTGATAACACAAAAAAAAAAAAAAAACTACAAATTTTACTGATCTTGCTGCCGAATTACTTGTAATTTACTGGTTGCAAGTCCCCAGCTGGATTATATTATTGAACTGTTTGGAATCGTACGAGTTCTGTCCCATTTTTATTGATGTTTTCTGCATGACAGAACTATTATAATGTTATTCACAGTGTTCACAATCCATTCTATGTATCAATTTCACTCAAGTTATTATTTCCAGTGTTGCACCAGATTCACAACAACATTGTTGGCATAATGATGTTTCCTATTATGAAGATATTTATATACACTAAACCCCCCTATTTAATGAATTGAATGTATAATTATATCAGTTTTATTTCTTAAAACCAGGGTTAATTATTACAAATATAAACATAGAAACATGCCCAGGACCTTTGGCAGGCCCCCTTGTATTTATTTTATAATGTCAATTATTGGGGGGATATCCTGATTCACTACCTCCCATCAAGTTAAGAGTGCTAAGGCCGCTCTCGTTCGGTTCACAGTCCATATACAACTCATTAAAATGGTATGTGTTTAAAATGTAGGTTTCCCAAAGTTTTTACTTTTTTGTGTCACACACCTGCTCAATCTTGAAACACTTCAGTACCATTTCATAATGTGTTTTGACAGATGGAAGATATTTTGGGGCCCCACAATTCCCAAACCACCCGGTTTGAACATCACTGCTCTGGGGGGATAAGCAAGCCTCCTACGCATTTCCAAGACGTGCTTGAAGCATGAAAGAATAGGCACCAGATTTTTGCTGAAGACCCACAAGCACTGTTCTCTTTGCACAAAGTTTTATTTGTTAAACGTACAATAATGCCTCGTTACATTGCAAATGACAGGAGACAAAAAAAGCGCAATATACTAAAAGCACGAATATATACCTAATGACTATAAGTTTTAAAGTTGAATTTTTAACTGTGGTTTTGATAAAACGCGCAAAATATCCAAATGTGCACCATAACGAGACGTTACTGTACTACGTTTTTAGTTTTCTCTATCATCAGCATCTGATATCTTTTCCTTTATCTATGTAACTTCGAGTAATTTTTTGATGTGTCTTAGTAGAATTAGAATTGCATGAGTTATACACAAATGTTATGTGTAAGTGAAAATTTTTATATAATTTATATCTATTGTTTGGTGTTAAATATTGTTATTATATGCATGTTAGTGATATATTATCCCCCCCTTATGTGTTTGTAAATGTTAGATCTCATTGTTAGCTGAACAAATTTTTATGGTTCTGTATCAAAAAACTGAACATTCTGGTCACTAACACGTTTTTATTTTCCCGTTAAAAATCATATATAACAAAGTAGTGTTTATCCATTCTTGGATTTTATAGTCGTTAAAATTTTTTTTTTGTTTTGTTTTAAAAATTGAATTTTAATAAATGTTATGTCAAAATTCTGTTTCATTACTTTAAAATACTGTGTTTCTCTATTTCAAGTCTGAAATATTTGGGATGAGTGAACACATACACACAGTTGCAACAAGCTTTATCAGCTGAGTAGTTGAAGGATAGATAAAATAGAGCGAGTTCTGTGCACTAGACCCCCTTTCTTCATTGTAGCCCTTGGGTGAGAAGTGTCAACATCATCTATACCAGAAGGCCTCTGAGCGAAGCTCGTGACATCACTGAAGGTCATCTCACCTATAGCCATTTGATATACCATAAAAAAAGAAAGAGTAAAGATGGCACATGCGTCAGCCTGCTATATCCAATGACTATAGGGGAGATAACCTTAAGTGACACCACAAGCTTTACTTGGAGGCTTTCTGCTATAGATGGTGGTGGAAGTGTTGAGAATGCTCTGGGTTTGAAAAGATATAGCTGTTTCATTCCTCCATACTTCAGTTCCCCCAATTTATATCTGAATACACTCAAAGCAGAAATATATCCAAAATAGATATATTTCACAGAACCATCCATTTAGAGAAAAATTTTAAGGAAATAACTCTTCTGTATAGAAAATACATTATGATAATTTTAACTGGATTCAAGCCACCAGATGAACCCAGGTTTCGATTTTTCTTATGCAATTTTGAACCTTTCCGAAGGATGAATGCAACTGGAAGTCAGTCTCAGAAACCCTCAATGTAAACATCAATGTCATCCCGCAGTGGAAGAGAACATAAAATGTATAAAGAATGAAAATGTTTCTGCAGGTAAAATTGCCTGTCAGGCAGGGTTGGTAAAAAAATCAAGAACTGGGTTTTTTGGTTTAAACTGGTTTTCTTTGTTTTAAATAGTATTAACATTAAAAACAATAAAATTTCTGAAAAATCATTCAAACTTCTAAACAATTAATTTAAATAAAATGTTTATTAATGTAATTAACACTATTCCCACATTAATTAATCAATAAATATTTCTTACATTTTAACAAAAACCAACTTTTGCAATTTAATAATTTTTTGTTCAACTCAATGGATTACTTTATGTGTGTTTGAAAATTCTTTTAATGTAATCATATAATATAAAGATGTTTTCTCCAGTTACTTTCAGTATGCTTAATTAGGAAGCTATTTTGCAAAAACTATAATAAAAATTAGGAGAATATAATGTATTTAATAAAGCATAAATAATGCAGATTAATTAACAATGATTTATGATATGCAGGGTGATTATAACTAAGGTTCTGGTTTCAAAACACTGTAAAGAAAGAACAATTGTGAGAATGACTTGAAAATTGAAATGAATATTCCTGAAGAAATAGAATTATATTAAGTAGGGGGGGGGGAAATACTTAAAAATGTAAAATTAATGGCATTATTCAAGATGTGGGGAATTTGCTCGTAGAATGGAAACAATAGCCAGTTATGGCAAAATGATAACTTAATTATAGCATTACACGATTTCATAATTCATGGAAACATTATAAAAAAGTGAAGTAATTGAACAAATAACTATAACTTACTCAAGAAATGTTAAATATGTTGTCCACCATGTTCTGGCTATGAAAGCACAAAAATTCTTGTTCAACAACAGATCAGAGTATGCCATGGTTATGATGTGGATGTGCTTGCAATTCACCTTTATTAAACCAAATGCGTCCCCACGTTAATATTCCTGAGGAACTTCTAACATATAGGGGATGGGCTGAAGCTCGCAATTCACCCAAGTTTGCGATCCGACCACTGTTCACAACATTTTGAGGTACCCCGACAGCCAAAAGTTGCAAGGGTTAAGGTCAAGTGAACTGACGGCCAGCCAGGTGTCGTGCCATCCTGTTATTGTCAAAATGGGTCTTCAGCTTTGCTGGTATTGCAATGTCCATCTTGATAGTTGTTCTATCCACACACTGATGCTGTGGAAGTGCCGAAAGGATGCGGTTGCACAAAATAGATTATACTGCTGGCCAAGTACAGCATCATCTACTTGCACTTTTTTCCTTTTGCGAAAGAAATTTCTATTGCTTCAGTAGTATCCATGCAAATTTTCGTCATTCTGACCAGTACTTATTGTAGTTTTGGAATCAAAACTTTAATTATAATCACCCTGCATATAGCTGATAATTTTTCATTAATCTGTTGCTACTATACAGTAGAACCTTGATTACACACACACATGAAAGTATAAAAAAAACTGCTGAATATATTAAGGCTGGGTGATATACAGTGTGAGATGTGCTACTTCTTATGGGAAAGAAAATTAAAATGTCTGAGGTAACGTAACTACTAGTCTTTGTCCTTTAGGGACAGCTGGTGTCTTTATTAGATTATAGGACCACCTGTGCCCCTAGCATGATGGTGTTACTACTGTTGCTGCTGCTTTGTGAAGGAAAAAAGAAACCCTGTGAGATAAGATAATACACCACTACGTTTAGATGTGTGATGAAATTATTATTCATGAATTTGCCTAAGATAGAGCATCAGAATGTAGCCAAAGGTTAGAAAATATGGTAAGAAGCTCCTGTATATAACTTTAAATAACTTCATATGAAAAAAATATATATATATTCAGGCCACTTTTACGAGACTTTTTGGAAAAACCACTTATACCATTTAAAGATATATCAAAATGTACCCCAAGAATATTAAATGTGGTAAAAATGAAAAATTTTGGCTAATAATGAACCAATATATTTTTCAAGGAAAAAATATTTAGGCCACTTTGATTTTTTGAATAAAACCAAGGTTTAAACCAAACAACCCTGCTGTCAGGTGAGGGCTTGTTACAATACAAAGCATTCTGCTTTGGGGAGCCACAATATCCGCGTCAAGGGTATCCCCACATATTTCCAGGGATAAAATTATAGTGAACATCTTTATACTGACTTCAAACCAGTGTGCTATACAAGATTCCTCAAAAGACTGGTTATATTTGGAGATGAATTTTCTTCCTAAAATCACCATCTCCGCCTCCATGGAGACTAACCCCAGTCTCTCGTTTGCCAGACAAGTGTTATGGTACTTATATATGGATTGCAGCAGCAACCAACTAATAGCTCATTAATAACCATGAGTTATTAGTTGATTGCTGCCATCCATGTATTTAGTCATTCAGCATATGTACATAACACTTATCTGGCAAACGAGAGACTGGGGTTAGAGTCCCAGTGGAGGAAAAGACAAATTTTATCCCTAAAAATCACCACCTCCAAATATAATCAACCAGTCTTTAGAGGAATCTTGCATTAACAAGTAGAGGCGCCACCTTTTTCTACAATGTGTCATAGTACTCTAAGGATGCTGGCAATAGAACACACCAGGTTGTCCATAATAGTTACAATACAGGATCACTTGGGAAAAAAAAGATGCCTACTCGTGGAAATTTTTTCTCAATGTGAATAAGAAAGGCTGGAAGGTCAAGCAGGCATATCTTTATATATGCCTGTAGAGGCTGAGCGGCAGAACTTATTCACAGGTGGCAAAACCATTAACCAAAAGAAATTTCAAAAGTTTGTGCAAAATGTGAGAGCAGCGATTACTGCTCTATAGGGTAGTCATTATCATGCGTTCGTTTTGTCATAATTCAACCACTACGTAACTTTATTGAAATTTTCTTTGATCTTGCTTCCACAATGTTAAGTTATACTTGTAAACTTTCAAAAAGCTTTCAAGATCAGACAGGCGTAATAAAAAAACCACTTAAGAAATAAAGCTTGCAATATTTATATCAACGTAAAAATTTTAATAGTTCCATTTAATTGTGTCATGTACAAAGAGCATTTACCATTGATAAACTCTCAATGGGGAGTCAATATTCAACATGATCATGGCACTAAAATGTTTTATAACAAGTGGGAGAATATATTTACATTTTATTGCTATAGTGTAAAAAAAGGCATCCTAGGATATAGACAAGAAAGCACTAATGTGCTAGTGAAGGTATTCGTGTGCAAAAGCATGTTCACACATAAAAATCTTAAAACATATTCATAGTGAATGTGTAACAAATTTCTTAACGATCGTTTAGGAAAATACAAATGTAGTTCAACAATTAAAAAAGAATATATAAAAATGTCTTTAACAAAAATTATGAAATATATATGTAGATATAATATATATGAAAAAATCTAATACATCATACAAATATACACGTCACTGTCACTTGAATTTTTTGAATGATATCACTAGAATCAGAAATAAAAAGAAAATTCACTTCTAATGTAATTACACTGGTCATACAGCAGAAAATTTTTTATAAATCTTGTTTTCCTCGATGATTACCAGGCTGAAGCTTCAGAAATAATTGACTCCGGCAAACTAGGAAAAAAAAAGGCAGTGAAAACCATTAACTCATGTGACAACATTTTACTATACTTTAGACAAGCAATTAGTGTTATTTTTAAAAACGAATTCTTACAGTAAGTATACAGGATCAAATGTATACTTAATATTGATTAAAAACAGTGGTACGATATTAGAAAGTTTCACAAATTTTCTGACAGTTTTTAGCATTATGTCATTATCTGTGCTGTCTCTGATTCAAAGTTCGGCAACCATGGCTATCCGTCCCACACAATCTTGAGCTTGACTCAACAAACAGTGCTGTCCACTCCATTCCTTCAGGTCCTCTGTCTCAATTCATCTGGTCTTTCTTCTTGTATCATTCTAATATCTGTGTCGTGTCCTGTGCTGTAGACCCTCTTAGGATGTGTCCAGCATACGTATTGACACTAAGAAATGCTGCAGAGAAAAGATTTCCAGCTCTCCTCTGGTGATTTTGTCACTAACGACGAAATAAACATTACATATGCTGCCATTATTACGAGCAAAGAAAAAAATGTCACCACAGGATAAGGCACAAATTGTTTCGTGGAGATGATGGCAGTGAATCAGATTTCTCTTCTATGGCATATGTATTCAACCCATGGCCTGCAGGATAATCACTCAAGTGGCCCACTCTCCTAAAGGTTAAGCACCCTTGTCTACAAGATTACTTTTTAAAAGCAAACATTTCATGTATGCAATGGGGTAAATAAACACTATTACTGAATTGGGGGCTCAGAAAATCCAGATGAAATTTTTGAATTGAAAAGAAACTGGCAAAATCAACATGTGGTATGCACTTCCATGTAATATGGTTATTTAGGCAATTTTTTCGCGAGACATCAATGACAGCAAACATTCAATTTTATGTGATATGCTAACTGCAACATTTACAGTCCAATATCTTCTAGCATGGCAGACCTCTCAGCACTGGGGGATGCAGTGCAGTCTTAACACAAGCCTTCCCCTCCCTAGCATGGCCTATTGGCCTCACATGCAGAGGCCTCTTCAAAATGAGATCTGGTTGAAATTTTCACGAGGAAATCTTTTAAGTGTAATGCTTGAATATTTGTACCATTGTAGATCTGAGGCTAGACTTTATTATTTTACGATATAAGTCATGCATCCGTTATTAGTCATGGCAAGATTTTTTTCAAAAGGGAGGAGACAGCTCATACTTGTATCTCAAAGTTGGCTTTCCAACTTCAGCTGACCATCACTGTGCTGCCAGAAGGGTTTGTTCCTGGATCCTCATGGTAAAAGCAGAGTCGTGCAATAAAGTCTAGCCACAGAAAGCAACAAATCTAAAAGGGTACAGATATTCAAGCATTACACTTCTCATAATTTGAAGAATAAATGGCAGCACTTAACTCAAGTAGAACACTGAGAATGTAGGCACATATGCACATTTTTGATGCAATTCATTCAGTCGTGAACAGCCCACAGCAATGGAGCAGAGTTGTATTCAGTTTGAAAAAAAACATTTACAGATGCTATGGTCATATAGCAAAACATGCACTTACATGTAGAATCATTTTCAAGATGAAGGCAGAGGCAAAGCCTAATGAGAAGAGAACAACATAATCAATGTGCGAAAACATGAGTCCAGCTCGTTTCTTCATCAGACTCTTCATGAACTTCCGTTTGGATTCTGAATATGGTGGATAACGAGGCCTGGAAGTAAACAATCAGAGAATTCAATTGTGTTATGAACTAACATTATAAAGGGAGGGCAGGACTCTTCAAACATTTTCAAACCAAAAAAATTAGATTAAAAGATAAATCATTGAAATAAAAACTTACTCGCCAAGTTTCTCCCCAAGCAATGAGTAATTTCTAACCAATACAGCTTTATTATGAGAGAACGTGTCAAACGAGTATTTTCCGTGGTACTGGCCCATGCCACTTTTACCTACTCCACCGAAAGGCAAGGAATCAACTAAAAGAAATATTCAAAGAAACAGAATTTATCATTGTTACATTGAGAAATATTACAGATTAGTGAAAATTTCAACAAAGCATATATAACAAAAAAAAAAAGAAGCTAATGATAATGAAGAAAAAAGCAGCTTAGATAACATTTCTATAAGAAAAAGTTTCTTTGTAGAACAGTATGTACAAAGGTTTTTAACAGCTGGCTGATGCAAAGATATATTTTGATATATTTCCCCACAGGGGCAGTTGAATTTTCTCTTTCCAAAATATATCTTCGCATCAGCCAGCTGTTAAAAACTTTTGTATGGATAGTGGACAGTGACATCATCCTTGGATAAGTAGTCATCTGGCGTAATTCTCAGCAATTGTGAGCTTTGGCCCGAGTTAGGTCCGACCGTCCATGTATGGTCCTGTTCAGTGCACACGCGCTTCAAGGAAAGATAGAGATATTTGCTGCCTTTAGTCTAGGGCATTCACCCGGAATGTGAAAGGACGGGAGTTTGATTTCCCATGGGGCAGTTGAATTCTCTTTTCAAAACATCTTCGCATCAGCCAGCTGTTAAAAAAACTTTGGATAGTGGAGAGTGACATCCTCGGAAAACAGTACGTCTCTAAAAGGTTTACAGTGTCGGAAATTCAAATCAAAAATAGAAATGTGCTATAAGTAAGACACTTAAATTAGGCACATTATTGAATAACTAAACTGATATACACCATAGTTATATGTAACATATTATAGTCAACACAAAAATTACTAAGTATAGGCAACAAATTTTTCTTCCTTATTTTGGAAATGACAGCATGATAATATTCTGCAATGGTGTTTGAGGCTTAATGAATGCTTTGAAATTCAAATGCGAGCCGAAGGAATGGAGACTTTTTGAAGATGCCCCGGAATATATTCTAAAGAAGTTCTTCATATGGGAAATGTAATTTCTTCTATCCCAGTTGCTTATACAAATATAACTGAAGAGTCAATATATATATATATTTTTAAATACACGATCAAATTGGTGAAATACAATGAGCGCAAATGGGAAAATATGTAGTGATTTGTAAGTATTTTCTATGATATTAGGTTTGCAACAAGACCACATGAAAATTTGGATGCTTTCTATGCAAGTAGAATAGCCGTGACAGAAATCCCATTCCAAAAGAAAGATTTTTGCCCCATCATAAATGGAAAGGGGAAAAAATATGCACAATGAGAAATTGGTAGCCAGTGACAATATCCTGTTGTCTTTTTTTACATCAAAAAATCTAGGTCTAATAAAATAGTTTGTCAAAGCCATTGACAAAAGGGGGGGGGGGTTAATCCATCTGGGAAAGGGTACTATGTACTTTCAAAAAAGTTTCCTTGACTTTCAGCTGAAGAAATAAAAAGAAAAGATTGAGGTTCCCCAAATTAAAGAACTTGAGAAAGACAGATTTTGAACAATGCCTGGAACCAAAAAGAAAAAAGTGCATGGATTTGTAATGTACTAAGAATGTAACTAAACACTTTCTAGGAAAGAAAAGAGCTAACAACTATGAAGAATTGGTTCAACAGCTGATAAATGCATACAGGGATTCAGGTTGCAACATGTCCTGTACATTTCCTAGATTCACATCTGCATTATTTTCCTGAGAACTGCAGGGATGTTTCAGACGAATATGACGTAAAGGTTTCATTTAAGACAATGACAATAGAAAAGCATATTTAGGAAAATAGATGAATGCACATTCAAGAGTGATCACAAAGGATAAAAATAAGCTTTATAAATTCTTGGAGAAAAACAAATTTGTTGATATTTTCTATTTATAAATAAGTTGTGAAATGTGAAAATTCATAGGCCTGCATTTACTTTTATTCTGTTTGGAGCATTCCAATACAATTCTAAAAGTGAATAGAGTAGTGAATATTACATATTTTGCCCACATAGATAAACAGCGTGGGAAAAAGTAAAAAAAATAAATTAAAATTGCTTATAATGAAAACTGTGCCTGACAAAGAAACATTTGAATTCAGGAGGTAGATTTCCATAAGAATTGTGACTGTCACCCCTAGAATAAAGAAAGATTTCCATCTTTATTTGTTGAACAGTAATATAAAATGATTGCTGAATTAAATATAGAATCTTGACACCTTCATGTCCTATTTGCCAGTCAAAGTTAAAAATTGTGCAACACAGAATAGGTGGGGGGGGGGGGGAAGGGGAATCATTATTTGGGGAAAACCATTATATTAAGGAAGCTTAGATAGACTGTGAAACTGGTACACTAGCTATTTTTTCCAAGAACAGAGGAGCTACCAGAAGTGAAGGGTTACAGATATGTTCTACAAAGAAATCCTGTAGAGCCCGCAATGTGTATGTGTGCCTGTGGAACATTACGTTCATGTTATGTATCCCAGATGGCAATATTAGTTCTGTAGAAGAATTTCTTCATGGAACCTGTCAGTAATAGTTTTTACTAGCAGCTCCTTGCTTCACGAAAGCTGCGAGTGATGCCACCAGTTTCTTATAATCTGCCATCTCTAATATAACATCTGCTGTATTATAGTTAAATGAAAAATATAAAAAAGGCATTGCAATGTAAATAAAAGGCTACATGTTCAATAAATATGGAGAAACAGAATACTTGCCCAGTACTTCAAAACATAAGCAAAGATAACACACATAACATAATAAATAAGATCAAAATACCTGATAGATTAACAATAGAATCGTTTACACAAACACTGCCACTTGACGTATTGTCTAATATCTTCCTAACGACATCATTCTTCTTCGAGAATATGTTCAGTGTGAGTGGCTTCTCTCTTCAATAAGAAATCACCAGATATGTGAAAGAAATGAAAAAGGTAGAAATTTATTGAAAACAATGCACGCTTCACCGAAACTGAATTACTTTCACAACTTTGGTAAACAATTTCAGACTTGCAAAAAAAAAATTAAAACACGTATATTTGCAAGTTGAAATTCAAAATACAGCAAGTGATATAATGGTATAGGCAATTTGCCAGTGATTGTCAAAGAGTTAATGAAGATATAAAAAAATAATTTGATTATAGAAAGTGGGAAATTATAATATGGGGGAGCAGTGTTCTGCCCTTGTGAATAGATCAAGAAATGAAAATGAATTGAACTGTGATGCGCAAAGGAAAAACAGGATGGTGGAAACAGAAATTCTGGACAAAGCTACAGAAATGCTACTTCACTACACCTAAATTCTGGCCATATCGCTATACTGCAATTTACTACTAATGAAGGCACCATTTATCAGTGCTTCCCTCAAGCTCATTAGGAAAAATCGTATCTACATTCTTCCCCCAGATTGAACCTGGGACCCGAAGGCAATCTTCGTGGCGACAGACAAGAATCTTACCACCACACCACTTAAGTGATTTAAATGATAATGGATGACTTGAAATGATACTGGATAAGGAGAATTACAATCAACAATGTAATCTCTGCGTAGATCAGTTATGGTTTCTACCTACCAACCCCTACATTTGTATTATTATTCAGTTTTCCTTATGTTTAAAATAGCAAAAAAACGTTTAATGTTTGTCTCGACAACCATACTTGCTATTTATGATGTCCACAGCTTCATCAGGACCATCAACAGTGATGATGGGCAAAAGAGGACCAAATATCTGAATAAAAATAATGCAATGTTAAATGAAAGTCTATTTGTTTGCAAATTAAATTACATCAGAAGCAAATGAAAAAATACACAGTAAGAAAGATGCCACCACAAGGTAGCCAGATGTCCTGGCTTTCAGGTTTCATCTCACTTACAAGTAATTTTGGCCATAGCTGTGCAGCTTGTCACTCTGAGAAAAATTTTCCCCACATGTCCTAGTTCTATTTAAAAAAAAAAGATTTGTCCAGGCATCTCTCAGATCTGGCCACTCTATATCAGCATCATTGCATTGAATGTCTACCTTGACATATGAATTTGCTGTACAGGACTTATTTCAGAATATATTAAAAAATACTTGGGAATGAGAAAATTTAATTAAGAAATGCAAGAAACCCTAATAACTGTCCTAAAAGCAACAGCATTCATAATTTTTTTTGTATGGCTGCATAATGTTTGTTAAGTGAACTAAATGTGATCCACAAGTAAAATTCTATAAAAAAAACATTGATCCACAAAGCAAAAGTACATCAGTTTGTGATTTGCAAACAATAGCCATCCCACATATTTGGCCCGCAAAGCTTGTGTACCTTACATGATAATGGATGACTTGCAGAAATGATACTGGATAAGGAGAATTACAATCAACAATGTAATGTGTCTGTAGATCAGTTATGGTTTCTACCTACCAACCCCTGCATTTGTATTATGCTGCACATCTGCTTAATGACAGGGTTCTCTATACGAAAACAAAGTACCTATCATTATCAACCAAAGTGCAATTTTAATTGTGCATATGGTTAATCACATATCTAAGTGTTTTATAGGATAATCGTATCTACAGCAGGGGTGGCCAACAGCTGGCTAGTGGGGGGAATTTCGTGCAGCCCCAGACAAGGCAAAAACACTGTGCATTAAATTAAATTTGTGATCATTTGATCTCTATTGGTTCCAACAGCAGATTTCCTGATTAATGAACTACACATATTCATTAATTCTGGTGACAAAAATCATTTACAATGTTTTCACCATATAACCTGAGAGAAAACAATTGATCAAAGTTTGGGCAAAAGTTGGCATACCTTGTCTCGATAATAAAAAAACTCCTTTTGAAGTCTACTGGTGCATATTCATCGTAATAACCCATGCTGCCACACAAAGCGCTGTTATATTAAGGGTACCAAATCAGAGGAAGGGAAGTAAAATTTTACCTTTAAAATTTAAACAATGAATGTGGTGGATGGAATAATTTGCAGAAGAAATTAATTTCAGATGCATTGATCTAGCTAAAAATGCAATCATATAAACATTAAGTGTCCATTTATAAAGTGGAGGAGAACAAAGCCCAGTTGAACGACTTAATTGCCCGTGTTTCTCCATATTACTTATGGCATATACAGATATGTTTACCGAGTCATTTTACTGGTACAGCTTACATGCCAGAAGGTGCAGCCTATGACGCTGCAGCTGACTATTATGTTGGCCTTCAGAGAAATTGACCCCCGGTCTACAGAGACTAGGCATTTAATCCCTGGAGATTTACATTATGAATATGTTTGAGAATTTGCAATACATGTAATACAGAAAATACTTATATTAATTGAAATTTGATTTTTTTTTTAAAGTTCCAAAATTTTCAGAAATAGTCTCAAACATTTAACACATTTCATAAACAAATATTAGTCCGTGGAATGGATGTGAAAGCGGTAAAAAACACCTGGTGTAAAAAAAATATATTGTTTATAAGAATTATTAAATAAAAACAAATGACAATTTTACCTCTTCTTGCATGATTGCATCATCAGGTTCAACATCAATAATAACTGTGGGTGCAATGTACCTAGTTTTCTCATCTGTGTCACCACCAATAACTATTTTGCCACATTTCATCAGGTCTTTGACACGACTGTAAAAATAAGCAATCAAAATAACAGCAAGGATTATATTTAAAAAAAACCACCAAGCTTTATATATATATATTTAGCTGCTTTCTATTTATATCCCAGTTTCTGAAAACCCACTCTGCTTTCAATATTTCTTCATTAATAGATTTAAAATTTGCTGAGATGTCTTCCTCCTGGATGTCGCCAGCCCATTTTCCAAATTTTAAAATTATATTTTGTTTGGGATAAAAATATATATTGAAAGAAATTTCTGAGACTAGTCTACTTTTATATTCCACTTTTTTCAGAATTTTAAATATTTTTTATCAATAGTTTATAGCTAAATGAATTTTTCCACCTTTTTTCCTCCCATTTGGAAAATATTGGCTGAAGTCCAAAAATACAAGTTGTCTACTAGTAAAGATTTAGCTGTTTGCACATCCGCAAGTTGAATCTCCAGGTGGGACTTTATATCAAAAATATTTAAATTGTTCAAGTGAAAAAAACAAAAAACGAAAATGAGCAGAATTTTAATAACTTATCATGTTTCTTTAACATTTTTCATGGATAAGTTTCTACAAATAAAGTGAAAGGAAGATGTCGATTACGAAGCAGTGATAGTGTCCTGTTCCAAAATAATAAAAATACCAAAAACAGAAACTTTCATTGATTTCAATAGAAAGGTTCACAGAAAATCAAGCCCAAACTCAAAAGATTACTTTAAAAAAATGTTCGTCATAGCTAAGTAAATACCTGATATGGTCAAGTTGAAGAAAATAAGAAAACTGATTTGAATTTTTGAAAGTCATGAAAAAAAAAAAAATGGTCCTCCTCTCCAAACGGCGAACACTGCCACTAAAGTTGGCATCTATGTATTAGTTAAATCACTGTCAAATTGATCAGAAAGAAACACCTTTAAGTTTGTAAAAAGATATAAAGTCGGGATGGATGGAAAAAACTGCTTGATAAAAATTTGTTCGGTGCGTTCAATATTTTAGTTGAATTCTGGTGAAATTGTCATTTCCTTGCTGACTGAAGAATGATTTTTTTTCAGATGACTTCATTCTTTGCTTGTCAAACCAGAGCAGAAACTTTTAGATTTCAGTGAAGAAATAAAGTTACTTTATCAACACATGCAGACAGCATGGTAGACATCTTACTAGTTTTATGGTATTGGTGTGCACCAATTGGCCACACAAACCTTCCCATGCACATTGTAAATGGCTTTATTGTCTCCTTTACTAAATAAAGAACAGATTCCTTCTCCCCCTTTGATGTTTGTCTCTAAAGAAGAGCTGAGAATTAAATAAAGGGAAGTCAAATCTTGTAATTGTGGTTTTGGGTGATGAGAAATAAAAATTAAGATAAATTTTCCCTCTATCGAAAAAAGGTTTTTTTATTCATTAATTAGAGAGGTTTCTAGAAATTTCAGAAAAAAATTTCCAACTAAAAAATTTCGACACCAAATTAGTCAAAGGGCTTGACAAATCCCAGGGGTTAGTTTGCCATATCAAATAAAAAAATTAGAACTGGCACTTAAAATTTTCCCATAGGCGATTTTATTAAATTTGTATCAGAGGACACAATTTGTTTATAATTTATGTTAGTGACCTTTTCAGTGTTGAGAGACATGCTAAGTCTTGAGATAGTTTAAAAAAATATTTTTGAAAGTTGTTCTGAAGAATATATATTTGACTTTGATGAAATTTGACTGGTGTTGAAATTTTTTTGATTTGTCAAACGCTAGGTTAACATCTTAGATTGAACACAACTCAATTGCAAAAAAAAAAGTCTGATCAAAATAAATAGAAGTTGACTATCACAAAAATTATTGCATAAATTATATCCATAATAAAGCTTCATATTTACTTTGACTAATGCAAAAAAAATCCTCACTTGAAATGTTTTTCGTTTATTATTCTACCAAGATCTGGAGACTTCTGTGGGTCATCTCCATAATATAATTTCAGGACCCTCTCTAAAGCAGGTACCAGCTTCTCTCGCGTTACTTTAGTGCACAACACATAATCTGGAGCAACACACGTCTGACCAGCATTGATGCATTTGCCCCATAGGAGTCTCTTACAAGCGATGTCCATATTCACAGAGGTATCAATATACACAGGGCTAGGAAAAAAAAATTTCAACGAAATAAACATAACTAATATTTAATAGATTTAACATTCAAACATCCTCCACTGTTATTACATTTTTACAAAGAATGAAAAAAAGTTCAAAAAGAAATAGAAAAGAATTTAAAGGATCATGCCATAGTTTGATTTTTTATGGTTGATAGGAGGTTCCCACAATTACCTTTTTCCACCCAACTCCAATGTCACAGGCGTCAGATATTCGTTCGCAGCATCACGGACAATCTTGCCTACAGTTGTGGAACCAGTGTAAAAAATGTAATCAAACCTCTCTTTCAACAGCTCTCCAGTCTCTTTCGGACCTCCAGTAACAACATGGAAACAACTCTAAAAACCCAATGGATAAGAAATTTTTTATGGTTATCGGTTATGTTTTATAGTCAAAAAACAGTATTCATTACATATTAAGCAACAAAAACCTGATCAAAAGCAGCTAAACTGAGGATTTTTTTTACGAGATATTTTATGGTTTAGTAATAGCAGCTAAACAGTTTTTTTTTTTAATGTTTTACCAAGATGTTGGTGTACTAACCCCTCACAAGAAAAAGGGAACACATTTTGTAGTCACTGTTTTATATCTGCCAGGTGAAAGCTAAAGACCAATTTAAGACTATAAAAAGGGGCATGTGACAGACTAAGCTTTATACAGCAAAGTCGGTTATGGCAAGTATGGCTTATAAGGAAAAACTTGCTATTATGAGTAATTCACAAGTGATTGTGTCAAAGGGATGTTAAAGATAAAAAACTAAGTACATTTTTTTTTATAAATGGAAATCAAAAACACATTTTCGCTATAATGACAAGATTCTCAAAAATGAAAAAAAAAAAAAAAAAAATATGTATGTCTTAAAAAAACGGGAAACATGGAGTGGAATTCTTTAAATCCCTTCACCTATTCACATGTGTTTATAAACGGGACATGTCAGTACCTTGCCCATTAGATAACAAGACCACATACTGTAAAAAGCACAACTGCCTGGATACCAAGTGAAGATGAAAATACAGAAAGGAAATTCACATTCCTCTGCGGGGGGAAAAAAAAAATAGAATTTGTCTCTCACTGTGAGCGAGTGCTTTATGCTCTACTATTAAAGCTACAGAGGACAGCCATTGTTTTTCCAAGACATTTGGTTTGAAGGTTGGCGATTTGATTTCCCACAGAGGAATGTAAATTTTCTTTCGTAACTTTCAAAAATTGGCTTGGTACCCAGGCAATTGTACTTTATATAATTAGTTGAGAGGTTTATCATTTTGTGTTGCATATTTTACATCTCATCTAGTGATCTATCTGTATAGGAGGTAGAAAAACATTTTTTCAATGAATACTCTAGTTGCAGAAACTGCTACATTCTGCAAAGTGCCAAAGTTTTGTTATACAATCAACATTGTGTATTCATAAACAGTTAACTGTACGTGCATGTTTCAGCAAAATTAGTTCAAATTAAAGGAAAAAAGAAAGGTAATTTTATATAGTTTGTCCCCCCCCCCCCCACCACATGTTTCTACAGTGCAAAAAACTAAAATTGGTTTAACAAAAAGTCTATTGTAACGACAATTTTCCGATTCACTGATTGTGAACTCTGTTGTTATAACTATTTTTATTATATTTTTAGTGGTAATGTCACAAGATTGTCTTTTCCAAGTTTTCATATTTTATGGAACCTACGTTGGAATCTACACGTTGATAACATTCTCTCACCACAAATAGGCCCAAATATTTTCTTCCTTCGCTGCAACCTTAAACATTTTATTCACAATGTAGTCCAACTCCTGTTACCAAACTTGCATTATTCCTGTACTCTTCTATGTACCTAAAATTTGAGACCCTTATACCTTAGTTAAATCGATAAGCTAGAATAAATTCAAAATAAATTCACCCGGTCTATCCACACGACTTGATCCTCCTCTATCTTTTCCAGAATTTAAACACAAACTTAAATCTTCACCTTCTTGTTGCTCAGTCTTACTTTCAAGTCACAGCAGTGGTGGTCGGCTGAAGTTGGTTTTCTGTGGTTCCCAACTATGAGGTGCAAATGCGAGCCAATCTCCCCATTAAAAAAGTCTCGCCGCAGAGAGCAACAGGCTTACAACAGTATAATTATTCATTCATTACACTTCACTCACTACAAGTTGAGAAAAACTCATAGTTTAAAAGAACTGATTGTTTCTGTGTAATGCTGCCATCTGCAAACTTTATAGAAGGTTCACTATACGTACACACACACTGCAACATGCACCAATTTGTTAGACGTTCCGCAGAGGAATATGGACGAGGTGCATGTCTGGTTTAGTAGTAGTCTTACTTCAAAGTATATTTTCTATGGTTCCCAACTTCGAGGTGCAAATGCGAGCCAATCTCCCCATTAAAAATTCTCGCCACAGAGCAACAGGCATACAAACACATAGCTGCCAACTTTTGAAAATGAAAATTCGGGAGATTTTTGCGCAAACCCGTATTTTATGCTAAAACCACTCCCTAATAAATACAATAGGGATTTTTCCAAATAAAATAGGGATTTTTCAAACATAAAAGTTAAAGCATAGGGAATAAAATCCCTACTGAAGTCAAATTAAAATAGGGATTTTACACACATGGAAGTTAAACCCTTGGGAATAAAATTCCTACGCAAAAAACAAGTGAAATTGGGGACCAAAACTTCAATGATGTAAAAATAAATATTGTGTTCAGTCAGAAACGCTGTGAGCAAACATTTTGCGCGAATGACCCCAAAATCATCGGAAGATGAAGGAAAACACCGTCAATTTTTGAAGAACACTGACTTTTTGTGACACTTGCTTGATGTTTTTTTTCCGTTTCACGAGTGATGATGGCAGTCTTTCCATGACCGATGTTTATGTCCGTAGCACAACTTGTACAAAAAGGAAAAGTCGGCCCTCTTCTGGAACATTTGATGAAAGGAAATTCATCGGAATAAGTATCTTTAAAATTGATTAAATATGTTTTTGCTTATTATTCATGCTTTGTTATATCGCACGTACGTAACTTCAACAAAAGAAATTTTGACCATATGAGCGTCACTATAATCTTCAATTATTATCCAGGACTATTGGCTGCTAAGCCATTCCCCTGCACGATAAGACAAACAACTTCCTTGTTACCATCAGAGGGTTTGTAAAACTTCCTTAAAAAGGGAATTTCCCCATTTACGACGTGTGACGTCATTTTGAAAGGGGAAAAAAAAGAGGCTTCATGCCCCACAAGAAATTCCTTAGGGATTGTTTTCATAAGCGGGGATTTTTTTAATGAAGTAGGGAATTTTTAGGGATTTTTGTGATTTTTGTAAAAATTCGGGAGATTTAAGAACTTTTCGGGAGGTCGAGCGATGAAGCTAAAATTCGGGAGATTCCCGAAAAATTCGGTAGACTTGGCAGCTATGCAAACAGTACACTTATTTGGCCATTAAACTTTTGAATTATAGATGGCAGCACTGAAAAATCACACACAACACTAGATATGCACTCACACCAGCAGGTACACATACTTACACTTCTGGTAATAAATTGCCCATGGACACGAGTTGTGTGCTCGGTAAGAAGAAAAGTCTTATTTCTTCAATTAAAACTATATATACACCAAAACCCTGATAAAGCTACTATATAAAATTCTCTGCGGACATCTAAAATCAGGTACTTCTGGTATTTAATCTAAGCCAACATATTTCTTTAGCAGAGTAACAATGCACAAAAATTAAACCCTATCTACATTTCTACCGACTGCTTTAAATAGTTTCTGTCAATATTATAGAACTGACTGGAATAAATTTCCCTTCTACTGTCATTGATTCACCCACACAACCAATGAATTTTTTAAAAATTTGTTAAAATAGCATCTCTGCTATCATATATGCATTCTCTTGTAGCATAGCAGCCAACAATATTGTATAAATATGTGCATTTTTGTGTGTATTAATACTTGAGTAAATCAAAGTAGATAAAAATAACTAAACAAGACTTATGTAATATTAGACTAAAGCTGGCATTACATTATAAAAAGTTTGGAAAAGTTATTTTAGAAAACTTGAAAAATGCAACCTATTGGTTACATTGAAGCAAATGTAACCAATGCTCTTATTGGTTGTTTTTTCAAGTTTTGTAAAAGGTATTTTAACAAACTTGTGTAGTGTAATCCTGACCTTATAAACAGGGCTTGGCAAATTGAAAAAGCAAATAAATTTTGTGTTTATCCTTAAACTTCAATTTGGGAGCCAATACAAATTTTCTAGTTGCCATGGCGACCTGGTGCATGGGATTTGTCAAGTCCCACTTACAAACTAAATCCTGAAAACAACGAAAAACATTACAATAGCACTAATAAAAAATAATAAAAACGATATAGATATAACTTACACTGTCCAAATATTTCGGAATGAGTTTCTGCATAGCTTCAGCAGTCTTTGGCGAGATCTCTGATGGTTTCAAGATGGCACAGTTCCCTGCAGCAATCGCCCCTACCAATGGCGCTAGTGACAGCTGTAAAGGATAGTTCCAAGCACCAATGACAAGTACAACTCCATATGGCTCTGGCTTTATGAACAGATCGTCGAGTGTGGTAATGAAGCTCTTTTCACACTGCAATAGGAAAATGTGAATGAAAGTAACCTTAAACTTAAATATTCATTTCACTGTTTATAATTTTATTCAGTGCTAAACCATTGATACTTTCACAGAAGTGCTGAAAAGTGACCTTTTAAACTTTTAGTGCCCTCCCCCTTAATCTGAAAATGGCAGATTAAACAGATCTATTGGATCTAACTCTTGCCTAACACAGAGATATGCACTGTCATTAAATGTTATAAAATAAATTATGTTTAAACAATAGTACCCAATTAACCGCATAAACCAAAATCTTCACTAATCTGAATAGGTCTAGATTCCTATTAGTATAGATTAACAGTGTTCTATTGAAATCTAACCCCCGATTTAACACCAGAAATTTTCAGTGAATGATTTTTTTTAATATATAAGGAATACATGGGTTCAACCACGATTGAATATAATGCCGAACTCGTAGCACTAAAATTGTGAGAAATAAATGGTGCCATTGAATCTGGCCTTGACAGAATTTCACATGGCATTGATAACAAAATACAAATTAAACATACGTTTTGAGATTTGGCCCATTTCTTTAAATTGTGCTTCATGCACCTGATATCATTGAGCGTGAATTCAATTTCAAACAGGACTGCTTCTTGCTCAGGCTATAATGAAATAAATAAAAAAAACAATTACTATAATTGCATAATCACTCGACAAGAATTTATGCGTATTTAAATATCTCCAGTACAAAGGAAATAATTTTACTTTTTTCAAATCTTCCATCACCGCAGATTTCAGAGCATCTGCGTTTTCCGTACACATCATATACAGCTTGTTCAGTTGGTCTATTCTAAAATCCAGGTTCCTGGTGATGCCACTTTTGAAGGCAGACCTAGCAGTTTGAACCACCTGAACAAAAAAGAAAGCATATTAGTTTGGTCCGTTATATAAGGCATGCTAAACTAATTACAGTCCCAGATCTGACACTGCAGAGCATAAATATCTCAGTGTGGGAGATATATTAGAGATGAATTATATTAAATGTAATGTGAGAGAACTCTCAAGTTTTTTTACAAGTCTTAAACTACTTTTGAATGCAACCAAACTGTCTCAAGATCAAGCAAAAGATCCTCTGATATTTCAAATTCTATCGCTATTTGTCACAATGGCACGACATATAAAATTCAGTTCTTTTTAAATCATGAAATTCTTTACTTTGTATGCCCAGATAGTTTGAAATAAATTTTCACACTGTTTAATCATAAAAAACGTGTCCCTACAGGTACATAATTCGACAGACTCCACACCCCTTACGAATTGGATTTGCCCTTCCAATTCATGCTCATCACTTTTTAATAGTTGAGATTGCAATAGTTATCTTCATAGTATACCCATGGGCGGAGATACACCCATGGGTATCATATCAAAGGTGAAGTCAACAGATCTAATGCATATATGTATAGATGAATCGACATCATCTTGCCCCCCCCCAGCAATAATGACCGTGCCCCACCCAGACTTCCAAATCTATCTCCGCCTATGAGTATACCAAGTAAAAAAGGTGACATCATACATTAATTTTATTGAAATTAAATCCAATAATAGTTTAGGAAGCCTATGTGCCAATAACTTGACACATTTTCAATATGTCTCAAAAGTTTTTCTCGGTATAAGTTATGGATAAATATAGTGGTTAAAAATTTTAGTGGCCATAATTGATCAGGATGAAGATGGTGAAAACTCAAAGTTCCCCCCTCCCCCACCAGGAGGAAAAACTAATTTTGGCCTGCATTAAAAATTGGGGAATCATACTGACAAAAGTACTTTGAAGCCAAATTTAACATTGCATGCAAAAAATTCCCTTTCTTCAGCGGCAAATAGACCTATATATACACTGAATCTACCAGAGACAGTACGATTACAATAATTAAATGCGTTTGAAAATAGGCCACTGTTGGGATGTATTAATAGTAAAACCTTCTCCAATCGAAAAAAAATCTTGATCCTGTGATTTCAATACCAAAATACACATTAAAAACCTGGATTAAACGGAACCTGTTCAATACAGAAACGAAAAGGTAAATTCTTCCTTCTTAACTGAAAATTTCACACAAACACTTTGCCTGTTTCATGACCAATAGACTGAAGGATCGTACAAAATGTTAAAGTGGTCAATCAAAATTTTTTTAAACAATCATTGCTTGCCAATGCGAGCTTTATTTCACCCACAACTCTTACATTAGCAAAAACCGTTTCTACACTTGATGCTGTGGATTTAAAAAAGCTGTATGCAACGGAAGTTTTCTGAAATTGTAACAAAATTTTTCGGAAAAGCTGGCTTTTTTAGGGGAGAAATCAGTGCGAGGGTTGGATTTTGAAATGATATGCAAGACTTACAAAATTTATACAAGCTGCTTTCAATGATCGTGTTGCAGAGTGAGACCGGACTTTGACGGAGGCGAAATGGACGATTGCCGACCGGCAAGATATAGGGGTAACAAAATTTTAATGACCGGGACAGAAAAATTATGTTGGCCTTCCAAATCACAAAAATCCTAGTTACAGTCCTGGTACTGAAAATTACATGAACGTAGAAAACAATACGTAAACTGAACCAGACATGACAGATATTGACACCCTCATTGAAAATTTTAGAAAAAGTCAAAGAATGTAAATATCGTCAATTCAGATGAACAGTGTGGAGTGAAGTTTTATACAGAGATGTCAAAAATCCAAATGCAATAAAACTCCTAACCCTTTAAACAATTATAATGTGGATCGGGAAAATTTTTAATAACTGCTACACTTAAATTGCAAAACCTTCACAAATTGCAACCTATTTTTAAGAAACTATCCAAGCCCCCACCCGATTTAGAGCTGATAACTGCTTCCCCCTCTAAACAAGACAATTTACTCTGCTCATCAGCCTACGATACAAAACATCTGCCTAGTGTTTGCCAATATCCATCTGGATGCGTGATTTACACAAAATTAAAATTTTTCTCCAACTTTCATTGAGGAATGAAAATACAAGTTTTTCTAAAATTGCCCCTTAAAATTCTGGAGAATGAAAATACTTCTCGAATTTTTTTTGGATAACACTACATCTGTCTTGACGTGTGTGGATTTCTATAGGAAGAGATTATTTGGCGAAAAAATCATCTTTGTATTATATTTACCGAGCATATATTTCATTACAGTGTTGAAAGAAGGGGGGGGGAGGGGGGAAACAGCTATTTTTTCTGCTCCTTCCCTTATCTAACCTTGAACAAGAGCAGACTGCCAACTGGCAGTTGAATGACTAGAGTGGGGATGGGAAACATATTTTAGAGTAAAAACTTCAACACATTTTCAGAAGCTGGGATATTTTGGGATGGCCGAAATAAAAGATCAATTTCGACGAGATATCTCGGGATTGCAGCTGAAAGGGTAAAACGGACATCGCTCAAAAAGTCACTATATTTTACGGCGAAGTCATAATCTCCCCTTGTACAATAAAAATACGCATTTCAAACCCCTCATTAACTGTCACCCAGCCCTTCTTTTAAGGACAATTTTTCATCCCACCGGCCGATCCGCAGGAGGTTTTACTGTATTCAGTAGAATAAATATACATTACTTTAATTTATTTAAATTACTTTACTTTCAATTAACTTATTTTATTTCAATTGCATACGAGATCGTTACATAATTTTACACATTATGTCACTTTATGAATGTTTAGTGAGCAGAAGCTTGTGTTCAACGGGAAAAAAATCTTGTTCCCTTGAAGACAGGTTTTACTGTATTAGATCTAAGCCACCACAGATTTAAAAAATATATTCTAAAAGTTTCAAGGTATGAATGTTTTGATTAAAAAACCCACTTACACACTACACCATTTGTATATCACATAGCTGCCAACTTTGAAGAATTAAGGTTTTCGTGAGCTTCCAAATTATGCATGAAAAAAATATATAAAGGGATTTTTGAAAAACAAATTGGGATTTGATTTTGGGGTTTTTAATTAATAAAAGCAAAATTGTAACGATATCTTCCCTTTGCAAAAGCGTGCCATCGTGCAAGCTACCACATCGATTAACATTACTACTCTCAAATCATGCCAACAAAGATATCTCCATCGGCTCGGAAACAAGATGACCTTGCCAATTTCCGATACTGAAAGACCAATTCGCACTGGCTGTTTAACAAATTTTGATATTATGCCGAAAATGAAATTTTTTGCTATTTGATGCAATGGTGAAAATTTACATTAAATTTGTGATGTCACTTTAGGGATAAAAACAAAAGCAGAGGTCCCCACCCCAAGTAAAAAGAAATTCTTTAGGAATATTTTTTTTTACCAAAAGTAAAAATTTTTTTCACAATCACTCAAAATTTCAGAGATATAAGAATTTTTCGGGAGTCCAGGAAATAGATTAGAAATTCTGAAGACTTAGCAGCCATGATAGAGCTAAAACAGATATTGGCATTCGACTTTAAATGTGTTCGCTACAGGGATTTATTAGAGCGATTCATGCTTTATTAAGATTTTTCTTTCAAACCATGAACAGCTCTATGCTATCGCCAGAGGCAATTTACTATGATTCTACCTCTGAAGAAATAGAAACTACGTAGACTTTGTCAGAAACGAAAACATTAACAATATAAAGTGGTCTATAGGTATTTATACATCACAAAATATAAATTTTCTTTTATTTCTTTATTGACTTGAATACCGTTACAAAAATTATGTAAATAGTTCCTTGGGTGTCCTTTTATAATTTATTACATTTATTTTTGCCTTTAAATAATCATTAACACATTTCTCTATAAATCTCAATGGCGAACTTCTTAAGTCTAGTGACAACTCCAATGATTTGGCAAAGTCACAGCGTCAAGAAAAGTGTAAAGATCTCTATCAGAATCATGGAGATTGTGGAAGGATTCTTTTGGAAGGTTGGAAAGATTGGAAGGTTTCTTTTGCCTATATAGTACCGCTGCCAGAGCAGAACTATGACAAGTTTTACGTTTTTTTTAGGAATAAGAGATCTCGTCTATTCAAGAAGACACTTTCCTGAAGCTCTGTTTTAGTGTGTATTGTCAAATCGCTGCTTGTGAATACACATAAATAGCTGTAAATAAATCTGTTGTCCTTCGAATTGCTTGCTCCCACGTAATTCTGTTGGGAGAAATCATCTGAAACACTTATAACTGCAATTTAATGCTTTGTATAAAGAGTTCCGAAAAATACACGATTTAATGAATTTGATTAAATAGACCCTTATTTTTGTCTATTAAATCAAGAGTTTGTATTTCAATCAATTTTATGTATATATTCAATTGTTGTATCGTACTATACTTTGATGACAAAATGAAAACAAATGTTTTACAAACCTTTGTAAAATTCATGATGCCATTCTCCATTGCAGTGTTCTTGTTTTGAGAGATTGAAAATTCTGTAAAAAAAATTAGATATTACAAAACAAAAAGCATTTTTGTTACAACAATGAAATAAAACTGCCATAATATCCCCCCTTTCCCATATGAATCTAGGCTAATGTCCAGCCCAGTTCAATGACACCCACGTGGTGTAACAGTAAGATGCTTGTCTTCTACCACAAAGGTTACCGCCAGGGTCCACTGGTTCGATTCATCTGAAGAACATTAAAAACAAGTTTACCTGCAGAGTTCAGGACGACCACTGTGATGGTGCTTTCATTTCACCAACTCCTCAGTAAGAAATTGCCCTATGGCCATATGACCAGAATTGGTGTGCAATACAACAGTGTGTGGTCCAATAGTCATTTGCAAATATTTACATAAAATGTTTGCTTTTCTTTACCCCAACGAAACAGCTCCAGTATAAACTGGCTACACATTGGCTCAATGTTCCACGGCAAATAGTTTCTTCCAGAATATCTCATTGTCGAGACCATTAGGGTTCTTCAACGAACCTGTGGCCAAACAGATTTAAAGATCAGGGAGGAAGACAGCTACTTTTGACTAAGAATGGGGGGCTAGAAGGTCCTGGTTGTTCTCTTCAACCAGGACTTTCCAGCCTCCAACATTTGACCCTCAAAGCAGAATATGCCAAAATCTTCGGCATACGTTACAGAACAGTCAGTGCTGCCTGCAGGACAATCTGGAAGAAAAGGGTAGGAAACACTTAGGGGGGGGGGGATTTTTACCGCAGAACATTTCCAGTCAACCAAGGACTCATTGCAGAACAATACAAAACAATCTGTTTTGGGGACATTTGACGATCATTTCCAATGACAGAGCGGCCACCCTGCTCGCCCACGACCAACCTTGGAAAGTATTGTCCCAATACTTTCCACACAAGCGTTACATCAGCTACATTATATGCTTGAGCCCTCCCAATAACTTCACACCTCCCCAAAGCAGAATATGCCAGAATCTGCGACGTACATTGCAGAACAATCTGGAAGAATTTTTAGAAAAAGTGCAAAAAAAAACACCCATATGGATTTTCACCCATAGAACATTTCCAGTCAGCCAAGGTTTCGTTGCAGGACAATGTTAAACATTCTGCTTTGGGGTTCACAACTATACCTCCTCCTAAACTTCATCAGCAAAAATAACATCAACAGTAACATTAGATAAATTTTGAAATTCTTGACTACACACTTAATTTCCATTGAAAATTCAATACCTTTACACCTATAACACAAATTTCATAACACACACACACACACACAGCTTTATTACAAATAAATATTTACCGCAATCACATGAACCCATAAAAAACTTCCTATTCAGTAACTACCACATGGTTTAGCCTCTTTTGAACTCTCAATTTTTTTATTTTAATTGAGAGAATGGGTTTATAATAAACATCAAGTTTACACATTTAGTACATTGACAGTCAAGGCCATTGACATTCATTTCCTTCCTCGAGACATCACCACTTGGATTAAGGTGAATGTCACGCACGCACACACATCCTCGTAGACACTTTATTTTCCCTCCACGAAAATAATCACCTAATTAGATCAAACCTATAAAAAGAAATAAATAAACCATTCAATGCAAAAACTCTCAAAATAAAACGTTCACCAACTTACCCAACACAACGTCACCCCCAAATAGAAAAACAAAAAAGCTCTCCAACCAACGTCAAATTATAATAGTATTTCGAATTATTATAAAAAAAAAAAGATAATTATCTCATGTCCGTACCGCAGTTATCGCAAATATTTCCCAAGTGATAATCGCGGTTTTTTTTTATCTCCAAAGATCCAGCGTTTTTTTTTTTTTTAATAGGAAATTATCACGTGACGGACCCCATTGGTGAAAAAAAAAAAAAAATCGTCATCGCATCGTTGTTGTTGTTACGAGCTGATTGATGATGATGATGACCTTTAAAAAGAAATAGTAGAGCTGGTGCTGGGCTTTTCTTTAATGATGGCCGGTTATCACCTGTTTGGCTGGATACGGTCCCCCCCCCTCCCCTCACAGCTGGAGGTGTTGCCATGGTAACGTGGATATAAACTATAGCGCAGCGGTTACCGCCACCCAGGGCCGGACTTACGCAGGTGCGGCCGCACCGGGCCCCGCTAAATTTTTTGGGGCCGCAATAGGGGATAAAATGTTTTGATTACTTTTTGACCTCGAACTTCTTAACAAACGCAATAGCTTTAAAATTCAGTCCAAAATAGAGAACCTCTAAGGTTGAGGGCCCAGGTAGATACAGTCGGTCCCGCTTATAACGTTCCAGCTCACAACAACTTCTTAACAAACGCAATAGCTTTAAAATTCAGTCCAAGATAGAGAACCTCTAATGTTGAGGGCCGGGGTAGATACAGTCGGTCCCGCTTACAACGTTTTCCCGCTTAGTAGGACTTATTTTCGCGGGGGTCCTAACTCTAACAAATTCTCATTAAGATTTCCCGTTTAGAGCGCTTTCTCGCTTACAACGTTTTTTTATGACGATTTTTTTTAAAAACATTATAAGCGGTATCCACCATGTGATCGGTTTTCTAGCCCTGAGAGCCCTAAACCTTCAAGTGCCCGGGGGCGCACTTGCAATTTTTCACTGGGAAGCGAACACTTTTGTCCGTATTTATTGCCAAATGGTATTTTTTTACGACCACGAAGTAGTTTTACAGTCGTTTTTGGACACTAGTGTGAACCTGGTGGACACCAGAGTACCCATGGGGTATTGGAAAACCCCTGTTCAGAGGGGCCGCATTTTTTTTTTTTGCACCGGGGGATGCAAAATACTTAAGCCCGTCCCTGCCACCACTGACAGTTAGTTCCCTTGCCACCAGCAGGACCGTCTTAAGAGCACCCTGTGCCTTGTCAACACCTTCTATAGTAGAACACCTCCGTGCAGAGCTCGTGACGTCACTGAAGTCGCCCAATTCACCTATAGTCATTGGATATACTGCAAAAAAAGGTAAAAACTTCGCATACGGTCGGACTGTTATATCCAATGGCTCCTGGTGAAATGGACGACTTCAGTCAAAGTTTCGCGCGGAGGCTTTCTGCTGTAGGTGTTGGCCAGGGTCGGAGCTAGAGGAGGGTGGGGCAACTGCTCCGGGTGCTAAAATTTAGGGAATGGCACTACGGCAAAAATCCTAGTTATGGCCCTGCCCTGAGCCCTGTATATAGGAATATGCGTACAGGATAAATACCTAGTAGAAAAAACAGATATTATTAATTATATATATATATAGAGAGTATTTCTTCTTCCTTGTATTTATTATTATTATTATTCTTGGTTTCCCGGGAGAAAACAATATCAATCACAAAAATAGAAATGTTCTTGAAAATGGATGGCGATTTTTAGAAGATTTAGTGATTTCCACTGTGTTAGTTGTGATCCGGATCGGGAAAAATTTAAAAACAGCTCAAAGAGGGTTAAGGCCTCTATTACGCTATAAAAGTTCTTCGACAAAGATTTGTTTTATAAAATAAGTTTGACAAAGAAATATGACAGAGTAATAGTCAACTTTGATGAAAGAAGTGCTTTCTTTCAAAGTTTCTTTCATCAAAGTTAGCATCTTTATCCAATATTTCATAAAAGATTTATGGCGACGCACTTTCTATCCTGCAGTTCCAGCCGCTGAAAAAAAATATATATATGAGTTGTGATTTTTTTGTCCAAATAATTGGGAAAAAAATGATGAGAGATAAGCGGTTGTGGGAGGTACAGTGGCGTATTTACAGATGGGTGAAAGATAAAACGGGCGCCAAGTTCAGAGGGGCGGCAAATTTGACAAATGGTTAATAGGAAATTATTAGAATGGGAGAAATTTGTATAACCCTCAAGAAATCCGTTTCTGTCAGTTAGAGATTATATGTCAGTGAGTGACCAAAAAGAGACCTAGAGAGTTTACGAGCATGTGAGTGAGTAAAAGAATTACATACGGTGCGCGCAAGCATGTGAATGGTGCCCAAAAGAGTGGTCTAGAGCTTGGCAAGCAATGACCTAGAGCAAGTGTAAATGATCGAAAGAGTGACCCAGCAAGGAACCATGTCAATGAGCAATCAAAAGAGGGACTTAGAGCATGTGCAAGCATGTAAGTGACCAAAACAGTATTGGAGCATGTGAATGGACGAATGGCGACTTAAAGGGTGTGTGATCTTGAAAGTGACCAAAAAGTGACTTAGAAACACAGGTGTACTTGCAGGAGTGGAGGGAGGCCAAGCGGGTTATTGCAAAGGGTGGCGAATTCGAGGAAAGAGTATTGAAGAAAATTAGACTAGAGAGAGAGAATGGGGAGAAAGCATGGGGGCGTTGCCCCCCCCCCCCCCGGCGTCAAAGTGGAGTAAGATCTTAAGATCTTAAGTCAGTAAAACCTCACTAAAAAACGATAAATCCCTTTAGAACGATACATTTTTCTAAAATCTTGTTTGGAATTGCTCTCCTCTCGATACAACGATATCCTCTTCTACGATAAATACCTCTATAACTACATTTTTACCCCTCCTCACCCCGTTTGGGGCTCAATCTATAAATGCCTAATAAGATGTTAACTCCAGACATAAGCATCATTCTAAGAAATTCAAAAATTCATAAGTAATTCAAAATTCATAAAAAAGCTTGCGAAACTCAAGATAGATGTATATATAGGACGTATACTTACTCTTAGACATAACTTCCGTACCCATACACAGTAAATGAGCGGAGAAGGCGTGTATTGAGGCGAAGTTATATATTGATGGACAGTTTAATCTAACATCCCCTATACAAGTGGAATACTTATGGAAGTGTAAGAATTATATTGATTTGTAGTTCAGCAAGTCAGAAATGACATGTGGGTGCTCTTTTTCTTCTAATGATGGCCATAGATGGTGCTTGCGATTCGAAAGAGACCCAAAGAATCTTTCAATACATAGCGGAAAAAGAAAGATCCTGATGCAGATAGGAAAAAATGACGAACTTTGATATTCAAAACAAAAGTCTCTCGTGCCCCCCCCCCTCCCCAAGCGTAGTAAAAACCTCATTAATTTACATCAATTATAGAGATTTGAGGGGTCATAGGCGGTCGAGGGGGAAAGACGACTTCCTCGGGTATCTAAGTTTGAATTCCGTTGCGGAAGCACCCAAAATAAATCAGGGCAGTGAACTGTTCATTATTAGACGTTGGAAACAACCCCCCCCCCCCCTCTTCTACATCTGTTATGGAGATGATCCAGTGATTATCAAACTTTGGCACCAAGGCACTCTTCCCCCCCTAACCATCCGCGGCTCCCTTGTCCTATCAGTCGTATATTCGCGACGCTATCACGGCAGTAGCAAGTTTGCAAATAATCAGGTGATATCTGATTTCACTGATTATTATGTAGGCGCACAATCATCAGATCGGTGAGATGCCTTGACAACGCTTAACGACAGCCATAGACTGGAAGCTTACAGGGACGAAAACAAGTCGCGTATATATGCAAGTCTTGCGCGTACACGAGACTTGCTTTCGCCCGTATTGCCTCCATAGGCGCAGATAGACTTGGAAGTCTGGGGGGGGGGGGTGCGCACGATGATGGTTGTCAATTCATATATACACATATACATTAGATCAGTCGGCTCCACCTTTGACGCTAGGCCCCCCCCCCCCGTATAATCTTATGTAAATATTGAAAAACTGAAAATATCAAGTCCATACTTAATGAGACATCTGACACAAAATCAATCAGAGAAGGCGTTCTATGTTGTACAGCTAAGTGAATAATTATATTTCATCGGTTACTACTTACCCTCACAACCCATAAGCGGAAATTATCAAATTTACGGCTTCCATGTTCCCGTGAGAAGGGAGGTGGAGAGAGAGAGACCGAGGAGAGGAGAAAAAAAACTTAGTGAAAGAGAGGCGCGAGAAAAAAAGTTAACAACCGTACTGTGCGCAGGTACGGCAAGAGCCGGGTGATCCCACAGGAGTCGGAAATTCTCCTCGTCTGTTGTCGTAACTGGAAATCAGTAGCTGAAGATCGCTATTAATATGGACGAAGTTCTCGTACTTTCTGTGCAATTGGGATCAGTATTGCGAATACAGACAACTGCGCGAGATATATTTATCGCTTACGCGATATAAGGTCATAACCCCGGAGGGCGTCTTCGTGCCGGAGAAAATTCTGAGTTAAAAAGGGGAAAAATAATTATTATTGGGGGGGGGGGGGGAGTCCCTATCATGGGATCTGAATCCCCGTTCACAGGTGCAATAAAACATCCCGAGAAGTTCCCGGTAACGGGGATTTTCGCTACAAACCATTCACTTGACGTTAAGTTTGTGCCTGTAATCCCCCTCTTCTTTCCGGAAGTCGTCACTGGTTACGTAGGTTGAACGGAAGTGATTGATTTAAGATGGCTGACGAAGGAGCTTAAACTAGTTTTCGCGGCGCAAAGGATTATGGGAGAGAAGGTCGGTGTCGACCACCAATCCACCCCAAGAAAGATGGGCTTTTTTGATGAACTTCTCTCCCACCTTTTTCTTCCCTACGTGGGGAAAAAAGTCGTCATGCCGGTAATTATCACCAAAGCGACCCCCAATCTTGCACATGTGAACGGGGCTTGAATAACCTTTAGTCATGTATGTGTATTCATATACTGTTACAAAAAAAAAAAAAAAAAAAAAAAACCGTGCGTGCGTGGTCAGACACATAACGAAGAAAATCAGATTGTACAATGAGTTCTATAGGGGCCATTGTTTTAGGGCACTTAGACAATATGCATTCTAAAAAGACCTAAAGTGCAGAGAGAGCCTCATAAAAATGAGATTTAATGGAAATTTTCGAGAGTAAGCATGCAAGTTGGTATAATGGTAGGCCTTTCTAGCCTGGCTCAGGAAAATCACTTTGTCATGGGATGAGATACGAGGGGGGGGGGGGGCGGCCGTTACACAAGATTATACGGGGGGGGGAGCGCCCTCCCAGAGTCAAACGTGGAGTCGACTGATCTAATGTATATATGTATAGATGAATTGACATCATCATCGTGCCCCCCCCCATACTTCCAAGTCAATCTCCGCCTATGCACTTTGTCCAAGGAGCCCCGCGATGCTCTAAAGATGGCCCTGAATGGGACAATCCACTGATTTCTCACCATATTTTCCGTGAAACAAAAATTAATTTTAAATATTATGCCTGAAAATTGTACACACTGGGTGGGAACTTCCAATCTCAAAATATTTTCGCGACGCCCCCTGACCGCATATAAAAATTTAGTTAGGAAATAACATCAAAATTAAACATTCAAAGATAGAAAACGCGCGCGCGCGCGCGTATAGTGATTTCCGATTTACATTGCGTCAGAATCTCGCCAAATTTAAAAAGCGTGTTTTGTAAAGATTCTGGCAACCATTTCCACATGCTGATAAAGAAGACCTTGAAAGTAGCTCAAGCTAATATGCATATTGTACGTAGACTTGAAAATTCACATTTTGTTTGACGTGAATGAAGGGAAATGTTTAGTGATACTCTTTTTTAATCACAAACATCATGTGATTGAACATGGTGATTTCGTTTTCGCGGAGTTAGTGGAGCTCCAACTTATTGATTCTTTCGCCCAGAATTTTATTAATTCTAAGCTAATTTACTGTGTTTTTAATTTTCGATGTCATTCTGAGATCATGGAAACTTTGATAATGTTTCGGATTTATTGTTGAATTTCATTCGAGAAAATTTTCATTCATTCGAATATTGTCTAAGGCTTTCGTGGCCGAAGTTATAGATGTCATGAACTAAATCTTTCAGGTGGTTGAGCTAGAGCAGTGTTTCCCAAAGTGGGCAATATCGCCCCCCTGGTGGGCGATGAAATGGGCCAAGGGGGCGATAGACCCTACTGATTTAACATAGGATCCTATGGGTTTACTTGAGTTGAAGGAAACGGGAGAAAAGAATTCCTGAAGAAGGGGGGGCGATGGAACAAAAAGTTTGCGAGACTATGAGATAGACCAGTGATTCCCAACGTGGGCGTTAACGCCCCCTGGGGGGCGATGGAATGTTCCAGGGTGGCGGTAGAAGCTACGGGTATAACATACTATCCTATGGGTTAGACTGCATTGAGGGGCGATGGGAAAGAAAAATTTCTGAAGAAGGGCGCGATGAGGCAAAAAAGGTTGGGAAACTATGAGCTAGACCTTAGAGTGGGATACATTCATTTGAGAATTTTTTTCATATTCATCAGTTACACTAGGGTATTATGCACAATCACCGGTGAAAGCGATAAATTAAAACTATTTATCAAATTAACCAAGTGCGCCGGGGTATTTATGTATAATCACCCGTAAAAAATGATAATTCTTTTAGTATTTATCAAATTTATTGCCGATGCTAGGGGTATTATGCGTAATCACCAGTAATAGCGATAAATTTATCAAATTTATGGAGACGACTGGCGATATTGTGCAAAAACCGATATATTTTATTTACCAACGTAAACGTAAGTATAAGTGCTTTAGTCAGTATGGGCTCATGCGAGCACGGTCCGGGGCAAAGCTTCATTAAGAGTTTTGATCTTTCAATCGGCTTTGGTCCGGGGCCTCAAGAGAAGGGGGGGGGGGTTGGGAACCTCACAAAAATGAGATCTGGTTGAAGTTCACAAGAATTTGCTGGGTAAGGACTCAGAAAAATCACTTCGCCCGAGGCCCATGATGCTCTAAAGATTGCTCTGGCTTTAGTATACTCGCCTCTTTAGCCAGAACCTCGCTTTAGCCCTGCCTAGAACTCCCTAATACACGTATATGAAGGCGTCTTAGCCCTGCCTCGCCTGTTAGTGACGCAATATTGATCTTGGCCAATGAGCGTAACCCATGTTAAAATCCTATGTATAGGATGGAATAACGCAACCCGGACCTGTACAGTCAGAGGCTAGCTCCCTAACCGTTCTACTGCCAGGCGGCGCAATCAGCTTTCGGTTACAATTTCAATAATTTTTTAGCTTGACGATTGACAATTTTTTTTCGGTTATACTATAAGAACAATTTTTCAAAAATACCAACATTTTTTTTTGGCTATACCAAGAACAAATGCTTTCGACTATACACCAGTGGTTCCTCAAACTTTTTCTACCCGTGGCTCCCTTAGCCTTGCCATCATTTTTATCCGCGGCTTCCCAGAATAGTCTAGAAAAAAATCACTTTCAAGCACTGCATATGCACATATCTATATACCAGGGGTGGCCAACAGCTGGCCCTCGGGCCGGTGCGGCCCGCGACAAGATGAAAAACTATTATATATTTTTTATATTAGTTGATTTAAGAAATTGTGGTTAACGTAGAAAAAAAATTATTCCTTAAATTTCTGACAAAAAAAATTTGTATATTTTCAACACACACACACACACAACCTCTCTTAAGTGCACAAGTCACATGATTGATTTCAAAAACCTATCAAGTAGCAGATTTTCTAGCGCAATCTCATCGGAGGTCAGTCATGATAATCTTCTCGACACGAACAAAAATTTTCCTCAAAAAATTTTCTTTTTAAGATTTTCCATAAAAATTCGAAACTAATGTGCTGCCGTCTATTGGTAAATTTAGCAGGGGGGAAAAAATCAAATTATAGAAAAAAGCATTGCACGAAATTCATAATAACAAATTTCGAAGTATCAAATTTTTTTTTTTTGGTTGAAAAACTTTAAACGGTTTATGAAGTAACAAAATTTGCTTCACTGCAGCTATTTAGGGTTTCCTCCTTTCTGATTTCACTGTCTATGAAAGAGAACATGTAAATACTCTTTTCCAAAAAAGAAAAGCTCAGTCAAAAATTCATTAGTAATTATTTATAATTAGTATTTAACTAAATGAAGAGTCAAGTTAATTAGTTAAATCCATAATCCATCCCGTCGAAATGTTTGTAGTCCGCGATGCTATAGCAAGCAATCATACTCGGTGTTGATTATATGCCGGAGCTCTCTCCCCCTCGTGCATGCGGCTTCATATAATATACCGGAGTTTTGTCCCTGGTGCGGCCCGCGAAACTGTGTCTGACCATTATGTTGGCCCTCGAACACAGAGAAGTTGCCCCCTCCGCTATATACCAACTCATCGCGACGCCAGTGTGTCTTGCGGCTCACACTTTGAGAACCACTGGGCTAAACTAATTGCGTGATTCCCAAGGGAACAGCATGATCAGTCCAGGGAATTTGTCACTGCTAATAGACATCCATGCCCGAACCGGGAATTCGAACCTAGACCTGCATAGTCAGAGGCCAGCTCTCCTAACCACTCAGCTACCAGGCAGCTGTCCCATCGCCCCCTTCTTCAGAATTTTTTTTCTCCCATCGCAATCTAACCCATACGATCCTATGTTATACCCGTAGCTTCTACCGCCGCCTGGAACATTCTATCGCCCGCGTTGGGAATCACTAGTCTGTGGGCTGTATAAATTTTGCCGCCCTTCTTTTTCTTGATCATTCATTTCTCAAATTTGCCGTTCCATCTAACTTGCCGCCCTGGGCTACAGCCCGCTAAGCTCTCTCCCCCTCCCCCCTGTAAATACAGCTCGGCTAAGAATGACTTTTTCCTATAGTCATGTTGTCGCCATATCTGTTGTACCGCCGCGTCAGGAAAGTTTCTGACAAGGACGAACCGCGAATCGAACTCGAGACGCCTCTAAACATCCTTTAGTTCTTTAGGTGAGTATGTTATTGATATGGGCCACCGCACTCTCACTAGACATTTATCAATGAAAAATTTAGCATTACTTCAATCACGTACCCAAATTGGTTTCGCCCGGAGACGGTAATGACACCGTAAACAAATAAGAAACTCTTATTGTCGCCTTCTATTACTACAATATTTTTTTCATGGACAAATTACGGCCCGCTTAAAGGTTGTATCCGGTCCGCCGCATATTTCAAAACGATAGTATAGAAGTTTTTTATTTCAGTGTTTTAAAAATATCCATTTAAGAGGGGAAAATGTTTCTTTTTTATACATGGAAAATATAGTTGTGTGAGAGTTTTTTTCCAGTTTTTCCTCAAAAACTACTCATCCGAATACAACCAAATTTTCACGATATCTTAAAGTGTCCATAAGGGAAGAGAGATTTATGTAATAAAAGTAGTTCGATTTCGACCACCAGGTGAATAATTTGGCGCTTCTATTTTCCTTTCTTCCGTGGTCCATATAGCGTATATACCAAGTTTCAATGGAATATGTCAACTAGAACGGGCGCTATATAGGTTTGAGTAGTTTCAGTATACTGACACTGCTCAGACCAACGTAGCGCTCGTTCTGGAGGGCGTATTCCATCGAAACTTGGTATATACGCTACATGGTCCGTGGAGGGAAAATTAAAATAAAAGCGCCAATTATTCACCTGGTTGCCAAAAATTGAACTATTTTTTATTGCATAAATCTCTCTCTCATCGTCTCATTAAGATATCCGGAAAATTTGGCAGTGATCGGATGAGTACGGGAACTTCAGTTATAATCGCCCTGTATGCAACACCATTCGAAATCATTGCTGGTACTCTGGTCCGAGACCAGTGATCAAATAATCGGACCACCGAGAAAAACGTTGCGATGATCCGTGGGACCAGTAGCGAAATACGTCACCAATCAGTTTGACGTCTGAAAATGGCATTTTTTGCTAAATACGCTAAAGAAAAAAATACTTGAATTTATATGAAGGTAATCAATGTTGCTGTTTGAGTCTTGGCAAAATGTTTCCTGAAAATGTAATTTCAAACCACCAACTTGTTTATCGATAAAGCCACAGAATCAACAAGTGGTGGCTTCATAAAGGTTTTACTACAGTTATAATATTCTTATATAGCTTTTTGCAACCCTTGGAGGTAGGTATATCGCTCTTCTAAATGATAATGTATTTAAGAAAATGAATTATTGTTATTCAGAAGAGAATATTCGTTTACAGCGGACCATTCATGATGTCTGCGGACCCAGTAGGTTCTCGTATTCACTGGCCCGTGGGACAGGTGACTTTTATTTTTCAATTCTAACGCTGTAACACATCCCGCCATTTACAAGCATAAAAATTCCAATTATGAATATGTCCGGTCCGCGAAAATTTTTTCTTCTTGTTTTTTTTTGGCCCGCTCCAGACCCACCACTGTCCTAAACTAAAAACAGAAAACCACAGCAAGAGGAAAACTATCAGAAATTTGCTAACCGTACATACTTTCCCCTTTTAAAAGGGCAATAAAAAATGAGCTTGAAAATACTCTCGTCTAACCTCCCACGTTTCTTTAATTAAGGAATCTTTTTGAGAATCGCGTACAAGCCGCGGCATATCACGAATTGCTAAATTCTTTCTCCATTTACGTATACAAAATTGGCGCCAAGGCCGAACATAACGAGTGAAGAGATTTTATCCACAATTTAACTGTGCGAGGGGAAAAATAGTAGTAAACATATATTCATATATTTCAGGATTCCTTCTTATAAGGAAGTCATTATACTGTATATAGATCTCTAGGAAACATTTCGAATATTTCTCGAAAGAAACTTTCACTTCAAGGTTATCCCAGGAATTTCCCACAAAAAATAATTCTGCCTTTGTTTTTTTCCTCTCGTACCTATTTTGTGCTCTGAAGAGTGGTTCCCATTCTTTTAGGATTCTAGCACCCCTTGGAAATGCGTAGTAGATTTATGTACATACACCCTAGCAATGCGTAGATACCTTGTTTACCAGCACTCTAGTGCAGACATCTTCAACCCGTTGCTTGCGAGCACCACGGTGCTCCCCTGAAGCACCAAGAGTGCTCGGTGCTCGTGAGCACTTGATCAACGTCTCAAGTAAACAGCTTGTACAAATTGCATTGAAGGATTGAAATAATCCTGATTTCATGCATTCGTAAACCAAACTTGCCGTAAGGTTGCTCTTCTTTTGATCATGGGTACAGGCAGTGCTCGCGGCTAGAAAAGTTGCCCTGGTGGTCGGATTCGCATCCCGGGATAGATTCCCTCAGGCCCCGGAATAGATTCCCTCAGGCGGAACAGTGGTGATCAGAGGCGTGCGCAAGAGGGGGCCTCATGCCACCCCCAAGACAACAGGAAAATATTTTTAAAATTCCTTTGTAAAGTGATATTAAAACATCGAAATAAAATACATTTATATGCTATCTTACACGGTGGAACTTCGGTTAACGAGCGGTTCGGTTAGTGAGCAATTCGCATAACCAGCAAAGATTTTGGAAAAAAAAATTTGATAACGAGCGATGATTCGCATTACGAGCAAAAGTTTTGCGTTTTGTTTATTTATTGTCACGTTTTCACAACTAAGTTGATGATTTTTCGCTTTCGTGCACACACGTACTGTGGAATTGTAGGTAATATTCCGGTCTGCGTGCCTCACTGGAAAAATTGAGTGTGACTATTATACGAAACTAGGTGCCGCTGTGGTGGTCGAGTGGTAATAGTGCCGGACTCGTGATGCGAGGATCCGGGTTCGAACCCCACAGTGGTGGTCGGCTGAAGTTGGTTATCTGTGGTTCCCAACTTCAAGGCGCAAATGCGAGCCGATCTCCCTGTTAAAAAGTCTCGCCACAGAGAGCAACAGTCCTACAACGGTAAATCATTCAACCATAACACTTCACTCATAGTTAGAAAAACTGGGGGCAGATGACAGCACTACACATAACAAGCATTACACAGAAACAAACTTTACGTCAGGTTGCACTACACGTACACGCACATTCCCGCAGGTACCGGTTCGTTGGGGGGGGGGGGGGTGCATGTGTGGTGTAGCAGTGGTGGGTGGGGCCTCCAAGGGATGGCTCGGGGATCCATGATGTTCTTAAGTTGGCCACCTCGTTGGGCAATTTGCCTGTTGTGGCGTTGTATTTGTATTTGTATTGTAATCGTGCGTATGTGCGCTTGTTTTTTATATAAATTCTGCTTGGCCAGGAGTTGACCATAAACGAACTGATGGACCTCCATTGCATGCAACAGCAAGAGATTATATTGAACTTATCTTTTTCTGAGGAAGAGAGAAGTCCCCCACTTTTCAAATGTGATTAGAGAGATGTGTAAAATCTGGGAATCCGTGCGAAATTCTGTAGAAAAGTACCAACGAAATAGAGACACAGTAAAGCAAGCAATAAATCTGTCCAACGACACTGCAATTTCTCATCTCCGAGAAATCCTAAAAAGGAGGCAAAAAGCCAGTGTCATTGGATACGTTCTTTTTAAAATCACACAAAAAGAATAAGAATGCAAACAACAACGAGTCCGTAAATCATCCATAGATAGTCCGAGATAGTCCTCTTCTATCTCGTTGTTTAGAGTGAGTTAATTTGCATACATCATCGTATCGCATAAGTGTATCGCGTTTACTTATTATATTTCATTATATATACTGTACATATTTCACTTGAAAGAAAGCTCTAATTCTACACCTCTCTTTCTGAGTGTGTGGGGCCCCTCTTCAGCCCTTGTCATGGCTCCCCTTTCCATCTGTGTCTCCCCTTTAGAGTATCCCAGGGCCACAAACGGGCCACATAGCATCAGGTTGCAAACTACTGCAGTATTATATAGCATGCAAAGAAAAACATTTTACTGAAATTTGTTGTCCACCTATCAAATAAAACTGTTATAATTTTCCAATTGAAGGTGCTAACTGGCTTCTGAATAGCGTAATAAAGTAATGAAAAAAATATTGTATCATATTAATAATATTTTAAAAACCAATAATATGTATAAAATTATTAAATTTATCAAAAAATTTTATCAGTTGATATTTGCGTATAGTAATATAATATAATCGAATTTTGTCAAGTGAAGCCGTCTTTTACTTCAATGAGTGATTGGGACGGAAATTAGAATAAAACTGGGTATACACAAAACCAAGGATGACCTTAATTTGCAAGCATACTCACGTTATTTTACTTTAGAAAAATATCAACCATTAAAATTTTGCAGCAAATTTGATAATTTATTAAATTTTATTGTTTATAAAAATATTTTATTATACCATATTATATTATTTTTTGATATAGTCTGCTAATCAAAAACTTTTTACCAATGTCAACTAAAAAATCATATTAGTTTAATTCGGTAGATGGCAGCAGATATTTCAGATCAATAATTTATGTTATTAACATGTTAGACTGCACAGGTTCTTAACATGGTGCCATATATGGCCCTCTAGCGTCTCTGTGATTTTCTGGGGTGGGGGGGGGGACCACGACAAGTGCTGAAGATGGGCCTTCAGAGAGGGAGGGGTGATAGATTTCAAGGGAATTATGTGTGTGCGGTGGGAGAAAATGTTAATACTTTCTGAATCCTGCACAGCATGGAACCAGGACCATCTAAATCAGCGGGCCCCCACATACATAGGAGGGGGCACATGAAGAGATCTGGTACTACAATTTCTGGATGTAATTAATGTGTATATAAGCTATTACTTCTCTCTAGCAAGTACGGGTGAGCCCAGAACACTTTGTCAGTGCCGTCTTAATACGTGGGCCCACCCTGGAACGGCCCGGAGGCCTCAAGTTTGAAAGGGGTGCTCATGATAACGATATTTGGTCAAAATTTTCGGGACCTTCAATATGCAAATAGCACACTAGACAGGCATTTCTATCCAAGTACGGGGCCTTAGAAAAATTGCTGCATCCAAGGGGGGGGGGGGGAGGGGGGGGGGAGTGGAAGCCGATGGGGCTCTTAAGACGACCCTGAACTTTTCCTGAGGACGTATGATGTTGAGACGCCCTCCCCGCAAGAGGTAAGTTCACTGATTTCTAGCCCAGGATAGAAGCGGATAGATCAACGTCAATATCTCTGAAAATTCATTGTTCTCGAATAATGAGCGATTCGTATAACGACCACGTTCGCGGAACGAATTAAGCTCGTTAACCGAAGTTCCACTGCATATACAATACATCAGTGGGCTCGGCCAAGACGCTGGGGGGGGGGGGTGGAGTATCTCTGACAACGCGGTGGTGATTGCAGTGCCACAACAGCCTTCGCTATAGAAAACTCTGGAGACGCAACGCAGTCTCTTCGATGTACCGACAGTTGGCGAGTCGTCCTAAGTTTGACGTTCGTCTAGTGCGTGTTGTTTGGCTAGTAGTGAAATGCTTCGTAACATCCGTACACATTGATGGGAAATTTCAGCAAACCACTCATGAACAACGCATAGTACGCGGATGTAGACGCATCTTTAGATACACACACGCACACACTTCCTGCACAATTCATTCGGTATTGAATTTCTCATGGCCATAACGCCAACCACCATAGATCTAGAGTCAATGCACTGGGCACTGTTGCTGCCCTGTCAACTTTTCCCTTGCATGGAAGCCATAAAAATTGTATATAGCCGTAAAATGTATACCAGTATGATGGTTGGTATATATGGGTATGCAAAGATGTAATATTTTTTTCGACGACAGTTTCATCGAAGCCTTGAAACAGAGGTCTTCAATCCTTTTTCAGTCGCGAGCTCTGCCTGTACCATCATCAAAAAAAGAGCACCTTTACGGGAAGTTTAACATAAGAACATATGAAATGACAATGGTTCAATCCTTGAATGCAATTCCTCCAAGATATTTAATTAGAATGTTGATGAAGTGCTCGCTAGCACTGAACCGGATGTGAGCATCGAGCACTCTCCGGGTAGTTAAGGGACCGTGGTGCTCGTGAGCAACGGGCTCAAGATGCCTGTCTTAAAGGCTGGATAGTTTCATATTACAGATTTATTAAAAACAAAACCTGGGTAAAGCTGGTATTAGGGTCCCTACCATCGATCGAGTAATCGATCACAGTCGAAGATATTTAGACAGTCAGATTCAGTGAATATATCACTACGTCGTATAGATTTTGGAGATTTGGAATCGTCCAGTAGGTTCAATAGTGAGACATAACTATTGTCTAACAGTCACGGGCATATGAAGAGATATAATGATGTGGTCGAAAAAGACCTATGTAGGCCATGCCGTGCATGTACGCGTTGTGCACCTATCGTGAAATTTGTTTCAATGTAATGTTTGTTATATAGTGTTGCCATACATATATTTCGAATTTATTGTAATTAATGACTGAATATTTGTACCGTTGTAGGCGTGTGTTGTGTCTCTCTGTGGCGAGATTTTTCAACAGGGAGATCGGCCCGCGATGAGCGTCCGCAACTCTGTGACCACTGGACTTATTTCCTGCCTCAAACTCATGTGGAAAATTGAGGCACGCAAGAAACGGGTTTAAGAAAACTCGTGTAAATGAAATTATACCAAATATTATTAGTTACAATTATCCTCTCGAAGACGACAGACAGTGAACAATTCCCTGTTTTTGCTTTAAGGGGCCATTCAAGTATTACGTAGGTAGATTTTTAGCCATTTTTGACCCCCCCCCCCCCTTGTCAGCAAAATTTCGTCAGCAGCTTAGAATATTTCATATCTTCAAAAAGGGTGGTTGATGACGTAAGCAACCTTCAACCCCCCCCCCCCAATAATCAAAAGTCAGCAAATCCAAATCATCCCCCCCTCCCCCCGATGCTGATGTAATACTTGAATGACCCCTAAGAAAAGTACTGTAAAGAATAAAAACCATTGAAACTCACTCAGAAAAGGCCACTATTTAGACTAAATTCCAGTTGTAAATTCATATCTGGGTGAGAAGTTGAATACTTGAGGTGAATCACGATCACTGTTACTAAAAACCGAAATTAGCTGTTTGTTTATGATGATTAAGGTGTAGGTAACGCGTGTTTATTTTGAGGAGATTTTTGCCGGTCAAAAGCTCAAGGACGACCAAAGTTGTTGATTCGACTTGAGGTCATTGAACAATACAGCATACATTTAAATTTTCTGACACATTCTCACAATATGTAAGACAAGGGATGACATTATTCATTTTGTGATGTATATATATACAGGGTGTCCATTGTTAGCGTTGCTCAATAGATAATTACTTAATCGTTAGTCTGGAAAGAACTTCCAACTGGAAAATGTGTTTCAAATGTTGTTACTCGTTATCCTCATAAAAGTAAAAAAAAATATTAGTTGAAAAGTTACAAAATTGACATGTTTAAACGCTCTCCGGGGTCTTACATGTCGAATTTATTAAAAGCATCTGCGAATGCATCGCTGGATCGTAACCAGGACCGGACATACCTATTTCCCGACATGTCCGATTTGGTATGCGTGGAATTCCACAGAAATGATTTCTTTGGCAACCATGATACAATAGTGTAGTCATTATTATATTTTCACTGTCCATATATTAAGCAGCCCTGTGCGGATACGAGTTGCAAACGGGCTCGAAATGGAATCATATACTTCAACTGGGCTGTTCTGGGGAAAACGGGAAACCCCACTTCCAGTGAAATATAAACTAACGGAATCCACGGATGAGAAAATGCTTCTTAGTTTTTGTTAGCAAACTAAGAAGTTTAATGAGTTGAAATTAAAAGTTTACATAAAAATTAACGTAAAAATATATTTTTACAAAAAAATTACGTATTGAATCAGCCACCTTATACAGTATATAAAGCGTCTGAAAGGGATAAAGATTCTGCGCCTGATTCTAATATTCAAGAAAATATTTGTACCGCATTTCTCTTCTACACAAATATCGGGAAAACTATATCAATCTCAAAAACTCTGGACCCTGCCATCAGGGCCGTCTTAAGGGCATCATGGACCCCCGGGCCAAGTGATTTTTCCGAGACCCTGTCTTGCCAATTTTCGAAAATTTCAACCTGTTCTCGTTTTTGTGGGCCCATGGGTTAAGACATCACTGCCTGCCATCTATCAAATAAAAGCTAAACTATCTGCTATAATTTTTTTTTTAATGTCAGTTGTTGGTTTCAAACCGGTATGCATCATGAAAACGAACAAAATGTCTTATGATGTTATTTCTTTTCATGCTACATACAGATGTAAATTTTATCTGCCAAAATACCGGTTGGCATGTTTTTGTGTTTGGCGGCTGAATTGCATCTTGCAATTACCGAAAAAAAATAACCGGTATTTTTTAACATAGAATTAGACCAATATGCAGAATTTAAAATATATATATATATACACTTGACCGAGTCAGATTTTCAGGTATTGGATTGAATGGATACGTACATATAAACGTGGGTAAACTGGGTTCACGTGGGTTAAGGTTCAGTTAACTAGCGGTATTCTGCGCGAACAGTGGCGTACTTACAGAGGTGGATTATATAAGGGCTATAGCCCAGGGCTGAAAGTTCTGAGGGGCGGCAAATTTGAGAAACGAGTGACCAAGAAAATTTGTTAAGGAATTTGTATGTATAACCTTTTCAACCTTCAATAAATCCGCCTCAGCCCAAGCAAAAAAAGACTAGGTCAGGGAGTGATCAAAAGAGTGACAGAGTGTAATCAAGAATGCGAGTGACCGAAAGAGTGACCTACAGAGCACGGGACCAGGTCAGTGAATCACCTAGAGCGTGTGCAAGTATATTAGTGACGGTGGCGGATTCGATCGAAGCAGCAAAAGAAAATATTGGGCCCTTAAATTAGAAAATAATATGAAGTTTGGGTTTTTCGGGACCCATTAGAAGTCGGGGCTCCGGGCCCCCTGTGCGCCCACCCTTAAATCCGCCTCTGGTTACCGACTAAAACAGTGTGCAAGCATGTGAGTGGCCAAAACAGCGTGCAAGCATGTGAGTGAGCGAAAGAGTGACTTAGAGCGTGAACAAGAACCTGAGTGAGCAAAAGAGTGATTTAGAGCTTGAGCAATCATTTGAATGACTAGACGAATGGCCTACGGAGTGAGGGAGCAGGCCAGTGAGTAACCTTAGAGCGTGTGCAAGTATGCGAGTGACCAAAACATTGTGCAAGTATGTGAGTGAGCAAAACAGTGTGCAAGTATGTGAGTGACCAAAACAGTGTGCAAGCATGTGAGTGGCCAAAACGGCGTGCAAACACGTGAGTGGCCAAAATATTGCACAAGCATGTAAGTGACCAAAAGAGTGACTTTAGAGACAGAGCGTACTTGCAGGAGTGGGGGAGGAGGCCAAGCGATTCGAGGAAAGAGTAGTCAAGAAAATTAGACTAGAATGGGAAAATTGCAGCAAAATTCGTTGAGCCGTCTTAAGAGCATCATGGGCTCCAAGTGATTTTTCCGAGGCCCTAACTGATAAATTTTTAAAAATTTCAACCTGTTCTAATTTCGATGAGGGCCCCCGGGTGGGCCCATGCAGTAAGACGGCAACGAACCCATAGGTGGCAAAATCATAAATGCGACTCTGTGCACGGTTGTCAAACCTCACCGAAAGTGAGAGTTGATGTATGCCAGGGTGAACTACAAAACTGACCCGGGAGAATGATTCAGCGCGGTCTTAACACGATGATATTTGAACCTTAGCTAAAGGGGGGAAAGAAATGTCCAAAAAAAGAAGCTTTATTTTTAACATTGTCCTTGGAGAGTGGAGACACCAAGAATGTTCTTCTCTACAACAGTAACGCGAGCGGTTCCAGAAAAGAGAGGGAGAGAAAAAAAAAAACTTGCAATAATTGCCACAGAGTGCGGTCTAGCCGACCTTGGACTCTGGAATAGCCTAGAGGTAGGTAGGTAGGCTATCTCGACCTAAGTGTGGAAAACGAACTGGTTGGGGATATCACCGTCATCAGTCTCAGCTGTTTCCAGAAGAATCAAAGACTTTCTTTTCAGATAAATTGGAAATAATAATAATAATAATGATTTATATGATTCTTTTCCATTTATAGCAGAAAATTTTATTCAATTGAATTGAATTTTTTATGCGTGTTTTAGTATAAAGGTTTCCGAATTCCTTATGCGAAATTGTATCGAAAAAGAAGAAATTATACGAATTTTTCAAATCATACTGAAAACTCTATAACAATACCCTTTACAACAATATTCGCCTAAATAACAATGCTACAATATGGCCCAATGTACTGTCTATAATAGTGTTAACATATAATAATATATAACACTATAATAACACTATATATAATACACTATAACGCTATATATAATACACTATAACGCTATATATAATACACTATAACGCTATATATAATACACTATAACGCTATATATAATACACTATAACGCTATATATAACACTATAATAGTTAACATATTCCATCTATAACAGTATATACTTCTCTAGAACGATACGTTTCTTCGGTCCCTTGAATACCGTTATGTTACGGTAAATGTGATAAATGTGGTTACTATATTTAATATCCGGTTATTACGCATAAATTTTGATAATTTGATTTTTTTTTGATAATTTGATAAATTTCGCTAAATTTATTGCTTTAAGCGGGGTTTATGCATGGGTACCAAAGCATCGCGTGTTGGAAAACATGGTAGATTGTACTATATGATATACTCTATATCAGTGTTTCCCAAAGTGGGCAATATCACCCCCGGTGGGCGACGGAATGCTCCAAGGGGGTGTTAGAACCTACTGATTTGACATAGGATCCTATGGGCTTACTTGAGGTGGGGGACGATGAGAGGAAAAAATTTCTGAAGAAGGGGGCGATGGAACAAAACGTTTGGGAGACTATGCTCTATATGGTAATTCATACAATGCATTGCATCATTATATCGGGGTACGATCGTAAAATTTGTTATCATTATATATCGGGGGTCCGACTATATCCATCACACAAACTCCAAAATGAATTATTCATTTTGGAGTTTTTTTCATATTTATCATATTCATCAATTAAACTTGGGTATTATGCATAATCACAGATAAATGCGATAAATTTCAAGTATTTATGAAAATTTACCAACGACACTCGGTTATTATGCATAATCACCTATAAAAGTGATAATGATTTCCGTATTTATAAAATTTACCAACGACAATCGGGTATTATGGAGAATCTCCGGTAAAAGTAATAATTTTTAGCTTGATAACGCTTGGGTATTATACCGGTGGAAAAGACAAATTTATCAAACTTACAAAGACGGTTGATAAGTATGCATAATAACCGATTTACCACATTTACCGTAACAGTTATACAAGGTGATTATTTAATCCCCCCTCCCCCTTCTAATTTATTACTGGCACACCGTTGATCCTAAAGGCAGGCATACTTCCAATTAAGAAAAGGTATCCAAATAACGTGTACAACTCGGGAGTTGTGTTTGGTCGCAGGAGAGAGAGGGCAACAGCTTTCTAATTGAGTATTTGAGCACGGGGTACCCGCATTAAGAATTTGATTTCTTTATTTTGACACCACCCTTTGCAACATGAATGAGTATCTGAGCTCTACACGTTATTTGTATACATTTTCTTAATTGGAAGTATGCCCCTAGGGTCAACGGTTCGCCAGTAAAATGCGGCAAGGGGAATTAAGTAGTCCCCCTGTATAAGCGTTTCACTGTATATCAAAAAGTAAAGTACTACACGTTACTTTAGTCAGCAGGGCCGTCTTAAGAGCATCATGGGCCCCCTGGCCAAATGATTTTTCTGAGGCCCTACCAGGCAAATTTTCGAAAATCTCAACCAGATCCGATTTTTGTGAGGCCTCCTTTTCTCTTGAGGCTCGCGGGCCGTGCCCGGGTGGGCCCATGGCTCAAGACGGCACTGGTAGTTAGTCCTATCTATTTATCATATATTGGTCACGTGCTGTCCTTGCCAAATGTCAACCCACCCTTATTTTTTTCTACAATTTACTCATGGTACCCCTTCCTCATATAATGCAGCAGAGTACCCCCCCCTAGTGCTGGGTTCATTGGTTGCCCCCCTTGGCCAAATTTTTTGACGGGTCCCTTTAGTTAATTTATAGCAGAGGTCTCCAACCCTTTTCTAGTCCCGAGCACTGACAGTACCCATCATCAAAAGAAGAGCACCCACTCGGCAAGTTTGACATGCGAATGCAGGATGGTTTCAATCCTTGAATGCAATTTGCACAAGTTATCAAATTGGAACGTTGATAAAGTGCTCGCAAGCACGAAATCGCACACGAGCACTCTGGGTGCTTCAGGGAGCACCGTGGTGTTTGCGAGCAACGGGTTGAAGATGACTGATTTATAGTGTGAAAGAACAAAAAAGATAAGAATCATCTCGGGCCCCCCAGGCTTGAGCACTGTAAGCCCCACTCTTATTAGATTGGGGCTATGACTCTTTCCTTTTTTGTTACAAAAAGTACCATATTGACCGTTTAAGCGGCAACGACGAGATATCTCGTCTTCATAAAAGCCTCTTATTTCAGCATTGACAATCCCAGATATTTTGTAAAGTTGATTTCTCAATGGCAAAACTCTTTTCCCTTATAATCCTTAGTTTCCTATTGAAAAAGTTTCCCCCGCAGAGAGCAAGCAGAGATTCAACACGGTTGACACTAAGATAGATGGCAGCACCAGTGTTACACGAAACTGGCATAACTCTAACAATATAAATGAGTTAGGGCCACGCATACGCTCAGAAAATATGTTCTGACATGGGCCAATTAGTTAGAAATTAGGGAATGTTACGAGGTGCATGTACTGGGCAATGGTGGTATATATATAATAGTAGTAGTTTTCCCTTCTTTGTTTTCAACCTTACTCAACCCTGATCTATAGAAACGGAGGCAATTTACTACTATTTTGATTCTGAAGAGGTGGCTGTGCTCAGGGGCGTCGGAAGTGTTTCAAAACTGTGGGTGCTCGTCTTTAGTTTTATATCGGAAATTTTAATTTCTGGATCAATTCTGGGGGTGCTCGGATCCATGTCACAAATTATCGTGGGTGCTTGAGCACCCACAGCACCCCCGGCTCCGACGCCACTGGCTGTGCTGGAATATTGATTATCGTGGTACCTAACCATGCATTCATGTGTAATTTTCCTGCATTGCATGTATGAGTTCAGGTGCTGCCTTCTAACTTCTACTGACGAAACTGGAAATGCATGAACAGTTTTATGAGTGAAATTTATATGTTGTAGGATCTCTAACTCTCTGCAGCGAGATTTATTTTTCAAAGGGGGATAGCTATTGGGAATAAGACGGTTGTATATTGACTCAGGGCCGCAACTAGATGCTTCGTCATCCGGGGCAAGTGCACACTTTGACGCCCCCTTGTAATGTTGAAGTAGAGGTTTGAGAATAAAATTTGCGCCTCCTCTGGTGCAGCGCCGTCTGCCCCCCCCCCCCCCAGTTGCGGCCCAGTATTGACTGCCCAGTTCAAAAAGATAATGTTAAAATTCTGTGTTTTGCGACATCTGCATTTTAAAGTTTCAACTTGTATGGAACTCAATGGGAGTCGGTTCAGATTAAATTGCAGTAGGGAGCGTATAAACAGAGTTGGGAGTTGTTGCTGTTTTGCAGCACATGTACAGGCATTTTCCACCGTTCTCATGGTGTGCAAACACAATGTTCCGAGTTGTTGCTTTTTTTGAACTGGGCTTAAGAACGAAATGTACTTCAGAAAAAATTAAAAAAATTCTTCGGTCCGAATTTTATAAAATGATTTTTTCGGTGATGATGGTATTGTGGCGTTTCTTTCAGAAATTACGGCAGTGGTTCTTAAACTATTGCCACTCGCGGTTCCCTTGCCATGGCAACGAATAGAATAGTCTAGAACAGTGATTCCCAACGTGGGCGTTAACGCCCCCTGGGGGGGGGGCGGTAGAAGCTCTGCGGGTTTAAAATAAGATCCTATGGGTTAGATTGCGTTGGGGGGCGATGGGAGAAAAAAAATTTCTGTAGAAGGGGGGGCGATGGGACAGAAAAGGTTGGGAAACTATGATCAAGAAGAAAAAAAAACCCACTCTTTAAAGCGCTAAACATAAATCAATCATCGATGTTGGCAGCTCACCGCGATGTGCATTTTGAAAAACGCTGAATTACTAATTGCCTAAATTGATATTTACTAATTTATACTTAACATTGATAGCATTCACAAAGGTTTAAAATTAAAAAAGAAAAAAACCAAAACATAAAAACTAGACACAATTATTATTATACTGCGAGTTGGTAGTCCGTTGAATTGTTTCAGACATTTATCTGGCTATTGATTTCAGAAACGCTGCGGTGTAATGTATATAAAAAGCGATAAGCTAACTTACCACAAAAAAATTCGTCTCGCTGTTTTTGCGATGAATGATTATTTTAACCGGCGAACTGTTCACACAAACAAGCGAGCAAAGAAACAGCCAGTCTCTCACAAACACTGTACCCACACGCAATGAGAATATCAACAAATTTTTTTTCAAATGACCGTGACGGCGGGAAGTGAAAAGAAAAATACAGCCATGGCTCAATGGAATAACATCCTTCCTGCTGCTGCTCGTGGCCAGTTTCGATGAAAAAAAATGAAGGGTGGAGGGAAAAGAGAAAGCTATATGTTATTTAAAAAAATGAAAGAGAGAAGACAATAGTAATAATGATATTATCTTTTTAGGGATCATATTGTTTGGTTATACAAGTTGGTGGCTGCGGGAGTCAAACAATAAACGCGATTATGTTCACTAATAATTGGCGTGAAGATAGAACTCTGAAACCTGTGTTGAAAGGAAAACTAAAAATTATTTTGTTGTAGAGTCGTGGAAAAATCAAGGAAAAAAAAATTATTATGAGCGTGCGCAGTAAATATGGAGGAAATAATGTCTTCATTGCATGTGCTACAGCTCGAGTTGTTTTGGCGTGGTTGTTATTGTGACATCTCTGTCACTGAATAGCGTGTAGAAGAAAATATGAAATGAGGAAAAAATGCCAATTTTCGTCTTGTGTTGCTGCTGCATATAGCCTGGCCGAAACAGCAAACGTGGTTATCAATTAATTGATAAGGTTTTCGAAGCCGGCGAAAACTGAAAGAAAAAGAAGTTCCTGGGGCAAAAGGTGCGCCGGACACATCTTGATGATGTAAACCGCTGGCGTTGGGGAAACGTTAAGAAGGGAAATTAATTCATACCCATGATGTGTTATCACAAGTGTGATTGTTGTTTTTATTCTTAATTTAGATATATCAAGCTATTAGTACTACATGATACTTCGGCTAATGAGTGCCTCAGCTTACGAATTTTTCTGCTAACGAAGATTTTTCTGCCTCGGCTAACGAATACGGATTCGGCTGACGAACATTTTTTTTCATATCGATGCACAGGCCATCCCAACACAGCCACGTTTTTAGTTGAACTTTCGCACCAATCATCATCATAATTGCTGTCACTTGAGCCCGATGAACTCATGTCCACCTCTTAATCTTTTACCAGATGTATCTCCACCTCTCTTTCTGAAAGTTTTTGAATCATTGCATGTAAAATGAAAGAGCTAATAGAAAATGCATTAAAAAAGAGAGAATATATATATATTTTTTTTCAGAGCGCGTATTATTTCAGTGCACTTATTTAAGTAAGACTCTTAGCATCGAACGGAACAGTCTGGACATCCTAAGAGATTATCTTTTCCATCTGCATGTACTGTATCAGACACAGAAATGAGCTGACCAAATCACAAATGAATGGGGATACCTAAGAACTCGAATGGGTTGTGTCAACACCAGCTTTAGTCCATTGACTGCATCGAATTTTTTAATGGTTAAGCTGATAATAAATTTCATCAAAATATTAACTTACAAAATAAATTTCCCCGCATAAGTAGATAAAATATTCCTATAATATGCATCAATTCAGAAATTAATGTTTTAAGCCATAGTTTCCCAAACTTTGAGTTCCATCGTCCCCTCCTCCAGAAATTTTTTTTTCTCTCATCGCCCCCAACTCAAGTGAACCCATAGGATCCTATTTTATACCCGTAGCTTCTTCCGCCCCCTGGACCATTTCATCGCCCACTTTGGGAAACACTGTTTTAAGCCAACGGCAGAGGACGCTAGTAATAGCAATTCTTCTCTGGCAAACGCATCAACAAATTTTTGATTGCTCTTTCAATTTCTTCACTGAATTGCACATAACTTTTACATATGATTACTGATTATTTTATTAACATTTAAGAAGTTTTTCGGCATTCTGCTCCCTCCCCTACAATGACAAAAATCAGACTGAGGGCAATCGACTTGTCGGCGGGAAAACAAAAATTCAAACACTTCCATTTTGATAGCAATCGACTGAGTTTCATAATTCATACTAAGAGCTGTAGATTTTAAACATAAAAATTCTTTTGAAGTTTCTCAATGCTAAAAATATCTTTTTCTACAGAATAAGGCCTCTAAAAAATTCACAAATAAACATAACACAATATCGAAATAAGCATTTACGACAGGAGAAATTGACAAAATAAAGATTTTTACAAAAAAAAGTTTGAAAATAGGCAAAAAAAAATGTTATTTATATGGCACTTTGCCTGAACTTCCGGGCTCTAGTCGTCAGTCTTTCATAGCGGCATGTAGTGTATATAAATGCATATTCGTGTTATGGGTCTGGTGCTCTATGTGGCAAAGACTTTTGAAATGAACAGCCGATTTGCATTTGCGACTCCCAAGTTGGGAGCCATAGAATACCAACTTCAGCAGACCGGATGGAGTGACACGCATTAAAATTTCAAGAAATACTTGTCCACGTAACCAAACGTTCGATTTTTTTGTGGAGGGGATGTCCACTGTTGGCCGCCGCAGGTTCGATAAGAATATAACTTTCCTCACCAATGGCTGGGATCAACGAGCATCTTACCACTGTGCCCTGCAATATTCTGCTGTATGCCTGATTCTTTTTGACTTAAGAATTCTATCCAGACTGACTCCTTGTATATTATCAATGATTATTACAGTAAAACTTGTCTTCAACGGAATCGCGAGGACCAAGATTTTTTTTCCGTTGAACAAAGGTTTCAGCTTAATAAAGGTTCAATTGATATAATGTGTAAAATTATGTAACGATCTCGCGTGTGATTGAAATAAAATAAAAATAAATTAATTGAAGATAAAGTAAATAATTATATGTAAAAATAGAAAATAAATACAAATAAATAATTAGTCTATAATTACTGAATACTGTATTTAGGATTTGACAGCACTTGTGTATAAAATTCCGACATAAACTTCTTCTTCTGAAATAACGACATTTACGTTCTTTTTATAACTTCTTCAAAAATTTTCAATTAGGGTGTCAATATCTGCCGTGTAAGTTTCAGTTTGTACATTATTGTCTATGTTTCTGTAATCCACAGCATCAGAGCCATAATTAAAAATTTTGTGAGGGAAAGAGAGAGAGAGAGAAAAAAGTAGAGAGAGAGGGTGAGAGGGAGAAAGAAAAAAAGAGAGTGGGGGAGAGAGAAAAAAGTAGAGAGAGAGAGAGAGAGAAAAATATATATATAGAGAGAAAGAGAGAGAGAGATATAGAAAGAGGGAGAGAGAGAGGAAGAAAGAGAGATATAGAAAGAGGGGGAGAGAGAGAGGAAGAAAGAGAGATATAGAAAGAGGGAGAGAGAGAGGAAGAAAGAGAGAAAAAAAGAAAGAGAGAAAAAAAGAAAGAGAGAGAGAGAGAGAGAAAGAGAGAGAGAGAAAGAGAGAGAAAGAAAGAGAGAGAGAAAGAGAGAGAGAAAGAAAGAGAGAGAGAAAGAAAGAGAGAGAGAGAGAGAGAGAAAGAGAGAGAGAGAAAGAGAGAGAGAGAGAGAAAGAGAGAGAGAAAGAGAGAGAAAGATAGGGAGAGGGAAAGAAAAAAAGAGAAAGATGGAGAGAGAAAAAGAGAAAGAAAGAGAGAAAGAGAGAGAAAGATAGGGAGAGGGAAAGAAAAAAAGAGAAAGATAGAGAGAGAAAAAGAGAAAGAAAGAGAGAAAGAAAGAGAGAAAGAAAGAGAGAAAGAGAGAGAAAGATAGAGAGAGAGAAAGAGAAAGAAAGAAAGATAGAGAGAGATAGATAGAGAGAAAGACAGAGCAACATGATTTTGCCGCCCATACCACTAAAATTCGATGATTTTACAACAGTGTTTTTGTTCCCACCTAAGTTTTTCCGTCAGGGCAATTGTCTCCCTTTGCCTCTCTCTGATTAATTCCGGCCCTGGCCAGCCTTGCGATCACTGAATGCATACAGCTTGCATGCTATTTTGTGTCTTGCATATCGTGTAGAAATTCAACCCTTACACTGATTTCTCCCGTGGAAAAGTCCTTTTCCGAAAAATTTTGTTACAATTTCAGAAAGCAACTGTTTTACTACATATGGCTTATCAAAACCACATCATCAAGTACAGAAACTGTTTTTGCTAAAAGTATAAATTGAGTAAAAAATTTTTCGGTGGATCACTTTTTATGATCCTTTGGTCAAGCACTCAGTGTTTTTGTAAAATTTTCCGTTAAAGGGTACAATTATCTTTTCTGTTTCCGCGTTAGACAGGTTCCGTTTAATCCAGGTTTTTTTTTTGTGTAATTTGGCATTGAAATCACGGGACCACGATTTTTTTTCCGTTGGAGACAGGTTTCCGCTTAACACAAGTTCCGTTAAAGACAGATTTTACTGTACTTATACTTTCTTTCAAACCAACACAGCTCTGCTCTATCACTATTTCATCGACAGACAGAAATGCAAATGTGGCGGGGAGGGCACTACGCTACAGCCTGCCCGTTGACCAAAGACTTCCACTTACAAATCCCCGTTGCTGATACACAGTCTTGGAAGTTGAAGGTCTTCCAAAATCCTGGTAGTTATAATAAGATTAAAAATCTTATCAACTTTATGGAAAATAATCAAGAGTTATACATCTTCCCGAGACCTATGGCATATCAAGACAGAGAAGATCCCTTGGACTCTGATTCGGACTCAGACTATGTACCATAACTGCGACGTCTTTCCTAACCCCATGTGCTATAAAATATATATATTGATATTTTGAAGAAATTTATCATTATCAGTGATGCCAATATGTATTCTTTCAATGTTCATATATGATATATATTTTTTTTATCCAAAGCATATACTTCAGATTCAATGTTTAATAATATCCTGTTTGAATTTTGCTACTCTGCTTTGATGGGCTGAGAGCAATTATTGATTGTGATTGAATTATTGATTGAATTTTATTATTGATTGAATTTTATTATTGATTGAATTTTATTATTGATTGAATTTTATTATTGATTGAATTTTATTATTGATTGCATTGTCGATTGAATTATTATTTTTTTTGATTGAATTGTTGATTAAATTTTTATTATTGAATCATGCGTAGTTTGCAGATGTTGTCCTATACGCATAATTAAATTTTATCTCATTTCATGTATATTTACTATGCATGTTATATACTCTACAATGTTTACATCATATCATCATGTATGTACTCTATATATCTTACGTTTCGTGGCATCGCTTTTTGTCTAGATCATTCGCAGAGCCCATCTGTTATAAAAATTCTGACGTTGTACTTGGACACCTGCTTATAATCACATTATATATACTTTCTCAACTGCTATACGAAACGCAATAATTATTGTTTTTCATCAATATATTCATGTATTCGAATGTATATCGCCGGTGAATCCACTAGCGCGCAACTGAACCTTGTATGTTCAAGTGTACTTTGTACTTTCTCCGAGCTTGATCTCGTCATTAGGTCTATAATATCCATATCTAAATATGTCTCTAACTGGCAATGGAAAGTCCCCCCCGGCTCCTTCAGTCTTGTGATATTATTAATATCAGCAATTGATCAATATTGATAATTCCCACTTACATATTTATAGTTCATTGGACCTGAATTTGTATATGTATCCTGTTTTTCATGTTCTATTTTCAGATTCGGACCTGTGAAAAAAAAACCCTTCCAACAGAAGACAAAATGAGAGAAGTTGGTGTTGCAGATTGGCTGATGGTTGGGGACAGAGCACAGTGATGAAGGCGGATGGCTCGGGATGTTTTCGTTGGCCTCTTGCGGGCGATTCGCCCGGGCTCCTTGGCGGGGGTTTCCGGGGACTTTAGAGTGTGATTGCCGTGAGTCGGAGGCGATGGGGGCCTCGGCGGGATTGGGTCCTGTGGCTTACGAGCCGGGGATGCCTGCCTGGCCCGGACATCGAGAGTTTTTCCAAGTGAAAGAGTGAGTCTTTTTTTGAAACAAGAGTGTTTTTCCTGGCCCTGGTTGGCTCAGCCGCTAGGTAATCTGCCTCAGAGCCTGGGCCATGTTTGGTGTTAGTGTCTGTAGTCCTTTGCGTGGGTTGGAGGTCGGCCCGTGGTCTTGGTGGCTAGCGGAGCTTTTTCTTTTTTCCAGCATTGCCCAGCCGCAAGGTAGCCTGCTTATATCCCACAAGGGACAGAGCGGGGGCCATGTTTGCTGTTTGCTGCAGAGATAATTCACCACTATCTTATCTCCGAAAAGGTAACTGTGGTGTAACATTGATTAATTAACTTTCAACGGGAACATTGGTTTTATTAATCAGAAAAAACTATTTTTAGTAGAAACGAAGAAAAAAAGTAGAAAAACTATTTTTTATTATTTTAAAACTCTATTATAAAAGCACTTGATTTTTTTTTTTTTGGTGTGACATTCCAAACGTAATTTATGAAACAAAAAATTTCAATCATTTCAACACATACACTAATAATTTAAATTTTTAATTACCTTTTTTTTAAGGCAAGAATAAAATTGTAATTTTTAGTTCTTTGTTTTAATATTGTTTTTATGAACATGGGGAAAGTCCAGAAAACCTACAGGGAAATTTTTTTCGATTGATATGTGTAAACACTGTTTCCCAAAATGGACAGTATCGCTCCCTCTGGTAGGCAATGAAATTGTCCAGGGGGAAGGGGCGATAGAAGATACGGATTTAACAGAATTCTGTTCGTTCACTTGAGTTGGGGGCGATGAGAAGAAAAATTTTCTGATGAAGGGGCTCGATGGAATAAAAAGTTTGGGAAACTATGGTCTAAACCAGTGGTTCCCAACGTGGGCGCTGATAAGTCTGAGGGGAGGGGGGCGTTTTTTGTTCAAGTCATATTGAGGGGGCGTTTCATGTTCAAGTCATATTAGCCCAGTTTGCATGTTCAATACTGCGGTATCACTGAGAGTTCAGGCACTGGCTTGATGAATGTTTTCCCTAGTAGAGGAAGAAGAGTAAAGAAAGAGGAGGAAAAATACTGTATTTACATATCCTCTTGGGGATTTTCGTGGTGCATACTATTTCTCATAATCCTTTGCGATTTTTCGCTATTGCGGAATAAGGAAACAGAGTTGCCACAGTTTTCCCTGTTCAGCAAAAAATTTTTGGCTTTGGTGGATAGCGGTTTCCCCTTATTTTTTCATTTCCCATGTAAACAAGGCTATTGAGTTGGCGTTGAAGGTACCGCCCTTTTAAGCATGTGCAGAAAATTCAAGGTCATATAGACCTTAAATTTCCGGGGCAATATTTCCCGGGCGGTACAATAGTGCAGTGGACAGAGGTTAAAGATTATTATAAATACCAACCAATGTATTTCGGAATTTCTTCATATCAAGGGTAAATTGTTACCACCAAAAGTAAGAATGTGTTTATTACTTTTATTGTTTTGATTTTAATAACCCTGGTAAAATCATAAAGGCATTTCACTGTAATAAACACAATATGTTCCGGTGATATTAATCTCCTACCGTGGATTCATTTCAATCCTGAAAAAAAGTCGTACCAAATATAGTGGCCGTGCATTGTATGATTCACCGACAACATTTCACCGACAAAAAATCTTAGTGATCGCTTTCATCGCTCGCTTCAATATGTAATTACAGCAGTTAACTAGATCAAAAGCAATGCTCTCCATAACAGAATATTTAGAAATATCTTTGTGATGAAAACGAAGACGACTTCAATCGTTTATATTACACACAGAAGTTCGTTGGTTGTCAAAAGGTACCTGTCTGAAACGATTTTACGAACTCTTTGAATCAGTCACAAAGTTTTTTGAAAACAAGGATGATTCATTAAGAGAGAATTTATTGAAATTTAAGAGCGATATATTGCCTATTTGGCCGATTTATATACCAAATTTAATGAAATGAATGTACAACTCCAAGGTTATGATTTGAATTTCATCAAAGCAAAAGGAATTATTTCAGCGTTCGTGTCAAAACTTACTTTGTACAAACAAAACTTTGGTAGACGACAATTTTATCAGTTTCCAATGCTTTCTTCAATTGAAACAACTGATGACGACATTTTGGTTTATTGCCAGCATTTGGAAGCACTGACAGAAGATTTTACGAATAGATTTCAGGATGTAGTCACAGTGGCGGATCATGATTTTGGGAGGCCCCAGGCACAACCTGATCTGGAGGCCCCCCTATCAGGGGCGGATTAAAGGTAGGGGCTGTCACCCCCCCCCCGAGAGCAGAAAAATTAAATGAAAAAAAAAATGTTTTCTACGTTTTTGACTGAATAACAAACCAAGAAAATAAATTTGCTTAAAAAAGGGGGAAAATTCAGAATTTTTTCCAAAAAAAATCAGAACCGTCCTGAAAAATTGAACACATGGTCACAACCACCGCCCCCACCCACAAATTATCCACCACTGCACCCTTTTGGCCCTAATAAGAACGAGATGGTTCACTAAAATGAACAATATTATGAAAAATCATAACTTTTTTTTTATTTTTGCATCACCAAAACCATAAACACAAAAATAAGATAAGGAAATATAATGATATTCTCTGGTACTAGATGAAAAATAATCACACTCCCATTAAAAAAAAAAAAAAAAATCACAGTAAAATTCTGCATCATATTTTTAGTAATCTAAGATGTCCGTCCTGGTGCCTTCAGCCACACGGCAAAAATGGAGATCCGTCATAGTTTTAGTAATTTAATATTACTGATTAATAAAGATTTGGTAATATCTCAAATATAATATATTTGATTTGATATAAAGATACTGATAATATTTAATAGAAAAACATTTCTTCAATAGAGGGAAGAAATTATATCAGAGTAAATATAAGAATTATATTTTTAATGAAAGAAATTATTACAGAATGAATTAAAATTATTTTCAATGAAAGAAATTATTAAAAAAATTTTTTTAGAAATTATTATTTTTTATTTGTTTATTCTATTTTATTTTTACTATTATTATATTAATTATTATTATTTTCTCTTTCTGCCATCTCGTTGGGCACTCTGCCTGTTGTGGCCTTTGCCTTTGTATTATTTGTATTCAGAGTGAATAAAAATCTTCTATATTATGCCCCCCCCCCCCGTTTCGTTTAATAACGAAAAATGCCACAGTATAACATTGTGGCCCGCGTACTTTATAAAATGTTTCAATATGGCCTGCTATGCCTCAAAGGTTGGAAGACCCCTGCAGTAGACTTTCGCTAATCCGGTACGTATTAGACCACGGTGTGCCAGATTTTACCGAAATTGCTGGATTAACTTTGAAGAAACCCATTGAAATAATATATGAAATTTCGTGCAAAGACATAGTCAGGACTTGATCAGCAATTAAGAAATATTAGAACGTGTTAAGGGGTTAGGGCATCAGGAGAAAAGTGACACCACACCACCTAAATATCCTGGACTACTGGACGTGCTGGATTAGAGCACGACCGAATTCTCGAGAGACTACTGTAGTTGAATTGAAATGCTCAAATAAAAATTTATCAGATAATTTATATATTTTTAGTTTTGCTTACCGTTATTTTTGGAGATTCTGCAATCTAAATCCTAAAGGAAATCTTGAGGATCGGCATGAAAATTTTTTTTCATTCCAATAACACACATCACAATTACATTAACAATAAACACTTTTCGGTCTGACACAAAGATGTTGTCTACCCAAGCCTCCTTGACCAATCCAAAAATGTAGCTCTTTTTTTAGAAAGAAGGAAAAGAAACCCCCTTGATTTTTTTCAGCCGGGGAGGGAGTGTTAAAAGCGAAACAGAAAAATCACGTGATTCAGAATGCATGTCATTCAGCATTCATTTCAAACCACACTTTTTTTTGTCATATGGTCGTATGGTTCCAGTCATATGTATATGTTGCAAATGTATATGTTGTTTGAACCAGCTTATAGTATTTCATTCAAACAAGTGGGAGACAAAATCACAATAAGAGCTCTACTACATTCATTTTAATTAGTACGAGTGTCTCTTCCTGTCGATGTCGCCGCTTGCCGATAGCCATCTTGCCATCCATTATACTGTATACAAAAGCTTACACCAAAGCTGTCGTATTATCGGCGCCCATAAAAGCATTTAATACTGTGGAATGAGACATCTGTTTATGCCTTCACTACAATTTTCATTTCGGACAGACATTAGGACCTGCTGTTCTCATCCCTCCTCCTGCTTGTGCCCTTAGGGAAATACTGTTTGAAAATGACCCTCCCTGAATGATCGCTTTACAATGTCTCTTCTTTCTTTGTCGGGGAAGAACTGGCCCTTGAGAGCTGCGTCTTGTAAATTGTTATTTTCTTTCAGTTCCCGTTTTTCTTCCGTTTTTCTTACGTACAGTATACATAAAAAAAAAAAAAAAATTGCGGTTAAAAAAAAAAAAGGGGAGAGCAGATACTGTACTTAGTTCAAGAGATTTGTTGATGCGCATGTAAATTCATATGTAGGATGAAGCACACAACTATTTGGAGGCCCCCCGCTCTGCCGAGGCCCCAGGCGCGCGCCTCATGCGCCTGTGCGGTAATCCGCCACTGTGTAGTCAACATGACTATTCCAGAATGGGTCCTAGAACCTTCCTCAAATAACTGAATTATCGCTGCAGGAAGAGTTGATAGAATTGTCAACAAATGAAGAGTTGAAATTAAAATTAAGAAAAGGGTATCAGGAATTTTGGCTACAAAGTCAAATTCAAACATTATATCCGGTTTTATGGGCTGCAGCAAAAAAGTTTTTTATTGCATTCCCATCATCATATTTAGCCGAGAGAGGATTTAGCATAGTCACCAATCTATTAACGAAGAAAAGAAACAGATTGTCAATACTGGAACGCGGATATTTAAGATTATTGATGACAAAAATGGCACCAAAGATCGAGAAATTAGTTTCATCACATCAAGCTCAGATACAGGGTGATCAGCGAATAAGCCCTTATTTCAAAATTAAATATCTCTACAACAAAGATCAATAGAATTATTCGGTAAACGGTACGTTTATGAGCTAAACTGTAAGAATGTTGTATAGAAATTTCGAAAATTTAGTTTTTTTTAAAAATTTTTTGAAATTTAAAAAAAATAAAAACTGGAGATTTTGGGGTTCCGAGAATCCTCATTTGTGTGAAGAGAAACCACTGCATTCGCCTAAAGTTACTGCATGGGCTGCGGTATGCGCCATGTGTGCTGACAAATTGTTCCAAAATTGTAACGTAACGTTCAGTAGTAATCGTTTCTCGCACGAAGAAGGGGGCCGATAATGTCTCTGGCGCATACCGCAGCCCATGCAGTAACTTTAGGCGAATGCAGTGGTTTCTCTTCACACAAATGAGGATTTTCGGAACCCCAAAATCTCCAGTTTTTTTTAAAATTTTAAAAAATTAAAAAAAAAAACTAAATTTTCGAAATTTCTGTACAACGTTCTTACCGTTTTGCTAATAAACGTACCGTTTACCGCATATTTCTATTGATCTTTGTTGTAGAGATATTTAATTTTGAAATAAGGGCTTATTCGCTGATCACCCTGTATATCTCACTAATGGTATTATATTCATTTTTTCCAAATAGCATGTATATTTTCAATCAAATACTGTGAGAAAAATACATATTATTACCTTCTCATAAATTAATTTAAAAATTTGTCCTTGTTTTCAATATATACTATGTACAATATAGTTTACCTGGAGAAGGGGGGGGGCACTATGGAGTCGTGCACTAAAAAAGGGGGGCGCTGGTTCCAAAAAGGTTGGGAACCTATGGTCTAAACTAAACTGAAGGATTAGAAGGGGGGAAATAAAAAGAAAAATTATAAAAAATCGGTCTAAATTTGAAATCGGCCGGTAAAGAGTTAATGTGGAATCTAACTTTGCATTTAAGTCTTTGAAGACGAAACTAGCGATGGATGAGTTAATATTCTTATGAGTCGAATTTAAATGTTTTCTAAGGTGTGATGCCATTTTTTTTCAAAGCAGAGACCAGCTAGAATTTGCTATGACTTTTTCTGACCCGAAATCGAATCTGGAATTTGGTTACATCATCAATGGCTTAAGTTCATATTCGGCGAAAATCCGAACTGTTAACTCAACCCCCACCGTTACTTTTCAGTGTGGTTACCATGATCTCGGTTATGACCAAGACCCTTTAGATTTAGAATTTCAGGAGGAATCGATTGCGTTCCGCAAAGCAGTGATTTGAGCTTGCGGTGATGCAATCCGATATTAACCAATGAAATGACCATTTCGTATTTTGTTCCGGTGCATTGAAGCATCTTCACATTTGGTCGAAATTAAGAGAGACAAATAGGCGGAGATAGACCTGAACGAAAGTCTGGGAAGAGGGGCACGATGATGATTGCTGGGGGTGGGGGCATGGCCCCCCCTCCACATCCAAGAGTAGGGCCCCTTGGTTCGGATCTTTCGCAGGCCCCCTGGTCAGACTTCTCACGGGCCCTTCTGTAGTTCATGTAAAGCGTGAAAAAACAAAAAATTATGAGAATTGTCCCGGGCACTGTCAGCTCCGGCCTTGTGGGGTACATGGGTGGGGGATTTGATGATGCCAGTTCACATATAGGCGTATACATTAGATCAGTCCACCCCGATTTCGACGCTGGGGGGAGGGGGCTTATCTCCACCCGTGGAAATAATCGAAGAGCACTTCTCGACTAGATTTATTATTATCATCGACTTCACGCGAACATATTCAATCAAGCATTGCCGGTTCGTCACAAATGGCATCCGTTCCAAAGGTTGGTCACCCTACTTAATCGGAACCATCAACCAGTCCTGCCAATAAGAGATGAAACCTCTGTAAAATTTAAAAACAAACCCAATAAATCATTTGACATCGTTTTTCCGGCTAAATGACAACCTCGTCACAGATTCGATCTAATTGATTGAATCAAATCACGTGACTAATTATTTTAATGACTTTTTTTTTATATATCCACGGTTTCTCTAAATCGTGTGGGGATGTGGTGATTTTTCCTCATACGTACCGAGGGAAATTTTTCGAAACTACAGTTACACGCTCGTAGTGAAAAACACAAGCAACGATATACATTTATATCATACGTTAAAATAACATGATAACGAGTTTTTAATATCTCATCTGAAGAAATAGGAGATGAAATTGCAGAATCAGACGTATCTTGAAACACCCAGTTGCGTATTTTCACTATTTTGCAGAGTGAGAACTCACTCATCCGGGACTACAGACATTTCGTGGTGACCTACTCAGAATATTATGTGTGTTCATACATTCAAAAAATTTTCACTAATGTGAATGGATGACGCAAAGTTTTTTTATCCACAAAATTCTACGGATACGCTTGAATTTGATTAGTTGGTGCCGTTTTGGCGTGGAAAAATATTAATAAACTTCTTACATTATCACCAATGGCATATTTACGGGGGGGCTAGTGGGCTATAGACCCGTAGCCAGAAATTTCGTTCAGGGGGTGACCACTTTCATTTCGGGGGGCGGATCGAAGTGATGGAACAATAAATTCGGGCATCTTTTTCCCTTTTTTTCGGTCATTTTTCTGGGGAGGGGGACCAGACCCCACAAGTCCCATCCCCGCTATGGCTTTGACCTGGGCAACAAGTTCAGAGGAGTGGCAAATTTTAGAAAAGATAAGCCAAAAAAATTGGTAGAATAGGAGAAGGGTGACAAAATTTGTCTAAGCCTCAATAAATCCGCCTCTCCATAGACAGCAAGAGGAACAGTCAGTGAGTGACCAAAAAGTGACCTAGAGAGTTTACAAGCACGTGAGTGAGCAGAAGAGTTACCTAGAATGCGTGCAAGCATGTGAATGACCAAAAGAGTAACCTAGAGAATGTGCAAACTTTTGAATGATAAAAATAGTGACCTAGAGTTTATGTAAGCATGTGAATGACCAAAAGAATGGCCTACAGAGTGAGGGATTAGACCAGTTAGTGATCTAGAGCGTGTGCAGACATGTAAATGACAAAAACAGTGACCTAAAGTGCGTGCAAGCATGTGAATGACCAAAAGAGTGACCTAGAGAGTGTGAAAGCATATCAATGACCAAAAGAGTGATCTAGAGCGTGTTCAAGCTTGTGAATAACGAAAACAGTGACCTAGAATGTGTGCAGGCATGTGAATGACCAAAAGAGGGAATTAGGGAGTGTAAAATATGTCAATGACCAAAAAGAGTGATCTGGAGCGTGTACAAGCTTGTGAATGACCATAAGAATGACCCAGAGCACGTGTAAATGATCAAAAGAGTGACCCAGAAAGGGAGCATGTCAGTGAGAAATCAAAAGAGTGACCAAAATAGTGTGCAAGCATGTGAATGACAAAATGATTGACTTAAAGAGTGTGTGAGCAGGGAAGTGACCAAAAGAGTGACTTAGAAACGCAAGTGTACTTGCAGGAGTGGAGGGAGGTCAAGCGGGTTATTGAATAGCGAATTCGAGGAAAGAGTTTCAAGAAAATTTGACTAGAATGGGGAGGAGGGGGGGGGCAAAATTCGTGTAGCAACGGAGGCGGTAAAACCATAAATGCTCCGTTGATTAGCGCGCGTCATTTTTTATGCATATCTGCAATAACCGATACGTTTATTGGTTAAAGTTAACCCCCCCCCCCTCAACTCGGAAATATGTGTATGGCCAAAAGTGATATGACCAGTGGCGTATTTACAGGGAGGACTCTTAGCGTGCTATAGCCCAGGGCAAGGTCGTAGTTAGGATTTCTGCCAGCAAGGAAAAACATTATTTTGCCGCCCCACAACTTTAAAATTCAATAATTTTGTAATGGTGTTCTTTGTTCCCACCAAAAACTGCCACCCCCCCCCTAAATTTTGCCTCCCGGGGCAGTTGTCTCCCCGCCCACTCTAGTTACGGCCTCTGCGCCCCACGGTGGAAAGTATGGAGGAGCGGTAAATTTAGGAGGGAGTGGTTGAGAAAATCAGTAGAATGGGAGAAGCCCGACAAAACCACAAATCCATATCAGTTTATAGAATGAGGGGATTAGGTCATGAGTTAGCTAGCTAGATAGTTCGCAAGCATGTTAATGGCCCAAAGAGTGACCTAGATTGTGTACAAGGACGTGAATAACCAAAAGAGTGACCTAGATTGTGTACAAGGACGTGAATAACCAAAAGAGTGACTTAGATTGTGTACAAGGACGTGAATAACCAAAAGAGTGACTTAGATTGTGTACAAGGACGTGAATAACTAAAAGAGTGACCTACAGAATATGCAAGCATATCAATGAACAAAAGAGTGACCTATAGTGCGTGAAAGCATGTGAACGATCAGAAGAGTGACTTAGAGAGAGTGTAAGCATGTAAATCTCCAAAAGAGTGACCTGCAGAGGGCGTGAGCGTGGAAGTGACCAAAAAGAAGGACCAAGGGATCAGATCAGTGAGCTGCAAAACGAGTGGTCTAGATAGAGCATTGTTTCCCAAACATTTTGTTACATTGCCCTTCAGAAAATTTTCTCTTATCTTCCCCCTTCCCAGACTCAATCGAACCCATAGGATCTTATACTTACAGCTTATATCGCCCCCCCCCCGTACTATTCAATCACCCACCGGGGTATTGCCCACTTTGGGAAACAAGGGTCTAGAGCAGTGGTTCCCAACGTGGGCGCTGAGAAGTCTGAGGGGGGCGTTTTTTGTTCAAGTCATATTGAGGGGGCGTTCTGAAGAGTGAGGGGGGCGTTTCGTGTTCAAATCATATTAGCCCGGTTTGCATGTTCAATATTGCAGTATCACTGGGAGTTTCCGTTTTACTTTCAAATGCTAAGAGATCAACATTCAAGACGTCCAACTTTGACTAGTATGTTTTCGACAACATCCAAACGAGAAAATGAGGGATTACGAGCGTCATACATTTCCTTACTCATTGCTAAAGCGGGCAAACATTTGCCAAGAACTATTATTCACCAGAACATTAGAAACGGACACTAAAGGAAAAATCTATATTTGACGTTTAAGAACACTATTTTGGGTAAAAAGGAATTTCTCTGACTAATGTTTTGTCCGTTGCAACCGATGGTGCTCCGGCAATGGTTGGACGCTACCGTGGATTCGTTTCATTCCTGAGTCGTTCGTTCATTCCAAGTCGTACCAAATATTGTGGTCGTGCTTTGTGTGATTCACCGACAACATTTGGTCACAAAAAACTTTAGTGATCGCCTTCATCGCTCGCTTCAATATGTAATTACAGCAGTTAACTAGATCAAAAGTAATGCTCTCCATAACAGAATATTTAGAAATATCTTTGTGATGAAAACGAAGACGACTTCAATCGTTTATATTACACACAGAAGTTCGTTGGTTGTCAAAAGGTAGCTGTCTGAAACGATTTTACGAACTCTTTGAATCAGTCACAAAGTTTTTTGAAAACAAGGATGATTCGTTAAGAGAGAATTTATTGAAATTTAAGAGCGATATATTGCCTATTTGGCCGATTTATATACCAAATTTAATGAAATGAATGTACAACTCCAAGGTTATGATTTGAATTTCATCAAAGCAAAAGGAATTATTTCAGCGTTCGTGTCAAAACTTACTTTGTACAAACAAAACTTTGGTAGACGACAATTTTATCAGTTTCCCCCAATGCTTTCTTCAATAGAAACAACTGATAACGCCCGCGACATTTTGGTTTATTGCCAGCATTTGGAAGCACTAACAGAGGATTTTACGAATAGATTTCAGGATTTACTCAATATGACTATTCCAGAATGGGTCCCAGAACCTCCTCAAACATACAAATAACAGAATTATCGCTGCAGGAAGAGTTGATAGAATTGTCAACAAATGAAGAGTTGAAATTAAAATTAAGAAAAGGGTATCAGGAATTTTGACTACAAAGTCAAATTCAAACATTATATCCGGCTTTATGGGCTACAGCAAAAAACTTTTTCATTTTATTCCCATCATCATATTTAGTCGAGAGAGGATTTAGCATAGTCACTAGTCTATTAACGAAGAAAAGAAACAGATTGTCAATACTGGAACGCGGAGATTTAAGATTATTGATGACAAAAATGACACCAAACATCGAGAAATTAGTTCCATCACATCAAGCTCAGATATCTCACTAACAATATTATATTCATATTTGAAATAGCATATATATTTCCAATTAAATACTGTGATAAAAATACATTATTACCTTCTCATAAATTAATTTAAAATTTTGTCCTTGTTTTCAATACATACTATGTACAATATAGTTTACCTGCAGAGGAGGGGGGGGGGGGGGGGCGCTATGGAGTCATGCACTAAAAAGGGGGGCGCTAATTCCAAAAAGGTTGGGAACCTATGGTCTAGAGCATGGCTGGACAAATCACAACAAAATCTACGCGCCACAAAAAAGGTTTAGGTGCCAAAAAATTTTCAACGAATTAACAGATCTAAAATATTGCTTCTTTTAACTTTTTTAGGGCATAGTGACTCTCTTTCATGTTGGCAGATATGCTGCTATAAATTCCAAACATTTTTGCGCTGCTCGCAGCCTGTAATTTAGTAACTACACAAAGAAAATTTTAGGCGCCAACACCAATTTTTTAGTCCCCGTGGTGACCTGGCACAAGGGATTTATCCAGGCCTGGTCTAGAGTGTGTGTGTGCGGGAGCACGTGAATGACTAAAAGAGTTACCGAGAGAGTGTATGAGCATGGGAGTGACCAAAAGAATGACTTATTTCAAGGGATGAGATCTGTGAGCGACCAAAAGGGATTTGTGACTAAATTTTGTGACACTATTGCTTTCATTAATTTCCGAATTCCCAATAGTGCTGATATATATTGTATATTTTGAATAATTTTTCTTATTTTTTATTCATCAATCCTAACTTTTAATTATTTCCCAGATTTTTTCATTGGATCCTAATTTTGATTAGTTTTGTAATTATTTCTTTATTTAGTTTAACACACACAATTTCTTTTATTAGTTTTACAATTACTTCTTTCGTTATATTGGATTTACTTCTTTCATTACTTTCAGAATTATTTCTTTCATTACTTTCAGAATTATTTCTTTCATTACTTTCAGAATTATTTCTTTGATTAGTTTCGCGAAATTATTTATTTCTTTGGTTTTGGAATTATTCCTTTCAGTAGTTTCAGAATTATTTCTTTCATTAACTTGTGGAAGTTGTCTTTCATTAGTTTCGGAATTATTTCTTTCTTTTGTTTTGGACTTATTTCTTTCATAAGTTTCACAATCATTCAATTTCATTAGTTTTAAAATTATTTCCTTCATTAAGTTCGGGACCATTTCTTACATTAGTTTTAAAGTTAATTCACTGATTAGTTTCGGAATTATCTTCCGTTCCGAAGTTTCATCAAGCAAGTCGAAATTTTATTAATTTTTGTGTGAATTTGTATTAAAATTGTATTTATATTTTTCTGTATGAATGTTACTCGGCATTCTGTAATCATGCCTGAATTTTTGGATTGGATTCCAATCTCCCCCCGCCCCCTCCCCGAAATTGTTAAGGTAAAGACAAACGCGCACCGCCATTATTTCCGCACCGGGCCCCACGACCGGTAACGGCGGCCCTGACACCGAGGATCACATTCGTCCCGCGGTCCATGGATTGAGCATGAATGTACAACGCATTTTTTTTATACATTCTGTAAATTTCCTTCATATTCTCTTTCTACAGAAAGTCCTGTTTATCACATGCATTCGATAGAATGTAAACGTTTTTTCGCAATCATATAATCGAACTCTAGTTGACTCAGCATCGCATATTTCCATGAAAAATGAAGCCGTTAAATAACTAGACGGCGTTATCGGCAAACGGTGTTTTATTACGTGTGTTTTCCTAGTATCTTGTGTTTAATCACCTTCCGGTATATTTTCAGAACGACACGTGAGTATCCTTTTTTTTTAGAACTCCGCAGTGAAGTCTATTTGGTCCTGAAACGCAAAATACAGGGTCTCATAAATTCGTAATAGTTTCAAAAATTCATAAAAAACTGAAGGAATCTGTGTATTTAAACGCCGGGTTGCAAAAAAGTTATTCTCACGAAGGGGGGGTTTTTTTTGGAACAGAAAAAAAATCAGTTCAAATTTTTGTCGATACAGGGCACTGCACGAAATCAAATCGCTGATAATAGTCTCTTACAAAATGCAAGGTGTGTGCGACCAGCAGCTCATTTCTAAATTTTCCTCTCATTGGAGCTCCCATAAGGTTTCTATTGTGATGTTGGCATTGGTGGATGAAGCATTATCAGCGAAGCTGTTTTGCCTCATCCGCGAATCATCGGCTGAAGCTTTACGAACGTTTCAGACACAAAAAAGATTGAAGAAAGGTTCTATCGACAAAAATTGTAATTAAATTATTTTTGCTGTGCCAGTGAGAAAAAAAATCCCCCTTCACGGGGAATTACTTTTCATAAACCGCTTTTAAATATATCAATTCCTCCAATTTTGGAGGACCCTGTAATTTTGGGACACACTGTAAATTGTATGCATGCAATTATAGCATGTTCATTAAAAAACAGTGGTCATAACCTTTTTACGGCCGTGCACTCCCCAATGCACATCGATTTCTGCACCCCGTTGTGTTTATTTGCTAGAGTATTAAACATTCTAATGCACACACAATCAAGTGATTACATAACTAATCAATTAACTTTATAAAAATCGCTAACTGAAAAACTGATTTATTGAAAAATGCATATACGATACAACAAAATTCTAATCCATCGGCGGAGATACGGGGGGAGGGGGCTGGCACTGTCCCTCCCCCCAGTGTCAAAAGTGGAGTCGACTGATCTAATGTACTGTATGTGTGTATGAATTGACGTCATCATAATCCTGCTCTTCCCCTCCAGTAGTTAATATTCAGTGAGTAATTAGTTGTGGATGATTACTTAATTTACCTAAGTATTGTGTATTTTAAAAATGAAGTTATTTCTTTGAAAGGGCTATGCGCATGTCATCACTTGTACAGCTTGTTGAGTAAGAGAGTTAATAAAAAAAATTTTCTCACTCATTTCAAAAATCCCGTCCAGTATGCACCCGCCCAGGGGCGACTTGAGAAGAAAATCTCTTCCCGTGCGGGACCAATTTTTGGCGCCCCTCTCACACTACCATATATTTTTTGGTCAACAGACCTTTTTTTTGCTATTTTAACTCGGATTTTTGGCGCCCCTTCTAGAGCGCCTTCCTACCATTTCAAAAGAAATCTTAATTCAGTTTGAACTAGGGAACCAATCCAACTATTTATTAGGACAGAGGTTCTCAAACTTCTGTCACCCGCGGCTATATCGCCCTATTTCATGATTTTTGCGGCTTCTCATAATAATTCTGTGTATATTTTCCTATATGAAAGAACCACTTCAAAGCATAACTATGCACACAAATAGATATCTCCGGCTCACCGCAACGTCCCTAGGAGCCGCGTCGTATACTTTGAGAAATACTGATGTAGGAGTGGGGGGGGGGGGGATTGAACACATTATGATCAGCACTGATTTTCATTCACGAAAATCACGAAAGCCATATTTATCAGCAATTTGCAGTTTTGCTGAAATTTAGCATTTTTGGCGGCATCTTACGATTCACGCACATTAGTGATCCCGTATTTTTTCCCTCAAGGAAATATGGCCAGCCTATTTACTCCTGGAAGCAATTCTTAAAGAATGAGAAATTAAAATCCAGAAAGGAAAAATTCGTTTCAATTTGAATTTAATTGCCATAAAAGAATAATATATTTACACGGTAACTATTAGAAACATGGGAAATGACCCTTAAATTAAGAAATTTGGACTTTCCCTTCCTCATAAAGTGAAAAAAAAAATCTTGAAAATACTGTAAAAGCAATTTTTCTCAATTCACCCAGGGTTTTCCGTTGTATTTGTTGTCCACGGTAAAGGAAAGCAAGAAATTCATCATTCCTGCTGCACCTTCCTCGTTTGAGATACAAAGCTTGAAAATTTTCAAAAGTCAATTTCACCATACAGAATTGGAAAGAACACAATGGATCATTTTCCGCTTGGCGACATGCCAATATGAATTATAGGTTCCCCAGAACCGACATAATTCATCGAGAAAAATACGGGAAATGGAGATCTTAAATCCGGGACATTAAAAGTTTCTAAAATTTTCAATTAAAAAATTGCTTTAGGGCGGAAGTGGATTGAAATGGCCTCCCGATAGAAACGTTGAACGTGCCATATATGTGTGAGATGACTATTTGTAGTCATAATAATTATCGCAATGCGAATTCATAAGTAAAGAAGATTATCTTCATTCACATTTCAATTACGATCACAAATTCAAATTAAATTGCGTTGAACATACGGGAAATTTTTAGGAAAAAGTCAAAATTACGGGAAAAGACGGTAAACACGGGTCGTATGATGACCCTACTCATGAGTTTATAGAATCTTAGGCTTCAATACATTTGCATCATCTTTTTAAATTGGCCACCTGACCAGCACGTATATAATAATACAGTACCGTCTTAATGCATGGGCCCAACTGGGCAGGGCCGTCTTAAGAGCATCATGGGCCCCCGGGCCAAGTGGTTTTTCTGAGGCCCTACCTGGTAAATTATAGTATATTTTAATCAGATCTCTCATTGTTATGAGAGGCCCACTCCACTCTTAAGGCCCCCGAGCCGTGCCTGGTTGGGCCCATGCGTTAAGACGGCACTGCAACTGGGCACTGCTCGGGGAGGGAGGTCCTCATGAAAATGTAATCTGATTAGAAATTTCGTGAATAAGCATGAAAACTGGTAGACAGGCATTTATAAATAGGTAGAGGGACTCACGATGCTCTTATAAGACGGCGCTGTCAACATGCATCGCGATATAGAAACGAGTTTTCACACTATACGGACATGAATGAGAATTTCGAACCAAAAAATAAAAAAATGAGAAGCAGAAAACTGTCTCCCTCTTTCAAACTGCCCGATGTATTATATTCCGTATTTATTATGCATGCGAGAAACAGCGTTTAGTTGGGAACCCTGCTGCCACCTATCAAATAAAAACCAAACTGTCTGTTAGAATTCTTGGGAACAAAAACTTGGTTGTTGGTTTAAAACCGGTTTAACTGAGACCCCGTTCAGCGGCAGCGCCGCCTTGACACATGGGCCCCACCCTGGCCAACACCTTCTAAAGCACACTATCTAGCTATAGATGGCGTTGCCCTGGCACGACCCGTGGGCCTCACGATCTGGTTGAAATTTTCGGGAGTAAGCAAGTAGAGTGGAACTTGTTGTTTATACATCGCTCAGTTATGCGACTTTCACGTTTATACGACGTTCCGCTTCGGTCGCAATTGGTCCGTAATGCATTTTAATGTTAAAATAATTTATTTATTCGACGTTTCCATTTCAACTCGAACCTTTCTAGTATTCATATCCGTAAAATGCATACAATGTTTAATGCATGAAAACGCGTTTCTGCAACAGTTCTTGTTGCATATTGTCACCAGAAATTCATGAATTTTAGGGTGATTGCTGACGTATACAAAAAAAGCCAGTAAGCTGACTGATGACCATTTATAGTGGAGAATTGCGATTTGTTCATTTCTCTGCTAAGATGATTTTCACCCGACACCGCCCAGCCTCCTCATCCGGACCAATGGCTAAAATTGACAATGTTCGATAGAGCCTGGGCGGAGCACGGTATGAAATGTCCAGGGCCGGATTAACAATTAAGCAAAATAAGCACGTGCTTACGGCATCAGTACTAAAGGGGCACCACAAAAAGATATCAAATGGTATTTTTTTTTAATGTGCAATTTTTTTTCAACATCGATCATCCGATAGGAGATCCTAAAATTTTAAGAACACTTGATTGTATAATTGAAGATCATTATCACAAAAATGGCACAAAAGATGAGAAACTAATAACATTGCAAACTGGACCACATTATTTTGCTGAGTTTTTTAATTAGCTTTTGACAATTTTCATAAAGCCCGCCCAGGACTGTCTTAACATTATCATGCGCCCACATACAAAGCGATTTTTCTGAGATAGGCACTACTTACCTAGCTAAAAATTCCTACCTACCTATTTCCATATTTACTCTTGAAAATTGGAACCAGATATAATTGTCACTTGACACCCCCGGAGCCTGGAGAAGTGCCCAGATGGGCCCATGCGGTAGACCAAGTTCTACAGAATAAGGACATATTTTTGTGGGTCATTAGTGGATCAAGTGTGTAGTTTGATCCATAGAAGTAAAGGAAATGCTACCACGTGTAAATTACAAACTTGAGAATGTATCTAAAAGGAAAAATATCCAATATATAACGGTGATTTATCAGAAATAAGATACCTATTGGCAGGCCCGCAACTGGAGAGACTTGGTTAGCCGGGGCAACCTCTCATTTAGGCATCCCCCCCCCCCCCCCGTAATGCTGAAGGATAGGTAGAATGGTGAAATTTGTGATGCGCCCGGGCACCAGACCATCCTGCTCCCACCAACTACTTGCAGCCCAGCCTATTGGTAATACACTGAAGAGCCAAAAAAACTGGTGCAACTGCCTAATATCGTGTAGGGCCCCCGCGAGCCCGCAGAAGTGCCGCAACACGACGTGGCATGGACTCGACTAATGTCTGAAGTAGTACTGGAGGTAATTGACACCATGAATCCTGCAGGGCTGTCCATAAATCCGTAGGAGTAAGGGGGGGGGGTGGAGATCTCTTCTGAACAGCACGTTGCAAGGCATCCCAGATATGTTCAATAATGTTCATGTCTGGGGATTTAGGTGGCCAGCGGAAGTGTCTAAAGTCAGAAGAGTGTTCCTGGAGCCACTTTGTAGCAATTCTGAACGTGTGGGGTGTCGCATTGTGCTGCTGAAATTATCCAAGTCCGTCGGAATGCACAATGGACATGAATGGGTGCAGGTGATCAGACAGGATGCTTACGTACCTGCCACCTGTCAGAGTCGTATCTAGACGTATCAGGGGTCCCATATCACGCTAACTGCACACGCCCCATACCATCACAGCGCCTCCACCAGCTTGAACAGTCCCCTGTTGACATGTAGGGTCCATGGATTCATGAGGTTGCCTCCATGCCCGTACACGTCCATCAGTTCGAAGCAATTGGAACATAGACTCATCAGACCAGGCAACGTGTTTCCAGTCCTCAACAGTCCAATGTCGGTGTTGTCGGGCCCAGGCGATGCGTAAAGCTTTGTGTCGTGCAGTCATCAAGGGTACACGAGTGGGCCTTCGGCTCCGAAAGCCCATATCGATGATGGTTCGCACGCTGACACTTGTTGGTGGCCCAGCATTGAAATCTGCAGCAATTTGCGGCAGGGTTGCATGTCTGTCACGTTTAATGATTCTCGTCAGTCGTCGTTGGTCACGTTCTTGCATGATCTTTTTCCGGCCGCAGCGATGTCGTAGATTTCATTTTTTACCGGATTCCCGATATTCACGGTACACTCGTGAAATGGTCGTACGTGAAAATCCAAATTTCATCGCTACCTCGGAGATGCTATGTCCCATCTCTCGTGCGCCGACTATAACACCACGTTCAAACTCACTTAAATCTTGATAACCTGCCATTTTATCAGCAGCAACCGATCTAACAGCTATGCCAGACACTTGTTGTGTTATATAGGCGTTGCCGACCGCAGCGCCGTACTCTGATTGGTTCCAAATCTCTTTATTTGCATACGCATGCCTGTACCAGTTTTTTTGGCTCTTCAGTTTATTATGGCCATTCTAACATTCAATGGTTTCTCCTTGGAGTGTTATTACAACCTTTATCTCATCAACCGTTCGTCGTAGTGGTATGGTTCTAATTTCAAAAATTCTCAAGATGTGATCAGAAATAACCCTGTACGAGTTTTAAAGATGAAAATACAGTGTACACAAAATAAAAATTTTAAATTTTTATACAATCCCCCCCCCCCGTCCGCCAATTAGACAGTTGTTGCTCTTTCTCTTTTGAGCCCAACAAACAAATTACATGTTTTTAACTGCATTATTCCTTGAGACATTTATATTCAATAATTGGAGACATGTCCGGGGTTAGGAGAATTTCACGGCCCAATGCAAAAAAAAATTTTTTTGCGGCCCCCCCCCCTCTAAAAAAATTGTATGTAGTTGCTCCCCAACTTACAAACTTTTCGAGTTACGAACGTAAATCTTGAAGGGGAAATTTTTTCTTCTTAAAGAGAACGCATTCTATTACACTCATTTTTTTTTCATTATTTCATGAACGCCTGATGGTCTGGATCGTAGTCAAACACGATCCATTGAGAGGTAATAATAGCATTTAAATTAATTTGACAAAATTCATAAATTAATAATAATAATTAGCGTGGTCCGGCAGCACCAACAGTATATAAATCAAGCCTCCATCCAGCTTATATTACTGGAGAGAGTATGACCGTCAGCGGTCTCCGCCTTGGCAGTGCTGAGAACGGTACTCCCCAGCATCTTTCGTCGGAACATCACGTGACTCGGTGAAAACAACCACAATCTCCCCCCCCCCCCGTTATTTTCTTATTTCATCCACCAGCAATTTAAAACAATAAATGAAAGAAATAATTTCAGCATCGATGAGATAATTCCAGAATTAATGAAAGAAAATATTTTAGAATTAATGTAAAAGAGATAATTTCAGCATTGATAATTACAAAATTAATGACAGAGATAATTTCAGCATTGATAATTACAAAATTAATGACAGAGATAATTTCAGCATTAATGAAAGAGGTAATAAAATTAATAAAAGATAATTGCAGAATGAAGGAAAGATAATTGCAGAATGAAGGAAAGATAATTGCAGAATGAAGGAAAGAGGTAATTCCAAAATTAATGAAAGAGACAATTCCAGAATGAAGGAAAGAGATAATTCCAAATTAATGAAAGAGACAATTCCAGAATTAATGAGAGAGACAATTCCAGAATTAATGAGAGACAATTCCAGAATTAATGAGATATTCCGAATATAATGAGATATTTCAGAATCAATGAAAGAAATAATTTCAGCATTAATAAAATAAATAATAATTAATGAAGAAAATAATTCCAGAATTAATGAAAGAAAATTCAAGAAATAATGAAGAAAAATTCCAGAATCAATGGAGGAAAATCCAGAATCAATGAAGGAAAATTCAAGAATTAATGGAGGAAAATTAAAGAATTAATGAAAGAAATGATTCCAGTATTAATGAAAAATGAATGATTTAATCTTTTTTCACCTTTAAAAAAGTTCTCTTTTTTTTAATCTTTAAAACCCAATATTTAGAGACCGAACTGTACATTTCTATGGGCAAATTGCCAGGCGGGAAGTTTGTTTTCACCGAGTCACGCCTCACATTTGATGTCGCTGCAGTCGCGGCGGCTGGATGCTCCCTCCAATAATATAAACTCGATTCAAGCATCAGAATCTCTGTCGTCTGCTTCTTTCCAGGTTACTTGTTTTGGACATCTCCTTGTGTCCTGAAAAAATTACTGAACTGGCAGTTCAAACTTCCAGTTCTGTTTGCGAGCGTAGCTTATAGGGAACCGAACAAACCGACTTCTTCTCTGTCGTCTGCTCATCAAGAGGTTCTTTGTTTTGGACGTCTCCTTATGCTCAAATAAAATAACTGAACTTTCAGTTTGAATTTCCAGTTCAGTTTATGACCTTTATTTATAAGGAACTGCGCGGAATAAAGAATATAGTTTTTTTACTTAAAACTTCCTCATCACCACATGAGTCACTTTTAAAATTGAAGTTAGATGGCAGCACATTACTATAAAATGGAGTGTGGAAAAATTCACTTTTTACGATATTATCTGATTTTTGTCTGCTTGTTTCTTTCCTCCATGTTTCAGGTCAGTTTATGAGCTTTGTTTATTACTTTACGTTTTGGGTTTTAACGGCTCATTGTTTATAAGGAGTAAAGGTGAATGAAGAATATAGTTTTTGTACCTGCTGTTTTTATACATCATCACCACATAAGGTATTTCTGAGTTTGAAAGTAGATAGCAGCACCAACAATATTTTTAAAAATGAATGTCTTAAAGTATTCTAGAGTATTAGACTGATTTTAATTCCTTTAAAATTGTTAGTGCGTTGTGAATTCGCTGCAAATGCTACAAGGCAAAAAAACAAAACCGAAACGAAACCCGCTATTGGCGGACGGCGTAACGTTTGGAGTCAGTTCTTTGGCCGTGCGACCTGTGCGGCTGTATGGGGCAGGTGCAGATCCAGGTCGATGTGTCGGGAGAAGCGAATTGTGTAAGTTCGTTGGATCGTCTCGTATTTTACGGGACAGGAAAAATTTCCAATATTATTTGGTTCTTAAATATCATCACCACCCCTGGATATGTTCCTGAGCAAAGGCAGACATCTTCAGCTGCTGCGAATGGAGCAGAGGTGAATATCTTCAGCTGCGACTGGAACAGAGGTGAATATCTTCAGCTGCGACTGGAACAGAGGTGAATATCTTCAGCTGCGACTGGAACAGAGGTGAATATCTTCAGCTGCGACTGGAACAGAGGTGAATATCTTCAGCTGCGACTGGAACAGAGGTAGAAATATTCAGCTGGGAAAGAAGCTGAGACAGACATCTTAAACTGTGAAATGACTGCAGGCAGAAATATTCAGCTCGAAATGAGTGAGCGGAGGTACAGGCATCTTCAGCTGCGAAGAAAGCCTAGGCAGAAATCTTCAGATGCGAATGGAACGAAGGCAGGTATCTTCAGCTGCTAATGAAGCCGAGACGGATATCTTTAGCTGCGAATAAAGCTGTGGCAGACATCTTCAGCTTCAAATGGAGTGAAGGCAGGACGATATGTTGGAGAAGCAACTTCTTGTGTAGGTGCATTGGATCATCCGTATTTCACACACACGGGACAGAGAAATTTCTGCCATATTATTCAGCTCTTGGGAGGGGCGATGGCTACCTGTCTGGATCCGCACTTGGGCACTGCTCTAAGAGGAGTGCGAAATTCGAGTTGAAAAAGTGAGAAGATTGGCAAAAAAAAAACCATGGGCAGGGGGACTAAAAAAATAGGTTCCGCACAATTACAGATTTCTTCTCGAGTCATCCCTGTTCTTAACGCATATTGGTGCATCAGACCAACACCCCCTAAAGAAGAAAGGGGGGTGTTGATCAGGCTCCAGAAGCAGGGCCGCTGTTTCAGATTTTTTTACCGGATATTCACATTACTCTGTAATGAATTCATAAAAAAAACCATGGATTCCATATCCTACAGCTCGGCTCCTAGGCTGGGACCTCTGGTATGTCTCCAGGCGAAACTTTTCATGCCCCTACCCCACTCTGTAGTAAGTTTATAATGTGGGAAAATACACAAAAAATGTTAATTATCGTCCCGTGTCTGCTCCCCTCTAGTTGTGGCCCTCAGGAGCAGCGTGTCTTATGACCTGGCGTCGTGAGGGCGTCGGATCAGAGGGGGTGGGCACAAATATGCGTCCTTGCAGTCCTGCCTGCTCTTGTGGGAAGGGCCGCAACTAGTGGGGTAGGGCAAATGGCAGAGAGGGCACCAAACAATATGAAGGGCGTCAAAATGTGATCTTGCCCGGCTGACCAACCATCGACCCTCTTGCGAAGGGCAAGGAGCCTATGGGGGTCCACCCAGGGACGTAGCGTGCCTTCTCGGGGCAGACTTTCTTGGGAGCCTCTTGAAAGATTTATTATGCAAAATAAGTGTATATTTTTTTAAGGCTCCCCATTTGCTGGAGGCAGTACTCTGGTTGCCCCAGCCCTTTAACAGGCCAGGGTCTCCCCGGGGGTGGCTCAGAATAATATCAGATATATCACTTTGTTCGGGTGCCAGGGCCGTCTTAAGAGCACCATGGGCCCCCGGGCCAAGTGGTTTTTCTAAGGCCCTACCAGGCAAATTTACATGCATGCTCCTCGAAAATTTCAACTATATCTCATTTTTGTGAGGCCCCTTTTCTCTTGAGGCCAAACGGGCACTGCTGAGAGAGCTCCAGCCCTGGGATCCAGGGCAGTAACCATAATTTATTTTCACGCAATAAATTCATTACAGAAGGGCCCATGAAGAGTCTTTCTTGGGGCTCGCTAAAGATCTCAGCCTGGGCGGCCCTGCTCCAGGATGTGGAACTCACAAAAATAAATAAAAACATTCTGAAACACGTTTAAACTACATTTGAAAAATGTAGATTAAAGTCACTACAGCATATTCCGCTTAACGTTCCACTTAAAAAGTTTAGTACGTGCTCGCTTAGTACGACTTATTTTCGTGATCCCCTAACTTTTACTAACACGTAATGAAATTTCCCGTTTAAAACGTTTTCCCACCAACGTTTTTCATGAGTTTTTTCAAAACGTTATAAGCGGGATTCGCTGTATATGACCTCTTCAATGTTTATTTGTTTAAAACCGTTTCTTACCACAAACAAAATCCAAGATTGCAATCTCAATATTTGAATATTCAAATTCGAAATTCAAAAAGACGCTCTGCAATAGGTTGTGTTGAATATTAACAACACTAGCTGCAATATCAGCCTAAACCTCAGATATAATGTATTTAATAGTAGGCAAGTAACGTAACCTACATCCTAAATGTTCAGAAATTCGTGCTCTTAAATGTTTTTATGCATGAACTCTCTATTCATGAACAGGGTCGGTTCTGGACCTTTTTCTAGGGTAAGCGAATGATGTTTTGGTGATAAAAAAAAAATCACCCCTTTCAGTTGGCGCCTTTTGCGGCCGCGTAGACAAGATCAGGCTCTGTTCATGAACCAAAATATCTCTAATGTTGGTACTGTACTAGGTGAATAATTAGATTGAAAAAAAAAAAAAATCAGAAACGTCTTACTTTTTTTTTTGGAAGCTCAGTAGCAAAAATTGTCAAAATTTAGAATTTACACATTGTATATCCGTCTTCCAGAATATATGAGAGAATGATTCAGGTATGGAACGACCAAATGGTAACTCCAACGAGAGGGGAGGTTAGTAAGGGGAAAAAATTGCTAGATATCTTTTCTAGTTTCCATTTTCGTTTGATGCTCTAAGCATGTTTTTTTTGTTTGGTTAATATAGCCGTTATTCTTTAACGGCAGAAAGGCCATACTTTTTTCAGGGATAAAGAATGTGACCACCTGCATAACATACACTTTTTTCTTTTAGAAATAAGGTACTGCTATACCTAATAACGATAAAAATAATATTGTTGGGGCTTTAAACTAAAAACCTCCTTTCACAATCAATAATAGTTTAATGGGAAAAAAATTAAATTTGAATCGAAAATTTCCAAAGCATCTGCAGAGGAAGGAAAACGTTTCGTTTGAAAAAATTGTGGCCCGGTGCGACTGCACCTTTCGCATCCCTCCCCCTAAGTCCGGTCCTGATTGGAGACAAGTTGGGAAAACATGAGGGAAAGAGGTGTTGTCCCTTAGTTTACGATGTTCTTTCCCAACTTTTCGCAGATTTTTGTATTTGCAACAACTTTCTAATTAGGTTTTTCAGGACAGGGTGTCCATGTAAAATCAATTTTTTTTTATTTTGTGACACACTGTATTTTCATTCTCAAAACTGAAACAGTAGTTTCTGGACACATTTTTAGCATGTTTCAAATTGGAACCTTACCTCTACGACAAATAGTTGATGAGATAAAGGGCGAATTAACAGGCCACCCTATATAGTAGTAAATCTATGGTATATCTAAAAAATGAAAAAAAGTTCGAAAACGTGCATTTTTGCAATTAAAACAAAAAAGGTAAAATTGACGTGCATGCCTCTATCTTGCATAATTTTAAAAATTAATCTTTTAACAAATTTTTAATCAAGAAAAGTATAGAGATCAAGCTGATTTGGGGATGGAAAAACCAATAAAATTTAACATTGTAATTTCAAAGCCAGAATCTGAAAGGAAAATTTAAGATGCATTGAGTTAAGAAGCAAGTAATGTGGAAAAAACTCCTTTTTGATTGAGGGTCCATTTCCTCAATTAAAGTATGTAGAAATATATGATGGCTCATATCTCTACTAAGAATGACACAAATGTAGTATCATTAGTTTTAAATATGTTATCAAAGACTTTGAGCTAGAAAAAAGTAGGAGAAAGCTTTCAGACAAATAAAGTGAGTGCTCAGAAATGTGCCAGATCATATATTCAACCTTAGACACAATCACAAATCCACAGCGATGAGTCAGAAGGGGTGGCTAATTGTGTGAGATTGAAGGATTGTCCTGTATTTTACAGGACAGGCCAAGTTTTACCATATTTATCCGGATTTTGGGAGGGGGTGATTACTCCACCACCCTACTTCTGGATCCACTGCTGGTCTTAGATTAGTTACTTCTGCAATACAGTTTCATTCAATTTTTTTTTTCCATCAATAAATTCAACATTGTGTAAAATATTTGTATGGGGGGGGGGCGGCGCCAAAATCATTTAACTGCTTAGGGCCTTCAAACATCTTAATTCGGCCCTGGAAATGTCTATTGCTTGTTTTTGAGAATATGCAGACATGGCGAGCTCCCCAAAGAAACAGGGTTCACATATTTTTACAACCATATACCCTTTCAGAATATTTTTCTCCCGATGTTTTTACACACACACATTGTAAGCATTTGGGGGTGGGGGCACAAGTCTGCTGATAAGAAACAGATATAGTACACATACCAAAAGAAATTGCAACAAATCAAGATTTTGTTGAAATATTTTTACCCCATGTTGTGTCCAAAAAGTAATGTTCTGTTAAATTCTTTTCCTTGATTGATTTGAAATGTGATTTAGTTTTTCTCCTCAAGTATGATTCAAATGATTTTTTCTAATAACAGAATTGAGATGCAATTGAGCGCATGAATTTTATAATATTTTGTATGTCTGTGGGGGCAGAAGAAATTTAAAAAAAAAGTCAGTTATTCGATACATTTATATGATGCTTTGACTCCACCTCTTGAATGTCATATAAATGAGGTTTCGCTGTAAATTTACCAAGTAAGGCCTCGAAAAAATCACTTGGCCCAGGGCCCATGACACTTTTGAGACAGCCCTGTTTCACAAAACACTGGTTAGAAACCTGTGCTCTAGTACAGTTATTGCTACCTACCGTTACAGGTATTACTACCTGTATAGTAATTTTTAAAGGCTGTAAACGGCAGGGCAGATCAACATTCTGAACTCAAATTTCTGCATATGATTAGCTTGCATGGAGGGGGGAGGGGAGGAAGAAAAGCAGTTTATGTAGATACCACCTTGTATGCAATCAACAAGCCTATAAATGATTTTAAAACAAAATGCTCTGTACAGAAATGAATTTTCAGATAAATACAGCATTTTAATATGTATAAATGTACATATTTGAACAGATGAGTGTGGCGGTAGTTCATGTATGATGAGCGTTTGATACTGAAGTCGATTCTTGCACGTTTGATACTGAAGTTGATTCCTGCATGTTTATTACTGTCAAATCATCTTCTTCTACATTTATTAGATGTCCTGCAATAATAAAAAAATTATCAAATTTATGAGCAGTATCGTGATTTTTGTAGGCGAGTAAAATGTAATATACGACATTTTAACACATCACAGTTAATACAAAAGCATGGTCGGATATAAGCACTTTTGAAATCATTTTTTGTTTGGTATTGATCACATTAGAAATGTAATACTTTTATGTAGACAATCAATTAGTTATTTATTAATTATACCTATAAATAAAAGGGGACAAAACTTGAGTGACATACAAAGGTTTGTCGCAAAAACATTTTTAAAGGGACAAAAAAAGAAAAAGTTCACTTTAAAAAAAAATGTTTTAAGTGATGTATGTGTTCGGTCCAAGGAAGTTGCTAGAGTTTGTTAATTACAAACACACCCATGCATGAACCATTCAAACCCAGCCCTGAATAGCTGAAGACTAACATGCTAATCATTTGATTGCCACATGCAAGGAAATTTTTAAAATTTAGTGCCAAAAATATAATAATTTAAAAATTATACATCAGAGCATGAATAAGGAAAATGTAAATCACACCACTAACTGTATCACGTTCAGATGTTTGATGTTATAAATGTATCACATCATTATTGTTATTACTACAAGGTTTTGCTTATTAAACATTGGTATTTTGGTAGTTTTCAGACTTTTGTAATCTTGCTGGGAGAAAAAACTAAGATTTGCCCATTTTCTCTGGCCTTTTATATGAACAAATAACAAACAAAAAGACATGAAATGTAGTGAAAGAGAATACCTTTATAAACCAACTCGTAGCAAGGCAGGCTACTTGACAAAACCACAAGCAACACGGGATGTTCAACTATCATTTTCCCACTAAAATTATGCTTTAGAGTCTTGTTCTTGTCTAGTTGGAAATACCTGCAAAGTACGTTCAAAAAACACATGAAAAAATAAATATAAGTTCAGCAGAAGCAAAGAACAACAAATGCAGAATGAAATAACACATGCACAAACAGGCTGTCATTGCATAATGTGTCAACTCATAATGAAACCTTATACATAAAAAATTCCCAACTACACAGGAAGAGCAAAAAGAAAAAAAAAAGGATAGAATGTCCCATTGAATAATACACAAAAAGGGGGGGGGGGGGGTTAATTTTGTTCTCTATAGAGAGCAGGTCATTGCCATTTTTTTTTCAAAAGCTGTAATAGGTTAGATATGTTCTCAATCTAAAACTGTCAAAAAGTCATTTTCGAGAAAAAAATTGTAATTGATACACAAAGTTTTCATTATAAGGTGATGATAAGTGAGGTTGGTAAGTAATATTGTATTGGATAATGTTAATGATTGTCTCAAAGATTCCAGAAATGGGTGCTTGTTTCGTGCTGCGGGGTGTTCCGATTTGAATTGTGGTTCTCAAGAGTAGTAACCCTATATACAGCAGTTTACTGCCATTGAGTGGAAAGACTGGGTTCGGTATTTTAGTGTTTCCGACCTGGCAATACACAGTTGTTTCCTGAATATCATGACAAAAAACAATAAATAAATAATAGCCATTGCAAAGGGGGAGGGTCCAATTAAGAATTTTAATATATTTGATTAAAAAACAAGTTTTTTTCTGTTTTTAAAGTTACTTTTGGTGACTTTCTTTCTTAGCAGTACATCAACTTCAGGCATACCACGATAGGGTTCTGTTTCTCAACCTCCTACTAAACCAGACATGCACCTCGTCCATATTCCTCTGCAGAACCTCTAACAAATTGGCACATGTTGGAATGCGTGTGTATGTATAGTGAACCTTCCATGAAGTTTGTTTCTGTGTAATGCTTGTTATGTGTAGTGCTGCCATCTGCAATCAATTTTTATAACAATTTTTTGTAACTGAAATTAATTTTGAATAATTGTAACATTGTAGGCTTGTTGCTCTCCGAGGCAACACTTTTTAACAGGGAGATTGGATCATATTCGTGCTCAAAGTTGGAACCGCAGAAAACCAACTTAAGCTGACCACCACTGTGGCGACGGGGGGGGGGGGGGCCCAGATCCTCACGATGCGAGTGTGTCACTATGACCACTCACCCACCACGGCGGCTGTTTCTCAACATATGGTCCAAGACCACCTCTGGTCTGTGACAATGCCATAAGTGGTATTGATATTAGTAATATCCAATAGGTTCAAATGAAAATTATACTTTTATACTATGGTTTACAATGCCGCATAGAAGAAAATTGTGGAAAATGTGGTCCAACCAAAATATGGGATATCACTAATTGTGGTGAAAAAAAAAGAAGAAATTTACAAAATATTTGTTAATTCATGCTAAAACTGATGAAGGATGGGGGAAATAAATTACTGCTATAAATCACAAAAAAAAAAACACTATATTTCACGAAAAAACATTCAAATGATTTGGGTACCATATTTAATTGAGGAAAAATACGGGAAACTGGGATCTCAAATGCAGTAAAAAATGGGACACTGCCAACCATCTTCAAAACCTTTGCCATCAATCAGAAAAAACCACCAATTATTGTTGAAAATTCTGAGAAAATGTTGAACATGACAAATATATGAGATGAATATTTATAGACATAATTACATCGTAACATAATTTATAAAGTTATAGAAACACTATTTCACACAATTTCATTACAATAAGTAACACTGAAAAAATGAGAAAAATGTATGAAAAAAAAAGTTGACACAACAAAAAATACAGGAATGTCCCATAATACGGGACACAAATGGTCCGTCGAACAGGGCAGTTTGATACTGTTTGAATTGGGCCAGGAATCTTTTGAATGATAGTTAAAAGGGATCAACCAGAGTGAAAATCCACCACAGGTGTGAAATTTTATTCCGATTTCATTTCAGTAATCTGAGAATCATGACTCAAATGTGAACAATCTCATTTGCAAAAGAAACTCCTGTGCAGAATCATACATTACTCAATTTACGTCAAGTAAATAAGATAAAATTTTACTTGTGTAGAAATATCTTAATACAAAAAAAGATAATACATTATCTGATTATACTATATACAAAATTCAATCAAAAAGTAAAAACATAAACAAAAAAAAATCAAATCCATGGAGGCGAACAGGCAATTTACATGAACCAACTGTAGCAAAAAAATAAAATTATTGATGATTGCTAATCATGTGAGTGTTGCTATCTGGCAGAGGGAAAACAGGACATTTGTATTCCCTGAAAGGTATAATACTAAGCAGAGGCGAATGCTGGAGTGGGGTGGGGGTGCTCAGGGGACCATACCCCTGCCCAGCTGCTGAAAAATTAGGGAAAAAAATTAATATTTTGGTGAAAAAAATGAAGTATCAAAATAAAATACCCTTTATATGCATATTAATCAATTTCTGTTAACTTAAATGCTTTTTGGAGGGTGGTAACCCAGAATTTTTTTTGAGAAAAAATTTTTGAATTTTGTATCTTTCCACAAACCTTTTGTGTTTCTCTCCAAAAATCGATTCTGCCTACACCCCTGACCAGATACTAAGCACTGTATTATCAACATGCAAGGAAAACGGTTTGATGGTATACCTTTCAGTGTTTGATGGATCAGCTTCTTTCTTCATTAATACAGAAATGCCTTTGTGGCCAGCTGATTGGTAGAAAGCAAGTTCAGAATAGCTTTCTGGAGACTCTGGTGTCAAATATTTGTCTAAACATTCATTAATGGTCAAGGATTCATTCAGCCTACAAACAGTGCGTAACAAAACATAACAATGATTAGTTTGACGGAAAAAAGATCCAAAGTATCTATAAGATAAAAAACTTCATAGTTTTCAAAATAAAGAAGGTTTTGTTCATGGAGGACACAAAAGATATTGACAAGGCTACATCAAAAGTAACAGCTGTAGACATTTCAGGGGAGTGGAGTAATCCTCCTTACCATGGGCTGCAGTAGGTAACTAGACGTTTGTGGAAATGGAAGCATAGAAGTAATGAACCATTCTGAAAAAATAAATATGAGTAACCTTCTGATTTATTTGGCAATGAGCCCCTCTACTCACCGGTCATGTGATCACAAACATGAATCAGTCATATTGCAATGATATGTTCATCCGTTTAAAATCTCTAGCATGAGATTTTTGCTTGGGACCCTTTAATCCCTTGGAACTATACAAACAGTACTACCCTCTTCCAATTACATAACTGAATAGTCTTTCTTTTTTTAACTCGTTAAAGTCTTATATTCTTGTCAGTAATGACCTTGTTAATAGTGTTTTCCTAAAGCACTAAATTATACCAGGATGATGAATATCTAACTACAGAAAGAGAGACACAGTACATTCTGTGGGTTAAATATCCCATATATACATAAGATACTATGATAATAGTGTTATAAGATACTAAGATAATAGTGTTTTCCTAAAGCACTAAATTATACCAGGATGATGAATATCTAACTACAGAAAGAGAGACACAGTACATTCTGTGGGTTAAATATCCCATATATACATAAGATACTGCAAAGACAAAGGAGGGAAACTTCTATACAAAAACCAGAGATGACACTCAAGACATGCCTAACAGCTTAGTTCCTCAACCACATAATGCTATATTTATTAATGTCAGAGCTCTGAAGAGCTGTTTTTGTTCAGGAGTTACAAACCTGTGGTCCCCACAAGCAGAGGCTCACAGAGTTCTAATTTGCAAGAGTCCCAGGCAGAGTTGCCAGGTCCTTAAAAAATTTCCAGCCAAAATCCTCTTCAAAAGTAGCCAAAAAATAGCCCAAAATATTTGACCTTGTGCTGCCATCTATGAAGCAACATGCGAGCTACAGTTTGACGATATTCTAGTCTGCAAAGGTGTGGTTTATAGCTTTTCTTGTTATAGTCCCCCAATTTTCCGTAAAAATATGGGTTTTTTTTTCACCGAATAAATTGATTTCTTTGAAAAGTTGCGAAAGTCAGGGCCATGGCCCCCCACAAGGGGTGGGCTGACAAGGCTCCAGCCCTGGGGCACGGGACGGTTTTCACCATTTTTTTTTTGCTTTTTCACGCTATAAATTCACCATAAAGGGGCCCCTGAAAGTGGGGTCGGGGGGGGGGGCGCAAAAGATCTCAGCCTAGGGGCCCTGCTCTAGAATGTGGGGGCCATGGTCAGGGCTACACATTCTCTCTCCTGGAAAAACGGCCCAGAGATGGCCTGGAGTGGAGGACGTCTTAAAAGCATCATGGGCCCCCGGGCAAATTGATTTTGCTCAGCCCTCTATCCAGACTGCAAATGCCTACTTACCAATTCCCATGCTTAATCTCGCAAATCTTAACCATATCTCATTTCCCCCTCCCACCGCTTTTCATTCAAGGCCTCTGTGACGTGCCCGGGTTGGCCAATGCGTCAAGACGACACTGCCTCAAATTGTGCATAGGTGGCTATGAAATTTGGTACAATGATTTTAAAAATTAGGTATGGGCTTTAAATCCCAGACCAGATATTTCACGGTCTAGTAAACAAAAAATTTAAGAAGAGGGTTCTCTTCTTGTCTACTTTTCTGGGTTCGTTTTAAGAGCATCCTGGCCCCAAGAGCCAAGTGATTTTTCTGATTCCCTACATGGAAAATCCCCGAAAAATACAATCACCTCTCGTTTTTCTGAGGCCCATGCATTAAGACAAAACTGGTTCCTGGGCTTGAGCCCTGTCAGCTCCACGCTTGTTGAGGCTACTTTCACAGGCCTACCTACTACCTTCTTTCACAGGCTTCTGTGGTCTAGATACCGTGTTTCCCAACCGTCGGGTCAGAGCAACACCTTCTATAGCAGAAGGCCTCCGTGCGAAGCTCGTGACGTCACTGAAGTCTCCCATTTCCCTTAAGGCGACTGCCCTATTGTAGTGGCTATAATTTCTCTTATAGTCATTGGATATACAACATACTACTTCCCTTATACTACATTGGATATATGATAACCTACCGGCCGCGGTGTCATAAAGGTTGAAATAACTATAAATAACTATCTAGAGCCTAGGACAGTTCCCAAGTTTTTGTTTTACGGTCCCTTCAATTATTGGGTGGCAAAGGCATTGTGGTTGAAAGTTCTGGCTTTCCATAGTTGGGTGAGATGCCTCCCCCCCATCCCTTCTGCCTTGTCAGGAAGAAAACACAATATGAGGTGGGGACTGAAGTGAAACAGAAAAACTGATTTGCTCGCAAGCAAAGAAAAATAGGGAGAAATTCGCCATGAACACAGTTCTGGAAAAACCGCCCAAAAAACCGCCACCCGCCAAAGCCAAAAATTTCCCGCCGAACCGTTTTTAAACCAGCCCAATTTGGCGGGAAAACCGCCAATCTGGCAACTCTGGTCCCAGGGGATGAACTATATATTTTTGTACAATTGAATCCTGTTATAACGAATGCCAAGAGACCGGAGCAATCACTTCGTTAAAACGAAGTTTCGTTATAAAGGAATTCCAGGTTACCTAGCATTGTTCCTATGTAAACTTATTTGCAGGATTAGAAAAGTGTTCGTTAAAACGAGATTTTCGCTATAATGGTATTCGTTAAAACGGGATTCGACTGTATTTAGTACACTATAAATTCACTAAAAATCAATATCAGGAGCCCGCCAGATGCCCAGCCTAGTGGCTGTGCTCAAGGATGTTGGAAAATATAGGCATCCTCCTTGGGTTGACTCAAGGCTGCAACTAGGGGAAGGGGGTGTATGATGGCTCAGACATTGGGCCAGGCAGGGCGCCAGTTTTACTCTTTATTCATTCAAAATTACAAGGAGGGGGAGCACCAAAATTGATAGTTGCCTCTTTCTGTTCTAGCTGTGGCTTTGAATTGACTAATGAATCATAATTAACAAATTTAATTTCTTTAACTAGTGTTACACATTTCTCAATTAACCAGAATTAGGTAAAAATACTTTGAGCCCTGAATCCACATGAAAAAAATTCAAAATAGAAGAGAGTTTTACAATAAAAATTATTTCTGTTATCAACGCCTACTAGTGAGGCATAAAAGGTTATTCTCGGTGAAAACCAGCAGACTTTTCTTTCAGAGTTAATCTTGGCATAATATCCAGAAAGAAGTCTTCCCTTCATACATTGGGCTGAGAAAAATTAAATTTTTTCAAAATTTAATTAAAAAAAACTTGCTAATGCCATCACCTGGGAACCGTTTGTTGAAATTAAGGGAGGATGTCATGCCATAGTGCATAATTAAGGAAGGAATGGTCATGTCTCCTGTGTGATATATGCAAACAGTGCGCTGGCCCAGTTTGCAAGAACACTGGGTTCGATTCTAGTGGTACCCAGTAGAACTTTTCTTTCCGAGTTCATTTAAGCATTATATCCAGAAAAAAGGTCTTCCCTTTATAAAGGTTATGAGGAATAAAAAAAAAAAAAAACATGCATAAAAAAAGAAGTAAAACATACACTACCTTTCATCACTAAATGTCATATTGACATCACAAAATACCCATTCGATTTTCCATAATATGACTTTACTCCTAAAAGATGAAAAAAATCTGTTAAAGATCATATAGGGAAGAGTTGAAAAAGATCACACAGCTCAAATAAAAAATTATGTGGGAAGGTCAAAAGTAATCAGCATTCTAACCATAATAGATCTATGCATTTTCATGCATAGACATGCAAGAAAATGCATGCTTAAAGTTAATACTACTATGGTCACATTAATCGAGGTTTGACATAAAAGCCTAATTTTTTCTTGCTTCTGTTTCAATGCAAGCATGAAGCTCTGAGTGCATTGAGCATTAAAGAGGAACAAAGGGCAGTGATCCAATATCTCTGGTCTAAAGGTGTTTCAGAGCCCGAAATTCACCTGAGGCTTACAAAGTATTGGAACAATATTATGTAACGTAGAAGTGTGTACGAGTAGATAAAGAAGTTTAAAATAGACAAGACAAGTACAATAGACATAGGTGGAGCAGTTCCTGGCCACCTCCACTAGGAAAGGGAAAAAAATGGTACTGGCAAACCAGCGAGCGAGTAACCATCCACATTGTAGAACAAATGAGCAGAGACAAGGGAAAATGTTTTTGGTGGGGGGAATCAGGGTTACAAGGTTTCTCATGTAATGGCCCTATACTAGGGCCTAACAAATCCCAGGTGTCAGGTCACAATGGCAATTAAAAAATGAAATCAGTGCCTAACGTTTTTTATTTATATATGATAGGAAATTAGAAATTGATACAAATACAAGGCCACAACAGACAAAATCCCCAACGAGGTGGCTGAGAAAAATATGTCCATAAGAAATATGAATGTCTTATGGATGATGTCTGTCCGAAGGCAGCAGTGGTCATAGTGACGGATTCGCATTGCAAGGATCCGGGTTCGAACCCCACCGGCGCCACAGTGGTGGTCGGCTGAAGTTGGTTTTCTGTGGTTTCCAAATTGAAGGCGCGAATGCTAGCCGATCTCCCTGTCCCTCCTCTCCACTGAAATATCAAGCACAACACTAGCTACACACTCAGACTGTTAGGTGCACTCACTTTGTTCCAGACTCTGCCACGAAGCTGGGCTGGAAGAGATCTCGTCAACGAGATAAGTCCGGTGGCAGAGCCCCTGGCGTTCATTCTTTCACGTCCGAAGGCAGCAAAAAATTATTGGAAATAATGTGAGCGGGCGTCTGCTAGCATAGAAAAGGGTTCCTAAGTCCAGGACAAGCTAAAAGAATGTACTATTTTGTCCAATATTGCCAAGGAAAAAAATGTTTGGTGCCTATGAAATTTGCTGGTAACTAATTTTTTTTCTTGATTTTAGAAGTCATGAAGTATACAGGATTTTAAGAACTCCTTTGAATTGCGTATTCATGAATCATTGTAGAGTTTCACCTCCAACTAACGAAATTATTGGGGGAAGGCTATGTTCAGTTAATATCAATTATAGGACGTAGCATGTTCGCTGCAGATTAATCATCATTGCACAAATCCATCCCCCTTTATTTGTACAAACTGAAAAAAAAAGAAGTGCAGATAATGAATTTGACTTGATTATTCACTGACTAGTAGAATAGGACTCATACAAATCTATTTTCATTCACATTAAAAATAGTATAGATACGTACATTGATAATGACTAAATAATTATTCAGACACTGAATTGATGATCTGAATATAACCTAAATAATGATAATGTTACAATTATAAATGTGACAGAGTCACTATAATATGCAATTGCATTTATCATTTTAATATTCACATTTTTTTTTATCAACTCAAGCTCCAGGTTTTCTCAGAAGAGGTATAGTGTGAAACCTCCCAACAATGGTCTTTAACGGGACTGAGCAAATGTTGCCATTATTGAGAGAGGTTCAGTATTTCTGAAACAAATTTTTTGGTTGCTTGTGAAATTATAACAACCCATGCTATAATTAATTAAAAAAGCTGTTTTTGTAGCACAAGACATTTATTTCACATTGAAGATATTTGAATTTTTCATGAAGAATTTTATTTGTACTTTACCACTGTTATTTTCATTAAAAAATTTCATGAAGAAAAATGTGTACAGCTTAGCCTTGTATCCTGGTACATGCATTCTTCATATCAGATTTATCCTCCAATGTAATCAGCTATTTTTTTGTTTTTTTTATCTAGTGCAGTATTTTCAATTAGTGCTTACTTGGGTACCCTCGGTCAAAACAGTGTGAAAAACAAAGACTTTCTGGTCTATGACATAGCTACTTTCCAAATTGTAACCAGAAATTCTGCTTTGCTCTTTCTGGAATGTGTCTAGTGCACCCATTAGCATTCACTTGAGGAACCTCTGGGGTCTGCAGAAAATATTTTGTAAACCACTGAAAGTACCCATAGTTATTGTTATATTTGAAGGACTCAAGGTAGGAAAATATCCTTCAAAGGTTAATTTTCTTATGAGATAAAATTCATTATTTTAATTTCCAAAAGTGACCATTGTTTGTAAGTAAACCTTAATGCTAATCCAATGGGCTGCGTTCTATGCCAAGAAAATGTGGCCATTGTTCAGAAGTTACTGTTGTTTGGAGGTGACTAATGGGAAGTTTTACTGTATAAAACAATCTTATAAAAAATAATAATAATAAATAAATGCAATAATCAACGCTTTCCCATCACACTTAAAAATAGACACTAACTACATACAGTAGAGTCTTGAAAATCCAAGACCAGAAAGTTCAAGTTTCTGGATAATCCGAGGCACTGAAAATTTTTGAATTTCCTTCTTGAGACCCCCCCCCCCCTCTTTTCTCCAAGAATTCAACTTCTTTATTTATTTATTTTTCCAGTTTCAAAGAGACTAGGCAGCCGCATCATTATAATGGGTTTTATTGGTATAATATAACATCAGACTTCCTTGAATAGATGTAGATCATTCTAACTTTTGGAAGGTCGCTGAGAAAGAGGAGCAAGTTGGACCATTTTCATTGTAACGGTGGACAATGGCATTGTCCTCAAGTTTCTTATGTAAAATCAATGGAATGGCAGTTGAAAGCAACCAGTGTCTCAGCTGCGTTCACAATCAATCCCATCTCCAACTCTTCTCAATTACTCTATCATCATTGCGCCCTTTTCACACTCTTCATTTTTTGAAACATATTGTATGATATCTTATTCGAGAGTTAAAAATACAGTAAGTATGTATGTATGCTAGTACTGCTTTTGCCTGTCTTTTTTCCCAACATTTAAAGCATTTTTTATTGTTTTTCAGATAATTCAAGTTTTTCTATAATCCGAGGTGGCCTCGGTCCCATCCAACTTGGATTATCAAGACTACTATACATTACTGTGCAATGGGGTACTTCTGAAATGCAACAAAATATTTTTGAATGAACTATATAGTGTTGGATGAAAATTCCTCACGTGTAATGAAACATTGTTGTGTTGTTTTTCCTTTTCGAGAACATATAGGGCATGATTCGTAAATCGATGTCTCTTTGCCATGCAGCTTGTTTCAATTTTGATAGGTGCTGAAATGAATAATAAAAACAATTCAAATTCATGATTAGAAAATAAAATTATTCAGGCTTCCAAACTTCAAGAGATATATGGCAGATGCCTCAAATCATATACTCATAATTCAGCAATTTTATTAACATGTGACTACTATTCTAACATTGTGAGAAAAAAATATGGATTTTTTAAATCAATTTTACTTAAAGAAATAGCAACAACATTTCGAGCCGAAAAAATTATATTGTCAATTAAATAGTAAAAATCTCAAAACATCAGGGGCAAAAAAACCATCTCAAACACGGTGAAATTAGAAGTAAAAAATGTGATGAAGTCAAATCTCATTACAACAACCTTTTAATAGCAAAAACTTTGTTGGCCACATCTTATGAGATGGAACACAAATTTTTCTTCATTATAAGCTGAGTTCAACTGTATATACCTAGTTCTGTATGTTATTACACAGAATCTGCTGATTTTGCATGACAAAAAAAAAAAATCTGAATTTATTAGAACAAATTATACGTCACAGTATAATTATCTCTGCAGCTTTTTTTTTTTTTTTTTCATTGAGATCTTAAAATAAAAATTAGCCAAAAAAATAATTAAAAAAAACAACAACAACAACAGATGGCCAGATGAAACAGATAAACAAAAATAGCAGATGTAGGCCCATATGCAAAGAAAAGAAAAGCAAATTTTTCTGAAACATCTGGATGAAGAATGTCACCCACTGCTCAAGATTTCATAATTGGTGAATGAGATTTGCATAAGTGGATTATAGGATGACTCGTTTCTCAAAGTAGAGAATTTTACATAGGCGGATAATACGCAGAAAGTTATGATACTTAGGACTGATTTTCTACAAAAGGACTTCAAAAAATAGAGACTCATTCTCCCAAGAAAGAAATTCTTTATGGTTTTGCAAATAGATATAAAAAACTTATTTTGTTAATTATGAAGAAAAAATGTACCCTAGGGAAGTGCTTGAAAAATCCCATGTTCTTCTCACACCTCTGGGCTTCATTTATGATTCGGCCAGCTTCTTCGAGAAACCTGTAATCTTAAATGAGCAATAAAAACGCTAGAGTATAAGAATTTCCTAAATATATAACACTCATACACATATACAGCTTATGACCATATATAATTGTATAACTACTATGAAGAACTAAACATTTTTTTAACTGTTTACATTACTTCCGAGTATTGGTATTCTGTACCTCAAGTTACAAGTAATTCTAGTTATGAGCAAAACATATTCACTGAAAATGCTTTAATTAGAACATTTCAATACAAATCATACATATATCTCATACATTTAAAGCTTATATTAAGCTTGAGATGTATGAGAGAAAACTTAACGATTGAAAGTTTGACTGCTTCAAACAATTGAGGAAGTGATTGTAGGACCATATTATGAACTATATTATATTTGTCTTTTAAGCAAAATTACTTTTATTCTGTAGAGCATGTACTGAATCATGCAAATTTATTTTCATGCATGTATTACAATGTGCAGATGTGAAATAAACGCAATATGAAGTTTTATAATAGATAATATAAGATGGAAATATATGCAATAAAAAGGATTTAAACATTTAACAATGCAAAATATTTATATTTTTCAATTACAGCGATACCTCAGCTAATGAACAAATCGGCTTTTGAATTTTCAGGCTAACAAAATTTTTTTCGTGATTTTTCTACCTCAGCTAATGAATGCAGATTCAACTAATGAATGTTTTCGTAGATATGGATGTGTATGTGCTAATATAAAACCACCACATCATAAGCTGAATTTTTGTGCCAATCATCAAAATTATTGTCACTCGAGTCCAATTAACTCATGTCCACTTTGGAATATTTTTCCCAGATGTACTAACACTTCTGTTTCTGAAATTCTTTGAGCCATTACATGCAAAATGAAAGATACAATTCAGCGAATACAATACTACAATACATATTAATCATAATTTTTTGTGTGATATATAATTTATTGAGTGAGCATATGTATGCACATATACACTGTGTGTGTGTGTGTATATATATATATATATATATAATAATAATATGTTATAGGCAAGTTGCTTCTTATCAAAAATATAAACTTTTTATTTACCAGATTTGAAATTATTATTTACCTTCTGGAAGGATAAGTCCCTTGAGGGTCCCTTAGTGTGTGAGTGTAAATGCCCCTTTTTGTATATTTTTTATCTGTGTTTTTAATGTTCTTTGTCATGTGTTCTGTTCAATAATAATGAAAAAAAAATCCATTATTTTAAACAGAAAACTTATTGAGGTTCCCATTATTTTAAACAGAAAACTGATTGCGGGCCGTGCCACAAACATATTAAAACAAAATAAAGTCAAACATTAGGCCTATGCATTGGTAAACTTGAATCAACGTTACGGTGTTCCACAAACAAATTAATGCAACTCAACATCAATTAATCAAATAGTTTAAACAAAGATGAGTAAAAAATAATTTCCATGCCAAACAAAAAAAAAAAAATCAATTCCCCACTCAAAACATTACCACTTATCCACATACTGTCTAAAGCTCTGTGGTGGAATATCCCTTTGTGCACTCGTGTGTAAAATTAAGAGAATTAGCACATTATGTTGAATTTCTGAAAAACCAATGAAGACAGCTTTTAATGAAATTTGACATGAATACACAGTTATAACAGAGAAAGAGATATACGAAAGGCATAGTATGCAAAAATGATTGTCAGTAAAGCTCATCATCACAGGAATGTTCAAAATCCATGTTGTGAGATCAAACCAAAAATGAGTCTAATATGGAGCATGGTCCCCTCTCACAGTCAGACAGGTCACACAGCATGATGGACACGAGGCAGTTGAAGAGTCCCTGAGGGACAATTAGTCCCACTCCTCCAGCAACATAGTTTTCAGCTCCGGGATGGTTCTCAAAGGGGGATAGCAAGATTCTATTGCCCTCTCACGAGCATCCCAGACATGTTCTGTAGGGTTTAGGTCAGGAGATCTGGCTGGTCAATCCGTACACTCAATATTCTCACTTTCCAGATAATTGTTGACCTGGTGAGCCTGATATGGACAAGCGTTGTAGTCCATGAACTGGAACCGAGGGTCAACTGTGCCCCTGAAAGGTCAAACATAGGGCTGTAAGATCTCTTCCGTATACCTCCTAGCAGTCAGGGACCCTCTGTCAAACACTTGGAGGGGTGTGCAGTTGTCCAACATGATGCCTCAAATAGATACAATGTGCAGATTCTCTTAATTTTGCATGCAAGTGTATCTTACATTTTATTTTATTTTTAAAACAAAGAAAATTAAAGATTAATGGACAATTGCTCAACAGATCCTACCACATGAAAGAACACACCACAAAGTGATTTTATCAAGAGCTCCATCTAAAGATATTTTTTATTCAGGGATGCCTATTGGCTGAAAGTGATTACATGGTGGTTTTTTTGGAGTTCGTCTAGGCATCAAGAGAAACAATTTGTTGTGACAGTAGACAAAAAAAGTTTAATATAGAGAATATCAAAGGGCTCTCACTAAGAAAAAGAAGTTAAGACAGGCCTGGATTGGCTAGAGAGGGGGGTGGGGGGCAAGGGAAAAAAAGTACTCGAGTGTATGATTCATTAAAGGAAACAAAAATACTCATGGGAAAATGTTCGCACGACAAATTTGAAGTAGCATTGTGCAATTTAACTAACATTACATACATACACTTACTTTAATAATGAAAAACTCAATATGTCTTACCACTCAGCAGTTCAGAGTTTGAGAATTTATCCAAAGGAACAAATGCGGTTTTGTCTCGTTCGCCAGTACAACCAGTAGATACTTTGTGAGCCTTCACACAAGCTAGGGAGCAGGTACGAATCGAACAACATGGACAGCAATATAAAGATGGCGCTTTGCAGATTCCACAGATCCTGATAGAAAAATTAAGAACATCAAACTTATCAAAAAAAAAAAAGCTCAAAGAAAACTGAGTTTTTAGTATTATCTAGTATGATGCTTTGAATGTCTCGTAATTGATTTTCTTCGTCAAATGACAGGATATAAAAGAAAATTTTACTTGCTTTCATAAACAAATCATTCTTATTTTCATATCACTTCAATGCTGAACTGATATTTGCAGAGGAAATACAGTAGACTCTGCACATATCAGACTAAGGTGTGAGAGATATTAATTGAAAAAACCCATTTAGATAGTATAAACTTCTGTGCAAAGACCTGCATAGTGACATGTTTTCCTCCTCTTCTATGCTTGAAGAAAACCCACCTAAAAATACCAGATTACTGGATGAGTTAGCCTAGAACAAGGTTGGACTTTTAAAGCTTACTGCACTACTACTAGTAAACCACACAAACACCTCGTACATATTCCCCTGCAGAATTTCTAACGAACTGGTACATGATGGAATGTGCGTGTACGCATGGTGAACCTAACATGAATTTTTTTTCTGTATAATGTTGTTTATAGTGCTGCCATCTTTTATTTCGAACTATGAGTGAAGTGTAATGACAAGATTTGCACCATTTTAAGTACAAATCTTCAATCATTACAAAGGCACAAATCCTCAATCGTTGCACTTCACTGTACTACCAGTGGCACTACTACAAGTAGCGCTGTATTACTAGTAGCCAGTAGCATTGGGACAATGGGGCTGGCAGCCACAAGAGGGGCTCTATAAAAATTTTATTTCCGAATGCAGGCCACCATATAGAAATCTAGATGGCATTTGTTCTTCACAACACACACACAAATAATTACACATTTATGGAAGCACAATTCACACTCGTTATAACAACACCCATAATTTTGTTGAAAACAGGCGTTGAGGCGAAAAAAAATTAGTCTATATAAGATAATCATTACATGAAATGTTTTGGACTTATTGTACAAGTCGATGTAACAAAACGCCCATCGTAATAATGAGTGTTGGCTGTAGATAAAATTTATAAACACAATTGAGTTAATGCAATTGATGAGTATATATTATGGTTAATGTGATAAATAGGTTACTCTTTACTGGCGAAATATGCATAATACCCATGCGTCATTGGTAAATTTGATAAATACTAAACAAAAATTATCACTTCTATGGGTGATTATGCATAATACCCAAATGTGTTGTTGGTAAATTTGATAAATACTTGAAATTTATCGCTTTTATCTGTGATTATACATAGTATCCTAGCATAGTGGTCGACAAACCGCAGCTCGCGAGCCACAAGCAGTTCTTTGGCCCCTTGAGTGTGGCTCTTCCATAAAATACCACGAGCGGGAGCACAAAAATTCCAGATTTTTGCAAAATCATGTTTAGACACGCATTTTATTCTCCCTCCTTCCCCCTCCCATATGAGTCATCTTTTTCATGGGGGTTTTTGCCAAAAAAGCCTGACGCTGCTGTCACATGACACTTCCGTGACAAATCAAAACTGGATTTTGGGTCAAAACTGGGAAGTTTGGGAAAAAATTGGCAAAAACGAGGCTTTTTTCTTAAGGTACTCAGGGTAGATAGACGCGTCTCCTTTCAGAACATGGGGAGGGGGGGGGCGAGCAATGCTCTCTATACTAAGGAACATCAACCTCTACTCTGCCAGATCATAGAAGATGATGCTCCTGGGCCACCACCTCTCATGACGACTCTCCCCAGGTCTCCTCTCTCCATCCAACATCGGTCATCGCTGCTGAAGCAATCCACCAGCAGAGACCATCCGAAGCCAATGTTTCTGGGGCCTCGGCCCCACAAGACGGCCCATCTTGGGCTTTCATCGACGACATTCTCCGGCTAACATCTCGTCGGACGAGCTTACAGTGAACCCGTTTGCCGCACATTTCCCAGAGAAGAGAGTCAGATAGCCGTAAAACAACAAGTAAAATAACTTGATAAAGTTATAACTTTATCAAGTTATATCAAGTTAATAACTTTAAGTAAAGTTTATTAAGTTAATTTTAGGGAACGTTGTGGAATGAAAGAAGATGTAGTGTCGAGGATTGAAAAAGGTATGTTGAGATGGTTTGGATATATATAGAAAGGATGAACGAAAGTAGATAGATGAAACAAGTATACAAGACAAGTGTGGATGGGAGAGTTGGAAGGGGTCGACCTCAGCAAACTTACCTCAATCAGATCGAGGACGTTTTTAGCAAAGGCCAGCTGAGGAGTACATTAATTAAGTTAATAATAATCTACCTACCTATATAGTTTAAGTTTGAAAAAATTGGCTCTCAAAACACATTTCAATCGTTGTACTGTTGATATCTGGCTCTGTTGACTAATGAGTTTGCCGACCACTGTCCTATTACAATTGGTGAATTTGATAAATATGAAAAAAATTCCAAATGAGTCTAGTATGTGCGTGCGTGCAATGAGTCAGAACCCCCGATATAATGATAACAAATTTTATGAAAGTACCCTAATATAATGATAAAAAGTTTTACGATTGCACACTGATATAACGATGAAAAAATTTTATGATTGTACCCCGATATAATGATACAATGCATGTATGAATTATCAAATAGAATATATCATATAATATGATCTACCATGTTTTCCAACGATGCGATGTGATGCTTGGGTACCATGCATAATCACTAGTAAACGTGTTTAATTTAGGTAAATATATCAAATTTACCAATGATGCTTACGTACTATGAATAATCGCTGCTAAAAGCGATAAATTTAGGGGAATTTATCAAACTAACCGAAATGCTTGGTAAGTATGCGTAATAACTGGTTATTATGTATAGTAATTGCATTTATCACATTTACCATAACATAACGATACTCAAGGGACAGAAGAAACGTATTGTTCTAGAGAAGTTATAGGTGGAATATGTTAATACTACTGGACAATATATCAGGGCCAGAGTGTAGCATTGTTATATAGGCGAATATTGTTGTAAAGCGTATTGTTATAGAATTTTCACTATGATTTGAAATTTGTATAATTTCTCCTTTTTCGATACAATTTGGCATAAGGAATTCGGAAACCTTTATACTAAAACACGCATAAAAAAATCAATTCAATTGAATAAAATTTTCTACTATAAAAGGAAAAGAATCATATAAATCATGATTTTTTTTCTTTTCTTCAATTTATCTGAAAAGAAAGTCTTTGATTCTTCTGGAAATAGCTGAGACTGATGACGGCGATATCCCCAACCAGTTTGTTTTCCATACTTAGGTCGAGATAGTCTACCTACCTCTAGCCTATTATAAAGTCCAAGGTCGGCTATACCACACTCTGTGGCAATTATTGCAAGTTTCCCTCCTCTTTTCTGGAACCGCTAGCGTTACTTTTATAGAGAACATTCTTGGTGTCTTTCTCCCAGGACAATGTTAAAAATAAAGCTTCTTTTTATGGAGATTTTTTCCCCCTTTAGCTAAGGTTTAGATATCGATTTACCACCCAACGATTTACCATGTATCAATAACGTGACACCTGGGTATTATGAATAATTACCAGTAAAACTGAGTTTTTTGTCAGTACTTAATAAATTTACCAATGATGCTTGGATACTATGCATAATCACTGGTAAAAGTGATTAATTTAAGGAATTTATAAAATTCACCAAAGACGCTTGGGTAATACACATAAATGGATGTAAAAATGATAAATTTAGGGGAAATTTATCAAATTTACCAAAATGCTAAGCAATTATGCATAATAAAGAGATTTATCACATTTGTTGTAACATATATGAAACAAAGTTCTTACTTTTGCGGATTGATATTCATCTTTCAAATCAATTAGTTTCTTTAAACATACCTGAAACAAAGCAAAAAAATGATTTGGTAATATTCATATAAAACACCCTTAATGCAATAAAATAATACTTAACAAAGCCAGAACAATAAACAGGGTGTTCGCAGAACGTCCATGATTTGGTGATATACTGATATTTTGCCAATACCATTCACTGATTTTTTTTTAAATTATACACTGTCAATATAACGCTAACTTAGCACCGTAATCAAACTGCTTTACATGTCTCTTGCATGAAAATAACTTAAAACCGATAGTATGACTGGAGAAACTATTTTTGCTGCTCTGATAGGCCATAGCACACATTAGTATCTCTTATTATAGGCCCATGAATGACTTGTTGTGGGTTGACAAGAACAGCATTGGTAGTTTATTGCCAAGTTACTTTTGGAATAGCTATAGTATATAATCCATTATTTGCAGCATCTTCCTTTCTAGTATGTTGGCACTTTTCTTCCTGGTCAGCAATGGTTGGCCATTTTCTTAATGGTCAGCGATGGTCGGCCATTTTCTTGTGTGCATTTTGTTCCATGTCCGTTATTGTTATCATTACTACTTATTTAGGTTTCTAGGTTGCCAACTGTTGGTTATCGTCTGAATGTGCCGTCACCCCCATAGAGGTCCCTAGTAGAACCCCACCATCACGCCACAGTCAAGGTAGGCTGAAGCTAGTTTTCTGTGGGTCCCAACTTCAAGGCATGAATGTGAGCCGATCTCTCTGTTAAAAGCCTCGCCAGAGAGAGCAACAGACTACCATCATGGGAAATGAAGGTGCCATCTATCTGTGGTCGCTCCAGGCTCGGCAGGTGAAGAACTTGGAACAGCTTCGATATACTGTCCACACCAAGTTGGCGATTTTTTTTATGATAATTCGCCAAGGCCATCATAATGTTGCTGGTTGTTGCCATATTTGTTCTAGATCTTTCTTTTATCCAAAATTCCAAATGGCGCCAGTTTTTTCTTTGTTGCGACCACGTCTTCTGAAATTTCAAATAGCCATTTTAGTTCATGGATGCCATGTGGCACTAATTGTTATTTCTTCGTTTTGACCTCATCTTTTGAAATTTCAAGCCATGGATTACGTGGATTAATTTGTTTTCTCGTCGACAGGTCAGGTTAGGTGTATTCTGCCCAATTTATTTTTTATTCGTATTTATTTATCATTTGTTGTCACACCTTCTTTGTTAAGCGTGGTAAAGAAATTTCAGGATATCATTTACAACCACCATTATTTATTTATAACTTTTTATACATAAAAAGTTATTTTTTATAAAAAAAATTCCCCAAGGTGGATCGTATATGTAAGCTGTTCCAAGAACTTGATTCTGGTGTTCTTTGGCTGGATTCGAACCTGTGGACCTCTATGGTAACCTTCATAGGGGAAGATGAGCATCTCATCACTGCGTTAATCTTTGTGCAACTGTGGTTCCGTGGAAAGGCGGTTCCAGTGAGAGAACAGAACTACTTTCTCAACTGAAGTTGATAAACCTAGTAATTCGAGAATACCAATAGATCTTAACTGTGATATTTTATTAACGTTAGTTTTAAAAATAACTACATTCCCTTAACTTGGAATCTAAATTGTTCATGTAAATGCAACTAAAATTTAATTGTAATGAATGTCTCATGTGAAAAAATGTGTTCTCTATTGCTGTCCGCTGATTCAACTATTGGAGAAAAAAAATTAACAGAGAGAATTCAACTGGCTTGGACGTTGCGCTCTTTAATTCGGATTTTGATTAAGTGCTCGCTTGAATGAAACTGGACATGCGTATCAAGCGATCTGGGTGTTTTAGAGAGCACTGTGGTGCTCATGGGCAATGGGTGTGATCAGAATCACAAGAGCAGGCGTAGACGTTGTTTGTTATCGAGAATGGTGTTGGCTAATTGCTATGCCAGTGAGAACAATGCTGGCTGAGGAAACCACCAGATTATCGCCAAATCACGAGTAGCACTAAGTGAATATTGTGGAGAGTTCATATTAGAGATTATTTCCCTTCAAATCAGATATTTATTTCTTGATGCGATAAGTACGAAAAATGTCAAAATATATGATAACCAATAAAAATCATTGAAAAGTATTTTATAAATCGATATTCAAAAGTAGGTAAGATCATTTTTTAGGGCATGACATTACGGGGTTAACTCACAATATCTGAATTTATATGAAATGGACGCAATTTGTGTTATTGCAGCGGAAAAAACTACAAATAATTATACGAAATTAATTGATATAATCAATATTTGTACACAAAACTACGTTAAACACTCACAAATGATTTAAATACATACACAAGCCCTCTTCACCAACGCAACGAAAGTACCACGTTGAGACGATGTAAACAAAAAAAACCTTCACCAATGAACGGCTTTGACTGAATATAATTTCCGAAACCAAAAATTATGGAGATACGTCCAGTATTTCTAATGGCGGAATTTAATTTTTTCAAGGCACTGCAGCAGACTGCAGTCGGTTTATTTACGTTGCAACCATAACTAAAGCTGGGTTTTCCCAGGAATTGGTTTTTTGCGCCGCATGAACCGAATTAGACCATTTTGCGCCAGCAGAAACATGTTACATAAAGACGCTACGCGTAAGTGTTTTCCTATCTTGGAGCATCAGATCTATTTTAAAGATCAGCTACCCTGTCGTCTGCATGCTAGCTCCTGTTCGAAGGGAAGAGAAAGAAAACACACTTTTGCCCCTACTGTCAAGGGATCAGGTGATCTAGCAGAGGAAGCCCTTAGAACAGTGTCAAATTGGCTGCACATGCATAAGCTCACTCTTTCTATGGCTAAGACAAAATTCTTGTGGATATCAAAGAAAAGACATCCCACCATCTGGTTCCAACGGAAAACCATCAAGAAAACGGACGTGCTATGTTATTTAGGCGTCTTTATCGATAAGCAACTTAACTGGGAAGATCACATCAAAGAACAGAAGAGAAAGGCGTCACGTGTTCTTCAGAAGATGCACCTGATGGCCGGACCACAGTGGGGACTGACACGGGCTCTGAGGAGATCCCTCTACTTGACAGTGGGTGAGCCTATGATAGCTTATGGAGCTTCAATATGGTATCTCCCAAGGTCCAGATGTTCAGACGGCTCGATTCTATACAAAGTCCCTTCCTTCTAGGGATCCGGAACTTTCACCCCCGACATTTCGTCCCCGACAGTTTGTTCCCGACATCTTGCCCCTGGAACGTTTCGTCCCCGTTACATTTGACCCCTGGAAATTTCGCCCCGGTACATTTCGCCCCTGGCGCGTTTGGCCCCGAAAAATTCACACCTGACATTTCACGTGCCCTGAACGTATGAGTGATTGACTGTGTGAGTGACCGTGTGAGTGATCGAGTGATCGTATGAGTGACCAAGTGAGTGTGAAATGGACTGTAGGAGTGCGTTAGTGACCGTACAAATGACTAATCGAGTTGCAGAATGACTCACCACTTGAGTGACCGTATCAACTAGTGTGCAATTGACTTTATGACTGAATGACCGTATGAGTGACCACGTGACTGACCGAATGGCCGTATGAGTGACCAAATGAATGACCTCATGAGCGACCAAGTGAGTGATCGAGGGATTGACTGTGTGAGTGACCAAGGGAGTTACCGAGCGATGAACCGTTTGAGTGAATGAGTGACCGATTAAATCTTATGTAATTTTCCAAGTGAGTGACTGAGTGATTGAGCATATGAGTGATCAAAGGAGAGACTGAGTAATTAACCGTAGTGACCGAGTGACTGACCGAATGGACGTATGAGTGACGAAGTGAATGACCGCATGAACGACCAAGTGATTAACTGTATGAGTGATCAAGTGAGTGACAAAGGGAGGAATTGAGCGATGGAACGTTTGAGTGAATAAGTGACTGACCGCATGAGTGACCGAATGGTTAACTGCATGAGTGACCAAGTGAGTGACTGTATATGTGACCAGGTGAGTGACGGTACGAGTGTTCAAGTGAGTGATCAAGGGACTGACCGTGTGAGTGACCAAGGGAGTTACTGAGTGATGGAACGCATAAGTGAATGTATGACCAAGTGAGTGCCTGCATGAGTGACCAAAAGATTGATAAAGTGAATGACTGCATGAGTGACCGAAAGATTGATAAAGTGAATGACCGTATGATTGACCCAGTGAGCGATTGAGTGATTGACAGAGTGAGCGATTGAGTGATTGGCAAACTGCGAGGGTGGAGTGTCTGCAAAGATGATCCTCCTCATCCCTCCCTTTTTATAGGTGGTTACGTAGCACTGAAAGACCAAGTGACTCACACTTTAATGGATTCTAAGAATTTGGAATTTTCAGTTTAAGCATAAAATATTTTTCCCAAATTTACGACTCACACCGGTGTGGTCACTCACACTATCATTCATATTTTCACTCATACGGTCACGCGTACGGTGAAGGTAGGCAAAATGACAGGGGGGTCAATTTCCGATTCACTTGATTACTCACTGAGTAACTCATATGGGTCAATCATATGGTCAGGGCAGGTGAAATGTCCGGGGATAAATTTTCAATTCAGTCGATCACTCATGTATTCATTCACTTGGTCATTCACGCGATCAGGGGAAGCAAAATGTCAAGAGTAAATGTCCAACTCACTTGATCACTCATGTGGTCACTCACTTGGTCACTTGTACCATCATTCATATGTTCACTCATGCAGTCACGCGTACGATAAGGGCTGGCGAAATATCAGAGATAAATTTCCGATTTACTTGATTACTTACTGAGTCACTCTTATGGTCACTCACTGAGTCACTCATATGGTCAGGGCAGGCGAAAGGTCAGGGCGAAATTCCCGGTGTGAAATGTCCGGGGCGAAATTTCCGGGGGCTAAATGTACCGGGGTGAATTTTCCGGGGGCCAAATGTACTGGGGACGAAACGTGCCAGGGGCGAGATGTCGGGGACGAAATGTCGGAGGCGAAATACCGGGGGCAAAGGTTCCGTGAACCTCCTATATATCTCTGGTGCGTATAGAACTACACCTACGAATGCTCTTCATGTGATCTTGGGGCTCCCGCCATTATCACTCAAGATAGAATTCCTGGCAAGAGTCATATGTCTTCTATAGCTTCACAAGCCATGTCCATTGTTAGAGGAAACATTAGTCCCGGACGCCTTCGAGCAAAAAACTATAGGCATCCTGCAGAATCTCTGCAGGCCAATCAAGTACTCCTAGACCCTTCGGAGGATGATACACCTGAGGAGAAATCCGTCGTATATTACACGGATGGCTCTAAACTGGAATCAGGTACAGGAGCTGCCTATATAAAAACCGTGCGAACGGATGTCGTGGATAAATGGGTTGCTAAACTAAAAGAAAATAATTCAGTATATCAAGCTGAGATGCTCGCTATATTTACAGCAGCTCTGGATGCAGCTACAAACAGGAGGCAGACTGTAATAAGATCGGATAGCCGTTCGAGTATCCAGGCCATTCTAAATCCACTCTCTGAAAACGCAATGGCCAGAAGGATCAGGAGTATACTTGTATCTCAACCTTCAATACGCATCTCCTGGGTAAAAGCTCGTTTCCCCACAACGGCCAGTGGGGAAACGAGCTAGCGGATGCGGCGGCTAAAGAAGCGACCAATACGGGAGACTTTTGCGAGAAACTCTTATATCCAGCTTCGTACGCCAAGTCTCTCCTCTGGAGGGACATGATAGCAAAGTGGCAACTGGATATACCGGAGGCATCAGGAAGCACCTCATGAAGTTATAAAGAAAGTTGATACTAGGAGCAGGGGCTGGTCACGCGAGCTCATCTTATTTGTCACCGGTCATGGACCTTTCCCGGTAAACTTACATCGCTTTAAAGTGATTGCCAGTGACAAATGTTCTTGTCTTGAGTCTGGCACGCCCTTGCACTACGCCACATGCTGTCCAGAAACGACACCCTATCACTTCCGTTCGCCAGCTGTCCATCTACACAGACCATGGATGCTTGGCATACTACGTCGAGAGGAATCAAGAGAAAAGATAAGAAAAATGGTGAAATTCCTTGAGGAACATCCTGGGAAGATAAGGGATCCGTCTCCTCCAACTCCGGTACCAGCACCTCCGTTAAGGAGATCGCCGCGTCTTCACCCTGACAGTGCGCTGGTGGCACTGTTTGAAGGCGGGGAGCAGGATGAATCCTAAATCTATAATGAAGTGTCTCGGAGATATTTTAAAGACCTTCAATTGTGATCAAAAGTGAATCGGACAGAGTGTACAGAACTGCCCGAGCGCAATGGGGTGCTCTGCCTTTCTGTCAAACAATCTTCGATCAATCAAATTTATTTATTCAATTTCATTTATTTAATTTAATTTCATTTATTTATTTAATTTAAATTTATTTATTTATTTAATTTAATCAAATTTCTGATTGCGCCTTTGCGATATGATTTCATACAACTTTCCATGATTATTTATTATCCGTGCCCGTTGCACTTTGACTTTAACTTGATTAATTTGATTCTTCCTTTTACATAATTTTTAATTTCTTTTCACTATATGTAATCTTTGACGTATCAATAAATAATGGTTTTGCCGGAGACGCTCTGGACCTCCCCCCTTCTGGGGGGGGGGGGCGAAGAGCTTACGTTGCTTCTTGCGACAGAGCCTGGGTATCTCGCGGTTTCTCCAGTCAATAACGCCCGACGTAAAGCGCTGTCGTGAGCCGTATTGTGCTCTGTAGGAAAACAGTCATGCTGCTTTTTTTATTGGTGAGTGGACGGCGTGTCGCGCTGGGTGAATCACGTTGTGCGCGGCAAAGGAAACCTGCTACTAGGAAAACCCGGCTTTACGCAGGCCCGTCATTTAGAGGGGGGGGGGGCAGATGAGGCCGCAGAAGGAGGGCCCCCCCCCACGGCTTTTGAAAATACACTAAAAATGGTATATATATATACATATACATACATTGAGTACATGTGCTACCCCCCCCCCCCCCGTAAAAGTTGAAATGACAGCCCTGGGTTTAAGGTTGCAACAGGAATTTTGCTGTTTTGCTGTCATCTAAGAAATATAAAATTAACTACATATCAAAGATAATAGTTTTTGATCCGATATTTCCTAGATGGCAGCACAAATTCCATATCATATCTAGGGTTGTCAGGTTTGAAACGCCGAAATGAAGATGTCCGTCCGCTTCAAACCGCTTTGGTCCGCTCTAGCCCTCCGATTAACGACTCCCTTACCTATGTTGAACACAGATGGCACTACAAAACTGAAAAAAAAAATCATAATTATAATTATATTATGAAACATCAATTTTAAATTAATACCAATTTATTTTTAATAAAATTTTCTTATTGAAATCTCCTTCCCCCTTTTTTTAGCCCATGGTCCCAACCATGGGTCTTTTTTTAATTATCATCTCGTGACCTCACAACCCTCATCCAGAAGTAGAGGCAAACGGGGGGGGGGGGGAGCACAGAGGCCTCTTGCCCCTAGTGCAGTCTTAACCACTGAGTTATAGCTCAGTGGTCTTAACGGATGGGGTCACCCGGGTGGGAAAACAAAAATTTAACGACTGAACAAAAATGTTGACATGTGAATCTGTAGACCCCTGGGTCAAAAGCGAATCCAGAAGAGGAAGGGGAAGATGATCATATTCTTCCCAAGAGGCGAATTAGGAAAAATTGGTGTTTCATAAAATACGGGACGATCGAACGAGCCCGCACAATAAATCGCCCCTTCCGATTTGTGTGTGCATCCTTTTTTACCCTTAGCTAAAGCTCAGTAAGTTTCTTTCCTTTGGGGCTTCATGGAGGGGAGACTCAACAAGTCCTCAGGCAAAGTAGGAGGGGGGGGGGGGGGTGGAGTGTTGCTCCCCGCATTAAGACATCCCTGGGTCAAAGGACAAAAATGAAATAGTTCTGTTTTGATAGAAATGACATCAAAGAAGAGAACGTCTGGTAACCCTATAAATGGCAGCATATTTTTTGGAATGTGTGGGAATTTAGTCAGAAAGGCAATTTTCGAGCAAAATTTTGCTTGACGGCGTTATCATCACAGGTTGTCAAAAGTTTTGGAAATGAATTAACCTAAAAATTGAATAATGCAAGCTGTCACCGGTTAGTGCAGGGGTTGCCAAGCCGTGCCACAATCTAGATTATTTCCCAAGCCCTGCCACTCTAAGAATTTTAACAAGCAGATCATACATCCCGTTTTTACGGGATACGAGCATCATCTCCGTTCCTGCAAAATATTGTTCGGCTGTCCTTTTATTTTCGTAAACATGTTCAGTTTGTCACTCTTTTGAGTTCTAATTGTTTCGTCATAAGTTCGATTACCGCAATGCAGTAGCGGTACGTATATCGTTAGAAAAGCTAATTTTACCTACACCGTGTTGTGCAGACACACCGAAACCTGAGAAGGACCGTTATTTCAACTTTTCCCGGGAAGACAAAGAACATACTCTCACATTACTGAACTTACTCTCACTATTTCTAGTGTATTTGCTAAAGCTGGGGGGGGGGGGCAACGGCCTGCGACCCCCAAATGATGGATCTGGAACTGTGTATGTTTGGATGCCACCCCCTCAAGAATTCATGGATATACACATTTATTTGTGTACGTCCGCATGTCCCCTTAATCTCATGAACACGAGACGACAAAAAAGATGAAAAACGAAATACAAACGTATTGAATAGAAAGTCATCAACGATTATTTTATAAGATTGCCTACCATACTAAATATAGTTCGTTTGGTAGCCCTACAAGAGCATCATTCATAAAAAAATTATTGTTTAAAAGTTGATTTTATTGAACAAAAAATGGAATAGATTTTGATTTCCGAAAAGCGTTCGCTCCAGTCACTCCTGATATCATGGTACGCGTGCCGCGGGTTGAGCACCCAGTGTTAGGTAATCGAGAAATTTTCATCGTTCTCCAATATGACAAATGTTTCTCAACTTAATTTGCTAAAACAATGTCAGATGAAGAGTCGGGGGCAAAAATACTTTGCCGATTATTTTGTCTTCGTGTGAAGATCGAAATTCAATTTGGAAAATTTTTTCATTCATTTAGCACTCATGGGGTAGACCAGGGGTTCCCAACTGGTACTCCGCGGCGATTCGAGGAAAATTATATAAATCGGTTAATTTGATAAATAAAAGAGGGGGGGGGGGCTACAAATTATATACTGGATAGGGCTTCGCGAGTCAAAAAGGTCGAGAACCGCTGGGTAGACCATTTTACTGGCGACTGTTGATCCTAGAGGTATACTCATCATAGGTGCAAGCAGAATTTTCTTGAGGGGGGTTACCTTTTTTTCCTGTAAAAAAAAACCACTAATCTTGGCTCAAGGGGGGGGGGGGGTAGAACCCCCTCTTTGCGTACGTGTACTCATGTTTCAAAAGGGGTTGTACAGTTACTAAAACAAATTTTATTCAGCCCCCGTGAAATCAAATTAGAAAGTTGCTGTTTCGCCTGATGTCAAAAAAAAATCATGTTCTAAGTGAGGGACCTGGATAAATATGCATTTTTTGGAAGGGTGGTCAAAGTAACAGAAAGCTTTTCTAAAGCAAATACTTTTGTGCCCATTAATTTAAAATGCTTCTTAAGGGTTAGTAACATATTTTCCATTAGTTTCATTCAATAAAAACATTACGTATATAGTGGTGGTGTATTAACAGTAAATTTGACGTTGGAAGCGTATATAATATTCGATTATAAGAAACGAAAAGTTCTCCGCTGAATGTTTTGTCTGTGGGAGAAATTCTCTGGTGACGGCTGAGATTTTATCTGGACTATTTGCTTACTTTTCACCGTCATCAGGCAATTGAATTTGACATTAATTCAATAACGGCCACATTCACCGAGTGTTTAAACTACAATCGCAGGTGAAAGGATTGGACAGAGACACGGATTGGTTGAATTCAGAATTTTACCAATCCGTGTCTATCTCTAATCCTTTAACCTGCGACTGTGGTTTAAACTGTCGGTGAATACGGGCATAAAGATTCAGAGGTTTTCCGACCGTTCCTGCGCGAGCCCATTGCATTTACACACCACTTTAAATAACCCAACACAACACACATTCCTGAAATCTATTTCAAACTTACTCTCCCGTCAAGGCCGCAGTCAAAGCACTTAGATAATTTGTTTCAGACATGTCTCTAATTGGAACAGAGAAAATGGGACCAAAAATAAAAAAAATTTACATATATCTCTTACATTTATACTTTTAATTTTCTTCTTTCCCCAATGTCGAATATAAAGGGTTAAAGTAAAATGAATTGCTGTTCATTTCCAGCATTAAGAAAAACGAACAGCTCAATTTGGCTTTAAAAAAATTTTTCTTCTGTGGAACTAATCACGAATATTGCATTTCTCTTGTTGGGACCTAGTTAATTCTTCAGGTGAGGTGTAGAGTTTTTCATTTATATCGGTCGAAAGCGATTACTTCATATACCAACAGATTCGTGTGAGAGGCCACAGCCAACAAAAATTCAAATATTTTCATTAAAAAGTGAATAGTATTAAAAAAAACATTTTCATTAGATATATTAAGCACTTTAATTCACATGCTTTTTGAAGATTGTAACGCGAAATTTATCTGGAACAAATGTCCGTATAAAAGTAGATTCTGCATAACAGTATTCTAAAACACCCACTTTATCTAGTATGGTGGTCTTTGCATGCGTAAAAGGATTTGTTCGACTACCAGCCGTTAAGAATCAATTGCTGTAAAAAGTAACGTGCGCAAAAATTGAAAACCAAGACGTACTACAATAAACAAGACATTTATTAGGATCCAACTGGCATAGGAAAAAATTACAATATTTAAAAAATAACGATAAAAAGGCCTCGTTGGGGGACAAGAAAAATATACAAATGTAATGTACAAAAAATTACAACAGTGGATTCTTTATTTTCAAAAAAAATTAAAATGCCACGTTGAAAAAATATATAAAGCTTATCTTGCGACGCAGTAGTTTTTCAATACATCTTAAATTTTATTTTTCCAAATTTAGTTCACATTTCATAAAGGAAAAAAAAATTGCTGTCGCGTTGAGCTCTTGTCAGTTATTTTCAACATAAATACAATTTGGGAACATTATGCAGCACATATCTTGGGAGTATATAAATAAAACAAGTTGTTAGTACTAATAAAAATAATAAAATAACAGCTAAAAACGAAGTTTTCCTTCTCTTTAAAGAACACTATAAAAAAGGGCCTAAAATACATATAACTTAAAAGAAACATCACACAGAAATATCTGAGCGAACTGTAACTTCGGTTTTAGCTGATACATTTGTTTCCAAGTGCTTTTGTTTACATAAAAAAGAATGGATAATGCAAGAGAAACGAACAAATACAAGAGGATATGGTTCGGGCAGAAAGTCTGTGTGGACTTATAACAGTCTATCATTATGTCCGGTGAAAAATAACATTCAGTCAAGCAGGGTATTTATTTCCGCCGTTTCTTGAAGGCTTATACAAGGCCTTAAACACCATTTGATACTTCGAAAAAGCGCCACGGAAGAGAATACCATTAAAGCCGGGTTTTCCCCAGGAGCAGATTTTTTCTACGGTGCGTGCAGCGTGAAAACGTTGATTGGTAAAGCTTGAAATTCGGGATTTTTGACCAATCAGTCAGTGTTTCCACGCTGCACGCTCTGTAGAAATCTGCTCCTAGGAAAACCCGGCTTAAGGTTATCATTGATGTTCCGCACTTTGAATAGTCTAGGAGCGATGCGTAAATCCTGTACAACGCATAAGTGACGTAGGTGCGTATTATGTATGCATATAGTCTTTCTCGGCTCTCAGTGTGCGGTATGGCCGTTCGTCACCTTCGTCCTGTGTACAAGTCCGTTGGAATATCCGTTAGCAACGGAACCGTTGGCGTGGCCGTTGGAGTAACCGTTCTCGGTTACCGAGTGACCGTTGGAGATTCCGTTGGTGTGGTGGACGCCGTTTGTCTTTGTGTAACCGTTCGTGTATCCGTTGGTTTCGGTCTTGTGGGTAACCCCGTTGGATTTGCTGTTCTGATATTTTGCGGCAGCTGCGGCGGCGGCAGCAGCAGCACGTTTCCTGCCGTAGGTGTTCTTGTAGAAGTCTGCGAACAAGAACCAGAAGAGAACTGCGTGGAATCCGATCCACCACATGAATCCTCTAGGATAGTCACATTCACGGAATAGCAGTTGAAAGGAGTGAACGAAGATGGCGATGAATTGAACCTGCAATGTGGAAAAAGGTTTAAAAATTAAGCGAGCATGCCAAGTCTATTTTTTATCAATCACAAGCAACCCATGCAGTGTTTATGAAACGCTGCGGTCAATTCCATAAATGGTCTGAAAAGCACCTGATAAAAAGGTATCGGATTCCGAATCGAGATTTCAAACCAATGAAGTCGTCCAGGAAAGCTGTAATGAAAAAGTTGTATAATGGGACCGATAGATGACTGCACGGGAACTTCGCATTAGAGGAGTACTCTAAAGCAGTGTTTAATCGAAAATAATTTTGAAGAGCAAGTTCATTCTTTTCCAAAATTTCTAGGGTATTTTTGTAAAAAACACCTTTTTACTTGGGCCTATTAAAAAATTGTTTAAGAGTATTTTCACTCAACGAAATTAGTAAAAATTTAATTGGATGCGTATTGGCGAACACTTTCTCTATAGATGTGGTTACAGTGTACACGTGACCACGATGGCGCGTGTATGAATGGAAACGTTCTGCACACATTAAATCAGACGAAATATACTTTTATTTAATAAAAGTATATTTCGTCTGACCTCACAATTGCTAAACTAATACCTCATTTGGAACGTTTGGTGCTATTTTAGCATTCTATGTAAATAGCTTGTAGAGATAACTTGGGATAATGAAACTGAGAATACCAGAGGAAAAAATGCGACAAAAACACGTGCCAAGGCAGTACTGACAAACAATTCAGTTTCCACCATAAAACGGACCCACTTTCCAAATAGTATTTCAGAAATTCCGGTTGGCGTCTCAAGAGCATCATGGCCCCGGGAGCATGGGCGGAGATACGGGGGCGTGGGGGCATTGCCCCCCCAGCGTCAAAGGTGGAGTCTACTGATTAAATGTATATATGAATTGACATGACCGTGCCCTCCCAAACTTCAAAGTCTATCTCCGACAATGCCCGGGAGAGGCTATTTGCTGACGCTTCCTTCTTTGCTAGCCTGCCTACCAATTTGTATGCTCACTCTAAGGTTTTAATCAGTTTTCTTTTTGTAAAAGCCCCTCTTCACTTAAAGGTTCTCTTCCTCCACTGTGTAAATCAGCCTACGCTTATGCATACACATTTCGACATGTACCGATTCGAAGATGTCACTCTTCGCTATCTATAAGGTGGTTTTCAACAGCTGGATGAATTTGGTTGATGAGTGAAGTTGTAGTCTAGTGCTCTCACCCGGCAAGTGAGGACGTGGGCCCATAAGGGCGGTTGAATTCTCTTCCCTAAATTCATCTTCGATTCAGCCCGCTGTTGAAAACCTTCGTATGCAAAGATTAGTTAGAAATTCTGCAACAGAATGTGCACATGTACAGTAAAGTAGCTGTACTTTCCATGACTGAATATAATTTAAATGTCGTGCTTGTATGAGTATGCTGGCATCAATACCCGCTTGACTACAATACCCACACGCCATGCGGATGATTTTATTGCAGTTTAATTTCGAAAATTCTTTGGTCTTTGCCGATACAGTCCCACAAAGGCATAAGCCGAGAAAACTTTGGCGGGAAGCTACTATTAAGCCACACATATACCTCGGTCATATTCCTCTGTGGACATTCTAACGAGTTGGAATGTGTGTCCGTGTTGTGAACCTAACGTGAAGCTTGTTTCTGTAATGCTTGTTACATGTGTGCTGCCATCTGCTACCTATTTTTCGAACTACGCTCCAAATGAGCACCAACTCGATAGACAATAGCCAAAAAATGCTCAGCTGGTTTTAACCCAAATGAACATCGTTGCGGGACCAATGGGTATAAATAACGACTTTTTTTTTGGATACTTAACCATGCCCAATTCCCATGCCTTGTATCAATACGTTGCGGTTTATCGACAGTTCCCACGTTATCAAAGGGCACGAGTCAACAATGGAACATTTTAACTCTTCACCATGAGAAATAAACCTGATGAAACCAGAGACCGTAATGTGAATATAGGTCAATAAAGTGATATAAATTAGATACAGCAATCTCACCATCTGGAAAGCGGTCATGTATTTCTTCCACCACAAGAATTTGTTCATCTGAGGTCCAATAGCAGCCAAACCGTAATAAAAGTACATTACAATGTGTACAAGGCAGTTGATGAAGGCGAAAAATGTGCTGTGGCCACCTATGAATTGAAATTGAAAATTATTTGCGTTTCTAGACTTAATAATTCAGTTGCCTTTCTGGACTTCATTTGTTAATGTGTGGACAAATGAGAACGGTGCGATTATATTCACTAATACTAACCTGGAGTGAATTTGACTCCCCACCAGACACTCATGGGCATGATACCGTGGTGGATAACATGAAGAGTTGAAACGTGACTGAATTTTTTCCTAAGTACGAAGAATATCTGGAAGAGACAATTCAAATTTAGCAAGATTCCAATTTACCTTCGAAATCAGACAAAAAAAAAAATTGTAACATTGTGAATAACACTTACCGTGTCGGTGAATTCAAGGAACTTTGTGAGGTAATACCACCAAGCTAGTTGCGCCATCTAAAAAGAAAATTGAAGTGTTTTAACAAGCACATCGTGTAACTAGTACTGCATTTTGATTTTGACCAATATTCGTAAAATTTACCTCTGTGGCCTCAGGACTGTCTGAATAATCAACAGGCTGACATTTCCAGTTGTATTTGCCGAACCAACCGATGATACCCAACTACAAACAAAAAAAAGGTTACTTGATGAAATGGAACTCTAATAGGTCTATCAATTCAAATCGAACCACTAACTCGAAATCAATAGGAATTTTTGGTGTTTCAAGTATGGTGGCTTAACCATAGACTTAAGATATAAATAGACCGCGCACGCTATTCATAAAACTTGTCGAACGTGAAGAAAAGATGAGCAGTATTGTCGGGGAAAGAACAGGTTCTGCGCTATTACATTTGGCGCGTTTTCGCAGAAGCTAGGATGTTGCTGTAACGAAATTTGACTCAATTCGATCAAGTTGATGAAAACTTTCCTTCATTTTTTCAATGAATTTCACTCATTTTTATGTGAAACTAGCTGATACCCGGCGACGTTGCCCGCCCTGTAAAAAATTTGCATATATATATAGCTCATTAATTATTTCTTAATCAAAAAAAATTCTGCATTAAGTAAAAAAAAAATTTACTTTTATTTTTAAATATTTTAATTAAAAACTTCAGGCAATCGCTTGTGGATACACAATATTTTTTGTTTTTCCATCTGGTGTGCAGATGTACAGATTTTTAGGATTACCAACACACGAACAGGCGACGTAAAGCTGTCCGTGTGAAAAACAGGGCTCAAGTAGGTTGATACCTGCCACTACTAACGACTGGCCTTGAGCTTTGTTGATTGTCATGGCAAAAGCTAAACGAACCGGGAACTGTAATCGCTTTAAAGTGAATGGCATTTCTTCAGTGATAATTGGGATACGTTGAATGAAGACGTCTTCTCCTTTGCCACATCCAGTTAGAATCGTTGCTTCGATGATGTAATTGTGCAATTTCTTCACGCAGAGTCTGTTGCCATTGCAGAGTATCGGTATCTCCAAATTTCTTAAAATCATTATAGGTGCTCCGACTTTGAGGGTCAAGTTGTGTGGTGGCACACCCGGAATATCCAAAGTGTTCAGAAATTCTGCAGGATACAGAACTGTCTGCGCTGTGTCTGTGATAGTGTCAACCGATTTGTAAGATGTGGAGTCTCCAGGAATAATTTTTAGGATTTTCTCGTTGATCTTGTTCACACTGTCATTTTGCGGTGCCAGAATTGCACTCTCACAAAGCCACTCATGGTTTCGGTGATTTTGCTGAATGTTTGGGAAGACTTTGTCTGCAAGTTCTTGAACTGAGTTTATATATATAATAACTGGCAAAATCCATTTGGGAACGCTATCAGTCCAGTGCTTGGGTCTACGGGAATTCTTCCATTGCCAAGTTTGATCAACTGATGTGAAAATGATAGCAGTGCTGAGTCATTTTGCAGTTGAACTCGCATGTTGGTGGATAATGATAATTTTTTAGCTTCGTGCCAGAGTGTTGATGTCCTAACAAACTCGAGGCGACCACCGATAGACAGCACCTTCACTTCCAACCCATCTCACTAATGGCAGTAAATTGCAATGTAGCGATATGGCCAGAGTTGGTGTTTGGTGAAGTAGAGTGCTGATGATTTGAGGCGAGCATTGAGTTCATCAGTTGGCGTTGAACATTTTTATTCCCAGTTTTATCGCCGTAGTTGTTGTTCTCTGTTGTTAGTGACGTCAGATGTCCAGCTTCTGCAGCGAATATTATTCAAACTCCTTTTAAGCACTTTCTAAATTGAAACTATACCTCAACGATGGGTGGTTGATGAGATAAAGGCCACATTAGCACTTACAGGACACCCTGTATACATGCAAGCAAAAATATCTGGCTCTTCCAGGGTTTTCTTCAATTACTGGGAGTATTGGAAAAGAGCCAAACCATTATAAAGGAATAAACTGTAATGATGGCAGCGTTAAAGATGTGACAAACCATTATAAAGACATATACACGTCTGAAACGCATTGTTGGAAACCACGGTAACCAAAGTAAACGTTCCGAAAGTAATTGTTGAGGCCCCAAAACCATTGTTGCCCGAAAGTTTTTTGCCCATTTCGGGCATTTGCCCAGCTCTGACGAACTTTTAAAGTAGCCTACGGTTCAATCCCGGACCTATTTGGTATATATGCAAAATCTGGCGACGATCGGTCTAAAACTGTAGATTTGTATAAAGAGCATACATACATACACTTTCACATTTATATATAAGATATTTAGGGAGTATCAGATTTGAAAAAATAAATTCTATAAAATAAACAAATATTGGAAAACGCAACAACGTATATGTTGTAAAGCCTAATTCATTTATATTTTTAAATATTCTCTTCATTCACTTTGTCGCTTTTAATTTCGAAAATTTATTTATACGAGGGGTTATTAAAACAAATATATATCTTTCCAGAACATTACAATTACTCTATATACTCATAATTAATGTATAATTAATTATAATGCATCATATTATGTTACGTAATGTAACACATTCACACTCATACCATATTCAGTCATGAAATAATATTCAAACAATAAGAAAGTTTCATTTCTAACATTCCTGAAAAACCTTTTATAACCTCATCACACAAAACTGTAAACACTTACATAATATTTCAGGATTAAAATAGATTTTACTCAAGAAAATTACAGAATCTCATCATCAATTTCTCTAAATTATAAGAATTAAAATTCCATGTATAGTATATATGTAATAATTTAGAGAGAGAGAGTGTATAATATTTTAGGATATAATAAATAAATAAAATACACACACACACACACACACACACACACATATATATATAATGTCATATAACATATGTAATCTCTTCGCTCCAAAAGTATGCATATGTTAATCTTAATTTAAGGTATTAAATCGTTTTTAGAATGATTCTTTTTCAAGATAACATCTGAGGTACACAATATATGACTTCAGGTCTTAGTACAGATATTGACTCAAAAAAATCAATTGAATAGTTAATTTTCTTGTTTGAAGCGGCAATTTCACATACAACAAACATAAATTAATGAATAAAAAAATTTCTTTTCTGTAATAGTTTTATCTCAGGTGTGAAGAGGGGTAAAAATACTAATATTTTTAGAGGTTGTTATGCATTTTTATGCAAAACTGCAATTGTCTAGGGGGGGGGGGAGTTTTCCTCACATTCTATTTAAATAGAATATTTTTCATAAATTTCTCCTCCTGAAAAGCATATTTTCTTCCAAGTTGAGCAAAAGTCGAATGAACTCACTAGCTCGCCAAATCTCGCCAAATCTTGCGGAGACGTATATTTCAGTTAAAACTTCATAAAACTCACAATTTCAATCATTTATTGCCAAAAATTCTATTAAAACATTTAATAATGATTCATGACATTTGAATTTTACCAAAACTTGGAACTTTAATTGAATTAAATCCAAAATGGAGTCGTTAAAAACTGAGATTACGTCAGAAATCCATTGCATCGTCAATTTAATATTCCAATTTTTAATTTATAAGAAGGGGAATAAGCAAAAAAGTATTCCCTTGTGAAAGGATACTGGTCCCCCTTTCCTAAACCGTTCAGAACATCCGAAAGCTGCGCAAGTGTTGGCCATTCTAATCAAAAATAAGACAGCGCGTGTAGATTGTCATACGAGTAGCCATAAGGAAAGCATTGCCAGCGAGATTCCCTGACCAGCCTTTCGACTGGAGTCACGTGACTCCGGATCTTTGCTTCACATTGTAACCCCTCGCGCGCACTCTATAGTATTATTACTCTGTGGGCTTAACGTCCCGGTTGATTTTTTAGGCTTGTTTAGATGCCCGGCAGACTAAAGTTTCCAGAAAAGAGCAAATGAATTTAATTTGGTCGTACTACTTGTTGTAAATTGTCAATTCTTCGGTAAAAAAATTTACTTGATGTGTTCAGTCTTATTGAAATGTGGTCGACCCAAATCTAGGCAAGGTAACGGGACTTTGGCATCTGCCTCTGTGCAAAACTTTAATAACCTTAATGATCGAAGGCAGCTCCTGAATTCCAGGAGCCACCAGTGGTCAATACTCGGCCACTGGAGTGATCCAGTTAGAGATCTTTGTTTCAGACTGATACGAAGCTGGGCTCCAAAGTGGATATACCTAACAGTTTGAGTGCGTATCTAGTGTTGTCTGGCTTCCAGGACTGCCACCTATTTTTCTATTATAATCTATTATAATTGTTAGTGGTGTAATGATTGAATATTTGTACGCCTGTTGGTCTGTTACGAGATTTTTTAATAGGGAGATCGGTGCGCATTTGCGCCGAAGTTGAGGAACTACAGAAAACAAACTTCAGCCGATCACCGTGGCGCCGGTAGAGTTCTAACCAGGGTACTCGCGATGAGAGTTTATCACTATGACCCAGGGCAGTCTTAAGAAAATCATGGGCCCCGGGAAAATTGATTTATCTGATGCCCCCTTCCTCGCCCCAATCTGACTAGAAATGCCTGCCTACAAATTCACGTGCTTAATCTAAATTCTCAACCAGATCTCATTATCAGGTCGCGCGCACTCGAAGCCCCGGGAAGGGCTCGGGTGGGCCCCATGCTTCAAGACGGCTCTATAACCCCTCAACTACAGCGGCAGAGATGGCTCCTAAAGCTGAAGGCTCATGCTTCCCAGAAAGTTCAGTAATTTACTTGGGATTCGATACTAACTTTATGCTACTGAATTGCAAATGAATTTGATAAAATGGTTTTAAAGCAGCACTTTCAAAAGCAGTAATTAGAAAACTGTCCCGTAAAATACAGGTCATATGATCAGCCCATATGCAGAATGGTACGCGAGTCAAGAACCGAATGAGTCTTGAAGTGAGAATGTGGAAGGGTAGTTACACAGGGTCATTTCCTATGCGATTGGGAAAAAGCGCCTAAGAGTATTAATGCTACCATCTACCTTTTAAATTTGAATATTGAAAGTAAATTTTCACAATGAAATAAACGATTGATAACTACCGAAACTACGATTTTCAGACAAACACAACGTTGAAAAATATCAGTCATTCACTGTTGATACATTATCTGTAGATCTATGCGGTACGAGAATTGAAAAATAATTTGACTAACGGAAATGGTAGATTAGCCGCATTACTAAAATGCAAAGCGATTTTGGCACCCCCAGAATTTTCTGTGACTGACTACAATTATTAATGACCCAATGTTCAATAATCTTTGACCCTAGATATATAGCTAAACATTCGTCTAATAGATTAGTTACTGAGTAACACTATTAGGTAGTCTAAGTTTAGTTATCTAGGGTTAAAACCGAGTATGGAACTGTCCTCTTGGTTGCAACTCCAATAATTTGACGCTGTGACTAAATAAAGACAAAAATTTCCAGGGTAAAATTTCTGAATCGAATGGCAACAAAACTACAGGTTTCTTGTTATCGGAATTTCAGCATGGCGCTTTAGGCACTTTCACCCGATACTGCGACAAGGTTCTACAGGTGGAGGCACATTAAAAACGTTTAGTTAAAAGTTTCACGTAAGCTGGACAGATTTTTGCAATCCATTACCTAGAATATTGCCCCCCCCCCCTTCCTCCACACGTAAGTAAAATGTTTTACGTTTCACCCAAGGGCAGTCGCGTTCCCTTGGATCTTCCTTACACAGCTATTCCTTCACAGACGAAAACAGTGGAAGGGAGAGGTTAGCAGAAGCATTGCCATGGGATTAAAAGTTCCTGTCCAACTGTCTGCGTGTGAGAAGGTATTTTCATTGGAAAAACCATTTGATAGAATCTGATTTTTTTTCTTCCTTCTCGGGGAAGCCAATGATTTGCGCTAGAAGGATTATTGGACTCCTATTGGATGTATGGTGTCATTTATCGTATACGTCCGGAGTGTTTCAGAGAAGGGTGTTTAGAAGAAATTGTTTAAAATCTGCAAGAAAAGAACTTTGATAGTGACACATCAGTAAAAGTAAACTTTAAGCGAGAAGTGGCAGGCTTGTTTGGAAGAAGGGGCAGTAACCAAACCTCCAATCAAAAAGATTGTCAATAAAATTAACCCCACTTAATTTAATGTCCGATTAGATTTTCGTGTAACACTGGTTCAATAAGTTTCTTGGGCTGTGGGGCCGTAGGGAGTTTGAATATCGATTCGACGTTCCTTCAACGATTGGCATCAGTAGCTATTGACAGGTCCTGCACCAGGGAAAAATTCTTACGGGGTAATGAACCGGGATTGCCGTGTCAGTGACTAAATTTTAATGCGTAAAAGTGCAAAAAATTCCACAAAATAATGAAACTTCGAAGAGATTCAAATTTGCCGATAGATATCGGACCCGTAGTCAGAAATTTCGTGAGTTTTCTCAAGTCGTCTCCCTCCCCATCGCTACGGACTTGGAAATTCTATGTATGCGATATAGTCTGTCCAAATATACCGAAAAAACTTACAATCACAGGCGTTAATTTACTGCAACTTTTTTTGCCTTGTATACCTTTCGCGAAACACCCTGTATACATCAAACGGTGTTGTAATCAACTCAACCTCAAGACATTTCTGCGTAATCAAGACGAGAAAAACCTCAATTACATTTTCATTAAACGCACATGAATCTAAAAGACCTTGTATGTATATGGGTATACGAGTATGTCCGCAGGGAGTCCAAGGACTTACGGTAGCACTCGATCGAGAAAAAAAATGAAATTACATTTATGATTAAGAATTCATTCAGTTATCCGTTATGACGAATGTGTTTTGATGGGTCAAGGACGAATCAAAAATAGAAAATTCACCTTGACGAAGATATATATGCTAATGATGACCATAGCGAAGTTGTATATAATCATCAGCAATCTGATGTTAAGAGGGTCCCTGTTCTTCATGATCCTTGGACCGATCACTTTGACGAACATCACGTAGGAGAGGCATATGCTGATTGTCTGTACGGGGCTCTTCATGAACAGCCAGTTCTGAACTCGAGAGTCTGAAAAATTCATAGAAGTTAAATTCAATGATTGTCATGTATGCAATATCTAAATGCGACATTCATAATCTCATCCCGCTATGCCCAATTACGTGCTAGGAGTTCTAATAGGCAAGGGTTTCAAGGTTCATAAAATACGTGTAGATAAAAACATTGGTAATTCCAAAAGAATTTAGAGCTACATACTGGTTTATTTCTCAAGGAGATGCGCGTAACATACGACCGAGCAAAGATAAATCAAGTGCAGAGAAGATGCTCCATTCTGCTTATTACATACGATGCTTCTCATCTGGGAAGTCGTTAAAAAACCTATTTAGTCACAATCAAAAATTATTTCGTTTACTGAAGGGCATGGAATAGGCTATATTTGAAAAAGTCTACTTTTAATAGAATAAGCATGCCCGTGACTTTGAAATACGTCATGGATGGCGATCCGAGAACTCCACTTGCGTCACATTGACTGGTTATAGACAGGTGTTACCGAATATATAAAAAGACATGAAGTGTAGAGGGATTTTTCCTCGTAAGGAAGTAAATTATCAAGAATATAACTGCACGAATGGGAGAATCAAAACGAAAAGCATTGAAAATAAAGACCAATCATTCCAATGATAAACCATGAAAGTCTTCGGTATTTCTATTCGCCTCTGAAGGGGAAAAATCTTTGAAATACAGTACCTCAAGACCTCTAAACCAGAGACATGCACCGCGTGTATATTCCTCTGTGGAACTGCTAACGAATTGGTGCATGCTGGAATGTATGTGTGTATAGTGAACTTTACATAACAAACATTACTGAAATTTCACGGAAAGTGATATGCACATGAAGTACCTCAAGACTAGTGATTATTAAGACACTTATTAAATAGAGCTCCTGGAAATCTAGGCGGGCTCGTCCATTATATTTGTGACATCAATATTATCGCTGCTGATAGGTGTTATGAAGTTTCTAATGATTAGACGTTACTTCTGAAGTATCATAACAAACTTTCTGTTCAAAAGATGGTGTTTATAAAAAAGGTGTCAATCCAAGAAACTGCCCAATGCACAAATATCTGATTTGTTCAATGATGGAGGGTACGAGTCCGCTCGGTATATTCCAGGTGCCTTACCTAGACGGATGACGAGTCCGTTCTCCTTTATATGAATTAAAACAGGATTCCCTCCAAAATGGTTTCGGACATATTAACAAAAAGCAGGATAGGAACAGCTAGGGCTCTTGGAAACACTAGAAAGACTCATCTACCATCTTTAAAATCACTATAGACGATTACTGCTAGCAAGTGGATTAGACGTCACTTAAGTGACGAAACTAGCTTTTTGTTCAAAAAGATAGGAAGGCACGTCTATCTAAAAATCAGCGATTGGCTATATAGCTAAGTCATACTTTAGCTCATAGATTGAATGTCCAAGCTGACTCGTGCACAAAGCTCTTGAAATTGTCTTCAGTGGAAAATTACACTGAATAGCTTTCGTTCAAAAATTAGTGACTTGAAGTTAGACAGTCGCACCTTTTCTGACTGTGGGGGGCGCACAAACGGTGACAAACATGACCATGGAAAAAAATTGCTACCGCAAGTGTCATCACCGCCCCCTCCCCCCAGGGGTTGATACAATTTTTTTGCGAAATACGTAAAAATAATTAAGCAAAGCCGTCGAACGCTGCAGCGGTTTGCAACAACGAACTGTGGATCCCGGCTTAAATAAGCCTCGAATGCAGAAAATGACCGCAGTACCGCAAAAATGATCAAAACAGCATTTCGAGTAAGTTTGGCAAATCGAATTGAGGAAAAAGTCACCTACTGAGGCCCCATTTTAGCACCTATATGATAGATTTTGACCATCACCTCGGGAAACTGCAACAGATGCCTACGGGTAATGCATATTCCCCGGCAGATAGCTAACCTCACCGAGGGGATGAATATTCAGGTCACGTCCATCGCACCTCAGTAAAAAGATGGATAACATAACAGATTGCCTTTACGGCGATATTCAGGGCTGCGATTCATCATTGGTTGATTTGGAAACTTTTCATAGTCTAAGCTTTCCTGATTAGAAAACCACGATTCTCTACCGAGAGGAAACTCAATCAGTTGACAGATGGTCATACAAAAGCCTTCACATGCATCCCCCCCCCCCTCCGTTCAAGGAAAAATTTCCCAATGGAAGTGACCCCTCACCGAACAATATCCACCGCAGCTTATGTTCCGGCAGGAAGTGATTACGTACACACTTTCGCCGGCAGCAAGACAGTCAGCTGGACTATATTTGTAATTACTGCATGTAAGAACGATTTGTTATTTGAATATATGCGCTATATTGAATTTCATTAATACTTGTATAATCATTAACATGTCGTTTGAATGGGGTTCGGTGTTTATATACTTTCACTAAGCCGGTACGAAAAATCAGTCACATCTCGTACGAGTTCCATGAAACCTACTGGTCAGAGAGAAAAGAATTTATATTTCCTCAGAAAAAAGTAACCGAACGGAAAGACATTCTGGGTCATCTTCCACGAGGGGGAACAGGTTTCTTTCACTGTGGATCTCGCGCGTACCCAAGTGATCTCGTGCCGAGGTTTGACCCTATTTGCACTCCGTTAGTAGGAAGTGCTTTTCTTGCAAATTTCATTAGCGGACGAGAAATCGAATTAAATGCATGAAGGAACGGAAAAAGACATTTGACACCAAAAAAGAAAAAAAATTTAATTAAAAATTAAAAGCAAAGCTGTAATTGATGCTTCTCTGAAGGGAGATTTTTTTACTAATTACAATGAGAACTAAAGACCAAGCTCCTAATTGATAACATTGATGAATGGCCTTGCATTGCCTCTACCTCCACGAGAGTGCTGTAGCAAACCGGTAATAGATTTCTACCATGGCACACTATAGAAAGAATTCAAATTCAGAGTATAGATAATATTTATGCAGGGATGAGTTTAGAAGAAATAAAAATGTTTTTAGGCGATATGACCGGAGTTGGTGTGGCAAAGTAGTATACCCCAATTACATTGTACTTACTGAAAATCTGAAGTATATTTCATAAACTGAGAATGACATTTAATAGGGGGGAAATAGCGATTTCTGTGCCACTTAAAGGATTAAGACAGCTACACAACTGCAATTTTGACAAGCTTAGCATGCGCAATTTTCCTCTAGACACCATACGGTACAAGTATGCTTCCACAAGAGTTTTTCTTTATGTCAAGCACGGGTGATGTGTACGAAAGACAACAGAGTACAAGGACAAAGCAACACCGAGCATAGCTGAAGACTAGTGCAAGCTACCTGCATTCTACACGCCTTCCATTTCGGTTTGTATAAGCAGCGATATAAGCTTTAGGCATATATTGCGAGGTACGGGGAGATGTCGTTCATCAGAAAGAATTTAAATTATAGCCTTAGTCAAACAGCCTGTCGAGCTAGCCGAGAAAACAGCATTTACGAATTTTGATTTCAGCTTCGAAAAAAACTTTGATCTGTTGTAGAAACTTTGATAACTGAAGTCTGAAGCTTTTCCTGGATGTCTAAAACAAGACTAGTGCCTTAAATGAAGTATTTATACCGCGGTACCGTTTCGGAAATTGTCACATTCGATACTAATCGCTATTAAACAAGAATAGTCTTACGAATATCTTCATCGGTTCAAAGAATGTGACAAGCAAACCAACCAAGCTGTTAGAGGGAGGCTCCTTTGCGGCATGGAAGACTTTGCGACCTTTATGATCACCAGTCTCGTTTCAAACTATGACGAGCGCTGAATTGCTAACACTACTTTACGTCTTTAATCAAAAATGGACGTTCGCGTCACTCGTTAAGGGAGTTAGAGAATGTGGAAGCGAGTCTACTTCCCAGACGCGTATTAACCCATGGGCGCAGATATGGGGGGCGTCAAAAGTGGAGAGATTTAATGTGTATATATGAATTGACATCGTGCCCCAGCAATAATGACCTTGTCCCCCCCCCCCAGACTTCCAAGTCTATTTCCGCCTATGTATTGACCACGCCGGACCGCAAATTTCCGATTAACACATCTTCTACAACTCAATTCCCACGTATTATAAGTGACATTAATGTCAATGACACAAACAAGCTGCATTATTTCCAAGTGATGACTGAAAGAAACCTGTTACCAACTAGTCCCATTTCCGTTATTCGGCATGGTTCAACCAATATCAATATTTGTTATAATAAAAAAAAAAAAACGTAGGCAAAATGGGTCAAGTGACAGTAGGTTTCTTGCTTGCGAAGTAGTCTTCACTTTAGGTAAGGAACAAGCTTCAATTCTCCACTTGATCAAACGTTACAAGATATGCGGAAGTAAACACTCTTAACTTTTTTTTTCCATTAAAGTAAAAAAGGTAGAATTCGTACAACTTGGAGAAATTTCTTGCAGCCAATGAGAACTAGTTTCACCGTGACCTGAAGACGACCTATGCATAATTATTTTCTATTCACGATTAAATTCAAAACCGGGGGAATCGGAGTCTAGTATTGAATAGTTTCAAGACCGTGGATTAGTCATCACGTGGGTGTAGTCCTAAAGGCGTATCGTTTGGCTTACGATTTGAGTCTCGATTTAATTGAGTGCTGCGCTAAAAGCAATTCAAATTACACTATCCCAACCAGTACGAAATCCCTGTGATATTCGGAGGCTGGGTTCGGGGTTTGAGAAATCTAATAATATCTGCCATATAAACAGTTTCAACGAATAGTGGAAAGCAAGCAAACTCAACTGCCACGTAAATAACTGAAGGGGACTTTGAATGAAAGGGGGAATTGCGACACTTGTCCTGATGCTTATCCTGGGTGAACATTTTCACCGTTACACATCGCCATGTCCCGTTTTACGTAACCGAACCGATTTTTGGGTGTTCAGGGGAGATCGCTTTCCTCGGATCAGTGTCGGTACTTGACAAAAAAAAAAATTCTACAATACCAGTTCAAAGACCCTTGCCCAACTGATTTTCAGCTCGGAACCTCGAAGTCTAACATTCTTTTTCAATAAACCAGCCTACGAGTCATACGAACTAAAACAATTATACATGGGGGAAAACCAAGGGATCTAATGAGCTAAGATACCATGAATTTCGAATTCCATTTTCTTATAAATTAGCGTAACTGAATTTCATTGATGTTTTACAACCAGATATAATTTAAACCACCCACGACAATCAGTTTTTATTGGGGTAGTTGACACCTCTTGATAAGGATCAGCTACGTCACCAACACGAGAATGACGTCTTGAAAAATGTTATATAAATAACGTAGAATTTATATAACGTGTTACAGCGATGCCAATATCCGTTGATATCTGCTATCGTCCTCGATAATGGATAGCCATGGAACTAAAATTCGTTCCTCAGAGAATGTTTAATGAAGTGAAATACATTCCAGCCCCGTTTTACGATTTTCAAAGTGTCAGAGGTTCCACTGTACTAATAAAAAGCATTAAGATGGAAACTAGCACGGAACTGCTCGGAAAGTGCAAATGGCATAAAACATCGGTAGCTAAAATATACGAGAATATCAAAGCTTACTTTTCCCATATTAGTTTATTTGGCAGAAAAAAAAAAGCTTGTGAGAAACTACTGAATTCGAGTCCATTAACAAACATTAAAGCTATCCATTAGAACAAAGAATATGGAGCCTTGTTTGTTTCAATGTAACAACCTGTTCCTTTGACCCGAACACGTCACGGTACGATGCCGATTCACTTCAAGATGAACTCATTGATGCATTTAGGTAAGTACATAAAGTTTCCGATTGTAAGAAACCGTTAGCGGAACAGAATTGGTTTCTTCAATGAAGCATTCAGCCATCGGAAGAAACGGTCTCTAGAAATTTCTATCAACTGATCCCCGAATAAGGATAATCATTATGTGATAAAAGTCTTCACTAAAGGTTATAGGAATGCTCAGATTTGTTAATTTTGGATTTCTAACTAATTTCAGACACAATAATAGGTAAAGTGATGGAAGATTTCAAAGAATATTTTTAGATCAGGTAGAATCCATCGCACTTCAAGATAAAATTTGACTACTAATCTGTAAATAAACTTGAATTACGAGATTTTATTGATACTCAAAATTCTAAAAATTTCAATTTATGCAGAAAGTTTTTCGGGAGTGATATTACGGTACATGCGCACTATCGAACGGAGACGTACGCATATATGCTGTAACAGTAATTTGTGCGGTCTTACGAATGTCGAACTTATCGTCTTTGAGCAGTTCGAATCGAGCTACCAGTTTTTAAATGGACCCAGAGGAAAGAAAAACCACAAAGTTCGTTCGCATACCCACGAACTCATTCGGACCGCTTGAGAAGGTCCAACGTTGCAAGTTCAGTTCGATAATGAGTGCCTTCACAAAACATCTGAATATGTGTGGCGATGAAACCAAAGCAATAAATAATTTTATATAATGTTACGAGAAATTGAATGCCATTGAAATAAAGAAATTAGAATAGTTTTATGGAAAAATTATGGTCCAGAAACAACTTTTACTTTATAGTGGGACATCGAGAACAGAAGCTTCAAACACTAGTATTGATAATTCTATAGTTACCTTAAATCTGAAAAAAATCCCCACAAAATGAAGTCACCTATTTGTACCTTTGTTAGACATTGGCGGGATTAAACTTTGAATTTCACCGTACATGGTTTCAAAAAGTTGGAAATCGCCAAAATTCCTTATAGACCAGTGAAGCAACATCTGCTCTCTTCAGGTTTACTCCAAATTGAAGTTTTTAAAAGAAAAAAATCGCTCCTATTTTCTAAGCTTCTTTGAAACAATTATTCTTACCACAACAATGTTGTATAGTATGACAAAGCATTCACACAAAAAAATTGTCCTCCCATCACTTCTTTTAAGCGCATTTTATCGTTACTCCCTTAAACCAGTTTGAAGGGGACTTTAAGGACCTAGCATTCCAGAGGCAAGAGCTTTGTAGCAGAATGGCTAAATTTACAGCACAATTCAAAAGTACACCCATAAACGAAACTTGGCTTTATCTATAATGCAAGAATATCCATATTAGCGTATAGAATCTATATGCTAATATGGATACTCTAAGATAAAAATTCAAATTAATTATTAAAATGAATTGTTAAATGAGACATTGTCCCGAAATTAAGAGTAAAGCCAAACCTGCTTTTCCGAGGAGCCACATCTCATCCGGAAATTCAAATTCTATATTCGTATCGGTGGAGTTTCCAAAAATGGATTCCATCACTAATTCCAGTTACCGGAGTGGAAAAAAAAAATCCGAACAATAATTTTTTTTTCTTGCCAATATCATAGAGTCGGAGGCAACCCTTTCCTTGTTACCTTCCACAATGAAATTGTGGCAGAAACAGAATCTAGCAAGGATCAGCTTTGACTGTAGTTTTAGGGTTTTGATTTCTCTTCTCCCCACTACCCTAAATGTACGAAAGTGGGTAAGTATGTAGATGCTGCCAAATACCAGTCGAAACAAGAACCTGACCAGACCAGCATCAAGTATCCTCACTTGTTTGTCTGTTGACGGAAGTGTTTTTTTTGTGGGATCCGTAACACGACCTCAGGGGGTTCGGGATTCTGTGTTTATTCCATTTACTTCCAGAGGGGAGAATTGGTTGGTCATTAAGGACCAGTTAAAATATGGGTCGGATTTGTTTTACTTCCGACAGCGCTGTGAAGTGAAAGAAAAGGTTTACTTTCTCATGCACGAGAATGATAGGATTGAAGGAAAATAAAGGCCATCAATTATCTTCGGTAGAAAATGCACGAGACACAAGATGGTTCAAGAATATGGTGAAATAAGAGATTCTGGAAAATCGCACACTCGTGCTCGTACACGTGACTCAAGAAGAAACGTGTACGAACACACGCTAAGGATGTGGATCATGCGAACAAATTGTCACTGCAATAATCGTTATTGAAACTGTCAATGCAGATCAAAAACACGTTTCTTCGAAGGTGTTTTCTAGATTGAAACTGAACGCACGTTAAGTTGTCCGAAGTACTTTAGATTCCATTGCTGGAGGCGATCTTTCCTGAGAATTCTGGACAGTGACAAATGTGTCATCACTACACAATTAAAAAATTTTATTCCGGTGTCCGAATTGACTATCTACACCTAGATGAGGGCAAATATCTGGATAGCAAACCGATGGACAGTTTTAAGACATGTGTCAAGTAATTTTGGTACAATTCCTTTTGAATTTTGTATCAAAACTGCTTTTGTTTATTGAGTACACACACACACACTACATGTGGGAAAAATCGAATTTTAATAAGTGAATATGAGAGGGGACATAATATTTTTAACCGTCATGTGCACACAAGGGGATGACCATTGCCCTCGAAATTTGTGTTAGGGTTAATGAACTGTTGATTGTACTTCTAATTAGAAAAAATACGTAAATAACATGTACTGAGATATCACTCCATATTTTTATTTCCATAACCTTTTATATAGTCTCGGTGGGCCCAAAAACAATTAGAAAAGTTGGCCTGTCCCTGATGCCAACTGAAAATTCAAAGTTTCTGATTGCAATATTCAGATATTCGATTATCAGTGAATATTAGATGTTCATAAGGTCTTTAAATCACTTACGAAATCTCCTGATGTGTCTCCACCAAATTTGGAAAACTAATAGCAATAATTTATTTTACCTTCACTTGGAGATATTTAGCAGCGTTGAGAGTTCGTAGCCTCTGGTCAAATATATGGGGCCCACCACAAGAATCACGACCTTGGACCATATATCTTTCACAACTCGAAAAAAAATTTTCCCCCTCAAAACTTGCAGACTAAACTCGTGAAAACGAAACCGCATCAAAATCAGAATTTCAATGAAGAAATCATTTAAATTCAGCAAAGTAGGAAAGTCAAGTGGGTTCAAAATTCCAGATACCCTACTAGGTATGAGGAGTGACCATATGCCCCGTAATTCCCGAAATTTTGGGTATTCACATTTTTATAAACAATGTCCCGTTATTTCCTATATTTTTAGTGCCGCCTACTCAATTTTTCGTAGTATATTCATTAGACTTCATATCTGCGATGCTTCATTCCTCCGCCATTGGCAGCTTTCAACAATTTGAAAATTCGCTTATCTTTGACACCTTTTCGACGAGATTTAGCATTATCCCGTATTTAGGATTGATTTTTCCGTATTTCACCAAAGAAATACGCTACCGATACCTAGGCTGACCATGACCAATGTTCATTTTAGGTGGGAGTCCCTAGTAGCTGAAGCCTTGTAAAATTTGATTACGCACGAAAGCGTGGATAACCCAGTGGAGATGAAGATTAAGTTCGGAAAGAAAATTCTCATCTCTGAGGAATCAAGTCACCGAACTCACTGTCCGGCTCTACAACTGAGGACATTCTTTCCTTATAGATCATATGTTTGAACGCTGAACGGGACTGAGCATGGATAGGCCGATAGCTCTTAACGACGTTATCTCCCAGATGGCGACATATAAAGAAACTATGCCGGTCTCCGCTGAAGGTTTAGGCTACCCTACACAAGCTATTTGGGGGTAATAGCTTACCCCAAAACAGTTATTTAACCGCCTTCAGAAAATTTTTAGGAATTCAAGTTCTTGATAGATGCACACAGACTACAGACAAACCCAGACTGGGAAAAGAACCACTTGTAATAATTCTATTTGAGCTGCTTATAGCGGCAGGACCCTTTAATCTTGATTATGGGAACGAAAAGGCAGTAATCGAAGATATTTTCAAAAATGGATATTCAAATCCATTTAGATGTTTCACTTTCGTTAAATAAAACTGACCATGAGAATTACATCAGCTCAAGGAAAACGTTCGACGTAAAGTTCCAGCGACACGTGCAGCAACTGGGGAGAAAAACGAGGCCAGCCAAAGGATTTTTTAGTCCATAGTTCTTCATTATGCAACTCTTGTCACAGAAAGTGAAACGAAAAAAACTCCACCTTCAAAACTTCGAAGATTCTCACATCGAGTGAAAGAAAAAGCTTTTCATCAATGTAAAAACCTGTTCAACTGGAACAAAAAAATACCGCGATGAAAGAGGGGAATGCTCTTAAAATAATTGATGGGTTCCATTGAAGAGGGAATGCCAAAAATCAGAACCAGGCTGAACACGAGCGGACAAAAAAAGGGCCAAATCACCACCACAACTTCCCGCTTAGGAAAAGATTGCAGAAAAGTCTGAAATCAACTCAAAAAGAAAAAAACCCCTTCTGGAATCTGATAGTGATGGCGAGAGAAAAGAAAAATACCTCTAGGCTCGCACACGAGTCGAGAAACGTGTCGCGGAAGAGCCGAGGGGCCTCTCGAGCCTTATAAAAAGCCAACCGCCACATCGGCCCGTGGTCAGTCACGAGAATGGGTCATTTCCTAACGCTCGTCTTTGTTGCTAGTCAAATGAATTTGCACCGAAACTTTCCCCAAACAGCTCGAAACGGATTAGATACGTTTATTCAGACGAAATGTCATAGTCCCATTGATGCCTGGATAAAGCAAACTGGTGGTTCTGAAATAAGTCGCAGGTCACGAAGGTCGGATCGACTTGTTTCGCTAGTAAGAGCAGAATATAAGATTAAAACCTCACGGTTCTCTCAAGTTAACCCTTCTTAAAGCCGTTGGAAGTATACATCCCACTTACCTCTTATTAAATACTCCTATGAGAAGTGCTTTTCTCAGATAGTTGCGTTATTTGACTAGGATCACGTTGTCACCTTAAGATATTAAAATAGGGAACTTCCCCTGCTTAAATCGAATACTACTCTTCACACATCACCACTATACAAAATGTTTTTATTGAATGAAACATTTGAAATTGATAGAAAACGTTACCAGGCTAAGATAGATTTGAGAGTAGGTATTGGCCTCCATCTAGTCTTCAACACGTACATTTAACTATATTTGTTCCCTGTTGAGCCAATAGAGGGCGTAGCTTTTCAAATAAGAAAATCTTAGGTATTGTGATAATTGTAATTATATTATGTATAATTCATTTTTGATATCAGATTTATTCGAGAAGCTTTATTAATATTGATTCTACATCAGTTTGATATACAAACTATACTAACGTCGCAAAATGGTGATCCAAGTTCCCCATAATCGGATAACTCGCCGAATCTAGCATTGTGTGCTAGAATCGTTGATATCGGATCAAGCCGGGCCGACCATTTCTTTCAATGGCATTCTCAAACAATAAAATCAACCGAAGAAATTTCCAGAAATTCGAAAGAATAAAAAACTGCCCTTCAAATGATTAAACGGAAAATTACTAAGGGTCGACGAAGGCTACACATCAATACGAAGACCGATATCAAGAAAAGACTACCTGCCCTTTACGATTACACGAAGGTCCTTATGAGCTATACAAAAAAACAAGCTAGTATCTAACTACAATAGCAACATAAAACAAGCCAACATTTCGGGGCTTTCCTGAAATCATGATTGTGGGATTTGGGGGGGGGGGGGAAGCGCCAGAAAGAACTATAAAGTAACAAAACTTCTGAACCACAAGGGGTTAAACCATATTTTTCTGTTTGCTCCCATTAACTTCTTCACCGCATTGACGAGATGTCTCAAATTTTTAAAAAAGTCCTCACTAATGACTAGCCCAGATATTTAAGACTTACGATGCTATATCTCTATGAAAGAAATTTTCCTATCCTCTTTGTACTCGCTGACAAACGGAAGACTGCCCTCTTCATAAAAACCTTGCATTTTACGAGGGGTGGGGGGGGGGGTGGGTATTTGCTTTGCTGGTGAAAGGATTAACCAATGTCCCCAACATTGATAAAGACTATTTCTACACGATTTTCGAGTAACTTTATATCTCACAAAAATTTTATAAAAACAGGACACATCTCCGTACACCAGGCTAGTTATCCATCAACCAGGAGATTTTACGAGCGATTCTACTAGATTCTAAAAAAAAAAAAACCAAAACACCACTTCCCACCATATTTCACTTAACCTCTTCGTTCCAGAGGTACACGTACACCTCATTTTTAACGGTTTTTAATGATTTTTTCAAGACCCGTGGTACACATGTGTACCTAACTCAAATGGTCCAGTGAAAATATCCATCAAAATTAACTTCTCTTTACATGTTACAGTCTACATGTTTTTCCCTCCCATAGGTCCGTGGGTCCTCTGTCACGCCTCCGTTATACTTTATGCTCACCAGGGTTTTCTGGGAATATCCCAGGGACACAACATGACTGTTTAGAAACTTTCCAACATTATGGGCGTTTTTGGTTTTTAATGAAAAGAATGTCTGCTTCAAAATACAGACATTCTTACTATCAAGTTTAGGGGAATTCGGGGTCACTACACTGTCTCTCAGGAAGGGTAGTTTCCATCTACGGGCGTTCAATGGATACAAAAACCAACCGTCGTGCTAGCACACAGAATATACTGCTACTGAAAATCACCATGACAATCCAAAAGAAGTCATTGCCGATCTATGAAAATCGCCGTCTCCTTGACACGAAACGTCAAGTGAATATATCTAAACACACCCCCTTTACGGCCAGAGGCACAATATGAATCCCTAGCAATCCATTTCTTTTTTATATCTGTATCCGAGTTTCAATATTTTGGCATCTTCAATGCCATTAGAGAAACTAGTTTCATTTAAGATCATTCTCCAAGGGGGAAAAAAAATGTTTTTGTATGTCGAAGCTGTCCAGCAAAACTCATCATCGACCTTGGTTATGTTTACCAAAAAAATTATTCATTACATTCAAGGTGCATCGCCATGGTGGGATTGCATTTCTTTTTTCCGAGACATTATCAGTAATGGGAGTAGTTGCAAGCAAAACAAAATATATCCCTGAAAATATATACGCAGTACAGCTGTTGCATGACGTGTTAAAGCGCACGATGTGCATTCCAGATAATTTAGAGTTAAGGGATTCATTTTTGGCCATCAGAATGTTCTAGATTCCTATTTTAGGAAAGTTGGAAAGTGTGGGAACGATACGTTCGGCTACATTGGTAGTGCCCTCAGGGCAGAGCAAACAACCTTCTCCAACGATCTTATTCAACCTTCAGATATGTACCATGGAAACCCTCACTAAATATTATTAGTCTTAATGGAAGTAACTCATGCGTACATTCAGCGTATAATTACGCAAACTGCGATTGCGAATTTTGCGCCAAACTTCTGAAATGCGACACGAGTCTAGGGGTCAGTGACGGGCACCGATGGGTAAGGAGAAAAAAGTATAACTGGATGAAATGCTGGGAGAATTTCTTAAACTCTACCGACATCAGCGAGAAAAATCTACCATCCCGTTGCAATAGGAGCGAGTACTCTAGAGCAGTATTTCAACCTGGGGGCCCCATGTCCTCATTGTGATACTGGGATATTCTAAGGGGGGCTAAGGGAAAAATCAAGGGGAGCCGTAACAGGTGAAGGGGATCATAACAGGTGAAGGCTAATTACGGAGAACCAAGAACATACCTCAGCCAAGAGCCAGTGCAGTCTTTACGCATGGGCCCATCCGGATACGGGAGCATCGAGCGGGGGGCTCATTATTAGAACTGGTAAAGATTTGACATTAAGCAACTAAATTGATAGGCAGGCACGTTGTCAGTCGGGGGGTCTTCAGAAAAATCACTTTCTCAGGGAGGGAGCGGGCATGAGGCACTTAAGGCCATGCCCCAAGATTTAGACAGCCCTGCATAGAATCCATAAAACAGGAACTCGCTGAATTTCAGCCGAAATTTATAAAAAGTTCCGCAAGAATTTGCTAAAAAATTGATTCAATAAGTGTAGGAGGGTCTTGCTCCTGGATGAGGCAACCATATGACAAGGGGCCATGAGAAAATATGGTCCAAAGGGGGTCCCATGGGCAAAAAAAGATACGGAACACTGCTAGAGCAGTGGCTTTCAACCGGTGCTCCATGTGGGTTCCGCGGCCTGTCGAGGAAAAATGGAAAAATTAAAAAAACAGCAAGTTTCAAAATTTGTAAGTGAAAAAAAAAAGCCAGTAACTGATTAATAAATGAAAAGTACGCCAACGGGGCTCCGCGAGTCGAACATTGAGAACCGTTGCGCTGGAATATTACGTTAAAAAATCTGATATTTTCTTTCCTTTAGAGGAGCGTTTCTCCAATCTTTTGAAGTCCGCGGCACCCTTTAAAAATTTGGGGCACCCTTCCTTGAAAACATAATGCAGTTTACTACAACAAAGATCATCAAGTAAAAATACTTCAGAGTTTTGTTCGATTAATCATTAAAGTGAAACTTGTAATTGATGTTTGGAGCACATACTTGAAATCAGGCTTTACAGTTGGCAACGAGACACGTAAATTGTTCTCTAGGTCTTGCAGTTTATTTCTTGGCAGATGGCAGTACTACACATGCCAAGCATTACACAGAAACAAACGTCACGTTACGTTCCCAACACATACACGCCCATTCCGGCATGTACCAATTTGTTAGAAATTCCATAGAGGAATGTGAACGAGGCGCATTTTCGGTTGAGTAGTTTATTTCTTACTTTGTATTTTATTGTCACCATATCAGAGAAAGCTTGTTCGCAGATGCCGAGAAAGGGCACAAGTGCATTAATTACTTTCATTAGATTAGGATACTCCTCTCAGTGCAAGCCAAAACAGCAGCTACACCAACGTCTCTTGGTGAACTTACCTTAGTGTGGAGTCGGCGCAAAGATTAAATACACATCGTTCACGAGCAGTGAAATTATTTCCTCAGCAGTGTCTGCGAAATCAAATGGTGAAACAACCCAGTCGAAATTCTCAGTGGAAAAAAGATGGAACGTAAGAAGATTGCAAAATGCAAGATATGTGTAAGTGTTGACAAGTGAGGTTTTATCAGCTTATCCGAAGGTGTGCGTGTGTCACTCTTCGTTATTACTTCGAAGGTTTCGGCAGCTGGCTGATGCGAAGATAAATCCAAGAGAAAATTGGCCTTGCGGGGAATCGAACCAACGTCTTCTCGCTTGCCGGGTGAGCACCCTAGACCATTAGAACTAGAAAGCCAATCAAAACGAATTCTTTCCTTAGAGATAGTGTGTGCTGAACGGGGCCGTACATGAACAGCCAGACCAAACTCAGGCCAAAGCTCGCATTGCTGATATTGCCACCGATGGAGATTTATCCGATAAATCTGTCACGCATGAGTAATTAGACTTAATTTATTTTAAGTCAAAAAAATATTAGTTCACTTAAGGTCTTATCTCCATGATATCTCGCGGCACACCGGTTGGGAAACACTGCTTAGGAAGCCATCATATAGGAAGCCATCTACTGCAGTCCCGTTCAGCATACACATGGTCTTGCCATAGTCTGCTATCTTTGAGCAAAAGTGACGGCAGTACCCTCAAGCCACAATCGCTGTTCCCTATCCCGCTTTTTTACCAATTTCCGAAACATCATTTGGAGCGGCAAACACGTTCTTCGCTCATAGGTGAACAATTCATCGTTACAGGCGTACGGGGCGGGGGGGGGGGCGGCGGTTGCAAAGCAACTTCCGTTACCTCAAAAGAGGCAGGGTAAGGGGAAAATGTAGGAAGATCAAAAAAGTTGAATTCTAATAGTTATGTAACCATTAGTTATCTGTTGAAGGAAGCACCGGATTTCACCGCATCCTCATCATTGAAACCCGTATTGAATTTTTAGGCACCTTATATGAAAACTTATCGAATTTAACGGCGAAAAGGTCACTGGTTCGAGTCCCGTTCTATACTTTTACTTTTCAAAAGCTAATCACGTATCCAATTTTAATATGTAATAAATTTCAATAACATAGTATTTTAATTTTATATTGACCACGAAAGAGTTTTCAGCGATCGTCTATATCAAGTGTGCCCAGCATGCTATCGATGCAGCAAAATACAGGGTGTCCAAAGTTAAATTTTTGCGAATTTCCAAACTTGACGGATCGTTCTAAACTGGTGATATTTGAATACTGTTTGTGGAAATATAAGTTATTTCCACACTCCATTTTGTTTATCTGTTCAAATTTAATTTTTAAATATATATTTCTATGATTATTTTTCTCTTCCAGTGGAAGATACCAAGACCTTGACTAAGTGTTCTTAATTTTGCGTCCCATAGAAAGTTATGCCAGTGAGATTAAGTCTTATGCCCATAAAATGAAGGTCACTAAATTCTTTACAAACCATTCCGTATAGAAATGTGCAAACGAATTAACAGAATAATGAATTGCCGGGCTGTTAGACCGTGGTCAAGCTATTTTTCCCAATGCTTCGCCCTGCAGCAGTAAGGACATATTCAGAGGAGAGTCAATGCTGACGAGATGCCCTTAGCAACAATCTATAGCAAGTGGAGCCGGAGAAGTTGATATCAGCACTCACTTGAAAATATGTATTTTCAAGCTTTTCAGGCATTTCCCTTTCCCGGGCTCTAACTTATTTTGGATCACTAGTACTTTCTAATTAATCTGAAAATGTAGCTGAAATTCCAGAACTCGCAGGACACCCTGTATACTGGAGCTGCGCAAGTCCTAATGTGGCCTATATCTTATCAACCATTCACCGTAGAGGTGTGGTTCCAATTTAAAAATACTAAAAGTTCAGAAATCACTTACTAGTTTTAAGTGAAAATACAGTGTAATACTAAGTGCAACAAGCTTAGGTATTTGAATTGAAAAAAAAAGCTGGGAAAGAAACTGCTTTTCGTCATTTATGCTGTTCTTCCAACTTTTTTCCGATTTTAGAATTCGAACATCTCAGCGAACACTGCACTTGAAGTTTTGTTGGTTGGCTTCAAGGGACAGGCAACAGCTTTCTAATTGGGTTTAAGACAGGGTGGTCAAATAAATTTATCAGTTTTGAGTGAGAAGTTCAAAGTATTCAGAAATCACCCTGTGAGCATTTTTAAATTGGAACCGCACCTCTACGATGAGCGGTTGATGAGATAAATGCCGAATTAGGACTTACGGGAGACTGTACGGGAAACATCCTGGATCAGACGTGCTCTTGGAACCGTAATCAAACGGAAGGACTTTAATATGGAAACGTTTGCTAGACTTAAGGACATCATTTTCCCAATATTCAGAGACAGAATTCGATTAAAAAAATGTATCGATTCCCCCCATCGAGGACAAAATTCGAAGCTGGAAGCATTTTAGGAGCGCGACAGAGGGAAAAAAACAAATTGCGCAAAAAATTATTTTATCCCACCCGTCATCAGGTCAGGGATAAATGTCTTAATAATTTGGATTCAGCAGGTGAAGGTAGAGAGAAAAATTGCAAAAAGAACGCATCGAACGCGAGCACGTCGAAACGAAACAAAAATCGGCATGTCCGTCCGAGACGCGCGCGCGCACGCACGCACGCAACAGTCAAACCAGGAGGGTAAAATTTAGCCCCGAGAGGATGTGAAATATTAACCTAGATGCAACAAACAGCTCGTTCGGGTCCTCGTATAAAGAGTGTAGGGCTCTTCTTTCTACGAGTTGCGAGAGGAAAAAGAAGTTCGAACATCGGAAGCTGAAAAAAGCAAGGTCACAACGAACTGAAAGGACGGACGACGCTAGACGAATGGATGAGAGAAAGATTACGGACAATGACCTTGATTCCTGTTGCCCTCGATTCCGAACCGAATACGTAAGAAAAACCAAAACTAAGAAAGTATCGTAGAAGCATTTTTGTTTGAGACTAGAAGATACCCTAGATATGTTTATAGATTGCTGAATGTTTTCGATTGACTAGACCAGGGGGGGGGTGCACGACCGGCAGCCCTTCAAAAGCCCGCGAAACTTATTCCGGTAGAAAAATATCAATAGATATAACGATATAATACTTAGGCTGACCGTATTTCCTTCAAAAATTCGGGCATCTATGTACGGGTATATCGTCAGAGACAATGTCGTCAGTTTCAGCTAGAGGCCGGGATTACACTATTAAAGTTAGATAAAAGTTCTTTTATAAAATTTGAAAAATTCAACCAGTAAAATTACGGGTTGCATTTGCTTGAACGTAACCTAAGGATTTTCAAGTTTTATAAAAGGGATTTTATCAAACCTTTATGTATTGTAATCCTGGCCTAAAGAAAAATTGTAAAATGTTTGTAAAGTTGCCAGTTATATCGCTAGAGTTGCTGAAAAATCACTTGTGATGGAAAATAGAGGACCAGAAGTCTCATTGAGTTAAAATACTATTTACCAAAGAACGTTAATGAGAAATGTGTTATCAATACATTTATGGTGATCATAGTACGATTTGACTATTAGGAAAATAATCATTCTTGATCAATTCAAGCTAGCCTCTTTGGAAATACGGGGAATTTTATGAATTGAGAATGCCTGAATTAAGGAAATGTTCGATAAATATGTCATTGTCACCCTTTACGTACAAGTTCGTGGCCCCACGAGCGGCAAGAACACCGCATATCTGAAAAAGTTTAGCACCCTTGAACTAGACATGATTTTCGCATAACTCATTTTCTGCACACGAGGGCTAATTAGACCAAAGCTTATAATTTATTGCCAATTCCGAATGTGTGTGGCAGCGATCGACATTTAGCCTCTTTATTCTACTCACCGAGTGGTTGGTGTGGGACACCCTGCGGTAGCAATCGTTTTCTGAGGTCATGCCACCGTTTCTGTTGTGTACTCCCGTGTCAGGAATGTTTGACGAGGACGAATCGGGTATCGAACTAGCGACACCCGCTAACATCCTTTGGTTCCTTAGGAGAGCATCTTATCGACCTGGGCGATCGCGCCCACTAGACTTTCAGCGGCACTCGTGGCGCTGCTGCTAAGCGTGTACATGCGATTAGCGAAGAATCTTATCGTATCTCAATTTGCGCTGTTTTTTGGATTTCCGTTGGCGGCAAAACAGTGCTGCCCTGCGTTGAGTCGCGAACGCGGCTCAATTTGCGCCTAGCTTTAGAGCAGTGGTTCTCAACCAGGGGTTCCCTGGACATCTCGGGGTCCTGAACAGCTTAAGGAATTCGTGAACTTGATGAGAAAGCATTGCAAAACAACGAGCCAATTGCTATGTACTGAAAAATGTGTGATGAGGTCCGTGACCTTTTATTTGAGCAAAGGGTTAAGAACCCGTGTTAAAGTAAATTAGATATAAATCAATGTTTCTCAACCAGTCGTCCGCGACAATGACAAGTGCTCCGGAAGCAATGTTATACCTTCATGGGATAACATTACCTAAAGTATGAAGGTTTTTTTTAAATCACGAAGAAAAATACAGGTGATTTCGATCCTAAATACGATATATCGCTAATTATAGTAAAAAAAACAATGACGAATTTGCTAATTAAATATAGCACTAAAGATGGGAAAATGTTTACCGCGATTTGCGGCAGCCAATGTCAAGAAGGGAATGACTAGCCGCTCATATTCGTTGAGAAAAATACGGGACATGGAGAGTTGTCAAAAATTCGAGAACCCGAGCGGTGCATGGTATGAAATGTGCAGAAATGTCACCGAAAACTTTGCTGGGAAATCGACTCAATGGGCAATGAACTCAAATATACGTTGAACACGATTGAGTATAATCTTTATAATTAAGAAAATATTACTTCATATAAGTTTCATTCTAAAAATCTCAAATAAGCTACGTTGAAAAAAACGGGACGATTAGAAGTCTGTCGCCCAGAAACACAGGAATGTCAAGTAAATACGAGACATGCCTGAATTGATATGTAGTCTTTTTATAAGAGAAATGGGGTCACTTCTCCAGTTATAAGTCCGTCTAAATTGTTTCGCACATTTTATTGATCCTTGGGCTCACAGAGGTTGAGAAATGTCGATATAAATAGATTCTTGACTATTATCCTTCAGAGGATCAGAATCTTGTTAGGAAATAATGAAGCCTATCTGAACGGTCACTCGTGTTTAGAAAGTAAGAATTTCCCGGGGAAATATTTTTTAAAAAAAAAGGTATTAATTTTGGGTGACTTGGTTCGAAAAATTCCAGTCGCGGACGCTCCCCCCCGGACACATTCCTCGTCAGAAAATATATATATTGGGTTCAGCTAAATATTTTCGTCAAATGGCTTGTGCGTTGCATCGAGTTGATGGCTGTCTTCACGGGGAGAACGACGCGACTGATCAGCACCTCGATATAGACCTCTGCACCGTTTGCCATAAACGTCAGACTACCTAGCAAGTTTGCCACATCTTGAAACAAAGCATTCTATTTAGTTTCTTATTTTGGCGGAGAAACTTCCTGATTGGCTCACAAATACCGCATAGTGATTGGATGCGAGGCATAGAAATCGCCAATTCTGAGCCCGATCATTTTTTCTCCTACTAATGATACTCGCACAAGCAGGGAATTTTTCCCTGAATATTTCTGAGGGAAAATGGACTACTTACTGACGTCACAAGTAGAGTGAGCAGGCCTATCTCTAGGAGGTGGACTGATTCGATACTTGCGAGCATGGGGGCAAAGGGAGCCATCATTATAAATCTTCGCTAACTTTTCCGACGCAACTCTGCCTCTTGACGTAACGGAAGTAAGGTGCTTTGCATTAGTCCGGGGTTGTGAGCGGTTCTATCTATCCCACTAGTGTTCACGAAAGTGAAATCACTGTATTAGGACACTAAAAGCAATTCTGGGAAGATCATGCCAAGCGATGATAATGATACTAGCTGAATAAAGCTCGTTTAAAAGAAAAAACTTATTGACAAACGAGTCGTCAGGGTCATTAGTTTTAGCACATGATCATTAGATACCTTAAATTGAATGTTAATAGCTATTTATGAAAATAGTCAAGAAAAAAGTTTGCCAACTGGAAGCAGTTTCAACGTTAGTGACACCGAAAGGGGCAATTAAGTTACTTTTACTCTCGATGGCAACGGAGAGTAACATTGATTGTGAATGTATTTCAACGTACCGGATAGAATTCCAACTTTTACTCGAGATGCCATTTGGATTGCGGTAGGTTAATTTTCTCACCGAATTTCTTTCAAGCCGAGTGCAACTCCGGCAATTTAATGCCGAGCGAGTTGTGCCGTAAGTGTGAATGTATTTAAGTCCTAATCAATGAACTGCTGCTGACCTGGCCAAGTTTGGTCACCAAGAAGAGTCAAAATTTGGTCATCTTCCTTTGTAGAACCAGAGTTGACGCAGATAACACCAAGATATTGATTGCTCACTTACACAGGAGCATTAGATTATGAAGTAATTGCGAACTGGTGCACGGGGTATGGGTAATTTTAGATTCCTAATCGAGTATGCTCCAAAAATTATACTTCCTTGAAAATTCATAAAAATTTGGTGAATTGGAAAAGTTGAATGCGGTTGGCGAAAAAGTTCTCACGGGAAAGTTAGAATTGTGCTAAAAAATTGGTACAAATTTTGCCAATAGATGGTGCGGAGAACGGAAGTGAAACCAGAACTACTTTTCTGAACCTTTCGTCAATATCTTCTGGGTCTAAAACGTTCCTAAAGCTTCCGCCGGAGATTCATGGCTGAGATAAATGGCATGGCCAATAATGTTAATGGAATGGAAACCTGATGTACCAGCAGCAGAAAGATTCAGAAATGAGCCGTTAATCGCACACCCTCAATTTTACATAACTTTGCATATTTCCGGTAATTTGTTCACATGCAGCGGCATCTATCGACAAAAATTTGAAGTTTTTCATACAAAAAAAATCTACGCAAGAACGTCGCGCAAATCATTCACATATAAAAATTCATAAAAATTGTAGAAATTGGTCATGATCACCCAGTATTGATACTCTAAAACGGTTGTACGCCAACATTTTTCTATTTTGAAAGCAAGCCCACCCTCTCCTCACGCCCATGGCCATCTAATAAGAATCAAGGCCCAGTGAAGAAATTGAATACTTTGTCAGCCCGGAAAGTACACATTTTAGGCGATCCCGTGCAATGCAGAAGGAACAGTTAAAGGGTGAATTCGTTGTTCCCTCTAGTTCAGAACCCGGGACACCACCCCGGACAAAGCGATGTTCTGGTATTAGGATTTCAATAAGGGACCCAGATCTCACCCAGAGGCCGTACCCAGGTGAGCAGACGCCTCTTCCATCACCAGGTTCGGAGAACAGCATGGCCACATCGGTCCCACAACCATGAGCGGTTCTGGAAAAGTTGATACTTTCTGGAGAAGCTAGCCGCTAAGTTAACAGCGATAACTTGCTTCTCTGCATTCGGACTACACATTACCAATAATCGGAAACATTTAAGGTAACCTTTTGAAACTCACGAGAAACGTTGAGGGCACTTAGGTGCTCACTGAAACTCGCCCCCTGAAAAGGTCTCAATGTTAGAACCCGATTTTCTACATTGGATGGATTAACAAAAAAAATAGTGTGGCATTCAGGGATTAGGATAATCCTAATACAAGTTTTCGAGAAGGGTGCTCAGCAATCTAAAGTTGAAACTACAACCCTTTTTCAATAGGATCGATACGTCAAGGACAAAAATATATCTTGAGCGCTAAAACCGCCGGATAAGAGGTCAGATTACAGATAAATTCCCACGATTGGATACTCACATTTTTGTACCCAGAATACCGCGACCCGAGTTCTCGGTAGCACCATCATTAAATTTCATTACAAAAACTTAGACTCCTATACGGAGGGCCCCATTTGACAAGAATGTTAGGAGAGTTCCTCGTATGTCGAAATAAGAAAATTATAAAGACGTTGATCAAGGGATGGTCAATTTCAACACGCTTACAACCTACATCGAGACTTCAAGGTCGTTTCTCACGCGAGTTCACGGACTTTCAAGGTTCGCCTTTAGGTTGCACGAGATACGGGGGGGCCCCCTCTCAAAATGCGTCATCTTCCAGATCACGTGATAAATGTTGGTTGGCAACTTTATTAGCTCGTTTTTAGACAAATTCTGACAGGTGAAGAGAACATTAATTGCAGAATCAGAATATCTCGCTGTATCAAAATTGCGGTACTCTCAACTGGAGCTTCCGCGTACATTCCTAATATTTCGATTTTCATACTCAACACATAAAACAAGGTGGCCGTGCTTTAAGACCAGAAAGGACCGACATTTCGCTCTACCTAGGACCAATATGGGCCAAAATTCTCTGTTGAAATGTAGATATTAATGTAGGTAAGCAATAGAATATAAAAGCTTGGAGTTTTCGAAATAAAATTCAATAATCAAATTTTATTTTTAACCACTTTGCTCCAGAGGCGCACACGTTACTTCAGTTTTTTTAATGATTATTTTTTCAAGTCAAGACTTAATTATTTAATTAGTTATCCTAAGTTTTTTTCCCAATTTATTTTTAAAAGGCTACTTTTACCTACAACTAGACAAATTAAAAATTTCTTAATGGTCAGTTTTGGCTCAGGTTCGAGGAAGTTGTTACCTACCCAAGTTTCCCGTTCCATAACTCAAAAACCTTTATAATTGCAATTGTATTCACAGAAAACGCACGATATTTGCATCTTCGTTACAATAGAAACATTTTCCGCATACATATTTTTTACGCATTATCTCTTATAAATATTAATGACATTAATTGAATTATTGCATTGCGGGACTTCACTCTTTCCTGGTACAGTAGCGATTGTTTTAGTTAGAAAAATTCTAATTTCTAAGCTTTTTTTCAGCAAACTTAGACACGAAGGAAATTTTTTTTGTATAAAAAACAAGTTATTGATCGAGAATTTCTCGGGAACACGTCTAATGTTTTGGAAAACGCACGTCGGCAAATAACATTCGCACGGAGTGATTTCGAATCACTTGATCAACATGCACTTCGTTTCGTTGCAAAACTATTTTAGGAAAATTTCTCTCGCTTTGAGAATATACACGTGTATATATTGAATGCAGAATACATTCCTTTTTCTTACCCCGAAAATACAAATATTTAACGACTTTATATAAACGTGCCAAACGCGTTTCATATAAACGACTCCCCGATGATTTTCACGTGAAATTTACGAGATATCTCGTCTTTCTAAAAAGCTCGTTTCATTGCGGAACCAGCTTTGCAAATTTCTGGGCTTATCTGTGCTAAAATACAAGCTTTCGTACTTACTTTGCACTTGAAAATCTGAATACAACCCGCATTAAAAAGATGACATTTTATAGGGGTTAGCGATTTCTGCTATACCGGTCGATGCGTTATGGAACGCTAAAAGTGGGCCCTAAAAACTCATGTTGGCCCAGGGGCGTACATGAATTGTGGGGACATTGGTTAATGGACAGGGTGAGGAACAAGAAATCGCAAAAAATTTCAAAGTACCGTATTTTAAACGTGTATAAGGGAACCCCCCATTTGGCCGAAAATTGTCGAAAAAAATGGGTCATGGGTAGTGTTATTCATATTAAAATTTAGAAAAAAGGTGGAAAATATAAGCCTAGAAAAAATTCAGGGGGTTCCTTATACACGTTAAAATATTGTATTTGAATTTAAAACGGTATTTAAAATTTAATTTTGAAGTGAAATTAGCGTGGGGAGGAGAAAGTCCCAAGCGAAATCCCTCCCTGCGTACACCTCTGGACGTGTTATGAAGTCACTTAGGTACAGGGCCTGAACTAGAGAGGGCAACTACTCCAGGTGACAAACATTAAGGCGGAAAATTTAACTTCAATTACCGAATTTCAGTGATGGAGGCGAAAAAAAAAACCAATTTGGAAGTTTACCCTCCATCACAAAAACCCAAGTTAGTTACAACACTGCTTTCGTAGCCCTGCACTGAACCAAAAACGTTGGAAATCGCACTGCGTAGACAGTGAAGCCGATCCGTCCCGTAGCACCGTTCATGTATAAAATCGCATTCAGATCCAATGACTAAACTTTCGAGGATTAGTCTCGGATATTACAAAAAGAAATAACTGATTATTACACGGGTTTACTCATAATCGTAGTTATATTCACAAGACAATTGTTTTTACTTCACTCATCTTTACACAAAAAAAGGAACTTGTATTACAAGTCACGCTCAGGTAAGTGCGAGGGCTCATTTAACATCTTGTCTGCATCTCCATGCTTCAAAAAGAAAAAGGCAACAGAGCATGGAACACATTTAGAGAAGTCTCGAAAAGCCATTTCCTCGTTCGATTCTCGTTAAGAAAAGCAAGAAATTCAGAGACGACCTTCGCGAAATGAACTAATAGTTTCAATAATGTTCGATGAACATCGTAATTCGATTTCTTTATTTACTTAGGAGATTCTTTGTTAAAGTGATTTCCATAAAAGGAAGCCAGATCGATAAACGTTATCGAAAACACTTATCGTTACCTTGAGACAGTCTGCAGTATTCCTTGAAGTCTGGGAGAGAAATAGATCCTTCCTTAAATGAAGGAAAAAAAAAAAGTACGCGGTGTCCCATAAATTCGTATATAATTTACATATTCATAAAAATTGAATGTATTTGAATACGGTTTGCGGCGAGGAAAGTTCTCACGATGGGAAATTTTTTTAGTACAGAAAATTTAGGTAAAATATTTCGATGGAGTACTGCCAGCACTATCTATGACAAGGTCGTGACGTCGCGGACGTCGAGTCATCTCACCTATAGCCATTGATATACTTCGGGTGACCATACGTTCCGTATTCCCCTACTTGAATTCTCTATTGAAGTTTGAAATTTTATATAATTAACTACAAATAATATCAATCTCGTATTAGTCTTGCTGAACGTTTTTTCCTGGAATTCATTTTGATCCACTGCAATTTGCAGCAATGCTCCATTTACCCCGCCATTGTGATCTTCCAAAATTTCAGGAATATTTGGCAACTTTGTTCACATTTGAAGTAAAGATGGCGCATGCGTCGGCCAGCACATTTTCGGCGGCACTGAACGATTCCTATGTTAAACTACGCTTACAACGTCGAGGGAAAACTTAACACCCTCGGATATACCATTTTTCGTCATTTTGATTCGGTTTTCCCCGACAGGGGAACTCTTTCCTTAAAGTAATGTCCCGTTTCTCCGATGAAGCTCGCGTTAATCCAAATATTAAAATCCAGGTTGAAGATTATTCGTATAATTTATAAACAGTCTCACGATTATAAATACAAAAATGTTTTTCCCCGTATAAAATAATTTTGAATTCCTTGCAGTTCCTGTATTCTTTGAATTTCCTTGCATCCTGTTGCGCTTTATTTCAAGACAACGGGTTTTTATGCAATAATTGTCAATTTACTAAAATTTACACTTTTAGTGAGAATAAGCGATGTCTCGTGGTTGTAATGATCCCAAAAATTTCCCGTACTTTTTCCGATACAATGCGCCGCGGTCCCCAAATTATATAATGAAATAACTTCACTTTTGCATTTGATTGGACACTTCCGAGTATTTTTTTTTTATTTCAAAAAAAAGTTCGAGAAATATCAACCTCGATTATAACGACAAAATTCCAAGGAATCTTCGACGTCGTTACAACCGAGTTATAGTTATATAATCTCAAAAGTAATCTATTTAAAAAGGGAATTCAGTTATTACGAAATATTTTCGTCGTAACGAGTTTAGATATTAAGTGGTCTTACGTATTCTGGTTATAGAGACCGCAAATTATATGGTAGTTTGAAGATATTTGGGTGCAAGAGTTCGTTTCTGACCATTAACGATGGGGATTTCTCTCTAGCAATACTCTGCGGTAAGTATTTCCAGGAATCTATAATGAATATTCGAGCCGATCGATTTGAAGGAATCGCGGAACAAAATGCTCCTCTGACTGAAATCGATAATCAACTATTGCCACAGCAGCCATTTCTACTCGCATTCGGGGATATATAGACTAGGACTTATGGTTTAAAGACTTGCATATTTCATGAGTCTTACCTGGAAAACCAGTTACTGAACATAAGGATGTGAACATAGTGCGTCCGCATTTCCGATTCTGGAAACTCGCGTCTCCGGTTGGTTAAAAATCAGAATTTCAACTTTTCAGCTTGAAAATTGAGGTTTAACTAACCGGAGACGATGCGGGTCTCCAGAATCGGAAATATGGATGCATTATGTTCACACCCTTATTGCTGGGATGCACAAGTCATTTTCATTAGTTGATCAGCTCCTGATGGAAAGCTCAAACAAGAGTGATTTGGAAGGATGAATGATTGGGTGGTGAAGATAGCAATCATCCCCTCCCGTATTATTGGTAGTTTGGAAAAAAAATTTACCGAGTTTTCCCGAAATCCAATTAATGTGTACATGCATTTAACCAGTTAAGCAGCAATTAGAAATCGCTAAACCTCCTCCCTCCAAATGCTATATCTATTTTAATGAAGTAGGCTTTCTTCCTATTTTCAGCAGGTGCAAACTAAGAGGTATAGGGAAAAGTTTTTCCATTGAGAAATCACTTTTACAAAATAACTGGGCGAGTAAATGCGAAAATAAAGGTTTTAAATGAAGGCGACACATCTCGTCAATGCCACTTAAAGAGTTAAAATCTTTGTTATCAGGTGGTAGCAGAGTCTTGTGACCGATTTTTTTAGCTACTCGAGTCTAATTTATGAAATCGAAAATTCTTATTGGCCTCGAGCCCCAACTGTTGGAGCCATTGGCTAAATCCTGTGGAGAAAAGGCAATGAAACAATTAGTGATCATATCACCCATCTAATTCGTTAATCGCGGTGGGGAATTCATGATTGTATGGAGGCAATGCTTTTCATGAAAACAGGAATTATTCCGTGAATGAATCTGAATCGCGTGTTAGACAAAAATTTGCTCTTGTAACCTACTTTGCTTTTTCAACGATCAGAAGGTTGCCGAAACTACTTAAGAAATTTCCTCCTGGAATTCCGAGTCCGGATAGACCTTGATATAGAACCATAACTTTCTGAAGAGATGTAATCTCATGCATTTTAGAATCTACTCAAGCGTTAAATGGTGATGGCCTCAGCATTAATTGGATAGTTACATTATACGCTATGTACCAAAAGCTTATGAAAACTATTGCATAAGCAAATTCGAAACTTGGAGGTTTGAAGGAGGTCTTCCCTCACGTTTACAAATGGCGTTAGACGGAATAAGGAACAAGATAATCTTATTTATTAGACGGCAAAAGCGACGTAGCGTTCTGTGGAAGAGATTAACAAAATTTTGAGATTGAAGTTGAAAACATGCAATAGCTTACTTTGCAATGGTTTTGAATCATTGCAGAAGGGTAATTTAGCCAGAAAGACGCCTTACCGTCCAAAAATTACGTTCTAGAAGACTATACTAACTTCAACCCGATCATGGGCTGATAAAAGAATGACATCTATTCCCGTGATGTTTTTGTGAAACTTCTCGGGCCTCTGGTTTGAATATATCGCCAGTTAAGGCTTCAAGAAGAATTAAAAACGAGTTTTATGGTTCATATGGAAAATTGTCCCTAAACTAAAGCTCTCAAAGCACCATATTCAAACACAAAACGCAGAACAGACTCAAAACCACGAAGTTTCCGGGGAGAAATGAACGTAAATGACGAAAAGTAATGATTTAGATCTGTCGATGCATGTACAAAATATTTTCACCATCTGAGGGAAAGCTACGCTCATATTTCAGCAGACATCAGGGTGGAGGTTTTGCGATGGTATGAGCGACTTCCACATTCAATGGACACGCATCTTTAGCAATCCTAGATAAGAGACGGGATGCACTTTTTTTTCAGCAGGACAATGCTCCCATGCTTATCTTTAACGTTGCGAAAACCTATTTCAAAATGAAAAAAATGTGACTACTGGACTGGCCACCGACGAGTCCTGATCTCAGCAATATACTGATTAAGTTTCTCCAACGAGTGACAGTTCAGCTCGACGAACAGCTTTACCATGGAAACTGAATTCGGACCCAGAACTCCTACAAAGCTTTGTTCTTTCAAATGGAAGATCCTTGTTTGATGCCGTTCAAAATGGGAAAATGACCAGTTTTTGATTAATACGCGTTTGTCAAATTATGCCTTTATTTCATAAAATTTTGGGACACGTAATTTTAACAAATTAACGACTATAAATACAATTTTATGAAAATATATTGAAAAAATGCCTTTCCTTTACTATGAAAAAACTTCGTGGTTTCACCGAGTGCTACAAAAGTTAGAAAAACAAAATTCCATAAAATTTTGGGACAGTATATTACCCGAAAACGGAAGCTTCCCTCCACGAGACATTGAGAAATTAATCAAATGGGTAATTCTATATAGCCATCTTCCTGGCCTTGGTTAGCTGAAGTCTTTCCTACGTGACACTTTAATCAACAAACCAACGTTTGGCCGATGATCAGATCGGCTGTAAACGAATGTTCACCAATACATGCGCCGATTTGAAATTGCAAAGAGGACATTAGTTTCTCCAATGACAATTCTCAACGTCGAACCTCGATATCGATTTTTCAAACCACCTCAACACGTCTAATCGAATACAGATGATTACCACCGCGTTACGAAAAATGACTTTTCGCGTAAAAAATTATTCGTTAGACCTTAAAAAAAGGCACATTTCATTCTGTTGGTATTTCACATTCCGTTCACCGTGAAGGCAAAGAAGATTCTGGAAGTAAAAAAAGGCGAAGGAAGAAAACTTGTTTGCGGGCCAAGTTCATGAAACAAAGTGGGTTAAAAGTTTTTCTTCATTCATACTAATATGCTACATAAAAAAATATTGTCGGAAGGGAGGAGGTTAAGGGCAAGAATCGAAGGATGGTCCACTTTCGCCACAACCACCATCAGGGAAATACAGCCTTGATATAACGGGGAAAATGCTCATCGACGACACCCCGGGTTAAGGTTAATTCGACCTTAGAATATTTGAACGCGAATCTTGACCTCATACCGACAAAGTTTGGATCAGTGATATTTGGTGCTCCGTTTACAAGACACCGATGCTGAATCAAAATAGTCCAGCCTATTGCATATAGCTGGGTTCACACAATTCAATAGTACTATATTCACACAAACCACCCATGGGCAGCAGCTATCATGAGCCTCAAATGAGCACATTGAGTGCCGATTTGGCAAACTTTCTTGAATTAAGTTGCAAGGAGAGAAAAATTTGGGTGGTACCTATCATGGGACCTTAAGGACCCCCAGTCATGTATCCACTTTCATATACAATCCAAAAAAAATGTGCAAGTTCAGGCAAGAAAATCAGGTTATACGATTAGTTTGGGAATCCTACTACTAAACCATACATGTACCTCGTCTACATTCCCCTGCGGAACCTCTAACGAATTTGTACATATTGGAATGTGCGTGTAGTGAAACCTGACGAAGTTTGTTTCTGTGTAATGCTTGTGTATTGCTACCATCTGCCACCAGTTTTTCTAACTATGAATCAAGTGTAATGATTGAATAATTGTATCGTTGTAGGCCTGTTGCTCTGTAGCGAAACTTTTCAATGAGGAGATCGGCTCTTATTTGCGACTCGGAAGTTTGGGAGTCCTAGTAGACTCCTCGGACGATATGCATTCCAGTGAGATTTAAAGCAGCATACAATTATGTATGAACAAAAGTGCAAGACCACACAATAAAATCGGGGATTGCACTGGTGTCGAACCTAAAAAAGACCCCTTCTCAAGTCCGCTGTTCATTCAGATACAACTTCAGAAACGATGTGCGAGGTCAGGCATACCGAAAATAATCAGTTTATACACGAACTTCGGGGACCCCCTTTGACGATACACATACAAATACGGGATTCAAAGATTTAAAAGTATGAATATATACATATGAAAAGTGCGGGACTACAAAAAAATAAATTGAGGGGCCCTGGCTTGTGACCTAATGGCCTCCCGAGAGAATAGTTCATTCATGTACGACTTCAAAAAGCATGCGCAATGTCACGCACATGCGAAAATAATCAAGTTGCACAAAGATTTCGGGATAGTTCTATTTTAAGGTGCTCAGAAGTCCCATTAACAATATGCATTCAATTAACAGGTTTATACACAAAAACGTATGTGTATCGATATGTACCAATCAAACCTTACAGCGGAAATCCCGAGATATCTCGTCCAACTGTATCCGCTTTATTTCGGCTACTTAAAAATATCTGGTTCTTAACACTATTTCCAATGTGGCAGTTATAATGCGAATCTGGAAAATTTCAAACTTGCTTAAAAAGGGATAACAAATTTATCAATCTGCAGTGTTCGACAGAAAAGTTGATCGCGAATACGAAGCCAAGCTGTAATCGTGAGCAGTAGGAATCTTGCAATACAGCAGCAAGTGAAGACATCAAGTACGGATTAAGTGGAGATTCCTAGAACCCTTCCTGTTAGAGAAACACTAAAAATTAAAAATCACCCTCGATTCCGTGCTAGTCTAAGCTTGTTTTACGAACTTAGTTGTCTGTGCCTTTTTGTAATTAAACACAATTCAGCGCGATTAAGCGCGATCATTTCCCTTCCTAAAGACCGCTACTCATTTTCATACGAATGCCTGTACAGGTATACGATAGAGCTTGGAACACCAGTCCGACTTTAACCGCCATCTTTGAGGGAAGTGTTGCGTCAGTATTATATTTATTGCTAATCGCTGTTCTTATCCCGCTTCTAACGATTAGACGTTAATTGGAGCGGCAAAACCAATTTTTTGTTCAAAGATAGAAGAGAATGAGTCCGCTCTCCGTTATAGGCGCATCAGGTACACCTGTGCAGGCAAACTTCAATGTGTGTGGGGACTCCCCATTAGGTATACCTGCACACTTTATTTGAAGATATTGGCTTCTTCATTCGACGTATCTACAGGTGTATCGGTACGGTATGAATGCATCTAACTACTTGGTGTGGTGAAATATAATTATTCTTTCTTGACACTTGGGGTATGTCCTGTACAGATATACCTGCACAGCCAAATTCAACGTGTAGCACAGGTGGAAAGGGAGGGGCGATCCATTCCCATTCAGTAAAAATATTCGCATAGGCGGAAGGGTGCAGATGAACATTCGCCACCCCCCTACGTTCATTATATGCACCATCGGCGATTAGCTTCCCTTTGAGGAGCCGATATCCACTTATGGTCTGTAGTGGGCAATGTGGTGCTACAAAGTCTGAAATCGGCCAGTTCGTTATGTCAATGTCCGAAATTCAGGCTTTGGCCAGCCAGTTCGTGATGTGGCTGGAGGTACCTGGCCAAAAGAAAAGGCATGATCCGGGGGTCATCGCCAAGTTAGCGTATTTTGTGATTATTATGGACAATTATCCTAGGGTGAAGTGTGATGCCACTCCGCTATTCATATGAAGTTTCTTCAATAGCTCAGCTGGGTGCAAGTGAGAATGTGGGCTCCATTCCCCGCAAAAGGCAGTTTAATTCTTTCCTCGATTCAACCAGCTATTAAAAACCTTCATATATTTTTGTAATTATGGTTAACTATGGCACCTAAACGAACTTAACTAAAGCACCTAACGATTAAAAGGAATAGAGGGACATCAATATCTTTGGCCGAAAGTGACGGGATAGATATTGGTATTATTGGGATCTCCACTTTCCGAGATTCTGGAGTTCGGGACATAGCGACCGGGACTGTTCGATAGGCAGTTGGACTAGGTGAATAGCTCGTGATCAATGGAACAACCTGTTCGTGAATAGGTAAAGCTTTGAAAAATGGCATTGTCCGGGGCTAGAAACATGTTGGCTCGGAAAAATCAAGTTGCGACTGTAGTAATCGACCAGTCGGTTGTATAAAGCACACGAACACCTTTCAAAATATACAGCGACAAAAAGTATTGGAAACTGAGTAGAAATAAAAAAAGAAAAAAAAAAATGAACCCTAGTCGTAATACTAGAATTATCCTTGAATTATATAGTATGCGTGTGGCTGTGAAGGACCCGTGAAAGGATTTTCGGTCGAACAGTTCAAAAAAGGTCCGTTTCTACCAGCTTTTTACGTGTATTAGTAACCAAAAGGAGATGGAGGAAGAGAAAAAGATAAACATAAGTAGCGTGACTTGTACCTAGATACTCAGCGACCGGTATTCATTGTAATGGACATTTCTCACGGAAAGTTGTTGAAAACACACCGTAAATATATTTTTTCCCTCTTAGATCGATAGCGGTTTGATGTTATGGTACAGTGATAGCTCATACGGAATAACTAAAATTCTTTGGTTCAACGCGAGAAGATTTCTGGAAAAACGTTTCACGTATCGATTGAATCTTTGGATTCATATGCAGACCAGCGTTTCTCAACCTATGAAGGACGGTAGCAAAAATCACAGTAAACTAAAAAATGCATTTATGGAAATAAAAACATTCCATCATTGCTGGGGTCCACTTTCATTGGACGGAGTGGATGGATTGAGAGTAACAACGTGCCACCGAATTCATGGTGTTGACATAGTATTTAAATCTGTTATACTTTTGAAACAAAGCGCAACTTAGGTCTAGCGCCTTGGGTAAGGAGTTGTGACGAATTTTTAAGTGCTGCCATATTTTTCCGAACTAAGCAATGATAGATCAACAGACCTACAACGGTAAAAAAAATACAGTCAATAACCTCGTTAATAAGTCTCTTGGGAGACCAAAAATATGACCTCGTAAGCGGAATGACTCGTTAAACGGAGTTTGCCCTGACCGCGCTGATTCCCGTCTTCCTATATATATTGATACATTCACAAAGAAAGTTATTCAAACGAGTTCAGCCATGAAAATTGATTACTCGAGTTTTTCCTTAACGTTTACTTGGCCACATAATTACATATTTGAATAATACGTAAATACAAAATATTCTTTTTCTTCCGAAAATTTTTCCTCATGTTTATGAAAACCAAAGTATGGTCCTGTAGGTCAGTTCAATTCTTTTGGAACATCATAAATGGAAAATTATTTTTTTTACGAGTCCGCAAATTATTTTTACTTTTCACTGAAAAAGCCTGAGGAGAGTTTCGTTTGTGTGGAATTGGAAGCAATCTTTCTCCAAAAGATAGAAATTCGAAAAATCTGCTTTTCAGGCCAGATACAAATTTTCTTAATAGGTTGATTTTTCACATTCCTTCACTATAATGCTTTGTCATTCAAAAAGGGAACTTTATTCTTATACAGTAGGGTGTCCTCCAAATTTAAACTCCTTTTTCAGCAAAAGCTGACCAAAAACCACAAATCCCAAGAAAAAAAGTAATTCCATCTGAACCATCTAAAATAAGAAATAACCCAATGTTGAAAGGATCTCAAGCTTGCAGTGGAGGTGAGGGGAAATGTAGGCTTAAGTAAGTTCTTGAAATACTTTGCGATAAGAGTGAACGTTGTGAACTTATCCTGCATACTGTACTAAGAATTTCCGATTTGAATGGTAATTTTCGAAAGAGTGCTTTCACAAAAAGTGACTCCTTAAGCGGAGTGAAGTGTCGCATTAAGGAGTATAACATTAAAACCCCGTAAAGGACAATTAGGATTTCTAAAAAGTGATCAGGTAAGTAGAGTTACACGTTATCCTTGTAATACTAACGAGGAAATCAACTCGCATTGGCACATTAAAGTTGATTAATAAAGTTTGATTATGTGTGTTGTCACTAAAAAGGTTTACCATATTACAGTGTGGCGATAGACATTGATTTTATTAGAGATGTAAAAAGTATCGTTGTAACGTTTTCCCAAACTTCAAAAAATTTCATCACGCAGCGATTTATCGCAATAAAGAATTGCGATTCACTAGCTAAGGAAAGATTTCGAAAAATAGTTTATATAAAAAAGGATTCAGCATTATATCGAGTGTCGTTGTAGCGGGGGCTTCACTGTAGTTTGCTACGCGTTCTGACATAGTATAAAATAGACGAGTCTGCATGGAAATTCAAAGATTTTCCAGGTATTTCTAATAGATTTAGACACCGAATGAAATCAACCCCGATCGGAATTGGCTATTATATCGCAATCGAACCCTTCAAATCCATTTAAAACGACTGGAGCAGGTGTAACATGGATAATTCGAGTTTCAAGATAGATCAAAATTAGTTACATTGACGATTTTTCATCAAATCTTTACGTGGTTGATTATCTGTACCCTAATTTCTAGCATAATTCATAGAAAAAATTTCGTTCATCAGTAATAAGATTTAAGATATCGAATTTGATTTTCCGGCAAAAGACGTACTAATCCAAAGTTTTTTCCTCCATATATTTAAAATTTTTTTCGTAATATCTTGTATATATTCTAACCTCTTAAAGCCGCAGACAATAAGCAGCGGTTTATAATCCGCAAATTCCGATCTTTCGCATATATTCCGTGGATACGTTCGTTATAACAACCCACGGAAAACGGACGTTATGTTAGGAAGTCATTATAACGAAAGTTCAAATTAACTGCAAAATATAATTATTTGGATATAAAAACTATTCATTGTAAAACTAACTTAGTTTCAAAATAGCAATATGTTAGAAAAAACTGAAATTTTAAATACTTCAGTTTCACATATCACTAATAATTCAAATTTTGACTACGTGTTAAAAGTAATCGCAAAGTATAAAACAGTTTCAAATCAAAATGCACCAGGTTAAAAAAAAAATGTAAAAATTGTAATTCATTGCATACACGCACATATTATACCGAATTCTCCTTTATCAAATGTCAAGGTCAAACACAATGTTGACAAACGAGAACACGGATTTCGTATATTTCTTTTCAGAGAAAATATGGAGCATAGCTGCATTCGGACGTTGTATTGAATTGAACGGCCTCTGTTGGTAGTTGCATTGGATAAAATACCAACAATCGTTATAATGGAATGATCGCAATAAATCTAGGTCGTTATAACGGGAGTAGAATGTATTTAAATATAGTGATTGGGAGCAGAATAAATCTACAGAACATAGATAGAAAAATAGTCAACCCATAATACTTTAGGAGCCTTTAGAGAGACAAATCAGTGTTCCGATCGCTTGCCTACTATAAAGGGATGGATGCGGCCCAACGTGCAAAACTAACCTAAAAATTGATAACTGTTCTAGTAAATTGTTTTTTTTTTTGCCATTAGGAGTAAGTTTTAAATTTTTCCGAATCGGAATGGTAGGTTTAAAACTTTAAAATTTCAAACGAGAGCTCATTGAAGCAACAAGGTATAACCTAAAAAATCAAGGTTCGAAATTTTAAAAACAGCCCTTTCCTGCAACGACGTACGAAATTTCGGATGGAATTTCGAAAAAGGCTACCATAAACTGGAAGGGAATCAAATTTGATGTCCAAACCTTGAAACTTAGTTACTCGGAAAAACAGCAGCTTTATGGCAACAATAAGAAATTTTGCCATTTGAAAAAATTTAGCGCGAGTTCTTTTGGAATAAATTGGTGGGGGATGAAAAAAAAAAATCTTGTTTAACATAAAAACACAAAGTAGCTTTTAGAAAATAGAAAAACGCAATAAAAAATTACATTTTAAAAATTAATAAAAAATCAGAAATTACGTGGTATTTGCTAAATATTGGCATATTTTCAGTAATACGCTATTTATAACAAAACTTCAAAATTTGCTCAGACACAAATTCCAAAAATTCAGAAAGATTGTAAATTTGAGTTTAAAATTTTGGTAAACTTTTTCATAAATGACGTACGAAATTTTTGATCGGAATTTCAAGAGCGCCATAAACTGGGGACGGGAAATCAAATTTAGGGCTTCAAAACTAGATTTTTGCCCGAAACGGTGCTCGTAACTCGAAAATAATCAACATAAGGGGTAATAGAGTACTGATATACGGCCATCATTGACGTCCCAGAAAATTTAGCGCGAATTTTTGAATATTCTATAAAAATCTTGGGATATCGGTTTTAAAACTAGAAAGTGTTCAGTAAAAATTACATTAAAAAGAAATTGGAAATCACTCACCGTACTTGATAGTAATTTGAGTGGGGTGCATTTCCGATATAAATTATAAACTTTAAAATTTACTAGCATGCACCAGGAGTTAAATTACGAACAAAAATTGTTTTTGGCGTCACTCCTTTCCAAAAATTTAAGGCGTAATTTTGTAATAAGAGTTTTTAATGAAAAAAAAAACAAAATTACCTAAAACTTTGAGTGGTTTTACTCCTCAACGAATTCGGAACAGTAAAATTCAATTTTGACGAGTGAATCACTCATCTAGATGCGTATTTAGCGAACACTTGCAATGCACCGTTAAAAAAACTCCCCAATATTTAGAAATTCACAAAAAATTAAAAATTACCTGAATTAGAAAAATTTCTAGCAAATGCAAATATCGGAAATTCACTGAAAAAAACCCCAAAAAATTTAAAGTTTTCAAAAAATATCACTCACCTCCATTTTCCATCAAATTCGTGTACCGATTGTGTAATTCCGACAAGAGATCCATCACAAAAAAAAAATAAATTACTAAAAAAATTTAAAAATTCTAAAAAAAGGGGTATAAAATTTTAAAAAATTTCAGTGGCCCAAATTCCAATCGCACGTTTTTCAAATGATATATAGGTAAAGGCTACTATAAAAAGGAGGCCTGACTGCCCGGAAACGGACAAAGAGAATGATGTGAGCCCTTCCTCGTCTTCTTCACGACTTGCCACGAAACTCTCCGCCGATGCGCGACCTGCATTTAAATAGAAGGCCAGCCTCGCGGCTCTACCTTTTTTTTTTTTACTAGGCCTTATTATTATTATTATTTTTTTACTGGTTGTAATAAGGCCCTGACGTCATGATGTAGAAGACGCCAAACATAGCGGAGCAAGGTTACCACAGCTGTAGGTTATGTCCATATTGTAAGTTGGAATCGGTATCATCATTATGGAGGGCTGGATGAAATCGATAATTTTTTTTTTTTTTTTTGCGCCGCGAAATTTGAAAAGAAATTTTAGCATTTTTTTCCCCCTTTTTTCTGTATTTCGAGATTATTAGGTAATTAACGAGGGGATTTTTTCCCCCTTTCTTTCTAACCAGGATTTTCGTTGTTTTTTTCCTCACGTTTGGAGCAACAAGCTGCAATAGTTTTGTTGAAATGCGCTTAGTGATTTTTACTGAATTTCTGTATAATAAATATTTTAATTACTTGATTCCCCCCTAAATGGGTGCCCGTGAGATCGGTCGGGGTGCTGAGAAATATTTTAAGGATGGAATTGGATTGAAAATGAAATTATACGTGTCGTGATGTAAACCTTTTACCGGTGTGTAAGGGTATTTCCGATTCCGTAAGTCGGCGCCGTTGCTGCTTGGTTGAAAACCTGAATTTTTTGTGTTTTTAATCAATCCGTAACGGCGCTGACTCGCAGAAACGAAAGCCAACGTGTGCTTTGTTCGTACCCTGACATATTAACCCTTCAACCGGCGTAACAGAAGTCACTAAACCCTCTATAAAATGCCCCCTATGCATTTAGTAAAGTAGGTTTTCTTCCGATTTTAAGTAGCATAGAGGTATAGGGAAAAATGTTTCATTGTGAAAAATCAAAGTTAGATATATTATGCTACCCAAATTATTACGTATGCGTAACGTGTGTTAGGCCGGCATAACACTACAAAAGCTTTGTAAAAGCTCTTTGATAGAACTTGATAAATGCAACAAGTAAGCATACTGGTTAAATTCGAGCGAATGTAAGCAATAGGCTTATTGACTGTTTTGTAAAAGATTTTTTATCAAACTTTTATAGTGTGGTTCCGGCCTTACCCAGATATTTTACAAAGTATTTGAGCTTGCCAATATTTAATTTTTCTTGAAAATGTGTAGGGGTTTTTATATATACTAAATTTTTGTGTTAATGTTTAAGTTTTGTAATTCTCAAATGGGTATCCGGCGCCATTAGATATGTCAGAGGAGTTGAGAGATATTTTAAGGGGGGGGGGGGAATAATACGGGCTGTGATTTTCTATTAGCTTGTCATGGTTTTAACCCTTTGATCGGCAAAACAGAAATCCTGAAACCCTGTATGAAATGACATGTGTTTTTTTTTAATGAAGTAGGCTTTCTTCAATTTTAAACAAGTGAAAAATAAAGTGAGTAGGAAGAATGAGTTCAATTTTGAGGAATCCATTTTCAAAAATATCTAGGTTTCTCAATAATGAAATCAAAGGCTTCTAAGAAGTCGAGATGTCTCGCCAATGACGCCAAGAGGGTATATATTTTTAAGGCCCGGAATTACAATCCCTTACTTTCTTAGTAACACAGGAAACATTAGCACGCCGGTGATTGGTTACTGTGAGCAAAAAAACTAGCAAGACGTCAGGAGAGGCGGAGTTTTGGGCGAAACTGAATTTCAAAGTTCATTAACGGAAAACGAAAGGATTTTTTATTGAAACAGTAAATGATAGATGGGCCCAGCTTCGCGAGTCATTATTATTGTCTTCTCGATGCACGTGAACCACATTTGATTAAATCAGAAACAAAAATGGAAATATTTTTTAGTAAATCAGTAGATAGCAGCAAAGATGGAAGGATGGGAAAATAAATTTGGATGCGTTTCTCAGACAGAATCGAACACTTCGGTACGTGGGTTTCGTACAATAACCGTTACTCCAACGATAGATGTCGGGTTCACAAGCACAATTAAATGTATCTATAGTTAAACGTCGCCAGCAAAATTTTCACCATGAGTGACGTAATGGTTCATCACTCATTTCGGCCAATCACGATGCGATAAATTTCTACAATGTAGCTAGAAATGTAGGGATTGTTTATAAACGGCCGGCGTTACACAAAGTTTTATGAAATATCTTTTACAAAACTTGAAAAAAACAATCAATAAGAGCATCGGTTACATTCGCTGTAATATAACCAATTTACTTATTGGCTGCATTTTCCATGTTTTATAAAATACCTTTTTTCTAGAACTTTTATAGTGTAATGCCAGCCTAACATCATTTTTAGCATGTTATAAAAGCAATATTAGCATTTCTCCCTTTTTTTTTCGAGATAATTTGATAATTAACGAGGATTTTTTTTTTTGGCTTTCTTTCTGACGTTTAGTGCAACAAGTTGTAATGGGTTTTTGTTGAAATGCATGTGGATTTTTACTAAACTTTTGCATTAATATTTTGGTTCTGTGGTTCCCAAATGAGTGCATGAGGTGGCGTCAAATCTGTCAGAGGTCTGAGAAATATTTTAGGGATGGAATTGGAATGAATGTAACAATATGTGTTATATGGTTCAACTCTTTTACGAGCATAACAGAAATCACTAAGCCCTCTAAAAAATGTCCTATATATTTAGTGAAGTAGGCTGATTTTGTGCAGCAAAGTTAGAGGTGTAGGGGGAAATTGTGTGTTCCATTATGAAATCAGGATTTACATGCATGTTACCCATATTATTACACGTTACCTAGATATATTACAAAAAAGCTGTTCTTGTCAACACCAAAATTTCTTGTAATGAATTTGTCAATAGTAAAAAAGAAGCGAGATATCTCGTCAAAGCCGCTTACAAGGATGATATTTCTTAAAACAGTTTTAGCATGTTATGAAAAGCAATTTTAGGTTTTTTTCCCCCTTTTTTCGTTTTTTCTTCTTCGAGATAATTTGGTAATTAATGATGATTTTTTTGGCTTTCTTTCTGATGTTTCGAGCAATGAGTTGTAATGGGTTTTTGATGTTTAGCGCAATGAGTTGTAATGGGTTTTTGATGTTTGGCGGAATGAGTTGTAATGGGTTTTTGATGTTTGGCGGAATGAGTTGTAATGGGTTTTTGTTAAAACGCATGGGGATGTAATCCCAGCCTAATGCCGGAATTACATCATAAAAGTTTAATTAAAGGTCTTTTACAAAACTTGAAAAAAGCAACCAATAAGCCTATTGGTTACATTCGCTGGAATGTAACCAATACACTCATTGGTTGAATTTCTCAAGTTTTTTAAACTAACTTTTATAAAAGTTTAATACTATAATTGCGGCATAATTCCAGGCCTTGATCACAGTATATTACCCATTCCGAATTCGAATTCCTTGTTTATTTGGGTACTATTGAAATACAAGGGGTACTATTAGAAGGTTAAGGACTCCGGGGGGGGGGACCACGAGGATTAAAAAAAAATTTAATTAACAGAAATTGATTGAAATAGCATACAGTCGAATCCCGTTTTAACGAATACCGTTATAGCGAAAAATCTCGTTTTAATGAACACTTTTCTAATCCCCTAGATAGTCTTGCATAGGAACAATACAAAGGCCTCGAATTCCTTTATAACGGAATTTCGTATTAACGAAGTGGTTTTGTCAGGTTTCTTGGAGTTCGTTATAACGGGATTCCACTGTATAAAACATTTATTGAAAAAAAATTCATTTTTTAATGACAATATTTAAAAAAAAAAAAAAATTTCCTGGGAGAGGAGCACGAGCGCCTCCCGCCATGCTCTCCCTCTCTGACTGAAGGGGGATTATGGGTTTTGGGTTACCTATGCCGCGCACATAGCGCGACGACCAAGTGGTACGGGAGTGTATAACATAGACTATAGCGACGAAAACAATTGTATTGTTTTGCTCTACACCGCACATACTCGAGAGGCGAGGCGAAGCAAAGAAAGAGGCCACACTCAACGAGGTACGCGACCTGAAAAAACCTGTTCGTTTTTACCTCGATCTGCTGATTTTCGCTATTGGTCCCGTTTCTCCCTTTTTTCTTTCCCCCTTCTATACAGAAGGATCATCATCATCATTACACTCCTTACATTTCAGAACCCTTCTGGTCATTTTCTCTATCCTCCTCCTTCTTCTTTACTATGTGCAGACATCCGGACATCTCTTCCTCCACTCCTATGCATTTTTTTCCTCCCTAGTCGCATTCCTTGTAACTCGTACCTCTTCGCTCCATCATGAGCGCAGCCTTAGGTGTTCGATCGAAGGGTTCTCGTGTGAGTGCTGAGTTGAGAAACGATCATCTCTGGGGTACTCTTGTTCATTGGAAATTGCAAGGAAGCACTAGTGAAAACTGGGGTGGATTCACACACACGGCATACAATTCTTTAGCATTAAACCAAATGAACGTATTCATGTCTGTCGTATCGTGGCTGCGCAGACGCAGATAGATTTTTTATGTTAAGGAGTGGTCACTGTGTCTGAAACGACACGGCGAGTGTCTGTAGATATGAATCCACCCTTAGGCTGGGATTACACTATAAAAGTTTTATAATAGTTCATTTATAAAACTTGTAAAATGCAATCAATAAGCATCAGTTACACTCGCTCGATTGCAACCAATGTGCGTATTGGTTACATTATTTTATGCAAGTTTTATAAAATGACTTTTATCAAACTTTTATAGTTTAAAATACCGGCCTTAGGCCGAGATTACACTATATAAGTTTGATAACATACCTTTTGCTAAACTTGAAAAAATAACTTATAAGAGCATCGGTTGCATTCGCTCAAATGTAACCGATGCGTTTATTGGTTGTATTTTCCAAGTTTTATAAAATAACTTTTCTAAAACTTTTATAGTGTAAAGCCGGCTTTAGGCCTGGATTACACTATAAAAGTTTTGTAAAAGTGCTTTTATAAAACTTACAACCCATGAGCTGATCGGTTTTGAAATATACGATATCCATATTTGTTATGGGCATCTTTTTCTCAGCCTCCTCGTTGGGCATTTTGCCTGTTGTGGCGTTGTATTTGTATTCGAGCAATGTATACCAACTGCATACCAACAGTTTGAAATGATAGGTTCCAAAACTAGTTTTATACATTGTTCATTGGGATTTTTTGAAGCTACAGCTTCAGCAATCACGATTAATTGATTGACCTTGGACGTTTTTGATCAATGAGGAAATGAAAATGTTTTCTGTCCCTTTTTATATGAAATGCGTATTAATCAAATCGGAACTGAATCTCGAAGCTGATATTAGTGTTCGAACCCGATATCCGAGTAATTAGCTGATAGATATCGGCTCTGCTAATTGAGATTTTCATAAATGTCTCGCTCTCACGCAAAAAAAATAGTTAATCGGTTCATACACGGAAAATAATCGATATCAGCGGAGTATTAGAATAACATTTGCATATGGTTGTGTTCCATGGCAACCCTCAAATAACATACTTTTGGTATGTTTTTTGTTTTGTATCTGGTTTGCGCAAAATAATATAAAATGGACAATTTAAAAATTATTGGACACGTGCCTGACCAACACCACCTATAGCAGAAGGCCTTCGCGCGTAGCTCGTGACGTCACTGAAGAAGGTCATCACATCTATAGCCATTGGATATAGCAGACCGACACGCATGCGCCATCTTTATCCTTTTTGTAGTATATTCAATGGCTATAGGTGAGATGACCTTCTTCAGTGGCGTCACGAGCTTTGCACGGAGGTCGTCTGATATAGATGGTGTTGGCCTGGCAGACACATATACGCCGTAGACGGAGATTATGAAACTATATAACTTGAAATGTATGTTATAGATGAAGAGATCGACAAAAAAAAAAAAAAAAAAAAATCGCACATGGTACCATGGCTAATGTTGTTGATACATACTCTACACATGATTGAAATTCTATGTATGAATATGTAATATGTGTGATTCTTGTCGCTACATGCTCACCACGAGCTACTTGGAAACTTTATTTCTTTCTTTCAAACCGAACACAGCTCAGGTCTATCACCATCTATGGGCGATTTACCACCTAGGGAGTTGTGCCGAAAGTGTAACTGTGTGTGTACCTAACAGTCTCAGTGCGTATGTAGTGTTGTGTGTTTGATTTTTTAGTGCCGCCATCTATATTTCAGAAGTGAAGTGAGTGATGTGTTATGATTGAATTGCATTTGTACTATTAGACTTTAAAGGGGAGATCGGCTCGCATTCGCGCCTTGAAGTTGGTTGGAGCTACTTGGAAACGTAAGGTTGGCTCATCCGCCGTGTTTGAGCTAAATGTGACGTCAGTGTTATTGCTTTTGCCAATCGTAAGGCACCTAGAAAGATGGGTCCAACATCATTGAACAAAGAAGTGGTTTTGCCGCTTCAAGTGACGTGTGATAATTCAAAAAAAGCTGCATGGGGGTCAGTGATTGACTATAGCGATAACATCGACGTCACACTTGCGCTCAAAGATAGCGTGCGAATCAGGCTAAGGCTTCAAGAGACCTTAAACCAATCGCTATTCCACGATGACTGCCCTGCCATCCTACGTATATTCTGGAAGGATAATCCCAATCACAGGAGTATGCAGGAATGGGTCGCAATGAATTCCTCGAAGAGAAATTTTTAGTGTCTAAAGTTTTTTTCTTCCGTCCTAATTCTTATTTGTAATAAGAATTAGGACAGAAGTCGCCTTTTGACAAAAATCATTAAAAAATTAAAATTAGGTTGAAAGTCACCCGTTGACAAAGGTCATTAAAAATAAGAATTAGGACGAACGTCACCTGATGAGATAAATAACATTAAAAATAAAAATTGCGACCGAAGTCACCTGGTGATAAAGGTTAAAATAAAAGTTAGGACTATAAAGTCACCTGGTCATAAAGAGAGTACTAAATAAAATATTAGGACTAGACTAACCCCTGGTGGAACGATTATTACAAATAAGCGTTAGGACGGTCTCACCTGGTCATAAAGATAATTATAAATAAAAAAAAATACGACTAGACTATCCCCCCTGGTGAAAAGATTATTATAAATAAAAATTACGACTTAAGTCCCCTGGTAATAGAAAAAGCATTGAAAATACAAGATAGGACTCAAGTCACCTGCTAATATAAGGCATTGTAAATAGACATTGAGACTAAAGTCAACTGGCGATATAAAGAGCATTGGGAATATGTAAATAACGAGCAAAATCACCTGGTGATAAGTATCACAAATGGGAAGTTGCTACCAAAGTCACCTCTGTGACATTCGATGACATTTCATGTGTCACAGAGGTGACTTCGTAGCATTCAACAACCCACGATGCGTGAGAATCAACTTATGTTTGAGGAAAACACACAAAGACGGGAATCACGAATTTTTCTTTCACTTCATTGCCTATAGATGGCGATTTCAAACATTGACAAGAAAGATTTTATTTGAAAACTATCTCTCTCTCTGTATAATGTATTTTCTCAAAAAATTTATCCTTTGTTTTCATCGTTCATCAGTTCGATTTGACGTCATTGCAGAGTGAAACGAAAACAATTTTATGGGTGCTACGCGTCAGAAATTTTGTTTTATTTTATTTATGCACGTGTCTCAAGCCGACGATGACTTGAGAGAATTTAATTCGATATGGAATTATATTTGGGGATTTTTTTTTTTTTTGGAATTTCGGTAATCAAGGTTTGGTCATGCAACATAATTGCAAAACATTATGTTTTTTAATTCAAATAACATTAAGTGTATCATCTTTACAGGTGTCATGATAATTGTGGTCATAGGTTTTGTTGGTGTACCAATCATGTAGTCAATAACGATGATAACCATGTGGTTGATTTTATATCGTGAATTCATCGTTTCTCTCACAATGCAAATTTATCGTTGTCTTCACATAGAAAATTCATCACTTTTTTCACATTGGAGATTCATCATTTTTTTCATATTGTATTATATATAATATATATATAAAGGAAGGCTTTTAAAACGGTTATGTTCAATTTTAACAGATTTAACAGATGCTCTGAAATATCTAGTAGTGAATCTCCGCAAGAAAGATTTACCCAGCAGATGATCGCCCAGAAAGCAAAGTGCACTCAAGTAAGTGGGAGTAAATATTTAAGAAGCTCATCTGATAGCAATTTCCAGAGAAAACGCGCAAATAGTGGTCGTAAGCCAATTACTACTGCGAGACAGTAGGCCTAAAGACTGAAAAAAACATCGTGAGATAAAACCACTCTCGTACCGTCAGGTTCATACGTAGAAAGTGGAAAGAACTTGGTGTTAATGCGTCATACCCCAGTCATTATGGATATAAAAATCCCGTGTGCTCAAAAAGAAATCCCATCCTTTCACACAAACAAAGGAATGCTGGATTACGGCGGTGCGAGCAAAGGCAGTTATGGGGTGACCAGGACGACGACTACTTTAACTACTAAACTATATATGCACCTCGTCCTCACTCCTCTGCGGAATTTCTGATGAATTGGTGCATGTTGGAATGTGCGTGTACGTGTTGTGAACCTAACGTGAAGTTTGTTTCGGTGTACTGCTTGCTATGTATAGTGTCGCCATCTGCCGTTAATTTTCCTAACTGCGAGTGAAGTGCAGTGATTGAATAACTGTACCGTTGTAGGATTGTTAATCTTTGAGGCGAAACCTTTTTAAAGTGGAGATCGGCTCGCATTCGCGCCTCGGAGTTGGGAACCACAAGTAAAACTTCAGCCGACCACCACTGTGACGAAGGATGGGGTGACCAGCACTGGAATAGGGCATATTTCAGTGATGAATCGGTATCCCGTGTGCCCCTCGGCGATCAAGTTATCCAGACATCCGTGTTTAGCGTCTCAAGCAGCGCATAAAGCGGTCATTGAAGTTTGCTACTTCCGTTATGGTATGGGGGATGCATCAGGGCTGAAGCAAGCAACACCACCTATAGAACAAGGTCTCCGCACGAAGCTCGTGACGTCACTGAAGATGGTCATTTACTTATTGCCATCGGATATAGCAGGCCGATGCATGCGATAGTTTTAATTTTTTTGTAGTATATCCAATTGGCAATAGGATAAATGGTCTTCTTCTTCATTGACGTCACAAGCTTCGTGAGGAGGCCGTGTTCTGTAGGTGGTGGTGTTGGCTGAGGGCCCAGGAAAGAGCTTTGTATTTTGACCGGAAGAGTGAATTTCGACACACAAAAGAGTCGAGAAATTCTAGAATACTACATGATAATATCGGCTGAAGATACAATACAATACAAATACAACGCCACAACAGGCAAATTGCCCAACGAGGCGGCTGACTTAAGAACATCATGGATCCCCCGAGCCATTTTTTGGAGGCCCTACCTACTACTGCCACACCACACATGCACCCCGCCCACACCCACACCCCCCGCGGAACCCCCAACGAATCGGTACATGCGGGAATATGCGTGTACGTGTAGTGAAACCTGACGTGAAGTTTTTTGTTTCTCTGTAATGCTTGTTATGTGTAGTGCTGCCATCTGCCACCAGTTTTTCAAACTATGAGTGAAGTGTTATGATTGAATGATTTACCGTTGTAGGACTGTTGCTCTCTGTGGCGAGACTTTTTAACGGGGAGATCGGCTCACATTTGCGCCTTGAAGTTGGGAACCACAGAAAACCAACTTCAGCCGACCACCACTGTGGGGTTCGAACCCGGATCCTCACATCGCGAGTCCGTCACTATAACCACTCGACCACCACAGCGGCTTTTATGCCGCTGTGGTTTTATTGGACACAGCAAGATTTATTGGAGGATGAATTCATCTTCTATAACAAGACCGTGTGCCTTCTCCCATTTCGAAATCGACCACTGCCTGGCTCGATGGAAAAAAAAATTGTTTCTCTCTCTCTCCTTGCCCTTCAAATTCATCAGATTTGAGCCCTATCGGAAACTTATGGGGTGTCATGAAGAAACGCTTTCAAAAGTTTGCTCCAAAAGACAAAAATGAACTTTCAATGAGTTTGAAGACCACGTGAGCAAGTATCAGTAAAAATGATTGTGGAAACAATCTAGTGGATAACATGCGAAATCATTTACGAGAGGTTAATATGATTAAGGGAGATTCCACAAAATATTGAGCGATTTACCATGAGTTTTATAACATTATCGTAATTTTTTGAAGCAAGTCAAAAACAATTGTAATTTTGCTAATTTTTTTTCTCTAAATTTTTGTAAAGTTTCAATTTAGAATTATATGTTACATGTTTTCTTCAAAAGTATGATAGAATCGGACGGCGTAGTTTGCAAATTGTGGGCATTCCAGTGAAATAAAATCAATTTGTAAATGTGCAATATATATTTTTCATATTATTCAAATTTTTTGAATTGGACCTGTATTATTGCCAAAATTTAGTTCCTCATGATTTTTAGTATTAAAAAAAACTGAAATAGCGAAAAAATACCAAATCTGTCCCCTCATGATGGATGAACATTTGGTCACCTGGACAGGCATCATCATCAGTACACAACTCATGAAAAAAACACTCATTATATCCCCCCCCCTCCCCCAGTATATTTATCTTACGTTGTCTTGAAACGCAGCCAAGAAATTACCCATCAGTAATTTTCGATGTCCACGGAGAAAGGTTCAAGGAAAAAAAACAGAGCATACAAATTCTATTTCTTTTCAGGCCATTGTTTAATAGTACTTAACAATAATTTTCCCTGAAATCGGAAGAATTGTCTCAGTAACTATAATGATAGAGATAACAATGATATAAACGGTTTTACCTTCCGTTTTTTTCCCTGAACATGTCCATGTCAAATTTTCTTGTAGAATTAGGCGATTGAGAGAAAAACCAACAAAAGGATGTCTTATTAATTTCCTCCTGTTATTTTCTATTGTTTACACATTTCTTTGCCGGAGTTGCGTATCCGCGACGAAATCATGTAATCATGATGTCAGCCACCGTGACGGAAATCTCTGAAGATGATAGTGCAGCATTTACGCAGAGGCCCACAAGCTAAGTTATTACCTCTCACCACACGAACAAAGTCAAATCATCTTGTACGACGCATCTCATCTGTTTCGTCCCTTAGATATTTCACATGAGGAGATAAGGCACAGTCACTAAATAAACTGTAAAAAGTCAGTCTTTCTTCATTAAACGCTCAAAACGAAATTTGACGTCTTATAAAAGGAACTCAACCTGAGTTCACACACCCGCAATCATGAAAATATCTCTCACATACTCAAACGTTCATCTTCTGAGAGGATTTCAAATATTGTCCTCGAAAGACTTGGAGACTTTAAGAAATGCAGGGCAACAACTTTCCTAATTCGGTTTTTACGACACGGTGTACGTATAACAAGTCAAATTTTTATTTTTTATTTTGTAAAACAATGCATTTTCACTCTCAAAACTGACGCAGAGTGATTATCGAACACATTTTGAACATTTTTAAAATGTGAATCATTTCTCTAGGACGAACAGTTGATGAGATAAAGGCCGCATTAGAACTTGTGCCGGACATTCTGTATAAATTCAGGGAATAAACAGTATTCAGCAGGTTTAATTCAACAATTGTCAAAGAAAATTAATTTATCGGAGCAAAAATCAATCAAGTACTGGTGATCCATGATCCCCAGTGCTTTCCTGTGAGTTTGGTGAACTTGTCACGGACATGACTTCGGCTTAGAAATGAGGAGTGCTTTTGAGAGTTGCTGCTGTTATGTGAGGTACTGATCGTATGATAACTCCGGAATACGTTCACCGATTTGAAGGAAAGTGTTCGAAATTTATATAGAATGCAAATCTTGGGGTTGCTGGTTGAGACTACTTGTCTCTTCGAATGAACAGATTCCTCCAGATTCATCCAAATTACATATTTTCTGTAATTAAAGAGATCTAACAGTTCTAATGCAACAATCGTTTCAGAACTTTTGTTCTCTAGACCAAGAATTTACAGTCTGCAACACGTGCAGAACCCACTCAATTCTACTAGTTGTTAGAAATTGTCATTAGCAAAAGTGGTGGTGCTTCTAGAGTCGATCTGCAGAAGTACGCATGTGTTAAGGGCCAGTAAGTAAAGGCGCCCATGTTAGACTCTTCACGTGAGCGATGTTGGGCTGCCCGGGTGTTCGAACATCCGTGTGAGGTGCTGTTCATCGAGGAGAACATTTGAGAACCTTATAGAAGGTCAACGTTGGAGTATGTAAGAGATTTTCATGATTCCGGGCGTGTGAACTCATCTTGAGTTCCTTTAATAAAGACGACTGCTTATAAGCCGCCAAATTTTATTTTGAACGTTTAATTAATACTTCTACCGAAAAAATTCCGCTTTACAGTTTATTTACCAACTGTGCCATACCGTGTTTTCGTGGACATGCTAGACTGCTATCAAGGAAGTCTGATTACCCTTGTAGGCTTGAGTAAGAGTTTATAGACCTTATTCTCATGTGAAGACGAAATAGATGATGCATCGTATAGGCTGATTTGGCATTTTGTTTCTGTGATGAGAGGTAATAGCTTTTCTTGTGAGAAAATGGAAAAGATGTGCAAATAGAGTTAGGCAATAAGAAACTCTTGAATGCAATCTCTGCACCACACGAGGGATTGACGTGAATGCTGCACTATTAGCTTCAGAGATTCTCGCCAAGGTGGCTGACATCTTGATTACAAAATTAAAAAAAAAATCTAAATTTTTATACGAACCCTGTCACAAAAACCAAATTAGAAACCCATTAGAAGATATTTTAAACATTTTTTTTAAATTGGAACCATATCTCTACGACGAACGGTTGATGAGGTAAATGCCACATTAAAACTTACAGGACACCCTGTATAGAGAGGACATACTCTATCATTTAGTTGAATTCAAAGTTCGGCTCTCAGTCCGGGGAAACAAAAGATCTAAAACGATTGTTGAACTAAATCAGTTGGACATCCGCAATTTTTTTTCGATAATAAACTAATTTAGATGCATATATCTACAAGTGTTAGAAAAATCTGTGTTTATTCCGGGAGATCCATGTGTGGTATCAACTCAGCCATCAACACGCATCATCATCCGTCCGACGACACAGCTTAATTGGCGTTGACGGTCACCGAAAAGAAATCGGAGTGGTCGGTATTCAAAAGTGGCGTTATGTAGCTAGTAACACACTAAGCTATTATGCACATACTACGTATTATATAACATAATTAACCATGGAACCAGTTATTCCTATTCTCGCGGAGATCCGACAAAGATATAGGTTATTAACAGGAGATAAGAATAGAAATTGTCAGTCGGTTTCAACGCAGTCGGAATATACAATACGACAAAAAAAGATGACATAATCGAGAGTGTGACAGAAAGGGTAGCGTACTCATGGCATTGTTTATTATATTATAATGATGAGCTTTATATATTTTTCCTTGTTCTCTTGAAGTTCATCATTCCTTACCGACGTTACTGTACGAATGGCATTCGTGAAACCGTTATATACACGATGGCGTGATTGTCCTCTTCAGGAGTATTAGGCTCGATTCCCATTCGCCAGACATTCTTCGAGCTGGTCAAGTGAAGGTGTCCTTGCGTGTGATAGTATTTCAATTCTTTATATTGTCTTTATGAATAACGGATAAAGCAATAATAATTACAGCATCTCAAGGTTAATGATCTGTCTATTTGAGAAATTCGATTTAGAAATTGAAGAAAATATTCATCATGTCTAATTTTTAGCATTTCAATAATAATTGAAATTCTTGTAAAAGAGAGTTTGAAGCATTTTTCGAATGTGCGAAATTTAAATTTTTCATCCTTCCAAGCATCTTTAAATGTATTAATCACGTTTCATATATATAATTTTACATTTTTCCAAAATTTAAATTTCTATGGAAAATTTACAGAACTCTTATTGTGAAATAACTGCAGCGTCTCACACATTTTATAGTAAATATTTTGTACATTTATAGTATAAAACTTTTTTAAAAGATATATATAAGGTATATAAGGTGAATATATAAATAAGGTCAATCCCCGGGCCGACACAGACTTTTGTTTAAAAAGAACAATCTCTCCATATAGATCAGGGAGACTTCTAATGCGATATTTATGACACGTAAACATCGGCATCTGCCAATTTATAATATGGGAGTCAGATGGCAGCACTTCTTGAAAGCGAAACCTCAAAATGCGACGTGATAAATGCCTGAGGGCGCGCATATACAGGCACAAAACATTTTCCGCATGCATAGTTGTAGGCTCGATAGGCCTATCTTATCAGTCTTTTACGATAGAAAAGTCAATAGGGTCCGTGTCTAGCATATTCATTCTAGCCAACAGTTAGTCGTTAGGGGCCGTTCAAGTATTACGTCAGCAAAATTCTGACCCCCTTGACAGAAAAATTTCGTCACCTCTGCCCCCTACCTCCTAATGCACATCGGTCGGATCAGAGACGTACGCGGAAAGAAGCATTGGGGTGCCCCCCCCCCCGCCAGATGATCAAAAATTTATTTTTTAATCCAAAAACTATTTTAAAAGAAAATTAAAATTTCGAAAAAACGCATATATATAGCTTTGTATGTTAATATAATCGATTTCTGTTAATTCCAATGCTATTTGAATGCGAAGAAATCAAAATTTCTATCTAAGAAATTCATTGCTATCCACCCTCTAAGCCATATATGGCACACCCTTGGCCCGGGGACGAAATGTGGTCCCGGGGGTTATCTGATGGGCATGCTACCTCAAACCTAATTTTGTAAAAATGAACTAAGCGACACATTTTTACAGATCTCTCAAGTGGCTCATGGCACAGTTCCAGAACACTTAAGCGAACCGTGGCACATTTTCAGATCACTCAAGTAGGCCCGTGGCACAGTTCCAGAACACTTAAGCGATCCGTGGCACGTTTAGAGATCCCTTGAGTGACATGTGGCACAGTTTTAAAGCACTCAAGAGCGCCCCCCCCTAGTGCGGCTCCACATCTCTCAAGTTACCCGCGCCACATTCCTAGCTAACGTAAGTGATCCGCGACATAATTACGGATCACTTGAGTGATGCAGTTCCAGAGCACTTAAGCAGCCCGGATACATTTTCAGATCTTTCGAATCCGCGAAACATTTAGAGATCACTAAAGTGGCTCTTTGTGGGGGGGGGGGCGGCTTTTCAATAGGAAGAATGTTGGTTCAGGTGCCCCCAAAACAAGTGAAAGGTTTCCTGGTTTTTGGCGCACCGAGTAAGATGTGATTAAGAATATTTAATATTTTTATAAAGGGTGATTGATGCCGAGAAGCGTCATCCAAACTACCCTCCCCACTGCCACCAAGTCTGCAAATCGGAAACCCCACCCCCTCCCATGCTGACGTAATACTTTAATGACCCCTTACTCTGTTTACTCAAAAGAAAATTCCTCGATGAAAAATTCACCGAAAAATTCACTTGCTCGTTCGAACAACCCGTCTGGCTTACTACTCTCGCTCACTCACTCAGTCACTTTATCACTGACTCGGTCATTCACTCACTCTCTTGAACTTATCTCGGTGAATTTTCCGACTATGAATTTTATGTGCAACAAATTTTCTTTTCAGTGAATTTTCCAACGACGTTTGGGGAAAATTTTCCTTCGATGAATTTTTCGTTTAGGGAATTAATTCACCGTCGATGAATTTTCTTTTCCCTTAGTGAAAAAGTCTGTGAACTTTCATTTCGATCAATTTTTCTCTTCCTGTGAATTTTCCATTCGATTCACCTTTCGGTGAATTTTTCCATTTGATGAATTTTCCTTTTAGCGAATCTTCCGTTGGTGAATCGTCTGGTAGTGGCGAATTTTTCGTAAATCAATTAATGGCGTCAATGCACCGCCGCCACCATCATCATGGATCCCTGACCTTACATCCCTAAAAATCCCCATCGCTCATCGACACCAACAGAGTATCCATTAACGAAATCAACGGCTATTACGTAGAAATTTCTCGCACATATAATACGATAACATGTTTACGACTTCAATCCATTATTCATGCTCTATATATAAAAAACAAACATCTCCATTGAAAACCACAAAAGCTTAAATTCACGTCTCAACTTTCCACCACAAAGAAGAACGATAAGAGTAAAGGGGGAAAACTCCCTTTCACATACATACCAACCTCGAATTCGATAACAAGATTATCATAATCATATAACTGGTAACTCGTTTGTTATACTCCCAAAAGAAAAAAAAATTGGTAATCCGGGCAAGGGAAATCTCTATATTCCCTCATCTACGAAGACAGTTTCTAGAACTTTCTCTTCGGACAAGAAACCCCCTTATACATTTGATCAATGGTTTTACTCTATACCCTATGGTATACTATACTAAATAAACCCGTTTTAATGTTTCTTTTTCTCAATTTTCTCAAGAGAAGACGCTTTTGGGTATTTCCAGTAGGTAGGTATCGTGTCATTTCCCTCGTTTCGACAGAGTTCAAGGTAACCAGTGGCTGCATTTTAGCCGGACATACCGAAGCACGTGTACGCATGCGTGAGAGATGTTAAAATGGGAAACGTGTGTGTAAACATGTGGTTTAGAGATTCATGTTATAACAGCATTCATTACGAAACTAATACTCATAAGAGAGAGAGAGAGAGAGATAGAAAAAATTACTATGGATAACCATGGCCTAATTCAGAAACTGAATATGTGTTTATTTGTCACCGTAAGAAATCATTTAACATGTGTGTGTGTATATATATATATATACAACGACATGTGTGTGACATAAATTGAAGGGTATTCCTTAATTACCGTGAAAGTTCAAGGGCGTTGTAATAAACTGGTTATTCACTTTCACTGGGAAAAAATATAGCTGAAAAAGATTTATTATAAGGGAGAAAATGTGGAAAACTCGTCAAACTACAATTGAATTTAATCGTAAAAGTTACGAGAGAAAAGGGAATTGATTATCCATTTATTTTATTTTTTATAATGTTGTTCTTGACCTGTGTGTCCATGTTTCGTCTTTTTTTTTTCTGACTGTTATTACTTTGATGGTATTGAATATATTGAATATTTTTAATACGAATAATATTTCATAATGTGATTTTGAAGTTAAAATATTCTATGAATTTATTTTGATAATTTCCAATCGAGTTATCTATTGCTTTTTAAAAGTTCATGACATATTTTGAAAAATGATATGAAATTGGTTAATTTGTGCATGGGAATGAAAATTGCTCGTCGTATAGGAAGAAAAAAAATTCAAAATTTCACGTATAGAGAGCGCTGTATCGTATGTAAGTGTTCAATATTAATATACGACATGGAGATACGAATCATGCAAGTTTTTGAGACTATCGCAATGTTGGCAAAAGCATGGAGAGAAATTAAGCACAGTTTAGAATTAAATCAAGGATCTCTTTAGGGTACCGTCTATGCCAGAGGTCTTCAACCTTTTTCTAGTCACGATTACTGCGTGTACCCACCATCAAAAGAAGACCACTCTTACGCTAGTTTGACATACTAATGCATGAAATCTTAATGATGTTAATTTTTGGATGCAATTTGTACGAAGTGTTTAATCGGAAGGTTGAAGTGCTCACGAGCATGAAATCGAATTCGAGCATCGAGTACTCTGGGTGCTTCAGAGAGCAACGGATTGGAAATGCCTGGTCTAGGCTCATCGCCATCACCAAAAGAGCTCACACGTGACAACTGTGACGTATGGTCAAACTCTCTCTCTCAAATCAGCATACTAGATTGGATAAAAGTCCATCACATATTTCGAAAATTTTGACAAAATCGGTCATTGTGCATGTAAATAAGAATGTCATAATGAATAATTTGATTCTAAAAAGATATTACGAATATTTCAAGTATATATAGCACTATACAACTTGCCTTTGGTCAATATTGACCACATGGGGATAACGAATCATGAAAGTTATCGAGATTGTCCTGAAATTTTAGCAGAAGCATGGAGTGAAACTAAGTACCGTTAATTAAGGTCTTCAAACTTTTCCGAACAGCGAGTACTATTTCATGCCCCCATATAAAATGCTGTATTTATGTACGTAAGTAAGTTGGACTTGTTATTCTGTTATACAAATTTATATAGATATATATACATATACATATTTAATAAAATTCCGGATGCACCCATCTTTCGGGAACGCTTTGATATCTCCTTGAGATGGGAAGCGGGGTGTGTCCGGTTTTTCAATGTTCAATGTATTTATGTACGTCTATGCGCCAATCACCATCGTCCAAAGAGCACCCACATGGATACTCTAACATATGGTAGAACTCTAATCAGCATATTAAATTGGCCAAAAGTTCTTGACATAGTTCAAAAATTAATACAAAGAAAGCACATTGTGCATGAAATTTTCTCACAATGAAAAATTTCATTGAAAAAGAAAATTGGACGTATAGATAGCGATATACCGTTTGTATTTGGTCAACATTGAACAAATTGGAAATTTGAAATTACTCCTTACAATTTATATCAAGAGTATCACATTAGTCCATATAACATTAGTGATAATTAAACAATTTCATGCAATATTACTTTTAAATGTATGCCAAATTAATTCACGGCGTATCGATAAACTAATATACACGGATATAAATAACAATTTTCGTTTCAAGTTTATAAAATAGAGATTGATGACATGACAAGCACTGCAAAGCTCAGCGGGTAACCGAGCACTAATAGGTGCAGAGTAATGTAAGAAATCTATTGTTTACCTGTCACTACCAACCGCGAAAATACCAAAGGGTAAAATAAGGAAAATTGTAGCTACATTGTATTCGGTAGATAAACACGACTGCCCTTGTGTCCCTGAGATGATCAAAGGAGAGAATTCATAGATTTTTAGGGATAATTAACTTCCAATCACGATCGTGATCAGACATGATCAGTTTCTCGAAACTTCCCGAAAAATGTCCGTTATTTACGTCAGCACCATCGTGTAACTGCTCTTACTGTACGGATTCCCTAATTTGGTCCACATAAAATCGATGATATTATCCACGATACATGTAGTTGTTTATAGAGAGGTGAATCTTTAGTGCAGGTTGATCCTTATCAGGGAAGCTATGGAGACAAAGACAAGTGTAATATGCCTTCAGTAAATAGAGTTCTCAAGGTTGTGCGAGTGTTGTTCTCGAAACTTATTTTCTATAAAAAAACAACAAATTTTCCCCAGCGTGGTGCCTAATTGATTATTTCCATCAGAGTATATAGCCTTTGTGTTTATATAGCATCAGTCAGGAATGCCCTCAAAAGATGAGGGGATAGAGACGTTTCCACAATTTCGGGATTAAAAAAGTTTGATGGGACACCGATATCATACACTTCGTCGGAAACGGCATTCGAAAGTCCATACACTGTTACAGAATATACAGGAATATTGAGAAATAAATACTGTATTCAAAAACATACAATGAAGACGCAATCAAATGTAAATTAACACAAAAATTAGCACATAATTTTAGAATCGATGAAAGAAATAATGCTAGAATCGATGGGAGAAATAATTCCAGAGCCGATGAAATAAACAATTCTAGAATAGATGGAAGAAACAATTATAGAATCGATGAAAGAAACAATTCTAGAATGAATGAAAATTCAGAATCTATGAAAGAAATAATTCTAGAATGAATGAAAATTCAGAATCTATACAAATACAAATACAATGCCACAACAGGCAAAATGCCCAACGAGGTGGCTGATAAAAAGATGCCCATAAAAATATGGTTGTCATATATTTCAAAAATACAGCAACCCCATTAAAAATGCAATTAACAAAAATTTTAATCAATATATATACACATGATAAAATATTATACAACGCCCATAAAGAGTACTTATGGTTGTCTTATTCTAAGAATGGATAGCTTCTCGATTTACACCAATATGAAAGAGAATATATATTCTCGATTACCCCAAATATATGAAAGAAATAATTCTAGAATGAATGAAAATTCAGAATCTATGAAGGAAATAGTTCTAGAATCGAGGAAATAAATAAATTTAGAATCGATGAAAGAAATAATTCTAGAATCGGCGGAAGAAATTATTCTAGAGTCGATGAAAGAAATAATTCTAGATAGAATCGATGAAAGAAATAATTCTAGGTAGAATCGATGAAGGAAACAATTCTAGATGGAAGAAACAATTCCAGAATTGATGAAAGAAACAATTCTAGAATCGGTGAAAGAAACAATTCTAGAATCGATGAAAGAAACAACTCTAGAATCGATGAAAGAAACAATTCTAGAATCGATGAAATAAATGAATTTAGAATCGATGAAATAAATAATTCTAGAATCGATGGAAGAAATAATTCTAGAATCGATGGAAGAAATAATTCTAGAATACATGAAAGAAACAATTCCAGAATCGATGAAAGAAATAATTTTTGAATGAATGAAAACTCAGTATCTATGAAAGAAATAATTCTAGATTGAATGAAAATTCAGAATCTATGAAGGAAATAATTTTAGAATGAATGAAAATTCAGAATCTATGAAAGAAATAATTTTAGAATGAATGAAAATTCAGAATCTATGAAAGAAATAATTCTAGAATGAATGAAATTCAGAATCTATGAAAGAAACAATTCTAGAATGAATGAGAAAGAAGTAATTCTAGAATGAATGAGAAAGAAGTAATTCTAGAATTAAAAACAAATAATTCTAGAATGAAAAAGAAATAATTCTGGAATGAAAAAGAAATAATTCTGGAATGAAAAAGAAATAATTCTGGAATGAAAAAGAAATAATTCTAGAATCTGTGAAAAAATAATTGTAACGTGTTGAGGGGAAAAAAATAACCTCGAAGTAAATAAACAATATGACGATATTAACGAGGAAACTCGATCGTGGTGATCGGATATTGACGAAACAGCGATTAGATCAACATTGAGACTTCACTAAAATATTTAGAATTGTCGCAATGGTGCAATACAACGTTAATGACCATCATTAACTCAATTATCTCTGATTTCACATGCATCTAATTGAGAAAAAAAAAAAAAAAAAACGTGAGTTCATATGTTTCACGTGTAGAATGTGATCAAGACGCGTGATGTATGTCTATGCAACTTCATTAGTTCACGGACATATATAATATCAAATTATTCATTACTACTTACATTTTCCTGAATTTAAGGATATTTTTTCTTGTTTATTAAATTAGGGAAAATGGTATATTGAAATTCGGAAAATGACACGGTTTGCAGACTGGCATTATGACCAGGAAAGTCCTAAAAAAATATATTTTTTGATCAAAATATTAATGGTACCATTAAGGTTGATGATGAAGGAAAGTAACGTACTTATTGCTTAATTTATGAAAGTAGAACCCCCTCTTTTGCGAACACACGTGGGAGAAAAAAAAGGGGAAAAAATGCCCGTAGAAGAGGGGTGACCATATATAGTATTTACAACAACTGAAATGGTTCTTTATTTGAATATGAATGAAATTCTGGCAATATGTGAGAGGCATTTGAAGTCATGAAAATACATAATTATTGCATAGATACAAGATTGAAATTACAAAAGGAAAAGTTTTTATCTTAAGTTAACATGTTTTGGAAAAACTAATTAATCGATGTTTGGTGTGTTTTGCTGAGTATTTTAACTCCTTCAAAATGTATTTAAGTAGCGAGCAAGTGCCGTCTCAATGCATGGACACAACCGAGCACGGCCCTGGGCCTCAAGAGAAGAGGGAGGCCTCATAAAAATGGAGATCCGGTTGAAAAAATTTTCTAGAAATTACCAGGTACGGTCTTAGAAAAACCACTTGGCTCGGGGGCCCATGATCCTCTTAAGACGGCCCTGACTGCGAGACTGAATCCAATGACTTTCCGTCATTGCGTTTACAGGAAAATGTATTTAATCAATGCATTGAGAAAAAGCAATCCAATTTTACGTTTTTCACTGTATTCGAGACATCAATTTTTTGCTCTTTGTAAACGGAGAGTGGCAATTACTGGCCATACTAAATCGTGGGATAATGTAAAATTTACGAGCACAACCAGTCGCACATGATTTCAGATTCTAAACGGACACCAGAGTTGCAAAACGTTGACAAACTTCAAGCCAAAATTTCATTCAAAAGTAATCAAATATAAATAAGTTAATCAAATATTCAAACCTTTGCTGCCGTCTGATGAGCATAATTGGAACAAAATTGCGATTTTTATTATCCGTACGGGGGTATTAGTCCAATGGAATGAATGATTAAAATGGTGTCCGTGACCGTATCTGGGGTTAACTGAATCTCAACGGTGATCATTTAAAGGGGTTTTACTGCAAATGTATTGTTACGAAAATTATGTAAGTAGTATCTTTTTTTCCATGTGTTATGCTGCTTTTTTGCCTGTAAATAATCATCAATTCATTTCAGTAAATCTAGTCAAATTGACAACAAACTTGGCCGGTTTGGCGACAGCAATGATTTAGCGATGCCATATCCCCAAGAGAACTGTAAAGATATTACCATAATCGTCGAGATTTTTCTGAAACGTTTATTATCCCCTATTTAGTGGCACCACCTCCGAGGAACTAGCAATTGGTAAAATTTCAGTCGGAAGACCAGATCTCTTATTTGTAGATCGTTCTCCTAATCGCTGCTTGTGAATACGTGTGCATAGCTGTTCTGTACAATAAATTTGTGTTGTCCGTGGAATTGCTTCGTACTTCGCCATCTTAAGTTCTTGCGTTATATCCGCAACATTTATTTCCATTACCAAAATGATCGAAGATATTAACCTCCAAAACAAAAATGTTAAGCATAAAATTTTTCCCTCTCTTGCCTCAAAACTTTCCCCGATTGAAAAAAGAACGTGTATTGGGAATAATAAAGGACTCGATATAAGATCACACTAATCTAAGTATAACAAATATGGTGCTTAATAATAATTCAGAAGATGATGATGATAACTAATGAAAATTTCAATGTGGAGATGAATAACGATAATTGAGATCACGTTCACGACCACAAATCAAGATGATAGAGACCACTGCAGCAAATAGCGATAGTGGGGCAAATAGGACATAACTTCTCAAGCCAAGCTCACAATTGCTGACGCTGCCACCAAAGGCGACTAATTACGGATGACGTCACACCCCGCTATCCACACGAAGGTTTTTTAACAGCTGGCCGTCCATGCACGGTCCCGTTCAATGCACGCGAGCTGTAAGGAAAGATTGAAATTCGTTGCTTTTTGTAGTCTAAGTGCGCTTACCTGGAAAGTAAGAGAGCATGGGTTCAATTCCCCGCAAAGGCTGTTGAATTTCCTCTCTTTCCTAAATCTATGTTTACATCAGCCAGCTGTTGAAAAACCTTCGCATGGATAGCGGAGAGTGACGTCATCCTTTAATAAGTATGACAAACTGATGAAAGTAAAGACGACGTTTATTATATAAATGACGACAAAACAAGCAAAGGTAGAGAAAGAAAAAGCTGATTATAGTAGGCAATTTATTGTTGATCGAGATCAAGACAACTTGTGACAATGTGAATGAAGATAATGGTGTTTAAGCTTCGTTTCTACAATCATAGCGGCGTACACATTTCCTTACAATGAAAGAGACGATGATTTTATCAATGAAAAAGACGATGATTTTTACAATGAAAAAGACGATGATTTTTACAATGAAAAAGACGATGATTTTTAAAATGAAAAGGAAAAATAAATGATTCATTATTGAAAAAAATGTATAAAAATTATTCGAAACATTCACCATACAATAAAAACATGTAATTAATAAGAATATAACAAAAGAAATTTATTTCTTAATTTACGATTTTCTTTTTCAAAGTTTGATTTTCTGCGTACCAAAAGATAAATTGATACAAAAAAGGGGTGAAATTATTAAATTATTCCTGTATAACGTGAAGGATCCAATGGATTTCGGATAGTCATTGACACAGACACATGATGATCTCTGGCCTTTCAATCAATATTCAAAGGCCAATCAAAAACAAAACACAGACCGTTTGGACATAGACATGACACGAAGGGAAAAACCGAAACAACACATGTTATATCCGACATGTTTTCTTTCAAAAAACACTTGTTTGAACAGACAAAATTTCGTTTCTGACGTGTCATCGAACACCCATTTTGTGATAATAATAACAATAACATTCCCAAGACCTTGACCTCGCGGTCAAGGCCAATATCGTCAACTTTCACGAAACTTGAATTTTTTTTTATATCTGATATTAACTGATAAAAACTAAAATAATAGTAAAAAAAATAAACGAAAAAATTGCGTTATGAAATATTCAAACAGGTAATAATTTGTTTTTGTTCACACTTGATGGTCTAACATATATGATGTCCAATTTTTTTCTTTATTATTGTTTCAATCATGCATTTCTGTTATTCCTGACTGCGATGAATATGCAAATGGCAATTTTTTTTTGCAGTGAATTACACAATTATATGAAGTTCTGTGAAGAATTACACAATTTCTGTTATGAACTAGTGATGCGAATTTCTTTGATGAATTACACATGCCAATTTTTGTGATAAATAACATAGACGAATTTCTATGGTGAGTTACTGATAGGAATTTGTGTTATGAATTTGGTGATGTGAAATTGAGAATTTCTACATTGAAATGAAAACAGTGGATTTAGAAATTTCAATAATCAACTGTGAATTCTTGAAATGAATTACTCGTGTGAACTTCTATAATAAATTACACGTGGGAATTTCTACAATAAATTACACGTGTCAATTTCTACAGTGGATTGCAAATATTAATTTATGAATTTCTGTGTGATTCTGTGTGAAGCTGTGAATTCTTGAAATGAACTACACTCGTCAATTTTTATGGAAAGGTGTGAATTCTTTAGATGAATTACATATGAGTTTCTACGATGAATTAAAAATGTGCATTATTCATTTATTATGAACCAAAAATGTGCATTATTCATTTATTATGAACCAAAAATGTGAATTTCGGTAATGAATAAAAAATGTGAATTTCGGTATTGAGTCAAAAATGTAAATTTCGGTAATGAATTTCAAGTGTGAATTTCGGTAATGAATCAAAAATGGGAATTTCGATAATGAATCGCAAGTGTGAATTTTTATGATGAATTGTAATTTCTGTGGGTAGGAAATTTCTATGTGGAATAAGAAATTTTCATGTGGAATAAGAAATTTTCATGTGGAATAAGAAATTTTCATGTGGAATAAGAAATTTTCACGGTGAGCTAGGGTTTTTCATGATCATCCAGGAAATTACTATGATGAGTTTGGAATTTTAAGTGGTGAGCTAGAGAGAAAACTTTTATATGTGGTGAGCTAAAAATTTGTTTTTCTCTATGATGGACTAAGAATTATCTACGATGGAGTACAGTAAAAATCCGTTGTGAAAAACTACGGCTTATAACGAGAATCTCGATATAACGAGTAATTTGCAGGTGATTGTCAAATAGCTAATGTTACGGAAAACATTGGCTTACATGTATAACGTGAAGTCTGTTATAACGACAATTCTTCCCGTGATTAATGAGCTGTCGTTGTGAAACGGACTTCTACTGTAGTTATTTTCCCCACGGTGAATTCAACACGTGAATCTCCATAAGCAGTTTATTTCCATGACAGTCCTCATTCTGAGTCCGTCAAACAGGGTTCTACCTAAGACTTTCAGCAAACTAAACATAACAAAATAAAATTTAACGAATGCTGAACAAACACTATCAATAAAATACCTAAATCAACAACAAATGCTATGTCAATAAATCACAAAAATACACAATAATAAGCAGATTTCAAAATACCAATTCAGTATGCGCATCAATCTGCTCTACGCAACATAGGAATCTACAAATTCGTTATAAATAGCATCTCTTGTACCTATAAAAATACGGGATTACGCTATAAAAGTTTTGTAAACGTGCTTTTTTATAAAACTTGAAAAATATTACAACCAATTAGATGATCGATTACATTCGAGCAAATGTAATCGGTCTGTTTATTGGTTGTATTTTTCATTTTTATAAAAGCACTTAATAAAAGCAGTTTTATAAAAGACCTTTTACAAAACTTTTACAATGTAATCCCGGCCTTAAACTTAGTTATGGTCTGGAATTCTGTCTTAGACAAGACAAAATTAAGCCTTATTCATTCATCCAAAGAAAATTTATACATATTTCAGCTCCTCATATATATCCAAAGTGGCATTACACTATAAAAGTTTTGTAAAAGTTCTTACACAAAACTTGGAAAAATGCAACCAATAAGCGTATCGGTTACATTCGAGCAAATGCAACTGATACGCTTATTGCTCGCATTTTTCAAGTTTTATCAAACTTTGATCGTGCAATTCTGATTTTATACTATAAAAGTTTTATAAAAGATTACATTGTTTAGGTTAATAAAAGTTTGATAAAGGTTTTATAAGAGTTGAAAAATGCCACCAACATGAGCATCGGTAACATTCTAGCAAATGCAATCAATCACCTTATTGGTTGTACTTTTCGAGTTTTATAAATGAACTTTTATGAAACTTTTATAGCGTAATGTCAGCCTAAGGCAGGCCAAAGATTTCGTATGACAATGTAAAATAGTAACTTCACTACACGTATATACGAAGTACCACATCCAGATATCAATACATCGAAAAACCTCACGATCTAATCGATTGAGCAAATGATTTAACAAATTACCCACGTAATCTATTTTTCGCAAAAAAACAACACAAGTGCGAAATCAAACCAAAATGCTACCATATGGCCCCATAATAATAACATTCCACACGTAGGCCACCCGAGAACGTAATAATAACGTGATATTAAGAAAATTTTTCACTTTAATTCGATCAGGGCTGGGAGGAAACGATTTCAGTTTTCACGGCCCTTTTAGAAGGCACCTTCACCAGGACTATCAGGTCGAACACCGCAAACGTTTTTACCAGCACGTAGACACACATACCATCAATATCATAAAGGACTCCACTGATAGCACTAATGCAAATGCAATTAGTAATTTTTCGATTCCGAAGAAAAATTTACTCAAGAAGAAGAAGAGAGAATGTGGAGTGAGTGCACTTGAAGGACTAGCCAATGTCCTTTGCAAATGCGAATATTATGCACCGTCTCATCACATTTCACCTTGAAGACGTCGGAACTCACGTCCGAGAGAGTAAAACGCATATTATTTAATTGAACGATTTTTTTATTTATAAGTAGTTATGTAACTGAGCTTTGTAATTAAGGACGGGTTAGGTTGGACGTAGAATCGAAGTTGGTTTACGTGACCATTTCATGACTTTTCAGGGTTTCGTAATCTGGTTTTTTTGGTGGTTCAGACTCGATAATCGTGTCCTTCGTTGATTGACCGCTTCCCAGTGTGGTCTCTGTACATGAACAGTGGTATCTCAAGAGTGAATTAAAAAATATATATCAATTCCCCTCAGTTTTGATTTCAAGGATTGACATTTGGGAATTATTTCCCGAGGGAGATTCGATTGAGTTTGTGCATGATGCGTGTGAGGCATGCGAATGAGCAAGGTCTTATTATTTCGAAGCTTTCGTTTCGGATGACATTAGTATGACAATCAACAAGGAATTTCCACAAATTTCCGCCTCCGAAACAAGAATAGTCATATATTGTGCGATTCCGCATGCTAAACGCGAATCTGCCATGAAAAAATGAGCCGGTTTGCTTATAAACAATCCATACATTTCTAGCTACATTGCAGAAATTTAGCGCATCGTGATTGGCCGAAATGAGTGATGAACCATTACGTCTCCTAGTGAAATTTTTGCGACGTTTAACGATAGATACATTTAATTGTGCTGGAATCCAACATCCACTTTTGGAGTAATGGTTATAGTACTTGATTCACGTACCGAAGGTTGTGTGCTTAAAACCCCCTAAAAACAAAAAAACCCTTCTGTGTCAAAGGGGGTTCGATCCGGTCTGAGACCCATCCAAATTTTTTTTCCATCTTTGTTGTCACTTATTGATTTACTAAAAATTTTTCCACTTTTGTTTCTGATTTAATCAAATGCGGTTCACGTGTATCGAGAAGACAATAATAACGGCTCGCGAAGCTAAGCCCAGCTATCATTTACTGGTTCAATAAAGAATGCTTTCATTTTTAGTCAATGAACTTTGAAATTCAGCATCAGATAACCTTCAGGACCACATTTGGTCTCCAGGTCGAGGGTTTACCATATATGGCTTAAAGGGTGGGTCGCGATGAATATTTAAAGATAAATTTTGAGTTTGTACCCTTTAAATAGCATTGAAATGAACAGAAATCAATTATAATAACATATAAAGATATTTTCTTTCGAAATTTAAAATTTTTTTTTAAATAATTTTTTTTTCGTTTGGGGGAGGTGCACGATCCCCCTATGCCCCCCTCCCGCGTACGTTTCTGATCCCACCATTATGCGTTATTAGGTAGGGGGCAGTGGTGACGAAATTTTGCTGACAAGGGGGGTGGGTCAAAAATGGTAACAAATTTGCTTACGTAATACTTGTACGGCTCCTAAGAGTAACACGTAGATATTCACGAAGATATAAATGTTTTCTACAAAAATTCCAATTTCCATCGCATGTTTCTTGCTTATAACATGCGTAGTTTTCAACCAATTTTTATGAAATTTACAGAAAAATTGGCACGGCATATAAGTATGTTAGTAACATTAGTAAATGAGCAATATCCATGATTATGGTATTTTGAAAAATATAAGCCTAAAATACTTCCTTATATCTTTACGATTTAGACATGGATCCACAGGCGGATAAAGGGGGGGGGGGAATCGCGCACCCCCATTGTGTCCTGTCCAGTGAAAAAATTGTATTATTGACACAGGTGGCAGGATGGAGGTGGATATCCCCCCCCCCTCCGGTTCGAGGAGCTTGTAATCGCTTACGCATGAATCAGCAACCGTCTAATTTCTATATGATATGTAGACCATATCATATGGCATATTCATGTCTCCAGTTTTTCTTGTTGAAAGTGCTGATAACACTGCAACTTGAAATGTAACATAAGTACTATCATATTTATATTGACACTGAGACAGACAAAAAATAACGTGAACTTCATCTACTCTAATAATAAAAAAAACAGTAATAGAAACAGAATGCAATATCATATCAAAAACACAGATATTAATGCAGTTATTTGAAATTAATTATTGTCCAATGCATGTCAATAATATATATATATATATATACTAGAGAAAATAAACCCGGCAATGTGCCCGGGTATTCTTCAATTACTGGGAGGATTGAAAAATTGATAAACCATTATAATAAACTATTATACATAATACTGGCAGCCATAAAAGAAGTGACAAACCACTATAGTGTAAAGGCATATGCATGTCTGAAATGCATTGTTAGGAAACCACGGTAACCAAAGTAAACATTCCGAAGGTGACTGTTGGGGGCCCAGGAACCATTGTTGTCGGACGGTTTTTCACCCATTTCAGGCATTTGCCCAGCTCTGACGAACTTTTAAAGTAGCCTATATTTCAATCCCGGTCCTATTTGCTACAATTTGGCGACGATCGGTCTAAAATTGTAGATTTGTATAAAGAACGAGCAAACATACATACACATTTTCACATTTAAATGTAAGATAGTGAAATACTTCTAAATATAAAAGAGATGTTGCTGAGAAGGCAAAAAAAAAAAAAAAACAAAAAAAAAAGCCTGCTGGAAGGACCTTACCGTCCCTTGGGGCTACATAGAGCATTTGATATATGTGTGTATTTTGTGTCGTTGTCTTTGTGTAATTTATGTTTGTATTTGTATATTTACATTTTGTATTTGTATTTTGAAACTTGTTGTTTTAATTTAAAAAAAAAGTATTTCCGGAAAACTGGAAAAAACGAATTTTTGTTTTTATCGAGTATCTGTGAGACGTATTCACAAACGATTAGTGTATGTTCAAAGATGTCGAAGAATTTCAATGAAATGCATTTTCATGATTTCTATTTGAAAATATTTTCAATATGGAATACAACTGCTCGTGTTTGATCAGCGCTGATAAACTAAATTAAGAGATCAAGCATCAACTGTTCATATAACGTAAGCTAGCACGTTCCTGATGGCTACTTATAGCTCTGCAAATAAAAAAGTGCTGTCGGCAATGAAATAATTCTGGGGTGTTTGGTCAGGACATGATAACTCCAAAATCATTGATTTGATCTTTGATTCATCTTTTGATCTATAAGCATTTTCATTGTCATTTAAAAATCAAAAATAAAGCATACACACAAATAAAAATACCATACATCAGCATGTTGTTTAGCCGTACGCATGTATTTGCGCATTTATCTCACTTCTAATTAGTTATAATTAGCAAGACTTACTGTTAGCTCCAAAAAATGGCTTTTTGATCTATCATGTTCTGACCAAACACCACAGAATTATCATAGGGGATGAAACGAATAATTTATAGACAATAAAAAGAAATTGAAATTTTACTGAAGATGGTGGTCTATCACTAAAAAAAACTGCACAAAAAATTGAGGTATATATATATAGGCTGTGTTAGCATACTTAGACACTGCCGCAAATTTTGATGTGTATACGCGTACTTTGGACCTTGAATCACGTGGTAGGAACCGACTTAATGGGTAACTATTAACCGGGTATCATCGGGGATTTCCGACAATAATCAGGCCCGTCATTTAGGAGGGGGGGGGCGTTTTCCCCCCTGGCTTTAGAAAATACACTACAAATGGTATATATATATATATACAAATATATATATATGCGTACCTTTAGTACATGCTCTTTGCCCCCCCCCCCCCCGGAAAAAGTTGAAATGACGGCCCTGTGTCAATAATATCTCAGGCGACATACAGCCAAACTTGGTTGATTCGAAGTCCAAAGTCACTATAAAAAAGTTCGAATTATCCAATTAATCTATCCTGGATCCGTGAAATGACTACAAATTATAATCTAATCATCAACATTCGCCTGGGATATTATTATCCTAGGCGAATGTTAATTATTAAAATTTTATCAAGATATACGGAAGACTGGATGTTGTGAAGATATTTATTATTTGAGATGTTAATTTTTTAAGGAAGGAAAAAACTCATCTCTGCCTCTACCGGGAGTCGAACCCGCGTCCCTCGATTGCCGGACGAGTGCTCTGACCACTAAGCTACAGAGGAGATAGAGATTTTCCTTCGCTAGAGCGTATATATGCCGAACGGAACCGTGCAATGGACGGTGAAACCGATCAGTTAATAGCTCATGGACGACGAGCCACCAGAGGGCTATATATATGACATGAATGTCGCTCTCCACTTGTTAATACAAGATATACAGAAGACTGGATGTTGTGAATTATTTATTATTTGAGATGTTAATTTTTTAAAGAAGGAAAAAACTCATCTCTGCCTCTAGACAACATCCAGTCTTCCGTATATCTTGTATTAACAAGTGGAGAGCGACATTCATGTCATATATATAGCCCTCTGGTGGCTCGTCGTCCATGAGCTATTAGCTGATCGGTTTCACCGTCCATTGCACGGTTCCGTTCGGCATATATACGCTCTAGCGAAGGAAAATCTCTATCTCCTCTGTAGCTTAGTGGTCTGAGCACTCGTCCGGCAATCGAGGGATCCGGGTTCGACTCCCGGTAGAGGCAGAGATGAGTTTTTTTCCTTCCTTAAAAAATTAACATCTCAAATAATAAATATCTTCACAACATCCAGTCTTCCGTATATCTTGTATTAACAAGTGGAGAGCGACATTCATGTCATAAAATTTTATCGTCTGTTACGAAACTTTCCCAAATTTTAATAATTGGTAATTATAATCTTAACTACTACATCATATCACTGTTCTGATTTACGGAAACAGTTATGATCATCCGTTATGAAACTGTTTTCCAAATTTTTCTTGTCATTTTTATGTTATCAAGAGAATATGCGTTAAATTGACGTATTACAGTTTGTACTTTCCGGTACTTTTCACACTATTAATAGCGATAAAAAGATTTAGATTTTGAATAGTACACCTTGATACATGGACTGAACAATGTAATCGGTATTAAGTGGTGGTACACAGTCTCGATGCACTTCAGCTGAACGAAGTTAAATTAAACTTATCAAAGAAAGAGAAGAAAAAAACAATATTTTTAAAACTTTTTATTTGTCTCTAAAAATTCGTTTGTCAACAACTTCGTCGAGAAAAGTCAAGTCTGGATTCTTGTAGAATTTTTCCCAGCTAAATTTGCTCATACGAAAATCAAAAATTTTTCCCCTTCAAGTTTGAATTATCCGAAACGTCCGAAAAACATTTCGAATTAAACAATAAATTTTTATACTGTATTAAATAGAAAAGTCAGGGCAGTTCTTACACAAATTCAAATTATCCAAAATTCGAATAAACCAAGTTTTGAAGAAACTTTGGTTGCGAACCTCCCGAGAAATTGCGGAAAAAAAATTTCGTTACGAATGCGGCACAAACGAACCTGGTGCCCACAACAGAAAAGAGGGTATTGAAAATTCTGCGCTCTCTGGAGGCACACATATATGTAACTCGCTCTTAACGGTTTTAAACAGCTTTTAATGATTATTTTAGACGTGAATACGTCTTTTAAATCATCTGACAATACTGGGAGCATTCACAAAAAGTTGCGTGACGAAATTCTTTAAACCTCACATCTAAGGAAGTACCCAACGCAAGCCAAATGGCATCGTCAAGATGCACATCGCAAAGATGCATGCATTCAATGATATCACTCCGGTCTCAATATCTGTTCTCAACTGGGCACCAGAACCGCTTCCCCGATTAGTAACAATTTTCTTTTCTGCTACAAGCAAGTCATAACTAAAATAGACGACATTGGTATCGTTTGTTAACTATTCCAAAGACGAAGTCGATGATAATGACGTAATTTCATTATTTCAGTATTTACCACGCGAGTCAAGGCACAAAAAAAAAACCCGTACTCACGTCAAAACTAGCGGCCGTGTCTATGACACAGCCTACCCCGATTTTTTTCAAGTTTAGACCTGAGATACACAAATGTGAAATTAACTCGAATGGTTCTAGTAAAGATACCGACTAAAAATAAATAAATAAATAAATTAAAACATGAAGACATCATTAACGATGAATTTTGCCTCAACAAAGCGATGCACAAACGAATTTATCTTGAAAAGAAGGGAAAAAGGAAGCCATCAAAACAACAATTTATATCAGCAAGAGAAACAAAATCAATAATGAATTTCCACAAAAAAGAATTTTTCAATAATGATTTGTCTCATCAAGCTGGTAGCAATCAGGCGCTGCGGTGGTTGAGTGGTCATAGTGACGGACTTGCATCGCGAGGTCCCGGGTGCGAACCCCACAGTGGTAGTTGGCTTTCTGCCGTTCCCAACTTCGAGGAGCGAAAAAGTCTCACCACGAAGCGCAACCAACGGTGCAAATGTAATTCAATCACTACACTTCACTTCCGAAATATAGATGGCAGTATTGAAAAATCAATCAGACACAACACTAGATGCTCATCAGACTGTGTTTAGGTACATACACTTACAATTCCGGCACAACTCACTAGGTAGTAAATTTCCCATAGACGGCGATAAACTTGAGTTGTGCTCAGTTTGAAAGAAAAAATGTTATCAACAATGAATTTATATAAAAACAAAGGAGCCATCAAAAATAAATTTCTGTCAACATGAAGACGCTGAGAATGAATTTATTTCACCAAGAAGTCATCAACAATGAATTTATATCAACAGGAAGTCTCATCAACAATGAATTTATATCAACAATGAATTTATATCAACAAGAAGTCTCATCAACAATGAATTTATATCAACAATGAATTTATATCAACAAGAAGTCTCATCAACAATGAATTTATATCAACAAGAAGTCTCATCAACAATGAATTTATATCAACAATAAACCCCCCCCCCCCACTAACAACAAATTTATGTTAACAATAAACATAAACCCCTAACAATGAGTTTATATTAACAATAAACATAAACCCCTAACAATGAGTTTATATTGACAATAAACCCCTAACAATGCGTTTATATTGACAATAAACCCCTAACAATGCGTTTATATTGACAATAAACCCCTAACAATGAGTTTATATTAACAATAAACCGCTAACAATAAGTTTGTGTTAACAATAAACTACTATATAACAATGAATTTATATTAACAAAAATCCATCAGAAATAAACTTCTACGAGCAAAAGGCCGCTAAAAGTGAATTCAATTGAACAAGAGGTCAATAGCAATGAATTTATTCCAACAAGAAGTGACTGATAATGAATTTATATTGTGACAAGAAATAGCAAACACTGAATTTTTCTACAAAGGAAATCGATTATAAATGAATTTTTTCATAAAAGTAATCAAGAAATGAATTTTTACACAGAAAAGAAATCAATAAATAGATTTCAACCAAAAATAAATAAAACGGAAAAAAACATCAACAATATATTATATATGAGAGAGAGTTTCTCTGTGAAAGGAATCGTTAATGAAGGAATTTCTCTGCAAAATTAATCATTAATAAATGAACCTCACAACAAATGGAAACATTAAAATGAATTTCGCAAGAAATGAAATCATGAATTAATGAATTTCGCAAGGACTGAAATCATCAAAATGAATTTCGCAACGAATGAAACCATTCAAATTAATTTCGAAACGGATGAAATCATCAATTCATGAATTTCGCAAGGAATGGAATCATAAATTTATGAATTTAGCAAGGAATGGAATCATAAATTTATGAATTTAGCAAGGAATGGAATCATGAATTAATGAATATTGCAAGCAAAAATCATTGTTGAACACATTTCTCTCAGTCACATGCTATCGATAATGATTTCCGCTAAAATTAAGACAAAAAAAAAGCTGCAAATTTCTCTCACGTTTTTCGGACGGGTCCTCGTCTTTCAACGATATTTTTTTAATGAGATTTTCAGAAAAAAAGCTAAAATGCTATTTAAATAATAAGTCAATGAATACCGCAGTACCAATTAAGAAAAACTTTCCGTGTAAGCAAAACTTCCTCTTTTGTAACCGAACAAGACCAGAAAATTACTTGAACGTAATTATTCACTGAAACTGAATTCATGTCCGAGAATGGAAAGCTCGCATATATGACTGATGATATGTCATCGATAAGAAGAAAACGGACATGATCAAACATTAGATCTTGAATGTAAAGTAATGCGCTTTGGTCAACAACGACCATGAAACCGGATCCATCATTTTTTTTTCTTTCTCTTCTGTTTTCAGTCTCTGGCAGGACATTGGCGGTAATGAGACACATACATTTGTTTTCATGGGAATTAATGGCTATTAGCGTGCGTTTTTCCCTCTTAAGGGAGAATACAAAAGACTTTATGAGAACATGTTAGCAAATAAACATATTTTTCTCTTTGAATACTAGTATTTACGATACGAACAAAGCTGCTGTGCTTTGTTTTAAGAGCTTCTTAAAGCTTTTGTTGTTGTTATTATTTGAAAAGGAGCACATTTTCCTTGATCTTGTCAATTTTTAACGATTGCTATTCAAAATACGTTTGCGTGCTCGTAAACATATCCGAAAAAATACAAAAAAAAAAAAAAAAATTATTATTATTTTTTTCTTATGGAAGTTCCCAGAGAATAATAGATCATAATAATTGTACAAAAAAAATATTGAGAAATTTTTTCCTTCCTCCAGAAAAATCTGTCCTGCTAATTGATGGATATTGATGCAAATACCATGTGTACTTTTGACGCTATTGTCCCCTGTAAATGCCATCTCGAGATTTCGTCGACTGATTATGGATGATTATTGGAGTCCTTCGCATGTATATGTAATTTCTTTTACGTATTTCTAGTTCCGCGAACATGTTAAATGGTCCGGCTGTGGATTGATTGTTTGCGTATTTGCTGGCTGTGATTGTAATCTTATGCAATATATGCTCGTGATAAACGAGAGAGAGAGATAGAATCCCCGTTTGAGAACGTAAGCGTCCGTCCATTTACATCGTGCCTCTACGTTTCACGTGCGTTTGGATGGTGAAATACCTTCATCACAAAGCTAATAGTTGAATTCAAAGACATTATAATCATCTCTCGCGGCTGAGCTGATAAAAATTACTTTTCAACCACATAATCACTGTTTTTTCCAGAAAACGTAGAAGCAATCACAATCAGTACAAAATATCTGTAAAATAACTTCAAGGTTAACGTTATTGCAGTTTAACACTTTTATGTTCGATTTGGTGTTCAAGAATGCATCCAAGAGTAATTAGTTTCGACATTTTTGTGATGTATGGATGGATTTTATGAAAAACAAACAACAATGAATAGTTTCGCATCAGGAAAAATTGAATGTTATTCTAAACACTTTTCAAAAATGTATAAGAATTTTTGGATAATATAATAGGTAGAAAATAGATGGAAATCAGAAAATTTCAGCTTTTACTTTTAAAGACCGATGAAAAATTCATCTTATCTCTCCGACGTGAGTTGAAATCTTGATCTATCTTTATGATTCAAGTCGAGATTTCCCCTTCATTTGCAACAAGGGTTGAAATCGCTATCTACCTCTACAGAACGAGCCATAATCTTCATACAGAGGGAATTAGAAAGTCTCTGTTTATCTCAAAATGTGATTTATTAGACTAGAGCAGGGATTCCCACTTTTTCAAGCGTCAAAGAAATGTGTTGGAGGCTTGCATATCCCCCTTATATATAACCTATAAGGTATTTGAAGGTATATTCTTTAAAGTAAATTGCTTCTTACACATATTATAACGACATATTATTTGTAAGAGGCATGCGTTGTGCGTCACTGCGTTGGAGGCTTGCTTACTCCTAGAAATGCGTAGATGCGTGTATCAATGGGAATGTGTGGGAACTTTGCTTACTCCTAGGAATGTGGAGTTGTACGTATCCCTTAAACTGTAGGGAGATTGTGTAAACCTAAAATTGCGTACAAGGCGTACGTGGATCTAAAGATATTTAGGAGACGCGTGTACCTCTTAAAATGCTTAAGAGTTTTGCATATCCCTAGAAATGCGTAGCAAGCGTACGTGGCTCTTAAAATGTATAGAAATTTTTGATGCCTTAGAAATACGGGGAAGACTTAAGCACTCCTAGAAATGTATAGGAAACTTGCGCACTCCTGGAAATGAATAGTAGGCATTCGTATCACTTGAAATATATGGTGGACGTGAGTACCTTTTGTTTAGGAGATTAATCGTTTTTAATTAAAATTAATTGATTATAGTTTGATACCGGCCAAAGGCCGGCATTACACTATAAAAGTTTGATAAAAGTACTTTTATAAAAGTTGAAGAATGCAAAAAATAAGAGTATTAGTAACATTCTAGCAAACGCAATCGATCACCTTATTTGTTGTATTTTTCGAGTTTTATAAATGAACTTTTATGAAACTTTTATGGTGTAATCCCGGCCTAAGACATGTATTACACTATTAAAGGTTTTTAAAAGTCCTTTCATAAAACTTGAAAAATTCAACCAGTAAGATTATTGGTTGCATTTGCTCTAATGTAACTTATGAGCATTATTGGTTGGATTTTTTGAGTTTTATAAAAGGGATTTTATCAAACATTTGTAGAGTAATCCCGGCCTAAGAAGCTTGCTGATTCCTAGAAATGCGCTCAACTACCACAAAAAACAAGCAGCTTCAATACACGACACGTCTTTCCACATCTCCAAGGGGAAACTTGAATTCGGTTGAGAAAAATCTCCAACAAGTCACCTTGTCTGTGTTCACGCGTACACGAGAAGTCATTCAGGAAAAAAAAACTTATAATCGTTTAAAAATATCTCCCATCACGTCATTCAATTAAATTGAGTTTCTAATGTGTCTATAAATTTTGATTAATTTTTAAAATGCCATTTTCAATCACAATTCAATGCCAAAGTTAATAATCAATCATGTATTCGGAAAGTTCTTTTTATGTACGAAAGTTGTTATTTCCTGTTAAAAAAAGGCGATTATAACACATTTGCAACATAAAATGTCGACCGGTTTTTTTGAGAGGAAATTAAACTGTTATAGTCATCATAATTTTATGTTTTCGTTTCCTCGAAATCAATTTGATTTTAAGTTTATCTAATCGTAAAATGCATAGTTTCCTTCAGATGTCAAAGTTTTTTTTTTCATTTTATCCATGTTTGTTTCCAATTTATATTGATTTTTGAATGATGGGAAAGAATTTTGGCATATTCGGAATCAGATAGTATTAAATTACGGACAAGAAAATCCAGTTTACAGAGAACACAAACTCGGGATCGAAACAGCAACAAAAATGTGAAAAACCCATGTAACAGCCGTAAATCTGGTTTTGAAACCACATAGAAATAATAGTAGTAACTGAAGTAGTCATGTTATATACCAATGAGGAAAAACTTCGGAATTTGTATGAATGTTGTCTCGTTGTAAAAATACCTTTTCCAGTCTGTGCAAGTAAAAAAATACAAAAAATGTCGAAAAAGACATTAGAAAGACGTAAAGAAAATAGAGGGAAATAATAATTTAACTTTTATTCTTGGTCAAAAATTTTACTTTAGTATGGTAATTGATAGTCAGTTCATGTATGGAGTATTCAATCCCGAAACACTGATAATATTAAAAATTAGTTGCATGTTATAATAGTACAGCTGCATATAAAATTAATCGTGGATAGAATGCCGATACATGAGGATTGTGGATTGGATTCCGATATAGCCATAAGAAAGCTTTGGATTGCATACCAATGCGCACATGACACGATAGCAGATTTGATTCTAATATAGCCATGAAAGAATTGCGGATTTGATTCTAATATAGCCATGAAAGAATTGCGGTTTTGATTCTAATACGGCCGTATTAGAATACCACCTCAGCCACCTCGTTGGGCATTTTGCCTGTTGTGGCGTTGTATTTGTATTTGTGAAAGAATTGCGGATTTGATTCAAACACAGCACGCACGCGCGCGCGGATTTGGTTTCTAATACAATCATATTAGAATTGTGGATTGAATTCTAGTATTCTAATACATTGTGGATTTGATTCTAATACAGCCATAAAATAATAACGGATTGGATTCTGAGATATGCAGTTATGCAAGAATTAGAGATTTGCCTGAGCCCCGGATTGCACCATAAACATTTGATAAAAGTTCTGTTATAAAACTTGCAAAATGCAACCAATAAGCGTGCTGGTTAAATGTAATCAATAAAGTGTATACAAGATTATTTTCCATCAAAAATCGCAAAAAATGATTTTTGACTTGTCTCTATTTTTTGTCCTTCATTAATGAGAAAGCCATTCACTTTCTGCAAGCAGATAAATGAATCTGCTGAATCCTATTGCGAAATACTAAAAGCTGTTGTGTCAAATGCTAAATTATATTAGCATTTGACATTAGAAAACTTGGACTTGATCGAATACTTTTTTCACTTTTTATCGATAAACTCGATCAGGGTATCGATGGGATTGCTAGCAAATTCGCAGATGACTTGAAGCTGATCGGGGTAATCGGAAATCAAAGCAATAGGGAGGTGCTCCAGACCAACTTAAACAGGATTGCAGTATGGGCAAATGAATGAAGCATGACGTTTAGCGTTGACAAGTGCATGGCCGCTCATTTTGGTTCGAACAACCCACGGTTCTCTTACGAGTTGAATAGTGTGTCTATCCCGGATGCAACTAGGGTCACCGATTTGGGAATTCTCATTGACGAGCGGCTTAGGTTTTCTGAACATTGTTCAGCGGTGGTCAAAAAAGCGAATAGAATGCTTAAGGTCTCTTCGCGTTCTCTCAAAGTCATTCTTCCGCTTTTTCGAGGCTTAGTTCGTCCTGGACTGGAGTATGCTGTAAGGTTTTGGAGACCATACCTACAGAGGGACATAGACTTGGTTGAAGGGGTGCAGAGAGAAGAGCTACTCGTGCCCTTATTAGCACAACTAGAGAGCTTCGATTACATTTTGAGATGCATCCATAAGATAATCGAAGATCAGATATCAGATTTATACAGCCAGAAGAATCACAGAATTAAAATCAATACAGCCCAAGAGAAAATAGTGGAATTGAAACCAACACAACTGGGGGAAAAACCATTTTAATACAAAAACCCGCTCCTATTCATATCTTGTGACATCTTAGTACAGGTCAGTAGTTTAAACATAATATAAAGTACTTTGTAATACATAATGTAAATCTATGGACTGTACTGTACGTTTAAAAAATTTGTTACAACGCAAAAGAAGTCCAATAATATAAATATTGTTACGAAAATTATGTAAATAAATCTTATACTTATATTTGTTATGCCATTTTCCCTTGTAAATAGTCTTAATCTTAAGTAAAAATGGATACTAACGCCTTCCTCTGTAAATATCGCAAAATCGGCAACAAACATAGTGAAGTTTGGGGACAGCTAAGGTGATTTAGTGGCGCCATGGCGATAAGAGACTGGGCTGGAGCAGAGCCTCCTAGAGAGATACTGGAGTAGTGTCTAAGAGGCTTTGGCTGTGTGGAGGCGATTCGTGGGTAGTGGTAGATGGTGTGAACGCCGGATAATCGCGAGCCGGATAGTCGAGATTCTACTGTAATTTGTCAGCCCAACGAATGAAGAGCATGATTTATTGGAGGTTACGTCATAAAACGCGACGACAATATCGATATACAGGGTGATTCGAAACTCAACTTACAAACTTTTAGGAGAGTAGGAAAACACAAAACCAAAACAGAATCACATAAGGAATGTATGACCGGAAACCCCAACCTGATCAGCTGGAGGATAAACGAAGATGCAGAAATGACAAGCCAATAATGGGTGGGAAAAACCTTTTATTTAGCGATACTTTCACACGAGGACAGTACAGATGAAAGCCATGGTCCACGAGATGCGCGTTGACTCTGACACCGACCTCGTAGCAGTTGCAAACGTCCGCGAAATGCCGGGCATTTTTGAAAGGGTTCGACAACCAACGTCGCCGTTGTAAAGCGTGCGTAACTGTGGATGGTAAGGGGCCGTTCAAGTATTACGTCATCATCGATGATGGGGGGGGGAGGCTTTCGATTTGCTGACTTTTGATGACAAGGGGGAGTTTAGATAATGCTTACGTCATCAACCACCTTTTATGAAAATATGAAACATTTTTAATGGCATCTTACTCGGTGCGCCAAAAACGAGAAAAACCTTTCGATAGTTTGTGGGCAATTGAAGTAACATCCCTCCTATTGATAAGTGCCCTACAGAGCCACTTTAGTGATCTCTAAATGTTTCGCGGATCCAATGATTGGAAATGTGTCCGAGCCACTTAAGTGTTCTGGAACTGTGCCACGCATCACTTAAATAATCTGAGAATGTGCCGCAGGTAATTTGAGTGATGTAGAACCGCACTGGGGGGCCACTTAAGTGCTCTAAAACTACGCCACAAGTCACTCAAGGGATCTCTAAATGTGTCACGGATCGCTTAAGTGTTCTGGAACTGTGTCTCGGGTCATTTAAGTGATCTGGAACTGTGTCTCGGGCGATTTAAGTGATCTGAAAATATGCCACGGGCCGCTTAAATGATCTGGAATTGTACCACGGGACACTTGAGCGATCTGTAAATGTGCCGTTTAGTTTATTTTTACCAAATTAGGTTTGAAGAGGGCAGACCGCATTAAGTAACCCCCAGGGTCATATTTGGTCCGCGGGCCAAGGAACTTTATGGGATTTATCATTATATGGCTTAGAGGGTGGGTCGCGATGAACTTATTAAAGATAAATTTTGAGTTCATAGCCTTCAAATAACATTGAAATTAACAGAAATTGATTATAATAACATATAAAGGTATTTTTTTCCGAAATTTCAATTTAAAAAAAAAACAATTTTTTTTGCATTAAAAAATTTTTTTTGATCGTAGAAAGGGGGGTACGAGAGAACCCCCCCTATGCCCCCCTCCCCGTGTACGTCTCTGATCCCACCAATATGCGTTAGGTTTGAGATGGGCAGAGCTGACGACGAAATTTTGCTGAAAAGGGGGACGGACGGAGGGGGTCACAAATGGCTAAAAATTTGCTTACGTAATATTCGAACGGCCCCTAAGAACTTTGAGCACGTGTTGTGAAACTTTACGTGTACACGTACTGTTCTCGTGTAAAGTATCGCTATATAAAGAGTTTTTCCACCCATTATTGGCTCGTCATTTCTGCATTTTCGTTTATCCTCCAGCAGACCAGGTTGCAGTTTCCGATGTGATTCTGTTTTGTGTTTTTGTATTTTCTATCTCCCCTGTAAGTTTGCACGTTGAGTTTTGAATCACCCTGTATAATCAAAACACTTGAGCTAAATTATCTTTCCAACATGTCAAAACCAAATTAGGAAAATCTTTCACTCGTTCAAATTACAGATTTTTGTGGGATGGATTCAGAAAACGTGATCATTTCATTCACAGGTAGAGAAGATACTATCACCTTTCTTTCAGAATTAATAACAGTATCACTGGTATGGACATTAGTAATAACAGTGAATGCCCCTTGAATACATAAACATTAGCGCACGGGCGTTACAAGGTTAAATATTGTCTATGGACGGGCGTTTGCCTCCTTGTAGTAAGAGATAACTTAAGGGCTGATTAGGGATAATTCTTATTTTTACGGTAGATCTTGCTTAAGAGGAGCGGGTAACCTTGAAACAAGGCTGTTCAGTATATACCTTGTTGGATTCGACCGAAAGTTAGACCTAAACAGCTATTAATGTACAGGAGATTGAGACTGGCGGCCGGTCCGTAAGAAATTTTGACAATTCATATGGTCCATACGTAATTTTTGCCTTAATTTTAACTATTATACAGTCTCTATATTGGTATTACTTCCGTTTTGATCGTTAGAATGTCTGTGAATTATTGATATTTTTCCATCTATAATATTTTGCCAGTCCGCAAATTATTTTTCCCATTTTTTGCCGGTCCACATATTATTTCTCTTACTATTTTTTTTTTTTGCAACTCTACATTTTACTTTTTTTCCCCATTTATTAATTTTTTGCCTGCCCATAAATTATTTTTCTTCATTTTTTGCATGTGCGTGGATTATTTCTCCATTTTACGGTATTTATTTTCTCTGCCAGTCCGTAAATAAGTTTTTCTATTTGCTTATTTTTTGCTGTAAAGCAAATTATTACTCGTGTTTATTTACCTTCTGCTGGTCCGCAAATTATTTCTCTCATTCAGTTCTCTTTTATTTTGAAAGTCCTTTTAAATTATTTCTTTTATTTACGGTATTTATTTTCTGCAAGTCCGTAAGTTGTGTCTCCTACCTATTTATTTTTTGCTGGTCCGCGAATTACTTCCCACATTCATTTTTTTTGTCTATGTATCCTCAAATTATTTTTATCCCATTTATTTATTGTTTGCTGGTTCACAAATTATTTTTATCCCATTTATTTATTGTTTGCTGGTTCACAAATTATTTTTTTACAATTACTTACTCCTTGCAATTTCACAAATTATTTTTTCCATTTATTTATTTTTTGCCGGTCCGCAAATTAGTTCTCTTATTCATTTCCTTTTTCACTAGTTCATAAATTATTTCTCCCATTTTTTTCACCGTTCAGAAAATTATTTCTCATATTTACGGTATTTGTTTGCTGCCAGTCAGCAGATTGTTTCTCTCATTCATTTATTTTTTGCTGGTCTAGGAAATATTTCACACAATTTTTCCTTTATTTACCGGTCCGCAAATTATTTCTCTCATTCCTTTCCTTTTTTCGCTAGTTCATAAATTATGTATTTCCCTTTTTTTTTTCACCGTTCAGAAAATTATTTCTCATATTTACGGTCAAATTGTCTCTCCCATTTATTTATTTTTGGGTAGTCTACAAATTACTTCACACGATTTTTCCTTTTTTTTTGCTCGTCAGCAAATGATTTCTCCCATTCATTTATTTTTGCCGGTCCTGAATTATTTTTTCCATTTATGTATTTCCATCCGCTGTACAGATCATTTCTTCCATTCATTTATTTTTTTGCTGTTCCACAAATTATTTTTTCACAATTACTTATTCCTTGCCTTTTCACAAATTATTTCTTCTATTTATTTATGTTTTGTGACCTTTTGCCACTTTACAAATTATTTTTTCCATTAACTTATTTTTAGCTGGACCTCAAATAATTCATTTCTTGCCATTCCGCAAGTTATTTCTTACATTTTCGCCGGTCTGTGGTTGTAAAAAGGTTGAACAAACGATTTGTAACATATCAAGAGTACCATGTTGATTGAAAATTCAAAGAGAAACGTCCGGGTAGAACCGTCTCGAATATGTTTAATGAAATAATAAAAATATCCTATATTATTTTTAATTGAACATTAAAAAAAAAGAAGAGGTGATACCATGATTGCATAGGAAACTGGTTTTATTTTGGGCATCTGACTGCGCATTAAAGTTGAGCAACAACGTTGGTGATGACGACATTCCGAACGAAAACCTTGAACATGAATTTCTCGATTCTCTTAGACCGAGATACGGCCTCATGGACCCGAATTATGGCACATGTCGGATATGGAAAAACCCTTCGTTACCCTAATGTTTCGAGATAAGATATGAGATTTTTAGTGTGAAATATACCGAAGAAACGGAAATGGAATTCTAATCATGTTAGTGGGAAAAACTCCCATGATTGCCATGGATAAGGCTACTTGGCGGCTTTTGTAACTTTACACGCATACACAATGTATATTCCACTTTTTTCAACATAGCTCATTGACATTTACGATTTTTCAGTAGTAAAATGTTACGGCCATATTTCACCATAACAACATTGAAGATTTTGCGAAATTTTTCGTTATAATCGAAGTTGATTTTTCGAGACCCCTTTTAGCGAAACGTATAATTAGATGCAATCAAATACTGCGCATGAATTTTTTTTTATCGGGCTGACCATATTGATTGAGAAATATATATGAAATCAGGATAATCAGTACGGGGTATCACTAATTCTCGCGTAAAATGATGATTCTCGCTAAGTGATGGCGAAATCGCCAAATAATGTTTATAAATAACCCTTGGTGAGAAATACAAGTCATACGTAAGGTCTGAAAGGATTTAAAATGTGTTTCACTGAAAAAGAAATAACACATGGAAAATGTATGACATAATATCAAAACGATTTTTTTTTTATATTTCAGTGAAATTTATAATTTATCATAGGGAAAACAAAAAACATGTCTGGAAAAAAATTGTTAATGTATGTTCAACTTTGCAGACATGCAAATTTTGCTAAGGTGCTCTCTGGCTCGTTTGGTTTTTTTTAACAATTTCGGAGCATTGATGGGTGAACGAAAGACGTTCATCGAAAACTACATCAAGGTATTCTTTGTATCAGATGGGTGAATAATGTTTCCTTGCACGTTTATAAATGTATTTGAAGGAAGCTAAATTTTTCCAGTCCACGTGAAAACAATATCCAGTATTCAATTTGGGTCCGAATTCGAAGACGCCGCTGTTCAACTTAGATCTTATAGAACATTACATTCGAAATACCTATCCTCAAATGTTTTTTCCAGCTTTCTATATGAACTTTATCATCTATGAAAAAAAAAATGACAGCTGGGAAAAACAAAGAGAATTTTAAAGGTGAAACTTGGAAAAATACTTCAGAGTAAATACTGGCGTCAGAGACACCGAAATGAAGAAAACATTGGGGGGGGGGGGTGGCAGAAAGTTGCTGGTCATCCCGGATATACGCGTACGCAGGAGGAGGAACGTGCATTGCATTGTTTTTTCAGAAATTATTGGGAGTTCTCAGCTCCTCCCACCCTACAAAATTTATTGGGGAGGGGGCGCTCAAATGATCTCAGCCCCTAGGTTCCGGCACCTACGACTAGCGTCAAAGTATCTAAATTGTCTTCAGTACGTACATATAGTTATTTTAATTGGTTTTCCGTCGAGCTCATAATTTCGCTTTCAAAATAAAATAAGTGAAAATCTTAGGTAATATGGTAGTTAATATGCTAAGCGAACAACGTCGTTTAACCCAAAATAAGAAGAGAACAGCAGCTAGTTTTTGTCTCTTCGTCTTGAACAGCGAGTAACTCCTGCTATATTTTCCTTTTCGCTATCGTTCACAATTTTCTTTGCTACTAAGAAATGAACTTCATACAGTTCCGAAACTCATCTAGCTGATGTTTTCTTTTTATTTTGGGGTAAAATACTGTCTCACCCAAATGTGATTCATTTCTATCATAGAGTAGTTGAAATTCAATGTAATTTTTATTTCATTCTGACTCCTCATTTATTGCAGAAGATTTATTGATATTGATCCTTCATCAGTTTTCAATATGCAAACTATCCTAAGGTGTGAAACGGCAATTGAATTTTTACCCGTATAATCGAATGCCCCGCATAATTGGTTATTCTGTGCTGTGGAATCATTGATATCAGTTTAAGCGAGGCCAACTGTATTTTTGAACAATTTTTAGTCGAATATGCATTTAATGGAAAGAGTCTAAAGGGGGGTTTAAACTGCTCTCAATGATAACAATGATAACGGTTTAGTCACAAATAGAAATACTTGACTACTGCGGCTAGGAATTGAGGTCGCATATTTTAGAGCTCTAAAAAAGTTTCTTTCGATAAAAACTGTTCAAATTATCGGTAACTAAAAAATAATATCCTTTATATAATGATTAAAAAAACCATCTGCTGTTGATAACATTTAGAAAAACATCCAATTTCAATTTTATTTAAAATTTCGAAAGCGCTCTCGGAATCATCAATTTACAAAATGTGGCTCTTGAGAACATGACAACGTAATTCCAAAAGCACCCTAGCATTAATGCTATGGTTTAAAATTGCCCCCACCCCCACAACATGAATTAGCCTCTTTACGATCACGGGCGTAATATTGCATCCAATCACCAATTGAATAAATTCAACCAAGTTCTCTGTGTTTTATTTCTTCTCTCTTCACCGTCGCGAAGCTGTATAGTAACCCTACTATCAACGAAATCTGCTTTTCTTTCCTTCTTTTCCTTCCTACATTAATAATTCCCCCTACCCCACACATATAATGTATCTTTCTACTGCAAACGGCGACGTGACCGCAGAGAAAATTGCTACCGCAGGTAGTCCCCCATTGAGGGGTTAGCTGACCAACATCTCGATGAGTATAAAAACAAGCCTGCTGTTCGGAATCGGCAATGAACTGTAGGTCCAGGTCTAATTAGCCCTCGTGTGCAGAAAATGACCGTGGTGCTACAAAAATGATCAAATGGTCTTTCTACTGCATTCATGTTAGAGCGAAAGCGGGAACTCTATAAAAAAAAAACTGTCTTATCTACTTTTTTTTTTCTGTTATACTCTTCCTTATATATATATTTGTTTTCTTTTCCCCTTTCTTTTTCTAATGTACGGTTAGGTTAGAACAAGGCTACCAGATTTATCGCTGATTCATCAAATGGGAATAATCCAAATTTCTTAAGAGAAGATTGTACGTGGAGTGGTTAAAAGAAATGCCATCTTGAAAATTGTTATTCGGATAAATATAGACACATGAAATAGATGAAGACGTGCGATAAATGTGAATAGATTCTGCGAAAAAGAAAGTATTTCGTTATTATTCTCTTTTCGTCTTAGGAAATGATTCAAAAATTACTTTATTTCATGTAGATAAAAATTATAGATATAACGAAATTGCGAATGTATATGTAGATAAATTACGGTACACGTGCAGGAAATTCTTTTTGAAATATAGTAATCTACAGAGAAAGAAGAAGATATTGGCTGTCACTATGATTTCTAATTGAACTATAGTGGTATCATGGAAATTGTATAAATTTCTGTAAAGGCAACTGAGTTAATTATAGTTATTTATGGTTAAATTCCTCTTGAATTGCATCCCAAACGGGAGATTTTTCAGTTAAATTTGTTTTTCAAGCAAATTTTCTCAAAGATATTGACATATATTCCTTATTTTACTCGAATATCAGTCCCGTTTCCAGAAATTTCGTTCGGGGTGGGGGTGGGGGGCAAAATGATAGAACAATAGATTTGGCGATTTGGCCATCTTTTTCCCCCTTTTCGGTCATTTTCTCACATTTCGGGAAGGGGGAGACCAGACCCTCAAGTCCCCCCCCCCCCATGCAACGGCCTTGTCGAATATCACTATAGGAAATTTATCGGTTTTTCTGTATTAATTTGATACGAAATGCTATTTTAAACTTATAACTTCGTACAATGCAAGAAAAGCTGAAAAATAAGCCCAATAGAGAGAGGAGAGAGAACAGGGGATCTTAACCAGGGTTCCATGGACCCTTTAGGGGGTCCTTCTAGAGATTTCAGGGGCAGGGGAACGGTGAGCTTCGATAAGAAACCAGAATCCCTACTATGGAAAAAGGTACCGTAATTTCTTGCGTGTAATTTCTGTGTAAATAAATCGCCCATCATCTGTGATATAAATTCAGCTGTAAATGTAAATACATTCGAATTCCGTTATAACGTACTCTAAGAGACAGTAGAAATCACTTCGTTATAACGAAATTTCGTTACAAAGGAATTCCAGGTTTTTTGCATTATTCCTATGCAAACTTATCTGGGGAATTAGGACAATGTTCATCGTGTGAATCGAGATTTTTTCGCTGTAACCGTATTCGTTAAAACGGGATTCGACTAAAACTATTTTTTCAGTGGTAAATAAACATTTATTTCAACTTTTGATAGTAGCAAATGAAAAATATCTTTCATCAATAGATAAAAACCACACATGTAGAAAGCAAAAAACAAAAAATATAAGTTTACTAATCCGTGGCATAGATGGCAGCACATAAACATACTTGATATGTGATAAATATCGGAGTGATTTGATATTAAAGAGATGGCGTCATTTATTCGTCACAGTGTATCTTCATTTAAACGCATACATAGGGTGACCATAAGTCCCATAATTTCCGGACAGTCCCGGTTTTTTTCCTGTTTCTTTGGCTGTCCCGACTTTTTTTCCAGAAATTTCCCGGTTTTTCACGCATTTTAACGAAGAAAACTTGACTTTTTATTCTTCATTTTATTCATCAAATCAACGAATGAAATTATCTTCCCATCTCAGAAAATATATTATGTCAATCACGACAATAAATTAGAATATTCATCTCGCATATTTGCCATGTATTTTATTTTAATTCACTGCAATTTCAAGTGGAGATTCATTTTCCGGGATTGGCGACTTTTCTGTGACTTTTGCATGATTTGGTAACTTTCTGCGTTTTTGTCATTACTTTTTGCGATAATCGGCAATGGCAGTTATTTTCCCGTATTTCGATTTTACGTATTTTTCTCTAACGAATAGTCAAAACATGGTGAGCCTAAAAAAGATTGGCATTAATAGTTCTGTTGAATACCATTGAAAACTGAGAACTAAAAAATTGATAAATCTTAATATAAGACTAGGGGTTACCAACCGTCGTCTTTTAAGAGGACACGTCCTCCTTTTTGATGTCATTTCAAGCGACCTCCTACGTTTCGGAAAATTCAGCCTTTTGTTCTTCTTTTCAAGTTTCCAGAATTATTTTCTTTTCTCTGTGGAAATTTTTTTTCTCCACTTTGAAACATATAGGATTATTTCTTCATAGATATGGGTGTTTTTCTCTTGTTCTAAAAATTTCTAGAATTTTTTGGTTTTGCATTAGCTGTTTTGGAGTTGGGAAAAATTATCGTTGTGACCGGTTTTATTGGTCAGGCTAGTGGCGCCATCTATTAGGAAATTGGGATAAGTGACGTCACTGAGGGTGCGTGAGGAGGCAACCTCCTTTCTTAGTTTTCGGATCTGGTAACCCTAGGTTGTTGTGGTCTGTTTTATTCATATGATAATCAAAAGGCCGAAACGGCGTATAAGGGTCCGTTCAAGTATTACGTAAGCAAATTTCTAGCCATTTTTGACACCCCCCCTTTCCCCTTGTCAGCAAAATTTCGTCATCAGCTCTGCCCCTCTGAATCCTAACTCATATTTTCATAAAGGGTGGTTGATGACGTAAGCATTATCTAAATCCCCCCTTGTCATCAAAAGTCAGCAAATTGGAAAGGCCTCCCCCCATCGATGATGACGTAATACTTGAACGGCCCTTAAAGGCGAAAAACGCATTAATGTGAAACTTAGTTTTAAATAAAGGGCCGTTTATTATTATTAAAGTATTACGTCAGCAAATTTTTAGCCATTTCTGACCTCCATCGTCAGGAAATTTCTTTTTTATTGTAAGTTGGATCGTCCATATACATAATACCCAAGCGTCACTGGTTTGATAAATACTATTACTACTGCTACCACAGAACCGTACATGCACCTCGTATACATTTCTCTATGGCATTTTGATGAAAGTGCGGCCTCAACGTAATCATGTTGCGCTTGTTTCGTGTCCGTGCTGTGTTCCATATTTTGCAGTAAAGATGTAAATGTTTGAATTTTCATGTTATGTCAGTATCGCGTTTTAGGTCTGCTTGCTTTCTGCGGAGAGACTTTTTCAGGTGGGCTCGAAGCTGGAAAACCGCAGAAGACCACCTTCAGCCGACAATCCACTATGCCGTCAAGGAGGTTCGAGCCTGGATCCTCAGAACGAGTGTCCAGCATGATGCCAACACGACCGCACATCGACTTTGATGAATACTAAAAAAAATCACTTTTATCGGAGATTGTGAATAATAACCAAGTGTCGCTTGTAAATTTGATAAATATGACAAAATTCCAAATGAGTCTACTGTATGTGATGAATATAGTCAGAACCCGATATAATAATAACAAATTTTACGATCGTATCCCGATATGATGATACAATACATTCATGAATTTTCATGTGTAGTGTATCGTATAGTACGATTCATCATGTTTGCCAACGACGCGACACTTTTAACATACTACGGTAAAAGTGATTATTTTAGGGAAATGTATCAAATTTACCAACGACGCTTGAGTACTATGATTAATCACTGGAGAAATACGATAAACATGTTGGGGTAAATCTAGAAGCTACCCACACTTAGAATACGACAACCATAAGCATTCTTTATGGACATTGTATAATATTTTATCATGTATATTGTTTGTAATTGCATTTTTAATTGGGCTGCTGTATTTTTGAAATATATGACATCCATATTTATTATGGGCATCTTTTCCTCAGCCACCTGATTGGGCATTGTAGCTGTTGTGACGTTGTTTATTTATTTTATTTATTTATACAATATTGTTTGGCCGAGGCCTAAACAAGAGGATGCGGAATTATATATGGCAAAAGTGTCGATTGATGGTACGAGAAAATTCAGAAATCGTAGGGCAATCTACAATATTTGATGGTAGGTTGTTCCAGTCGATAATAGTTCTTGGGAAAAAGCTAAATTTGTGACAATCTGAAGAGGCAAAGATGGGCTGTAATTTTTTGGAATGATTGAGTCTAACAGAGAAATGTGAAGGTTGGATTAGAATATTGGATGTGTCAATATTAAAAACCCCATGGAGGAGTTTGTAAAGAAAAGTTAAACGAGAGATAAGTCGAAGAGAGGAGAGCGGTTGGATATTGAGTTGTCGCTTGAGTTCCGTTATAGAGACATGTGAAGACCAACAGTTGAAAATGAAACGAGTGGACTTATTTTGGATAGATTCTAATTTGACCATGTTGGTTTGGGTGTGGGGGTCCCAGGCTTCACAGGCATAGCATAGGAGAGGGCAGGGAGAATATATGTTTGGTAGCACAAGTGACGAACATGACGAGTGGAGTATTTTAGGTTACGGCGAAGGAAAAACAGTTTCTGGAGACATTTATTAAAGATATAATCAACGTGAAGGTTCCAGCGGAGATCGGAAGAGATTATAATGCCCAGGTATTTATATTGGGAAACCTCAGAGATCAAAGAGTCGTTTATAGAATAGGGGAATTCGTGAGAGATTCTTTTACGGGTCAGTGTTTTTCATAACAACAGTTTTTGAGAAATTGAGGGGTAATTCCCAGGTTGAGCACCATTTGGAAATAATATTAAGGTTGTGTTGGAGAGATTCTTGGTCAGAAAGATTGGACACTGTTTTATAGATGACACAGTCATCAGCGAAGAGTCTAATGCGGCAGCTTATGGAGTCGGGTAGATCATTTATGTAAATTAAAAATAATAAAGGCGAGAGGACCGAGCCCTGGGGTGTGCCAGATTTGACATGAAGAAAGGGAGAGTTCTGGCTCTTGTACGAGACAAACTGGCTACGGTTAATAAGGAAGGCCTCCACCCATTTCAGCAGTTGAAATGGTATGAAAATGGTATGAAAATTGTCCAAGGTATGAAAGTTTTAGTAGAAGTTTATTATGGGGCATCCTGTCAAATGCTTTAGAAAATTATGTCGGATTGGAGGTTTTTATCAGTGGAGTCTGTTAAATCATGTATAAAAAGTGTTAATTGGGTAGATACTGATAACGATGATCGAAAACCATGTTGGTTAGGGAAGAAAACGTTAATCGAATCGAGGTGGGTACGGATATTCTTGGCAATTATGTGTTCAAAGAGCTTGCAGCAAGAGGAGGTGATTGCAATAGGTCTAAAGTTGAGAGGGTGGGAGAGTGAGACAGATTTATGGATAGGAATTATCTTATTAATTTTCCAGTCATTGGGTAGGTTAGAAGTATTCAGTGAGACGTTGAATATAATGAGGAGATAGTTGCAAATTTCATTGGCACAGAATTTTAGGATATGGTTGGGGATCCCATCTGGGCCAGTAGAGTGGGGTTTTAATTTTTTTTGTATTTGTATAAAAGTGATAAATTTAGGGGAATTCATCAAACTTACCAAAATGCTTGGTAAAGATAGATAATAACCAGTCATTATGCATAATAACCGCATTTACCGTAATAATTACATTTACAGTAACAGCTACATTGGATACTAATTCCTTCGACTGCATAAAACGTAATATCACGTGCGAAATTAATGAAACAAAAACACCGCTCCTCCGTTGCAATGGTTTTCTTGAATACGTTTGCGGATATGTAATTAAAAAGCTGGATCCACACACGCTGAATTTTCCAGCGAAAAAAATAGATTTTCCGTAGTGGTTACGCTAAATTGTCCATTAAAATCGCTTACGCCGAGTTTTCCTAGGAGCAGGTTTCTACAGTGCACGCAGCGTAAAGACGCTGATTGGTCAAAAAAAACCTGAATTTCAGGTTTTTCTTACCTCAAAGCCAGTTTTGGCGCTGCGGAATTCTGCGGGTGTGATCCGGCTTCAAGCATCCCTACGAACATTTCATGTGTGCTGGAAAAATTTATTTTTAAAAGAAAAAATCTCAATCCCCTGGTTAGTTCTGGGTACTTATTCTATTAATTGTATGGAGAAATCAAGGAAACAGTTATTTTCCGGATATTATACTGAGGTGAACTCGGAAAGAAAAGTCATCATGTCTCCACGGGACTCGAACCCAGGTCATCTTGCATATCGGGGAAGCATACTACCATCTACACCACTGGAGACATGACCCTGCCTTCTCCAGTATGGGGAAAGTATTTTTTTTTATTAAAAATTGATTTCCTACAATTTTTTTTTAAATTTCTGATTGTTTTTCAAATTTTTGATCGATTTTTCAAATTTTATGAATTTTTCGAATTTAATAAATTCTGGAACTTTGATCAATTTCTGAAATTTAATGGATTTTGATTGTATTTTCAACTTCAATGAAATTCTATATTTTTGGTTATTTTTCAAGTTTAATAAAATTTGATTAAACAATTCAATGAGATTTCTGAATAAATTTAATAAATTTTGAATATTTTTATTTTTCAAATTTAATAGATTTTTTTAATTTTTATTTATTTCTGATATTTACTAAATTTTGAATGATTTCTAAAATCTAATAAATATCTGAAATTTTGATTTAGATGAATCAATTTTAAATTTTTCAAGTTTAATAAATTCTGAAATTTATGAAACAACTGAGGTTTTTTGTACCATAGTCAATCGTTTCTTAAAACAAGGAAAAAACAGATATATATTATGAAAATTTTAATACTTTGAAATATACATTACACAAAATTTACATGCACATAATAAAACACACAGTCATTGAATTATGCAACAATACATCAATTTTCTGTGGATCTCTGAGTAATTTTCACCGAGTCTTTGAATCTCGTTCCACTGATCTCATTCCCTTCAAAGTTATTTCAAAATTTTGAAATTTGGAAATGAAAAATGATCGAAAAAAAAAAATCAACACCATAGTTTCATTCTCCTTGGTAAATGATCACTGGTCGTTACTCGTTCTTCTTTGCCCCAGTCGTGATCATTTCTTGATGTTGGATATGAGACGATGTCGACGCCATGTTGCACTTCATGTTGCTGATGAACTCTTTGCTCTTCTGTTTCATTTTGGCTTCTTCATTGTACGTCTTACGGTAGAAATTGTAGAACATTCCCAAGAAGAGGACCGCGTGGAAGATGATGATGTAAGCAAACACTGGCTGGAAACCACAGTCGTAACAGATTGGGATTATGGCGTGTATCGTCGCGATCACGAACTGGATCTATACAAATAATGTGGAATTATTAACACATGTTTATAACTACAGCCCAGATTAAATGAGCCAAAAAAATTGCACTTAATAATGACAAAATATGCACTTATATAAAAATACCAAAATGTATTCTAAAATATGCTCTAAAATATGAAAACATGCCCTAAAATATGAAAACATGCTCTAAAATATGAAAACATGCCCTAAAATATGAAAACATGCACTTAAAATCTGAAAGTACGCTCTAAAAATATGCACTTAAAAATGCGAAAATATGCACTTATAAATGTGAAAATATGCACTTAAAAATGTGAAAATATGCACTTAAAAATGTGAAAATATGCACTTAAAAATGTGAAAATATGCACTTAAAAATGTGAAAATATGCACTTAAAAATGTGAAAATATGCACTTAAAAATGTGAAAATATGCACTTAAAAATGTGAAAATATGCACTTAAACTGTCAAAATATGCTCTTAAAAATGCCAAAATGTGTTCTGAACGTATGCTCTTAAAAATGCCAAAATGTGTTCTGAACGTATGCTCTTAAAAATGCCAAAATGTGTACTAAAATATGCACTTAAATTACTAAAATACGTTCTAAAAATATGCACTTAAAATGCATAAATTAAAAAAAAGAAATTTTTTGAATAAAACAAATTTCAGAAATGTTGTAGTCATAATGATAACGTCATAATGATTTAAGAACATTGAAGTGATTGAAAAATTTGGACAAATATCATTCACATGCATCAGAATTTAAAATTAACCAGTTTATTAATCGGTTAAAAAACTCAGACAAACATAATACTAGAAGTATCGATATAGTGGGAAGTTCAAACAATCACTCATTAAAATTTAAAATCGAGACATTTCAAAACAAAGATCATAAGTACTAAAAATGAGAAAATTGAGGCAATCGAAGATTTTGTAATAAGAGACATCAGAAATTTAAAATAAAAATCCAAAAATGCTCTCAGAGATTTAAGATTAGTATGAGGTTGAATTTAGAAAGTTGAGACACATCATATTGTCAAAGTGTTCATTCAGACCATAGACTAAAGATCACAATAATACGTCTTCAGTGCATAGGCATCACATTCGAGATGTTCGGAGACGTCAAGCTGAAGCGTTAAGACTCATCACATTAAAGATATATATATGAAAGGGAAATCGGAAATTTTCTCTCAGATAGAAAAAAGAAAATTGAGACTTATTGAAATTAAATTTTCAAAATTAAGACATTAAAATTCACGAAATTCAGGCAATAAAATTTAGGCAATTCAAGTAATAAAATTTAAAATATTTGGATTCATTAAAATTAGGAAAATTCAGACGCATCCAAATACACAACTCATCAAGGATTGCATTAAAATTTGAAAAATTCTGTCATATACCAAAATAAAAATTTCTGTTGAAGAAACGTCAGGGATAAAATAAAATTACTAAATTCATTAAAATTAAAAATAAAACTTCAGATACATATTCATGAATTAGATTTCTCTCTGAGACACATTTAAAGATTAGAAAATTCAGTCATCTTAAAAGATTAATTCAGGCATCTACAGTTTTAGAGATTAGTTCAGGCATCTTTGAAAATTAGAATATTAAGGCATCTTTGAAAATTAGAATATTAAGGCATCTTTGAAAATTAGAATATTAAGGCATCTTTGAAAATTAGAATATTAAGGCATCTTTGAAAATTAGAATATTAAGGCATCTTTGAAAATTAGAATATTAAGGCATCTTTGAAAATTAGAATATTAAGGCATCTTTGAAAATTAGAATATTAAGGCATCTTTGAAAATTAGAATATTAAGGCATCTTTGAAAATTAGAATATTAAGGCATCTTTATTAAAGATGTAAAGTTCAGACATCTTTATTAAAGATTTAATGTTCAGACATCTTTAAAGATTAATTGAGTCATCTTCAAAGATTAATTCAGGCATCTTCAAAGATTAATTCAGGCATCTTCAAAGATTAATTCAGGCATCTTCAAAGATTAATTCAGGCATCTTCAAAGATTAATTCAGGCATCTTCAAAGATTAATTCAGGCATCTTCAAAGATTAATTCAGGCATCTTCAAAGATTAATTCAGGCATCTTCAAATATTAATTCAGGCAACATTGATCAACCTTCAAACATTGATTCACGCATCTTTAAAGATTATTCAGGCATTTTTAAAGATTATTCAGGCATTTTTAAAGATTATTCAGGCATTTTTAAAGATTATTCAGGCATTTTTAAAGATTATTCAGGCATTTTTAAAAATTTGAAAATTCATTCATCTTTAAAGATGAGAAACTTGAAATACGTCTAACATTAAAAGATTACATTAAAATTTGAAAAATATACAAAGCCAGAAAAAATATATTAAAATAAAACATAAAACTCAAGCACATCCAGTGACACCTGAGAGATAAAAAATTCAGATTCATATAAATTAACAATGGAAATTCGTATACAAAAACAATGAATATAGAAATACAGTTAGATATATAAAACTTGAAATATCTCTAAGAATGAAAAGAATTACACAATTTAATTAATTATCCTAGCGGACAAAAAATACACGTTCCGGAAGTACAGAAACATTATTAGGGATAATTTCACAAAAATTTTTACTTATTGTGAAAACTATTATTTGATTGTATAAGTTACATTAGTATTATTTAACTGTATTAATAATACTAATATTAATTGTATTTTAGTTATTATTTAATTGTATTAATTGTTACATAAATGTAATATTTTACAAAAAGAGGAAAACAAACCATTTGAAGTTGTGTCAGGTACTTCTTCCACCAGAGGTATTTCTGCATGTGAGGACCGAGTGCAGCTAAACAATAGTAACTGTACATGATCATGTGCACGAAACAGTTAATGAACGGGAAAAACGCGTTATGGCCACCTGTTTTATGAGTGAGAAAATAAAAATAAATTAAAATTTGCAGAAAAAGTACATATGAAGCATGAAGAATATCAGGAATTCAGAATTAAACAAGTTTTAGATTTTATTTCAGATGGAGAGATAACGGGTAAATTCAACATTGCTGAATTAAAAGAATTAATTAACAAATTAAATATTAATTTCATTAAATAATAAATAATTGTTAATTAAACAAAAGACAAATTTATAATTTCCAGATACAAAGTACAAGGTGTCCAGTAAATTTGTAAATAGTTTAAAAATTCATGGAGGTTGCAGGAATTGGTATTGATTGTTATCTTTGAGAGGAAGTTATTCTCACAAGAAGGGGAAATAATTTGTTTTGGTATTGAAAAAAATGTTGTTAAAAGTTTTGTCGACAGAGGGCACTGCACACCGATCCGGCACGAGTGGTTTTACTTGCATCTCTCTCCATTTCTTCTGTGGCCGAAACGTTCGTGAAGGTTCAGCCAGCGATTCGGGGCTGAGGTAAAACAACTTCACCAATGTCAAAATCACAATGAAAATCTTTGTAATCGACTGTAACACGACAAGTTAGATTTGAGCCGTTAATCGTACAACCTAAATTTTATAGGACTCTTGATTTGTATGTTTCCAGTGATTTGCTTTCGCACAGCACCCTCTATCGCCAAAAATCGGAACTAAATTGTTTTCTGCACAAAAAAATCTCCTTTGGCGAGAACTAATTTTTCGAAAGCGCTTTTAAGTAGTCGAATCCCGTTATAACGAACGCAAAGAGACCGGAGGAATCACTTCGTTAAAACGAAATTTCGTTATAAAGGAATTCCAGGTTACCTAGCATTGTTCCTATGTAAACTTATTTGGGAAGATTAAAAAAGTGTTCGTTAAAACGAGATTTTCGCTATAACGGTATTCGTTAAAACGGTATTCAAAAACGGGATTCGACTGTACCGGGTTTGATGTGTCGAAATTTATGCCATGATTTCTTTTCAATCCACATGTTTCATTAACAATAATGATAATTAATCATGGAATATGCTTTTACCTGGACCGAATTTGAGTCCAATCCATACTCCCCATGCTACGGATGTGTGATGAACTACATGTAGAGTGCTGATGTGATTAAATTTTTTACGCAGAACGAAGAATATCTAGAAATTCAGAAAAACAAATCGTGAAATTTGGAAAAAAATTATTTTTGGAGAAAAATTGAAATTATAGAAATATCGATAGTTTTCTTATAAATCGATTATGCGTTTCTTCTCTCGGAGTTTTTTTCTTGTAAATGTTTTTCTTAAAAAAAGACAGAAATAAAAACCAGAATAAAAAATTAACGTTTTATTCATATATTAGCACACAAAGTTTAGAATTTAATTAATAAAATAACGGCGGTTTTTCAGATGATGAATTAGATATACAGATTGAAAGAAGCACACTTTTTTTTTGTTAAAAAAAAGACCCTTAATTAAAAAATTTGCTCAGAAAGCGAAAATTGTAAAAAAAGTTTCATAAAATTGGAGGTTCCCAAGTGCATTTTTCGACTAGTAAAAATTTATTTTAAAAAAATGTGTCTTTTTTTATATTGAAATTTGTTAAAAATTTATACAGAAAAAGAAATTTAATGAATGAAATAAATTAAGCATCGAAATCAGAGAACAAATTTTTTTTACATTTTATAAAGAACGAGAAATCTCACTTCCAGTCAAATATTATACCATGATAGTATTCGTTTAAGGGGGGGGGGGAGACTTCATAGTTTGAATTACAAACGCAAAAATATATTTTGTGTATTTCTGCAAAAACATTATACAGTGCAACCTCCCTTAACGGACATTTTTTTTTTGATCCCCAGTCCCGTCTAATAGGGCTTTAATGTATTTCTCTCCCCGTTAGTGGACACTCTCGATAGCGGACAGTAAAATCAGGCAAATTCTCTTTTTTTTTTCTCTCAAACTGAGAATTTTCGTTCAAAAAACAAGAATTTGTCATATTCAACGGTGATTATGCGTAATTCCAAACCCAATTTACCTGGTTTTAATTTTTGTATAAATTAAAACCAGGGAAAGTTTCTAATTTTTGTGATAAGAAAATTGTTTGTTCGGGTTCGAAGACCGTCGTCCGTTTGAGTTAGTTCTCAACGTTTTCCCAACACTAGTGGGTTGGCGTCATCAGGAGAATTGATAAAACTGGATCAAAAGTAAAGTTCTCCGGAGTCTCGGGTTGTATTTACGTACATGAGTGGCTTGACATACACTATTGCTTTGCGATTGGTGTAATTAGAATACAAAATAAAATAAAAAATGAAAATTATGCTCACGAATGGTGAAGTCTTACCCATACTGGCCACAAGAATAAAGTTAGATACAGTTGACGTTTAAAAACGTTGTTTTAAAGCAAATTATTAATCTGTGGGAAATATAGATTATATGGAAGAAGTAAAATTAAAGAAATTATAGAAAAATACATTTTTTGAAGAAAAAAAAATGAAAAAACAGTACATAAAGAAAAACTTTTTTTCTTATGTACTGCTTGGTTTTCAAAGAGGAAATACATCTATGATCAGAAAACAATTGAAGCGGCAAATGGGAACATGTGCTACACAAAAGAAGAAAATGATGCATATGATAAGCATGATTGCCAGTAACAAGTCAAGAAAGAAATAATTGCGTTCTAAAAATAAACTTCAATAGTAGAAATGACCGATATGTATTGGAACAAATCGTGAGGTAAACAAAAGAAAATCATGAGGTAATGTACAGGGTGGGCAAATCGGCCCTATGCCGTAAATCAGCTATGAGTCTTTATAAGCAAGGTAACGTTTTCTTTTTCTACCTAATAAGCCAGATAATTTTATTTAGCGGTTTGTCTAATTTTAGATTTTGAATAGGTGACCACATTTATTTTGAATTTTTGTGTTTCTATCAAAATTGCGACTTAAAAAAAAATTACATGACCTGATATTTTTTGAGAAAATAAGTTAAATAGCTTTAAAATTTTTTTTTAGAAGTGATAATATTTTTTAGGGCAGGTAAAATTTTGATTCGGGCATCTATTGTTCTAAATTGCATGCCCGAACCGAAATGTAAATTTTTGGGGATTTACCCAGGCCTTGAAAGAACCACTATTCATATTAACAAGAAAGATCGAAATTAAGAGAGACTTACCGTATCTGCGAATTCAGCAATTTTCAGAATCAGGTACCACCAGCCTAAATTAACTAACTAAAGAAAAATATTTGTAAAATTTCAAAATTCAATGTGTGTTATATAGCAAGGAATTTTTGGGAAATTTAAATTTAAAAAAAAAACAAAAACAAGAAAATATTTTCATTAAGGTTTTTTTTTCATACTTACCAGCATACTTTCAGTATCAGTGGAATAATTGACTGGTTCGCAGAACCAATTATATTTATTGAAAAGGTAGGTCTTGCTCCCTCCCTGAAACATAAATTTATGATAATTAGATATTTTATAGAAATAATTAATTTTCATTTTTAATTATAGTGAGGAAGCGTAAGCAACTTACGTAAAAGAAGAAGAAAGCGGAGAAAATGACCATGAGGGCATTATAGGCTACGATGATGCCATTTATCTGGAAAGGCTTCCTGTCCTTCATGTAGGCTGGACCAAGAACTTTGACGAAGTAGAGGTAAGAGGCCAGTATGGTCAGCATCGGAAACGGACTGCCGGCCAGCGGCCAGCCACTAGACCTCGGATCTGAGAAGTTCATATAATTATCAGTTCCCAAACTACTGAGAAAAATCACTAAAAACGGATTTCACAATAAACTAAAAAGTTTTTAATACAGAATTTTGAGAGGTTTCAATGATTTTGAAACACTTTTTCAGAAATTTTTTGTCGTTGCAATGGCCAGGGCTTCGGTCATTAATAACACTTTTTGGACACACTTTAGAATTTGAATATACCACGTGATCGAAGTGAGATAAATCAGATTAAACAAGTAGATTTAAATGTATAATATTAATGTAAGTTAATATTCTACTTCAGGAATTCCACGGAATTGACCACAGAACCAGATGCATTACCATGTATACCGTTCTGGGTCAGAACTAAGACAGCTCCAAAACACATCGGTATTCCTAATGCAGTACAATATGTGCATTGCTTTCAGCTGCCGGGATTTCGTTATCGTAAAGGCTTTAAGGTGTTTAAATTTGACTGATATTTTGTTAATGCTGAAATTTCGGGATTTTGCGTTGTCAAAATCACGATGTTGATATCAAAAATAACAGATATACTGTTATTTTCGAAATTTCGGCTATCGCGGTTTCGGGATCTTGATTTTGACAGGGACTATCAGGATTTCTTCAAGATTTGAAATATCTTCTCATTTGGGATTAATGAGTAGCCTATTATATGAGTAGCCTATTTTTTTTCAAAAGGGACATTTCCAGTTTTGCTAAATTTACAGTAGAAGTAAAGAACGTATTCCTCCGGAATAAGTTTGCATTACAAAAGTAGAAAATAGCCCAACAGGTAGCGTATAGAAATAGTAGGAAAATATTGGAATACTATGTTTCTTGATCAACATTCAAGAGAGTTATCTACGTTTGAATTTTGAAAATTTTCCGTTTTTTGAAAGAAAATTAGTGAAATTTTACCTTTTGGTAAAAATTTAAGCTGGTCAAAAGTCTGAATATTGAAAATTTCTATGTCACCTGTTTATTCCAGAAGGGTTTTAACTAGTTCAAGAAGATACTCTTACTGCCTCCTCATCATTAACACAAGAAATACGATCATTCTACCGTGTTACCTCCCGTAACACACTTCCACTCTCGGATGCAATTTTGAATTACCGACGGTACTCAACGTATCTTACTATCCACTGCTCGTTAGAATACAAAATGTTAGGTCCCATGCGTGCCCGCTATCGAGAAATGAAAAATACCGAAGTCTATGAAGAAGGTGAATATGTGTTCATTTTGATAGAGACGATTAATTTTACACTGTAAGTTCGAACAATATTCTACAGGTTACGTAGATAAAACTAAAATAGATAACTAAAATATTAACTACGAACAATATTCTCGTTTGAATAATATCGGTTATATAATCTGACAGAGCTTATCCCAAAGTTCCGATAACCGTTAGAAGTGCATTTTTGGGGCGAAAATAGTGGAAATATTCCCTTTTGAAAATAAGCTCTTCATATACACACAGTGTCGATATGAATTCATTTGATGTTTTTTTTAGAACAAAGTACCGCGTTTTCCGGTGTACAACCCTCGACTTATACGTTGAAAAATAGTAATACTGGGAATCTCTTGTACTTATTATGTACTGCTACGTCTTATCTGTAGCCTTTTTTGAAAATATTTGAAAAACCGCATGTGTGTGTGATTACAAACGTAAAGACCAATAAAAATTCTATAATATACATTTCAAAAAAGCCATGGCCATGCATTAGACAGGGACAACATACACTGAGACTTGTAGGAATCAATAATCGGTTCAGCAGATCTAAATGTGTTTCTGCAATATATGAATTTCTTCATTTCCTGTGGTCACGATTAATTCATATTTCTGTTTGAGTCTTATAAATCAGAATGTCTTAATGCTGATTGCATATACCGTGTATATATTGTTTATAGTTTGTGTTCATTGCATTTTTAATTGGATTGCTGTTTTTTTTTAAATATATGACATCCATATTTTTATGGCCATCTTTTTCTCAGCCACCTCGTTGGGAATTTTGCCTGTTGTGGCGTTGTATTTGTATTTGTATGCCGCTGCGTCTTATTTGCAGCTGTTTTTCATGGCAGGTAAGACTATAGTCTCAGAAAAAATTATGTTGCAAAAAAACAATATTTTTTAAGCATTTAGTGCTACGCATATAGATGCTAAAAGGAAAATCGGCATTTTCTTTGCAAAAACATGAAAAACACCCCTCCCACTCCTTTAAATTTAATTATTGAGAAATGAAATTTTCACATGTGGATTATACGCTGCTGTGGATTCAGCGGTGACATTTATCCTGAGAGTAGGAAAATTTTCGTTTGCGGATAAAATACGCAGGAAATTAAAGCAATATTAGGAAGATGCATCGATAATGCGGAAAATTCGATATTGAATTAATCGAGAACTACTTTTAATATGAGTTAATCATTTTGTGTTAATTCTTTGAACAATTGCTTTCTAGTCCGTGATTTTTCAAAAAATTGAAAATGTTGTGAACTGTATTCATAGTTACCACCATTAACCACCGCATACTCTTGTATAGGCGTTGGACAAACAATATCGAATAAATAAATAAACAAATAAATAGTGTATTTTCTATTATTTGTTACACATTATCTAAGGAGGTTAGAATATAAATAAATATTTTCAAAATTGATTTGTGGAGAAAAAAAAAATATTTTTAGAAGAATTTATAGACGGTGTATGAAAAGTGAGTAGAAAAATCGGCAGTTTTCTACAAAATTGCAACACTTACAACACCTTCCATTCCTAAAGATTCCATTATTGGTGAATGAAATTTTCACTTGCGGATTATGCGCCACTGCCTATTGTGCGGTGATAATTTTTTCTCAAAGTATCGAAATTTCATCTGAGGATTGATTATACGCAGGAAATTACGGTTATATATAGAAGTTTTGGTGAAATTTATTCTGAAGTTTTTTGAGCATCTATTGAAAAATAGTTATAATATTTCAGTACAATTTTTTCCTTTTTTAAAAAACAAAATATACAAAAATTCATTTCATGTCCCTCCAAAACTGTCCACAATAGCAAGTTAGTTGAAGGGGGAAAAAAAACTCGCCAAATATACTTCAGAAGAGAAGGTTTCGGTTTTCTTTCCGTGAGCATATCGATTTCGAAAGATTCGTTCTGTTCTTACGATAACCCTGCGGTGGCCGGCATTTTAGAATATTACGATGAGCATCTTGTAGTAGGCCAAAAGGACATTTAGCGGCATGTCTTTCTACTTTCTGATGGTGAAGTGGGTCAGGAGAGACAGGACAGAGCTTCTTTTTTATTTCATTCAGCATTACTAGACACTGGAAAAAAAAGAGTATGTTCTTCTCCCCCTTTCTTACTCCCCTCATCATCGTAATAATCCTCCATCATCACTTTTTTCATCGTCCAACAGACGTAAGACGGATGTCTAACAGGATATACAATATGGTGTATGGGGGTGATGTCAAAAGTATATAACACCGTATCAACACTAACCTATATATAGGTCTTGTAAATATAGCTGTGCCCGATCAATAAAGATATTGATCGCGAATGAGGGTGTATCGTCCCAATTAGATCTAGCTTACGATGGTTTAAAAAGAAATAATTTTTCAAAAATAAAGATATTAAAATTTGAAATACAGTGAAACCTCGATATAACGATACTCTTCGGAATAAGAAAAAATATCGTTATTCGCCGGTGAAATCAGTACACAAAAATCAAATTATATGTATATACATATTTAATTATATGATGCACGATTACACTCAATTTTGAAAAATATTTTGGTGACCTCTGGCGGTAGTTTTCTGTATTCTGCAGAGTTAAAGTTTCTTATGCGGAGTTCACAGTCTGCCTTCACCAATTCGATGTTTTAAAGCCAGAATGAATTATTTTGAAACAAAATTTTTATAAAACTTCCTCTCTTTGATACACTGAAAATGTGATGCAAAAATTCCCAAGGAGTAAACAACCTTTCTTTCTTTCAAACCGAGCACAACTCAGGTCTATCACCATCTATGGACGATTTACTACCTAGTGAATTGTGCCGGAAGTGTTACTGTGTGTGTACCTAACAGTATGAGTACGTATGTAGCAGGAGCGTAGCCAGAAATTTCGTTCGGGGGGGGGGACCAAAGTGACAGAACAATGGATTTGGCCATCTTTTTCCCTTTTTTCGGTAATTTTCTCACATTTCGGGGGGGGGGAGACTTGGGGGTCTGCCCACCCTCCCCGCTACGCCCTTGGTATGTAGTTTTGTGTTTGATTTTTTCAGTGCTGCCGTCTATAGTTCAGAAGTGAAGTGAGTGATGCGTTATGATTAAATTACATTTGTACTGTTTGTAGGTCTGTTGCTCTCTGTGGCGAGACTTTTTAAAGGGGAAATCGGCTCGCATTCGCGGCTTGAAGTTGGGAACCACAGAAAACAAACTTCAGCCGACCACAATTGTTTGAACCCGGGACCTGGCTACACGAGTCCGTCACTATGACCACTCGACCCACCACAGCGGCAGGAGTAAACGACCAGAACCCACAACACAATGCAAATACAACAATGAACATATTTTGGGGATTAGGACATATTTGATGCAATAAATTTTTAATAGATGGCGTGCGACAAAAATGACGTGCACAAAAGGCCTGAATAACAATAATATATAGTCTAGGGATTTTCAAACGATAAATAATCTGATAACGAAAATTCTAGTAATTTTCTGTACAGATGGCACACATTACATGTTTTTCTCTTATATCAGTGAGTTCAAAAATTTTCATTAAAAATGAGTTGACCACGCTCATTTGCATGATAATATCATATATTATACAGAAAAAGTCTCAATGCGGTCAATAGTCCTCTTTCAATCATCTCGCCAAACATCATTAAACAGCCATTCGTAGCAAACCTAAACACAAATGCATTTCTTTGAACATTATTATTTTTTCTTTTTTTGCCATCTTGACCCTGAAAGCGGAAGAAGCTCTTTCACTATGGAGCGTTTCTTCATGAATGTAATGCCGGCCCCTAGGCATCACGTAAGGAAAAAAAATGAAATAGAAAAAAAAAAAGGCCTCCGGGGCCCTAAAAACAAACGCCGAAATAGGTCTTACCTATTAAGACTGTTATTTCTTATTTACGTGAACTTCAGTGAGCAATAATACAGAAAAGAAGAAAAATCGGATATAGTTCACTGAACTTACTAGTTCCTTATTTTGTTCTGTTTTTTTAAGGACATGCGAGTGTTAATGAAACACATGGATGTGAAACTGATTTACAGGATACTTAACGATGTGTGAAGAGCCATCAAAATTCTTATGATGGACCGGTAATGACATTGAAGGCTCATCAAACGAAATTGCGTGTGTGTGTGTGTGTGTATATATATATATAGCATGTAACAGACTAATTATGAAACAAAAAGCAGAGAAATTTACGCATGGCAAGCGAAATTCACACAACAATGAACTTCCGGCAGGAAAAAAAAAATGTTTAAACTTTAGATCTAATGATGCGCGTCTGAATATATAGAGGTCGGCGAATGTGTCTGTGCCGGCCATCTTGGAATTCGTATCAAGTTCGAATTGTCATGGATTTTTTTTTAATTGAACGATACCTTAAAAAAAAACTACTTTTCTATTTTAATATATTCCGATGATGCGCATCTGAATATTTGGAGGTCAGAGAATGCGTCTGCCGGCCAAAGGTGTACGCGGGGGGGGGGGGGAGGGTAGGGGAGACGGATCAATACTCTTATGTGAAAAAATTAAAATATCGAAAGGAAATATACCCTTTATATGCAATATTAATCAATTTTTGTTAATTTAGATGTTTTTTGAAGGGTGCTAACTCAAAAATTTTCGTGATTAAATGTTTTGTATGACCCCCTCCAAGCCTTTTTATCCCTCCAAAAATCGATCCTGCGTACTCCGCAGCTACCGGCCATCTTGGAATTCACATCAAGTTCACGTTGTCACGGAGTTTTTAATTAATGAATACCTCAAAAACTAAATTTATATCTTAATATATTCTAATGATGCGCATCTGTGTGTGTGAATATGTATCTAGAGGTCAGAGAAAGCCTTTATGCCGGCCATCTTGGAATTCATATCAAGTTCAAATTATCATGTATAATTGGATGAAAACTCCAAAAACTAAATTTCTATCTTGATATATTTCACTGATGCGCATTTGAGTAGAGGCAGGTAGGTAGAGAGAATACGAGAGAGAGAGAGAGAAATAATAATAGAGAATACCTAGAGGGAGGTAGAGAATACGTCTGTGCCAGCCCTTCTGGAATTCACATCCAGTTCACATTGTCACAGATTTTTTAATCGAAATAATACCTAATAGAAACTAAATCCTTATCTTAATATGTATTATTACATTATAATGATGCGCATCTGAATAGCCAGTGCAGGGATTTCCAACGTAAAGCTTCTTGCGGAACCTTCAATAATTATAAGGCTTTTCCGCGGGAAATTGACTATATTTAATGAGGCTGTTCTAAGGAATTTTTGACTATTCATCCACAAAAAAGTGTGTCCCTACTGCCGGGCCAATAGGATCATAGCCCAATATAAAAGAGAGTTTACTCATCACCTCTTAGTTTACATATTTATTGTTATAGTAAATCATTGTGCCAGACCTCGTGTAAGCCCCTACCGTGGCTGAGGTCCCCGTACCGTGCCCGGGGTGTAACTCATGTGTTAAGATAGCCCTGGGTGTCCCCAAAGTACTAATAAATTCTGCAACATTCAAGAATCCTCACTACTAGTGTATGAAAAATTTACAAAAACACACGCGCGTACGCACGCGCACACACATTGTTTTAACAACTTATAATTTCCTGATGAAACGAAAAATGACATTCATGAAATTCTGGAGCTTGTGGTTCGATAATTTGATTGGCAAAAATGTAAAAAATGTAATGTTACCAAGTTGTTTAGTTATCACAATGGTCTGAATTTTTTTTTTTAAATGACACCATCTCATTAAAATGCAAAATAAAGAACAGCTTTGCGAGAGTATTAGTACAACAAGAAAGTTTTCTTCTTTAAAGCTCTCTGGGTTCCAGGATTTTTAAGGTTTCTGTGGCGTTTGATCATGCGGAACTTCCAAGAAGATGTCACGGTACCCCAAGGTTCCACGGAACACCAGTTAGAAACACATGATCTTATAGAGGTCAAAGAATGCGTCTGTGCCGGCAATCTTGGAATTCATATCAAGTTCATATTGTGACGGATTTTTTAGTTAAGTGAACTTTTCACCAAAAACTAACTTTTTATATTAATTTGTACTGATGAATACGTATCTGAATATCTAGAGATCAGCGAAGGCATCTGTGCTTGTAATACATATACCCAGTTCATTTTGGTCAGAATTTTTTTCAGTTGAATACTTTAAAAACACACTGAATTTATATAATTAAAATCTGCTAAATTTCAATTTTATGATAAATATATTCAATATATACATTGCCAATACCATCTAGAAAAAGACAGGGCATTTTAGTGTATTTTATACCACTTACCAGCGTTATCCATAAGTGTATTGTACCATTGGGTTAAGGCTGTGACTACTTGTGCCATTTTTTGGACTTTGTGACTAAAGAAAAAAAAATCCAATTAAATTAAGGATAAAACGGAAGTAAATTTTTAATATATATAGTATATATTTAATATATGTATATATATCACTAAAATCCCTTGTAAATGCCATGTCCATTTTTATGAAGTAGGCTTTTTTTTAAAATTTTCATCAGGAGCAAAGCAAAAGGGATAGGAAAATATATCCTATTAAGAACTACATTTTACAAAATATCCGGGCTCGTCATTGTTAAAATAAGAGGCTTCTAAGGAGGCGAGATATCTCGTCAATACCGGTTAGAGCAGTGTTTCCCAAAGTGGGCAATATCGCCCCCTGGAGGGCGATGGAATAGTCCAGGAGGACGGTATAGGCTTTGGGTTTAGTATAGGATCCAATGGGTTGGTTTGTGAACGATGAGAATAAAATTTTTTTGAAGAAGGGGGTGATGGACCCCGAAAAGTTTGGGAAACTATTAGAGGGTTAAATTTATAATGACGCTAATTTGTCTTTCTTCTTCTAAGATGACATTCATTTCCGCAAATTGTTCAATCCTTTAAAACTAGTATTATCTCAAATATGCGTTAACATTTGGACTTTCGGACCATATTTCGTTCACTTGCTTGACCATGTTTCACTTTCCTTGTTGTCGAAATGTGAATGAAAAGATACTGGAAATGCTATACTGAGTGCTAAAAATTTTCCTGCCTTTGCGGACCTGATAAAATTTCTAGAAGAGCCGGATTGGAATTATTTGAGCATTAATATAGTGGAAAATCTCAAGGAATACCATGAATTTATTTGATGACGAAATCTTTAAAAAATAAGCAGAGATATTTATCTCATTTTATTTCAATCATCAAATTAATAATATAAAATCATTTAATTTTTGAAAACAAAACAAAACGCGTATGTTCTGATTCGGAATAAAAGAATAAATACAAATTAACATAATTCAAAATCTGATCAGATGTCACATATAAATTTCAAGTGGATGAAAATATGTGGAAATATATATAAGAATAGCGAATAAAAATAGATAAATTATAGAAGAACATTTGTATATAGCTTTTTTTGGCATTTTAAATTACTATACAGTGATAAGCATCCACGAATTTTTAGACGAACGAATATATTATAGAGAGAACTGTTTCTCTCTAATATTTCCTAGTGATGATAAAGTATAGATGCATTTATTTTAATTGATATTAAATAGTGAAAGATAGAACAAGGATTGTGTTATAGATATAAAGAAAATATATCACACAAATTGGATTTTTTTTAAATTTTCAAATAAGTTTAATTAAAAACCCGTCGCTGGAATATCATGCACTTACAAATATCAACGTCATCTAAATGCCATATTGACGACTGTAGCAACTAACAATTAATTGGAAAAGAGTTGCCATGCCCATAATGTTTACATGCACAATTTAAAAATTATTCATTCTTTATAAATTTGATGAAACATTAATTTATACTGATGAATCGGATAAATTCCGTTTACAATTTGACAATTCATCATAAAATAAAAAAAATCTGTAAAATAAATACATTTGCATATAAATTTGGGTTTAAAAAGTATACTTTTTCGATTTTTTTTTTCAAGTTGTGAATTAACTGTAAGAAAATATTTCTTTGGATGATGAATAGATGGCGGTACCTCAAACACGACAGTATTAAAAGAGCCGTGTGTTCAAAAAAGAAGCGTTCCGAGGTTCTACATTATAATTTCGGCCATAGGCGATGCAGTACATTTGGATAATACATATGCATTACGAACAATCGCTATTGATCAGAATTGAATTATTTCTCAATTATTTATAACTAATTAAATTTAATTTTGTGGAAAAATGCTTTTCTACAAAGTATAAATTATGTTGGAAAACTAAAACTTCATTACACTATAACCATATAATGTGAAATGTTTTAGAAAAATTTTAATTGAATTAGAAACTAAAATATTGAAATTGAATTTATGGTATTATACACTTCTATCATGTAGGAGTTTGCGCCGATTAAAAATTTATATTCGCAAATTAAAGAAATGTATGTCATCTGACATGAAATAGATTTCAACGCACTTACCTTGGGTAATGAACTAGAGGAACACTATTAATTTTTTTGAAAATTTATGCGCAATGCACGGAAATAAAGTACGAATGATATTCGAAGAAAAATTTGAATATTTTGCACCGGAGAAATGTATCGAATGATTTCTACATCAGCAGTAATTCCCAAATTGAAGATAAAAATGTCATTTTCGGTAAAAATGTAAGCAAAATATCTTCAATATAAGTTGATAAGTACTATGAAGAAATTTCTCTAACGCTTCTCATAACCTCAACACATAACATTTGACAAGAGGAGTGAACATAAGAATGTGGAGCAAAGTGTTTTTAAAAGCGCGGAAATTCGTGACGTCACTCGACGCTGGTCAATGAAGGACTGGATCACACGCATGCGCGTGATAGTTTATGTTTTTTTTCCTTTAACACTTGCGTGACTTTCTTACGTCCATTTTCTATCTGCTAAGCTATCCAGAGGAATGTTAAGGGGAAACTATTCAAATATTGGCGGAAAAAACACCGAAAGATAAAATAATTTATCATTGTTTTGAATACCAATAATAATATAGGAAAATGCTTACTAATTAGTAAAAAAAGTTATTTTTGTATATAATTACAAACTATAAAACCTTCCACAATTAAAGATCTCGGTAAGACCCGTTTGAAAAGAAACAAAAAATCATGAGTGAAAGTTATTAAAAATTTTTTTTCTAATAAATTTTTATGAATATTATCATTTTAATATTAAAAAGAAAATTATTCGTAAAATTTACACTTTTTTATTAACTCTTTTATTTCCTTCGTTTATATTATACAATTCAAATTGATATTTGTAATTACTAAAATATCTCATTCAGTCTGGTCATAATGAATGACGAGTGATGAAAACTGGATTGGAAATGTAAATTGACAATTATGACTGATAATTTGAGATCTACAACGAGGATAGTGTTATGCATTGTTTAAACATCGAAATATATAGAAATAATGTAATTTTACGACAGATACGGAAGCTGGCTGAGTGAGGAGATATCGATGTTTCAGGAAAGGAAAATTCATCTCTGCCCTCACGGGGACACGAATCCCGGTTCCTTGTTTGCCGGACGAGAGATGAATTTTCCTTTCCTGAAACATCCATATCTCCTCACTTAGCTAGTTTTCGTACCTGTCGTTTTAACAAGGGAGAGTGACGTCTTTCGTCACATGTAATTTTATTTTGCAATTTTATAACTTTTGAATTTATGTTAAAATTTGATCAATAAATTAATTATTAAATAAATTTTCAATAGCTTCATTGGCAGTTACAGGAATTATCAATAGTTCAACGTAACATTGAAGAGCGTTATAAAATTCATTTTTAGTAAAAATACATAAAAATGGAATTTGCATGTGATTTTCTCAGAAGCTGAATGAATTATTCGTTTAGTGCTTTGGTTAATTTTATTAATCTATTGAGTTGATGACATCGTTAGTGGTAACTTAATGACTTTAACTTTAATAATTAGTTTTGGTTTTTATTTTAATTTATTATTTACAAATTTCAAATTATTCACAAAAACTATCAATATTAAACAAATTTAAGAATGATAAATAATGACAACTAATTTGCTATTTTTTCAACGTTTAAAATTCTCTCGATGGGTTATACTTGCATTTCAAAAACATCTTAGTAAATAATAGTAAGTTTTAGAACATGAAATAAAAAATTTGTGGGAAATTAAGTTTCTTACATTAGAGTAACAAACAGACAGACATAACCGCTGACCGCCCAGACAGACCATCTTGGGATGGTTTGCGCTCTGCGCTCTTTTCCAAAGGGATAGACGCATAGGCGGTGATAGACTTGGAAGTCTAGGGGGGGGCACGGTCATTATTAAATACAGCTTGGGGGGGGGGCCGACGATGATGATGATGTCATTTCATATATACATTTGATCAGTCGACTCCACTAACGCTGGGGGGGTCCCCATGGATGGACGGTTTCGGAGAGCCTGCTATCAGACTCGATTATGGAGGGTTAAAAAAAAAATAAGTAAACCACCTATTTTACCCCAAGAAACACCATTAACATTTCGCGAGCAGGTGCCCCTGAGAGTAACAAATTCAACCTGAAATAATTTAAAACCCTGAGAGTAATAAAAACATTAGAGTAACAAATTCATTTGAATCTATTCTAAGACATTCCACACAAACTCGAGTTTCAATGAACTCGTGATTTCTCAATAATTAGGGATTTAGAATTAATCGTGGGCATATGTGTTAAGAAAATGTAACGAAAATCAACTACATATAATGTTTTTCTAACATTAAGCCTTAATTCAAAGAGTTAACCTCTTGTTCAATCCCAAATGTCTCTTATTTGTCTTGATGACTTCTGTATGTATTATGAATAATATACAGGGTGTAAAGTACAGAGCGACCATAATTAAAAGACCCTACTTTAAAGTAGCCTACAGGCGAAACCAGTCATCAGAAAATTCTGAAATTTTGTGGAGGACTGCATGGATGGGACTGCATGATGGGAATTCGTTTAGGGGGGGGGGGAGATTAGTTGCACATGTCACCACCAGAGGACGTTTTATTAAGAAATGACACAATTAGGCAAGCGTTTACAATTCTAACAATTGTTAAACATTTTACAATTGTTATTCCAACAAAACAGGTTCCACATGAGGGCCATTATTTTCAAATACCATGTGAAATCGCAAGATGGCATGTTCCACAACTGACCGAAGTGTGTGCGGGGAAATGTTCAGCACGTGGCATGAAATGCTGCCTTTAAGGCCAGGTAAAGTTCTTGGAATAACAACGACTTACCAGACGTTTCAAATGCTCCCAAAGCCAAAAATCGCATGAAATAAGGTCCGGGATTGGGAAGGCCATAGAATACCGGGAAGTGCCGGCTGATACACGTTCTTCTGTAAAATTGTTTTAAGAACATTCTTAACACACAACTGCAATGTGTGGAGGAGCTCCGTCTTGCATAAAGATTGTGTCTGCAAGGCAGTGACGTGGTCGCAGAGCCGGAACAATTTCGTTCTGTAACAACAATGCATATCGCTTCCCGGTCATCGAACATGTCACTGGACCTGTAAAACGTAACTCCTCGTAGAAGTAGGGACCGAGAATAAATGACGCTGTAAATCCACACCATACCGTCACTTATTGGTGGATTCAACGGAACCTCTAAGATTGCGAAATTGCTATTTTGGTAAAAGAATTTGACCAAGAAAGAGCGATCTCGTAAACTTATCGTCATTGAGAGCTGCAAACACATTCAGAAACAAGATTTCCACGAATGTTTCTATATTGGTTTTATAACATCTGCATGACATCACATAAATGTACATGCTTACTACCAGGTATGTATTCAATGTGAAACGCCCTGTGGTAGTGACATGTGCAACTAATCCCCCCCCCGAAACAAATTCTCATCACTTCACGAAGTCCTCCACAAACTTTTGCAATTTTTTAATGACTGGTTTTGCATGTAGGTTTCCTCAAAAAAGGGTATTTTAATTATTGACGCCGTATATTGTAGGTTGGGATTACACTATAAATTCTTGATAAAATATCTTACATAAAACTTGAAAAATTCGACTGATTAGCGCGTGTAATACATTCAAGCGAATGTAACCAATAATCTTATTGGTTGCTTTTTTTAAAAGATCTTTTGTAAAAGATCTATCAAACTTTTATAATGTAATCCCGGTCTAATTGAAAGTATGTTTGTATCACCAACGGTTCAAAAGACGGGGTGTACAAGGATAAGACTTCACATACTGTATATCAGAAAATAAACGAAAAGAACTCAATTAATCTAATTTGTTCATGGTAATTTCTTCTGCGAATTATAATACAGTGTGTGCCAGAAATTCGTTAATAGTTTAATAACTCATAAAAATTGAAGGAATCGGTATATTTGAACACGGTTTGCAAAGAAGTTTTTCTCACGAGAGATTTTTTTTTAAACAGGTGACTGACATGGTGTGACTTCATCTGGTGTAAATTGCATGTATTCACTCTGCATCAAATCAAGACGTACCTTCACGTGCACACACAAAATTAACCGTCTCTTATAGTCTCAATGCTGATCTTTTGTCCTCATCCTGAACGAAACAGTTCAATATTATCTGAATTCTAGATTTGACGATCTTACCGGTGATTTTAACTTGACTCCCAGCGCTCGTTTTTCCTCCCGAGGAACATCTGAACAACCCATTTCGGTATTTTCAGAGAAACTGCTAATAAAACAAAAACCTCGGTTCACGAGCACGACAGGTGAGGTAATAGTTAGCGAATGGTAGACCATTATCATGAACTTTTTGAACGATCTCCTGGTCACATTCGCGTGTAAAGAGATTAACCACTTCCTAGTTGTTATTTTAGGAAGTATAGTTCGAATCCTTATGCTTCATTGGAAACTTTCCAGTTACGATCGACTTCCACGTATTGAATTTTCGAGACTTTTCCGAACGTACAAACTTCAGACGTTCAAAAAGTTCCAAAACTTATTTTATCACGGGAGAATGAATAAGATAGAACCTATTTATTTGGTGTTTCCTTCGAAGTACAGGATATTTCAAAAAGAATCATCCGATTTGAAATGCGTATATTACGGAAAATATTGAGCATAGGCACTTAAGATTAATTTTATATTACATGGCTGATCATAAAGTTATTTTGAAAACCGAATTAAAGGTGCTCAATATGTCCACACCTTGGGATGCAGGGCATGTGTCTGTACGGTAGTCAAATTCGTCCCAAACTTTTGCGAGCATATTTGCATCCACTGCTGCTGTTATGCGTATCTTCAGTTCGGCTAATGTAGCTGGAAGGGGAGGAACATGAACGTAGTCTTTTATAAACCACCACAAGAAGAAATCGCTCACTGTGATGTGTGACGATCTTGGATGCCAGTGATGTTTAACTGAATCGTCAGGTCCCGTACGGCCGAATCATCGTTTAGGAATGGGATTGTTCAAAAATTAACGAACGTCCAAGCTCCAGTGAAGTGGTGCCCCGTCCTGCTGGAAAATGAAGTCATCCGACTGTGGGAAAAATATTGACAAACACTGAAGTGGCGACCGAAGGAAGAGCGTTAGCGCTACCTGTCGGCAACTGCGTGAAACTTGAGATTTCCCTCTTTCTACCTATACATCATTCGATCAAAACGGATTATAAGCTGAATAGTTATGATTTGTTTAAATCGGATGATTCTCTTTTTGGAACACTCTTCAAAAACCCTGTGCAACTATGAATTTTCGCCATCGTAGAGCTGTAAATGTGGATTGAAAGTCTCTTTACTGCATATCCTCCAGTGCCTTCATCGCTTCTCGCTGCACTCCTTTGGAACACGAGAATCGCTGCCCCTTAAGCAAATTGAGAAAATAGGAAAAAGTCACATGGGACGAGATCAGGGATTTAAGTTGGATGTGGAAGTATCGGAATGGGATGTTTTGACAGATAATCGGACACCAGGAGGGACCTGCGAGTTTTTAAACGTCTGCATGATTCGGCGAGACGCAAGTGCCCACATCTCTGGAAAGCCAAGTTGTGGGTGCTCCATCAGGATAATGCGTAACTCATAGGTCCCTCCTGATGTCAGATTAACTGTCAAAATATCATCATTCCGATATTTCCACAATCAGTTGACCAGCTATTTTCCCTGATGCAGAATTTTCTTTAGGAGCAATGGTTTTTTCAGATTTCGAAGAAATGCAGCGACGAAGCCACTGGATGAGGTTTGACAAAATAATTCTTGCAATCACTGCATTTACATCTTTGTTTGATCGATGGCAAAAATGCATAATTGCACGAGGTAGTTATTTCGAAGGTCACTAACCATTTTTTCCGTATCCACCTTCAAAGTCTTTATCTGGAGACATTGTAGATAACACTACTGAATACACACTATGACCAACTCAGAAAATTCATATATTCAATAAAGTAGAGGTGTGAAACTTTGCCAAATTACCGTACCAAGTGTCCAATAAGTTCGTAAACAGTTTAAAAATTCATAAAAAAGTTGAATAATCGATATATTTGAATGTGGTTTGCGTAAAAAACTGTTGTCACGAAGGGGAAGTTTTTGTGGAAGAGAAAAATATTTAGTTCAAAATTTCGTCGGTAGAGGATGCTGCACGAAAGTAATCACTGGAAATATGCACATCAGTCTCATAAAATGTAGGGTGTACGATTTACAGCTCATTTCCGAATTTTCCTGTTGCTGGTTCTCACATGAAGTTTACATTGTGATGTTTCGGACGCAGAACAGATTGGAGAAAAGTTCACTCCTACCGGACTGATTTCCCTGACCCTCTATCGACAAAAAGTTGAACTACATTTTTTTTTATCTGAAAAGAAAAAAAATCACCCTTCGTGAGAATAACTTTTTCGCAAACCGCATTCAAATATACCAATTCCATCAGTTTTTATGAATTTTCAAACTATTTACGAATTCATGGGACACCCTGTACACATTCTAATATTGATTTTTTTCTCATGTGGTGAATCTATTCACATTAGTTAAAATATTTCACATATTAATGATGATTATTTGCGTGTTCATGAAATGCTTTATTTTTCAGTTTTTATTTACACATGATAGTTTTCTTTTTTAAATTTAAAAAAAAAAAATCGAATATTTCTGAAATTTTTTCCAGCCGAAAAGCTTTCCCCAATAATATCTGTTGGATTATTGGGGAAGTAAATCAGTTAAAATTCCTTTTTTTGCACACCCTTGCTTCAGCAATTAACAAATACGTTGTATTCCACTTTTACTCCGTAAATATCATGAATTCATATAATTTTAAAAATAGTTTAACATTAAAGATTAAGTCTGTCTATTTTAACACACACAAATCGTGAAAACGTTCCCGTTTCATCCAAATTTGATGTAGTTTAAAAAAAAAATCTTATGGGCAAAACTGAAAAACTGCAATTCGGTAATTTTTTTTTTCTCAAGTATTTTCAGATATACAGGGTGATGATGATTAACATTACCCCTGACTCAGAGTAGTTTTAGTTAAAAACTACTCATTCCGAATACAGCCATATTTTCAAGGTATCTTGGAGAGATCATAAGGGGGCACTGATTTATGCAATAAAAATAGTTCAATTTTTTACCACCAGGTGAATGAGTGGCGCTTTTATTTTTGATTAAATTTTCCTGTTTTTCCATGGCCCATATAGCGTATGTGCCAAGTTTCAATTTACGTCTACTAGAACGGGTGCTTCATAGGTCCGAGTAGTTTCAGTATACCGACAGGCGCTGCATAGGTCGGAGCAATGCCTGCATACTGAAACTACTCTGTATACCTTTGAAGCACCCGTTCTGGTGGACGTATTCCATTGAAACCTGGCATAGAAGCCATATGCACCATGGGGGGGGGGGGAGATTCAATAAAAAGCGTTACTTATTCAACTGGTGGTCAAAAATTGGACTATTTTTTATTGCACAAATCTCTCTCCTTTATTATATCTTTAAGATATCCAGAAAATTTGGCAGTATTCGGATGAGTACTGAGTGCGGAAACTTTAATTATAATTACCCTGCACATTGATATTTCCAGTCAAATTAGGAAAGAGATAATTTCACTATTGATATACTTGGTACTTTGCAGTATATTCTCAATGAAATGACTTCTCAAAATCATTTTTAAAAAAGTTATTTTGGTTATCATAACTTAAAAACAAAGAGAGAAAAAAAATTGAATGGATTTTATATAATATATATTTTTTAAATTACTTTTCATGTTGATAAATTATTTGGTAATTTATGATGTATTATTTCAATTTGTTAGCATCAAGTTGTTTCCAAATTTCATTCATATTATTGATTTAAAAATTGAAAAGAGAAGTGTGAGTATCGTATTTGTTTTACGGGAGAAAATGTAAACACAGGAAATGGCAAAAAAATTACGACTGAAATGAAATATTCAAATATGACTCGCGTAATAATTGAATATATACATTACATAACAAAAAATGAATGAAAAAAAAGAATGTTTTGAGTAAAATTGCAATAATTCGTGACAACACGGAGAAAGAAATTCTCGTTTTTGACCTCCTTTATTATTCTTTTTTACTACAACATACATAAACTTGTAAAAAAAAGTGTCTGACCTAGGCCTACTGCCCAAAAGTAATTTTTTTTTCTCTTTGGCTCTTCTTGACCCGTACTAAGTGTTAGCCAAAGCTTTTCTTATTTTTCCAGGCCAAGATGGCCTATTTTTTACTGCTATCAACCATTGGCCGATATCCATTTTAGAGACTGACTCAATGTAAAGGAGAAAAATGCAAACATTAAATTTGGTAAATAAGCAAATTATGGCGGTAGAATATGAAATGCAATATGATGTTAACAAATGGGGGGAAAAAAAACCTGGTTTTGTTACCATCTGTGTGAGAGATTGTTAACAACGGTTATCTATGCAAGTGGTTCTCAACCTTTTTCAGCCCATGCCCTCCACCTTTGGACGATATTTTCTTCTCGTGGGTCCCCCTCTCTCCTCGTTTTACCCAGGACTTTCTACCCTCATGCAGAAGCAAGATCCTTTCAACTTATTGAACTGGATTTGTTCCAAACCAAGTTTATGATGAACAAAAGTTTCGTAAATAAGATCAATCTCTGTAACCCTGGGCAGGCAGAGATCCATAAGGTGGAAGGGAGGGGGGGGGGGGTTATCATCCTCTCCAAGAGCCGAATTATATGGGGGAAAATAGGTCTGTGTAAAATACGAGACCATTCCACTAACCTACACAATAAATCACCCATCCCAGAACATCATTATGAGTCCGCACCTAATTTGGCTTCAGCGAGGTTCCTTCTTGTGAGGGTAAGGGTTCTCACCATCATGGGTCACCGGGCAAAGTGATGGGGCCCTATGCTCATGTGGAAGTAACCGAAACAGCTTACATATTCACACTCGAAAATCACAGTACCAGATCTCGTACATACTGCAGCAGGGACTCTAGGTTAGGATCTTTGGCGGGACCCTGGTCAGATTTTTAACGGGCCCCTGTATAGTGAATTTGTAGTGTGAAGAAAAGAAAGAAAGAAAGAAAAGAAAAGAATCGTCCCGGGCTGGAGCCCGGTCAGTCCCACCCTTATGAGGGACATGGGTCGATGACCCAATTTGTTAATAAACTTCTTGTTACAAAAGGAAATGATTATGTGCTGGAATGACCAGATCGATCAATTTGATGCCAAAAAGCCTTGTCATTGCAATGAAAGCTCAAAAGTCTGAACCTTTAAAAAACATTTTCCCTAGTGAACAGTACTTATTCATTTCACATGAAATGATTCAAAAGCGTTGTGAAACAAAAATATAGGTTCCCTTTTGACATAAATTCATAAATTGTGAATGGCATTGCTTTCCAAGAACTCGCCAGAAAATTTGCCGCATTAACTGATTTGAATCTGGTATTCGAGTCTGAAAAAAATCTTCGTTAGCCGAATCTGTATTCGTTAGCAGCGGCAGAAAAAACCCCAAAAAAAGAAAAACTTCATCAGCCGGAAAAATTCGAAGCCCAGGTATCACTGTATTTATTAAATTCGAGTGTGGCAACTGGATAAAAATTCACCAAGATATCGATAATTGAAAAAAAAAAAAAATTCAACGAATTATTTGCATTATAAACTAATTGTCTCCGACAGTATTCATTTCAAAACTTGTATTTGCAATAATAATAATAATAGCTCTGAAAAGTAGCAAAATTAAAGAATTTCAATAATTGATATCACGGTGAATTTTTAACCAAATATTACTGGACAATTCTCTATCGGATTAATTATGGAGATGCAAAATTCATTTTACTCTTAAAATTATATTTTATTTTACAAATGTTTAATTAGCATAAGAAATTGACGTAAATTTTAAAGTTTAAACTGGGGAAATCGTATCGAGTAATTTGAGATAATTAGAGCTGGGAATCGATTAGAGTTTTTAACTGGTTGAATAAAACATTTTAATCGATTAATCGAATTTTAAACGGATATTTTCAAATGCTGTTCATTCAGAGAAAACGTAGTGTTAGTATAACTTATACTGCATAACATTAGAATACAATAATAATTATACAATAATAATTATACAGGGATTTCGGCAACTATAGAGTATAATATTAATTGATGCAACAAAAATATATCCTATTCAGTTCACGGTAAATAAATATCGAAATAGATTATGAAATAGAGAGACCGTAGCCGCTTGAAGCTATTGAATATCTTTCCCCTTCGCCAGGAACATGAATGTGCAAATTTCTAGAACTTTGAAAAAGAGTTTTATATGTTTACTCTACCAATGCTACTCTATGGAAGTTGTTCTCTTAAAATGTTTTGTAAAATATGTTTAAATAGGGGATACGGCGTTTCTGTAAAAATTTGGATAGAAAAAGAAGTGATCCAACCAGCTGATAAACCCAAAAGTGAAAATTAACACATTCATGTCTCTGGTATAAGGGGGACGATATGCTGAACATGCTTGTCACACACATATTCTGTAATTTCTTAACTTGGATCTTGTAATTTTTTTTTTTAAATCGGGAATTTTAGAAATCATCACTAGTTTCCGTTAAATTGTCTTGCGTTTCCTCATTTCGGAAAATTTGATGGAAATTTTGATTAAAATATGGTTACTTATTTGAAATACAGGGTGTTTCATAAAGAATAATCCGATTTAAAAAAAATCATAACTATTCAGCTTTTGATACGTTTTGATCGAATAATGTAGAAAGAGGGGAAATCTCGAGTTTCACGCAACTGCCGGCAGGTAGCGCTAACGTTCTTCCTACGGCCGTGACTTCAGTGTTTGTCAAGATTGGCTTTTCCCACAGTTAGAAACCGATTCGGATGATTCGATTTTCCAGTAGGACGGGGCACCACCACACTGGAGCTTGGACGTTCGATAATTTTAAAATTCGCAATCACATTCCTAAACGATTGATCGGCTGTACAGGACCTGACGATTCAGTTTTACATCACTGGCTTTCAAGATCGCCGTACCTCTCAGTGTGTGATTTCTTCTTGTGGGGGTTTATAAAAGACTGCGTTTATGTGACTCCCCTTCCAGATACATTAGCCGAACTGAAGATGCGCATAATAGCAGCCGTGGATGCAAACATGCTCGCAAATGTTTGGGACGAATTTGACTATCGTGTCCTTTAATATGCCTTGACATATTGAGCACCTTTAATTTGATTTGTAAAAAAACTTTATGATTAGCCATGTTATATAAAAATCATCCTAAGTGTCTATGTTCAATATTTTTTGTAATATACGCATTTCAAATCGGGTGATTCTTTTTGAAACACCATGTAGTTTGTATGGGAACATAACTTATAACACATTTGATCGGTTTGGTCAAATAAATCTAAGTTAATTTATAAACTTTTAATAAAAAATTTAATCAAATTTTGATCGGATTGATCGAGTTGTTTCACTCGGTTAAAATTGTAAACTGCGATTAACAATTGATCGATTATCTGGCTCGACTAATCAGGCCAGCAATAATCGATAAAAGTCTTTACCATGGAATCCATGTTCATAACTCCCTCGAACATCACTTTGAGCGGCTACTTCAACTCTTTTGGAATTAGTTCATTAATCGTAGTTAATTTTTATTCTCTATTAAATTATCGATCTGTTCTGATACTGTACTATTTCTCAGACTGAATTAGTGGATTGCGATCTGAAGTTAAACACAGGAAAAATTGTGTTTTGCATAAACTATCACAACTTTCATTTCATGGATAAAGTTCAAGACAATTATGCGGTTAAAAATATTTCTGGAAAACATGTTTGAAATAGTGTATGAAATCACAGAAAAAAGATATAATTTTTCTTATAATTGACATTAGCAATATCCTTCGTTTCCATTGATTTTGAAATTACCATACAATAACAAACAAAATATATTTCGGCCACCTCGTTGGGCATTTTGCCTGTTGTGGCCTTGTATTTACGTTTATAAATGACAGTATTTTGAAATATGTTTGTCAAAAACATAAATTACACGCACTCACTGTTTATCAGAGGAAAAACAAGATTTTTGGTCGAAGTATTTTCAGTTCATATACACGCACGAGTGTACACAAAGTAAAAGGATAAAGAAATACTTCCGCCATTACACACAGATACAACCAATATATACAGGGTCTCCCAAAATTGACAGGCTCATTTGGAAAATGAATTAAATAAGAATGGGGAACGATAGAAAAATGCGTTATTTGCTGCATTGTGCTTGGAAAAACAGTGAATTTCCAGGCAGAAAAAGTTTCTAAATTAGTTACAATTTTCCGCAACAGATAGTGCGTCAGTGTGAAAAAATAAATAAAATACGATATTTTCAAAATGTTCACCATTTGCAGCAACAACTTGGTATAGTTTCGGGACAAAATCCGCAGAAACCCATGGCAACGTCGTCGTATTGAAAAAAAACCGTATTCCAGTTTTTCCGAGACTGCAGCGTCTTCTCTACTGTCAATGGAATTTTTTTTTATTAATTTCGGAATTCAATTCAGGCCACCCCGACTCAGACGTTTGCACGATTTTCTGTGAATTTTTTTCCGAGACCACACCATGTTGCTTCTACAAATACTGGATATTTTAACAATCACTGTAAATGGAAGAAATAGATCCGATCCGCCCTTTCTTCTGGGGACACCAGTTTTTTCCCCCATCTTTTTTCCTTAAATTTCTCATGTGTAAATAATGATGCAGTTTTGTTTTGGTTTTTCTCTGCTAGTTCAGCTGCGCACCCTCCACAAATTTGTTTCCAAAAGCTTGCATGTAAAGCGGTTAAAAATATCGTATTTTAGTTTCTCTGAGGCTGCAGCACCATTGTGTGAAAAAATTGTAACTAACTTCGAGATATAGTCTCATTGACATTCCCTGTTTCGCTAGGCACACTGTAGCTTAGATTGGCACCGTAGCCCTTCAGTACTGCGACATTTTAAGTTATTCAACTCCCAAAATATATTAAGTAAGTACTCAGATACTTAATTTCTAAAATAAATTAATTTTGAGTACAAGTGAGTGGTAGACGAAAACGCAAGTCCTGAACAAGAAATTAATAAGAAATTAATTAATTCATATAAATAGTGCGGTTTGCACTGAAGAAACTATAATCAGGGTCAAGCTTTTTTTCCCATTTTCGATGAATTGAAAAAAAAAGTTAATCACATTCCACTCACAGATAACGCTGTATTACTAGAAACTCCACATAGCACATAAAATATAACAAAAACAGTGTATAATTAATGCTTATGAGGATTTGCGTAGCATAAAACTACCACAATTCAGGAGCACCCTTTCTTCACCCGCTTTAGTAGCCCGATCTGCAAATGTTGCCCATATTGAAATGTGAGTAGTTTTTTATGTAACGCAAATCGTCATAAATATTAGTAGTTATGCACTATTTGTATTAAATTTTGTTATACGTGTTTTTCGTTTAGCAGCGTCACTTGTGATTGAAATTCATAGTTTGTTTGTAATTTATAACAAAAAAAACCTCTAGGCCATCATAAGTGCAAACTATTTATGGAAATCAATTGATTTTTTACTAATTTTCGGAACGTGCTCAGGATTTTTCACCTACCCTGTAGTATAACAGTTGACATGCAAACAGGGCCGTCATTTCAATTATATCTGCCCCCCGTAAATGACGGGCTTGCACGCAAACAGCATGGCAACGCGCACTACTGCTACTGAATTGGCAGAGAATTAACTAAGGGGGTTTGATGTGTCATTGCTACCCATTGGAGAACCCCGGTAACACCAATTATGTTTCTCAGGTCTTTATGATTTTTAAATTTACGACACAGCAACATATATGTAATAACGCGGGCGTAATAGGGCCCGTTATATCAACAACAAACTTGTTTTGCATAAATTTATCACACGTCCTGCATTACGCAGCTCCTGCCTGGATGTATGCTAGAGATCCTAATATTATTGCTCTTGAACGTTTCTAAAACGTAACCATTTCGAAGTTTCACCACCAAGTCCCCCCGGTTCATCAGAAATAATAAGCATATACGCAGAGATACCAAGATTGAAACAATCATGGATTATGACAAAAGGCTCTCCAGAAACTGCTGTGGTTCTCTATACCAGTGTTTCTTAACCTTTTATTGCCCGTGCCCCCCCCTTTGAAACATATTTTTTTCTCGTGGCTCCCCTGTCTTACCCAGAGTCTTTGACCCTCATCTAGAAGCAAGATACTTTATACGTATTGAATTGATTTTTTCAGTGAATTTATACTGAATGAAAATTTTTCAAATAAGATTGGTCTCCAGACCACTGAAACTAGAATTTATTGAGCTCCCCGCTAATCCGAGTTCTATTCAGGACCGTCTCAATATCGTGGGGCCCCCTAGGCAAAGTGATGCTAAGCCGGAAGTACACAACCTACATATTTCCTACTTATTTTCAAAATTTATTGTACTATACAAAATATCATAAGGTGGGGTCACTTATGGACATGAGACCCCCGGGCATGACCTCTCACAAGAGTGGAACTGACAGAGCTGCAGCCCGGGGCCTGATATGGTTTCCATCATTTTTTGTTTTTCACACTAAATTTAATATGGGGGGGGGGGTCTGTGAAAAATCTAGCCGGGGGCCTGCGAAGACAGCCCTGGTTTTGTGGGTGGTTTTGTTGGATTCTGTAAGTGTATAGACACTAATATAAAAATCATATATATTATTTCTTCACACCTTAATTTTTCTCCAAACCACCAAAACACGTGTCTCATGGCCACTTTATAAATTTTCTTCCGTGGCCCCCTTGAAGCATCCCAGTACCACTAGGGGGGCCATATGGCCCCCGGTTGAGAACCACTGCTCTATACAACTCTGACTATGAACATCTTCGCGGAATCTCCAATCACAACAGCGCTGATTCTTTTTGATTCGAAAAGCCTAACATTTTTCTTGAAATGTCCATAGGTACTTGTACATATCTCTGATTCTCTTCATTCTGGTACTGCCAGAATTGATATTCTACACATGCATTTGTGAATAATTTTCATGACTATATTATATTCTCTATTTATCTGAAGTAAAATATCATTCATCATTATTTATTATCATATTCATATAGCATTAATTGCATCGCCATTAACATGTTGCAACTTCAACATCTTACCCATCATATGGTGACTTTATCACCGTTCATATCACCACATTTAATTAGTTACCTTCAATCATCATCAATATAATGATATCCATTAGTTTCTGTGGAGGTGGCTTGTAACTTCCGAGGAAAAGATGTGTATTTCCAGCCATATTTCTTTTCTAAACTTTTCGCCATCTTAGAGAGGGTGTGAGATGACTTGAATTGTCACCGTCCCTACTTTCTTATACAAACCACTGCTCCAATGCACTACTGCATTCATTTGGCAGAGCGATGATGGAGGGGACATGAACTGTTATAGACTAATCTACGCCATCCCGATATACGAGTGAACGTTCAAGGTTATGTTTTATGAAAATAATCAAACATAACATTTTGAACATATAAACATCCCACTAAAAATCCCATTTTGACTGATATCTGAAGAAACGTTTATTGAGATTACGATGATTAAACATGATAATGGAACTAGAAAACCCTCATATAAAGATAGATAATTAGAAAATAAATGACACTTTTCCATTGAAACTTTTATTCAGTCAACCTGAGAGAATAGACTCACATATAGACATGTCTAACTACTCATTTATTTGATTATTCAATAGTCTCAGGCCAATGCCGTAACGCTTTACTTTTTACGTAACTTCGGGACGTTTTGTTTTCTTATTTGGATTTGACGAAACTGGCTGCTGCAGATACAGCAGCGAATTTCCCCCCGCGGACATCTTTGCTCCGTTTGACCCCAGCTGACCTAGAGTCGAAAACGCTGAGAGAGTGACCCTTTTCCATATATACATTTATTTTTATTTTATATAGCACCTCCCGGAGGGAAAGAAAACGTAGTCATCTCACATTGAACTTTCTTGGACCTGATCGAGCGTTTCTTCTGCCCTGTTGAGGGACTTGATACAAAGTTACGAATTTGTTACGTCTATATTACAGTAGAACCTCGGTTATACGACGTTCAAGATGCCGAGTCTAAGCGTCACATGAATGTGTAAGTCGAATAACCGGGACTTTTTTATAAAAAAAATGACTCCCTAACCCCAGACAAATAAAATATTTAAAAATTCAATGTGCTTAATTGCATCTCCACAAATGTTATAAAAAAAAACAAATTTCAGTCATGTCTAAGGGTAAAAAATTAAATCGCATTTAAAATTAGTAAACAAACAAAATTTAACAGGACATTACCTTTGGGACAAGACATTGGGTAAAAATTGCAACAAAATCTTCTCAACTTCAGAAAATTTCCCATCTTGGGCTTCCATTCTTCTTTGGCTGCAGTTGATTTGCAACCAGCAGCTTGGTCTTTGATTTTGCTTCGCTGCTTTATACTCGTTCTCAAAAATGACTTATTCAACTTTTTTGCAAGATCAACTTTCGTCATAAATTTAAAATTATTGTCGAATTAATCCAAAATTTTCGTTTGTTTAGAGAAAGCTATTTTTGTTTTCTCGAGATTGCGAACGGTGGATTTGACACAGTCAGAAAGAAAACCACCACAACGAAAGAAAATTCCACAAGAAATGATCGAAAGAACTTATTCTGCATGTGTGCCGTATGTGTCTGTTATCAGCAGGTCTGTACCCTTAAAATGCTTACAATGGACTTTCTTACCCTCTGGGGATAACACTGAAAACATTGAGAGAAAAAAAAAATTCTGAAAGGACATATACCTGTAAAAACAATCGAAACGCTTTTCTTTGGGGCTCGCCCGTGTCTGCATATTCTCACAGGAACTAGTAATGAACAATTCACTTATGTGTCCACTCTAAATGGTCACCAGCCATTGACTATTTTCGTATACGTCAGCAATCAGCCTAAAATTTATGAATTTTGCGGTAAAAATGTACAAGAACTCTTGCAGCAACACGTTTTCTTTCTCTATAAAAATTGTGCGTATTTGATGGATATAAATGACGTTTTTTCAAGATTCAGAGTTCAAGTGGAAGGGAAAACGTCGAATAAATGAATTATTTCAACATTAAAAGGTATAGGAACCAATTGCGACCGAAGCCAAACGTCGTATAACAACGACGTGTAAACTAGGCTTCATTGTACCAACATCATAGGTATAAAATGACCGCTAATTCTGAAGATATTCATTTACTGACCCAATCGAAGATATTTTTGCATAAATTTTTCGATGGGAAAATATTTACTAAGAAGGCATTTTTCGTTAATATTAAGTTTTTGGTTTCAACCATTAATACCTCCCCTGTGACAAGATGCCTGAATCCTCCTGCAAATGATGCCGCTTGTGTACTACGAATTGTACATTTTGTTAATTTACGTGACAGATTGCACTGCTGAAAATAATTAAGTTGCCAAGGAAGCTTCAACAGTTTTAGGGTATATTGGGGCTGATTTCAAATACAAATACAACGCCACAACAGGCAAATTGCCCAACGAGGTGGCTGACTTAAGAACATTATGGATCCCCGAGCCCCAACCTACTACTGCTACACCACACATGCACCCCCCCCCCCCCCGCGGAACCCCCCAACGAATCGGTAAATGCGGGAATGTGTGTGTACGTGTAGTGCAACCTGACGTATAGTTTGTTATTGTGTAATGCTTGTTATGTGTAGTGCTGTCATCTGCCCCCAGTTTTACTAACTATGAGTGAAGTGTTATGGTTGAATGATTTACCGTTGTAGGACTGTTGCTCTCTGTGGCGAGACTTTTTAACGGGGAGATCGGCTCGCATTTGCGCCTTGAAGTTGGGAACCACAGAAAACCAACTTCAGCCGACCACCACTGTGGGGTTCGAACCCGGATCCTCGCATCACGAGTCCGGCACTATAACCACTCGACCACCACAGCGGCCTGGTGTTGGTTCAAAACTGGTGTTGGTTTTTGCCAAATTCGCTCTGGTTTTGGAGATAATGCAATCCTCTCAACATTCCAATTTTGCCTGCAGCCACTAATTTTTGTGTTCGGATTCTAATTTTTTCATTGATTTTGCTATTTTATTCACTACATCATTACATTTTATCATCATTAGACAGTATTCATTGATATGTATCAAATCGATCTTGAGAGGTTTAAATTCCTATTGGGATAACAAATTATACTTCATATTCGAAGAGAGTACCCCGTTTTATTTGCTTACAAGGCACATAGGGGATCATTGGGAAAAATTGAAATGTCATTTAAGAGAAATGCTCACTGCAGGTACAGGGAATATTATCAGAAATCCATATTGCATGATATAAAAAATAATGATGTAATATGTGAGTGTGAAGTGTGGTGGCTCCTACCACTTTATATAAAACTTTAATTGTTGAAGCAATTCGTTAGGGCTCTCAATAGAGGTGGTGAGTAATTCCAGTGCATTTGCAGAACGTTTCCTGGACTGTATAATGAAAAGTGCAAATATAGGAATTTTTGATTTTTCATAAACTTGTTAAAGATTTGAAATTTTCTTTGTTTTGTCGATTTTTATTATTGATTTACATTTCACACAGTTTAGTGGGATTTCTATGCTATATATGTATCTACTGAAATTTAATGGTCACTTCATCTCAAAAACCAGAGCCAATAGGACAAAACTGTCACAGAATCAGCACTCCGAAATCCCCTGAAATCACTGAAATATCTTTGAAAATCGAATCAGTGTGTTGAGCACAGTTATTTTTCTCTACCCTTGAATTATCCGTCACTCACTCCAGAATGTACGAATACTGATTTTTTGACGACTACTCCAATTCATGGCCGAATATTGCACAATTTTTTCATAAATGATAACCAGTTATTTTAAATAACGTATTCGAGAAGTTGCAAAAAATTGGAAATTAATTTAGCATGGCTTTTCTTGGTAAGTAATGTGAATTTCTAATTAATCAACTTTTTAAAGAATAAAAATTAATTTAATTCATTTAATTAAAATAATTGGTAATTACGATTTTGGGATATCTCCTGTGTCACTTGAAAGACAAAAGAAATTGTAGAAAAAAAAACTTTTTTTTTCTATTTTGAAAAATGAAAATTTCTGTTCATGGTCATGGAAAAAAAAATTTCCAAAAACTTCATTTATGTAGTGGTAAATTAGTATGTAGAAATAGTATTTAAAATTAGTATGTAAATTACATGTATGTAGAAATTATACTTATGTAGAAATTAAATTAAAAAATTCTTTAAAAATACTCTATGGCTCTCTCTCTCTCTCTCTGTTTCTCTCATCATAGGCTTTTTAATTTCTAAAAATGTTAATGTCATATAAAAATTAATTTTAAAAAAATTTAAAAATGCTTTGTGCAAATGCAACGTCAGTCAAAAATGGGTTAAGATACATCATCAGAATTTGGATTCAAAACAGTTAGTCTTAGTTTTAAATTTTAAATTACACAAAAAGACACAGTTGAAGATGTTGGGTGTTCAGCCTATACCAGAGATCAATCCCAGTCCGCTTGGGCCGTCTATCAGCTTAAGAACTGGCTAGCAAAGAGCTTATGAAGGCATAATGCAAGTCAGTAAATAAGTATTTAGTGTCTTGTATAAGAGAGAAAGAGAAATAATAGATTAAAAAGGTTTAGATATAATTAAAACTCAGTAACTTAACTAATTTGATATGAACAGAAATTGTTCATTGTTATATAATTGAAAGATACGGCGTCCTAAACAGGATAGTATGCAATTTACAAAATATCAAGTGACACAGTTACTGGAGAATTGTCTCCCTTCTTAGTTTAGCTTTCTAAAAAACTGATCAAAATATAAAGTATTTGAAATTTCTTAATAACGACAGGTACAAAAAATCAAGCAGACCCCTTCATTGAAAAAAAAAAAAATCAACATCAAAGGTAACTGTTACTTTTTCACAAAAAGATAGATAGCGCAGTCTTTACGGAGGAATGATATGTAAGGGTCAGAACTTAGTGTATGCGTTGAAAAACATAGATCACTTTTCACGGGTGCAATTTGCTTGAAATTTCCGAAGAGTAATACATATTAATATAAAATTTAAGGAAACTACATCCCAAAAATTTACTCTCAAACATGTTGATTTATGGGACTTAGGAAAGTGATATAATTCACGTATTCGAAACTTAATTACAGAACTAAGTACTATTCATTTTCCTCGGTAGCATATAATCCGTAGATGTCAATTTTGATACTTGGAATGAAAATATCATCGCTGCCTACAACAACTTAGAATTTACATGTAAAAATTCCATTCATCAATAAACAGAAATACAAACACAAAGTCTACAACAGGCGAGATGGCTGAGAAAATAAAAGCACATACGTATCACGAAAGAAAAAACTAATAATTAATACACTGCCCATAAAAGAGATTATGGTTGTCCTATGCCAAGAATGGATATCTTCTCGATTTATTCCACTGTGTCTATCGTTTTTAACAATAAAAGAATGATGGAAGGAATGGTTTGTGATGATTTTGTTGAAAAAAGATGCTAATTTTTCTACTCCTATCTGTTGCAAAAAAAGTATTTTCATACAAATCAATATTGAAAATGTTGACCTGTTTTTACCTCAGAAACAAAAGTCGGAGATAAGAGGTATATATATATATATATATATATATATATTTTTTTTTTTTTTTAACGCATAATCCGCGGATTACATGCAGGATATTACTGCAAACTGAAAAATTATGCCCTTGATTGTGTCATTAGGGGCGTCTTAACAGCACCAAGAGCCTCACGTACTTGGCTGGATGTGCCAGATGCCAATTTGCGCACTTACTCTCCAAAATCATTTTGTCAGGTCCAATTATTACGAGCCTTCTGTTACATGTCCAAATTAGCCCCATGTATTGAAACGGGGTGATAGTCATACATCGATATTTATCCAGCGGAGTAAGCGAAATTGTTATTAAATAAAATTTTATATGGGAAATTGCGAAATTGATAAAACTCCTGCTGTAATTTTTTTAAATAAATAACAAGTTAAATTTGCAAAAAATATTATTTGTATTGATAATATAGTTATTTGTGAATGTGCTTAGTCTAATATAATAAGTTAATGCAAACAAGAGGTGATAAAAAACAATTACAGTTAGCACTGATTTAATTAACATCTGTTTGCTCTGGTTTAATAAATTTCTGTTAAAGCACTGATTTAATAAATTTCTGTTAAAGCACTGATTTAATAAATTTCTGTTAAAGCACTGATTTAATAAATTTTTGTTAAAGCACTGATTTAATAAATTTCTGTTAAAGCACTTATTTAATCAATTTCTGTTAACACATGTTCCATTAATCCCTGTTAGCACTGATTTAATTAATTTCTGTTATAGCACTGGTATAGTTAATTGTCTAATTTAAAATAAATAAATTTTATTTGGCGCAATATGGGTCCTTTTGGTGAAATTCCTCTCAATAATTTAATGATCTCATCTAACAGACACCAAAACAGCCTTACGAAATTGCGATTGTTGATTTGCTTCGGTTCATCGTTGGCAATATGTATACGTGCCCCGTGTGGATTAATAAAATTATTCTCGTCATTCGAATTCGCTAACATGTTCCATTTTTCGACGCTCGAAAGTAGGCGAAGGTTACGGAGTTGCTTTATGAAGAAAAGCAAAAAGAAGAAAACCACCGGTCAAACTTTAGGAGTCAGCGAAAAGTGTAATAGATTAAATAACCGTTACATAACTACTTCGTAACCATCATAAGACTGATCAATGGAGACTTTTTTTCTTCTTCTTCTGTTTTAGTAGGATAGTCGGTTACGGTCGGATACGCGAGTTTTTTTTTGAGACAGCTGTGTATGTGTGTTGTGAAAGTGAGACAACACTACGTACGTTTATTATGTTAAGATCGAACACGTGCGCAAACTTCCAAATCACCCGAAACTAGTATCCGAACTAATGGGTTCGAACTGAATTATGTCCCTTTTTATGTTGTTTTTAATGAGTCAATCTTTGGAGTAATCAGTATTCTTAGTAAAAGGTATATTGAAGCTGATTCAGGGATGTTTCTTTAATTGCCCAATTGATAAGAATTAATGCATTCCATAAATACGTACGTCATTTTTTACTAGTTAGTCAGTAAAATTTAAAGCAGGGGTGTCCAACCTTCTTCCAAGCCGAGCCACAGTCAGGATTATTTTCGATGCGCTGCCGCACTACGAATTTTAACACGCAGACAATGCATCCCTTTTTACGGGACACGATCATTCTCTCCGTTCCTGCAAAATATTGTTCGACTGTCCTCTTATTTTAGTAAAAATATTTTGTGTCATAAATTTCACTACCGCAATGCAGATTGCGTACGTATGTATATCGGTAGAAGTTCATCTTACCTACATCATGTTGGGCATAGACACCGAAACCTGAGGACTTAGGTTGCTTGGAACCTTTCTCCCAAATAAACTTTGTAAGAGGACATGGTCGACATCCCCCCCCCCCCCCCCAATGACTGAGAATTCATAGATATGCAATGCAATTGTATTATAAACGCATGGTCCCAACCGGAACGGTCCTCAACCTCGTACGCAAGCAACTATGCCGAAAGATGACGGAGCAAACAGAAAAACATTGAATAGAAAAAGTCATCATATAATTATTATTTCAAAAATTCTTACCATACTAAATATATGCTTGGCCGCGCACAAGAACATCTTTCATAAGAAAAGGATTATTTAAAATTTGGAGAGAATTTACTTTTTTTAAAAAATGGAATAATTTTTTTTAAATTTTTTGTAAAGCGTTCGTTTGCCACTCATGATACCCTGGTGTGTCATTTCTGGCACGTGGGACGGGATTGGCCACTCCTGATCTAAAGGACTGGCATTATCTAAAGGATTGACATTATCTAAAGGATTGACATTATCTAAAGGATTGTCATTATCTAAAGGAGTAACATTATCTGAAGGATTGACATTATCTAAAGGAGTAACATTATCTAAAGGATTGACATTATCTAAAGGATTGACATTATCTAAAGGATTGTCATTATCTAAAGGAGTAACATTATCTGAAGGATTGACATTATCTAAAGGATTGACATTATCTAAAGGATTGACATTATCTAAATGAGTATACTACTTAATCGTACATGTGCACCTCGTAGGCATTCTTCACCATGGTGAGGAAAGAGGAAAGAAAACAGAGAGAAAATTGGATTGAATTTGTTCCACTGGCGTTTAGACGATAAATATATCGTCCGTGATCGTAAAGGGGTTAGTTTCTTCGACGTAAACTTCCATTAACTTACTTATTAAGGAAAAGAGATATCCAATCAGACTTTTGATAATTTTTATTTTGCGGAAAATTTGATGCGTAAACAAATTTCCGAAGACTCTGCAGCCCATCCCTATGATTTAACCACGTTACGTACAAGGTTTTGGCAAGAAATTTGGATTATCCCTATTTAACAAATCAACGATATATATGGTAACCTTGTCGTAACCTTACCATACGTTGGAAAAAAAAAGGGAAAAGAAAAAGAAGAAAAATATAGAAGGAAAAAGTATAATAGATAAGATGGATAAGAGGTTTTTTTTTTTAAATCATCTTTTCACCCCTAACCCTACGTGTTTTCTTTCACTCTTGCATGTATATACTGTATAGCTTTTTACATTGCCACGCGGCCATCCTTTCTGTATATGTCAGTGTTTGGATTCTACTGCCATCTCTTTTATCTGTAACGCGTGGCCTTCATGATCGATCTTTGTTACAATATTTGTTACGATCTTTGTTCACAATATATATATATAACGAAATATGTTGCGGCATGTAGTAAGAGAAGCAACTTTTGTTATACCGATCCTAAAAATGTTGCTAGTTATTGAAAAAAATAAACATAAATAAACTGCTATTCAAACATTATATACGCGGACAGTCGGAAACTCATTAAAAGTAATTTTCATTTATTCAATTTGAAAATCACATTCAAAATACCTCGCGCTACTCGAATGCATTCTGGCTAAAAGTAATTAGTATCACGAACACATAAACTTAAACAACTATGTATTGTGCTTTCATTTGCGTTTCAAATACATTGTAACTCAAAAATGCCAAATAAACTAATTTTAATGTTGAAATTAGAAATTAAGTGAGAAAAATTAGTGATTAGAAGTTAAGAAAAATCGATTTAAAAATTCTTTTGAACAACACTGAAAAACTTCTAGCATTATAAATTCATATACAATCTTACGCGGAAGGGTAATAAAATACTTTAAAATAATTACACTATTTACGATTGGTGGAGAAAAATATCAACATTGGCTTATGAAATAATGCTCTTTGTTACGGTAATTTTTGACAATTCAAACGGGATAATGTCAAAAAATAATTAATGATGAAGGAAATCTCCGAGACAAAGGTAATAAAATATTTATATTCCTATTATTATAAATACCGAGCATATATAATAGAAAACAATGAAGCCTATAAAACACCCCGAAATTCTTTAAAACACGCTTCGTGTATTTTATGACTTTATTTATGCACGATATTTATATATATTTGATTATTATTTTTACTATTATTATCTTGTTTCTACGTTTAAATACAAAATTTTCTAATGAGATATCTCAATAATTTGCAACTATCTAAGACTATCGGGTTATTTAGGTCAGTGTGTCTCGACCGCCGGGACGCGGCCCAGTACTGGTCCCCTAGCACTAGTCACACCGGGCCGTGAGTGATTCGCAGTTTCATTTTTCCCATTAATTTCTCGTTAAATGCGTGTATGACAGGGCCTTTCACCTACGCAAAAGAGATTTACCGGGCCGCGGCCCCTTTCAAGGTTTGAGAACCACTGATTTAGGTGGTGTCCAAAACGCAACAAATACAATGTTTAGGGTACGTATACTTTTTGTATATTCTCCAATATAAAAAGTAATATAATTTCGTCGTGATTAAATTTTTTAAACCCATAATTTCATTAAGTAGGTGACATTTTTCTATTTAAGGTTTGGAATTGGGATATTTATTGAAGAAGAAATACAGTAGAACCTGTCTAGTCCGAACTAATCGGGAACGGGATCTGTTTGGATCAGTAAAAGAGTCGGGGTGACAGAGATTCATTTCTCAAGCGTGATTTTCTTAATATTTTCATAACAATCATATACATACTCAATAATAATGGGTTAACTTGAGACAAGAGTTACAAACTTAATCCATTCAAGTACAGCAGTCTTAAGGAGGTAGGTATGCTTTTCACGCTTTGTCAAATTCCGTGTATACTGTCTTAAAGTGTTTAAACACCAAGTCAGATTCGAAAATACCGACGCGAAATTAAATATTGAAGTAAGAGGAGAGTAATAATCAGATTGATTAAAGGTCCTCAACAGTCCAGGAAGCTAGGGCCGTCTTAAGAGCCTCATGGGCCACCGGGCCAAGTGATTTTTCCGAGGTAAATTCGGAAAATTTCTAGGAAAATTCTTGAAAATTTAAACCAGATCGCATTTTTGTTACGCCTATCCTCTCTTGAGGGCCCATGCCTTAAAACGGCACTGCAGGAAGCCCCCGGCCCATTAGTCAATCCAAACTTCTGGCCGCTCTCTCAATTCGAGAATAATTTGTGCCATTTTTTTATATATGACTGCTCACACTCGAAAAACATATTTGAGGAGCATAACAAAAACTAGACATTAATGTAGCACGCTTTTCTTGATAATTAATGTAAATTTCATATTAATTAAGGGGATGGCAGACCCCCTAAAGCGGATTTTTAAGAAATGGTTTTGAAAAATACTTCATAATAATTTCAGCTAAATCGGCGATTCATTTTACTAACACGATGAATAAACATTTCTGCATAATTTCAGAATTTTTTACACATTTTACATCTTTCTTTTATTTTGACAGATGCAATTGATTGACAAGAAACACTTTTGCATATAATTTTCAATTAAATGAAATAGTTTTTTTTAAGTAATTTTTTTTAAAAATCGACACACATTCACATCCCGCATCTTCCTTAGAGTAGTTTATTTATAATTATTAAAACTAATTTAATTAAAATAATTGTTAATTATCATTCCGAGAAATCTCATGTACCGTGTGACAAAAATATTGTGAACGAATTATTTTTTTTTCTATTAATTTTGTATTTGTTCATGGTCTTGACAAAAATAATTTCTGATAAAAAATTACGATGAAATTTATGAAAAATTCATTTTTAAAATATCATAATCATGTATTTGTAATTTAAAATAATAGTAATAATATCGCCCTCATTACATCATTATGATTCAATATTTTTTACAAGTGTGGATCGGTGAGAGTAAAACAATAATGGGAGAAATAATTTCTGGATCAGATAATATAAACGAATAGGACAAATAGTACTGCAAAAGGTCAAATAATACTGCATAGGGATTACAAAATTGGGAGAAATAATTTGGGAACTGGAAAAATGGGATGCATACAGTCGAATCCCGTTGTAATCAGCTTTAAGAGGCCAGTGAAATCACTACGTACTGACAAAATTTCGTTATTAAGGAACTCCAGATTTTTACATTGTTCCTATGTAAACTTATTCGGGAGATAAGAAAAGTTTTCGTTAAAACGAGATTTTTCGTTGCAACGGTATTTGTTAAAACGGGAATCGACTGCAATTCGCAGACCGGCAAAAAATAGATAAGTGGGAGAGATAATGTTGGAGAAATCTAAAATTTTATAGGCAGCCGCTATATGAATTGAGCGTAATGTTTCACGGACCAACACTTCATTAGACCTTTAAATTTCTAAGATTGTTCATTTCGTACAAAAATTTGCTTCTAAATTATTTGGATTTTTTTTCCAACTAAGTGAGATAAAAATGAATTAAAATGTCAATATGTTTAATAACGATCAATAGTCGATGGAGTTCAATGCATAATATAAATCGTGGCAAGCATCTAGGGAACTACCAAATACAAATACAACGCCACAACAAGCAAAATGCCCAACGAGGTGGCTGAGAAAAAGATGCCCATAACAAATATGGATGTCATTTAGTTCAAAAATACAGCAACCCAATTAAAAACAAACGATCACAAAAATTATAAACAATATATGCATATACATGATACAATGCCCATAAAGAATATTAGGGTTGTCTTATTCTACGTATGGAGAGCTTCGCGATTTACCCCAACATGTTTATCGTATTTCTTTTTAAACGTGTCAATTGTGTTACAATTTACTACCTCCGTAGGTAAGCTATTCCATTTATTAACAACCATATTAGAGAAAAATTCCCTGCGACACCATAGCCTTGCATTGCCCCTCACCAATCGATACTGGTGTTCCCTTGTAAAAGCAGTCGATTGGCGGTGTACTAAAAGTTCATATGTATATATATATATTTATTTTTATCTAAAGCATATACTTCGGATTCAATGTTTAATAATATATTGTTTGAATTTTGCTACTCTGCTTTGCTGCGCTGAGCACAATTGTTGACTGAATTTTTTTTTATTGAATCATGCATAGTTTGTGGATGTTGTATTGTACGCATAATTAGATTTTATCTATTTTTCATGCATATTTACTACGAATATGTTATATACTATACAATGTTCACATCGTATCATGTATGCACTCTATATATCTTATGTTTCGTGCCATCGCTTTTTGTCTAGATCATTCACAGAGCCCATCTGTTACAAAAACTCTGACGTTGCACCCGGACACCAGCTTTTTAAATCAAATTTTATGTCATACTTTTTCAACTGCTATACGAAACGCCATAATTGTTATTCATCAATATATTCACGTGTTCGAATGTATACCACCGGTGAATCCACTAGTGCACAACTGAACTTTATATATTCAAGTGAACATTGAATTTTCTCCGGACATGATCTCATCATTAGGGCTATAATATCCAAATCTAAATATGTCTCTAACTGGCAATGAAAAGTCCCCTCGGCTCCTTCAGTCTTGTGATATTATTAATACCAGTAATTGATCAATATCGACAATTTCCATTAACACATTTATAGTTCACTAGCTATAATACCCGGCGCTGCCGGGGATTTCGTCAATGAGCCTGTTTGGATCACGTGATATCTCCCTCTTTCTTTGAGGGACATGCAAACCGTGTCTAAGTTCACCAATATGGCGACTTCCTGCGCGACGACATGAAATAAACAAATCTAGATTTAAAGGAACATAGAAACGAATATATTTTTTTCCCCTGTTTTTAAGGGGCGCTAGGTATTTCGATCCCCCCCCCCCCTGAACTTTAAGTTATCCATCTGCCTGTTTCAGCTTTCAAAAATGCTTAATTGAAGCTGGGGAATTTCTTCGATGTACTTTACGGGCCCATAATTAATTTTAAAATATCTTACTCCACATGCATTTATGCAGTTAAATATTAAAAGACAATACGAAGACATTAATTTTCATGCTTGAGAAGATATAAATAAAAAGTTGAAATCAATGTTATTGCATGGATATCCAACTCAAAAGTAGATCCGGCTAATTACTTAATATTTAATCTCCCGGACTTCGTATATCTCTCATCGAACTCAATATTTCAGAAATCTATAATTCAATACAATTTTTTAAATTATTGATGTGACAGAAAACTCAGCATTTTTTCAGCATTTCTACAGTAAAATCGGCAATTTTAACACTGATTTCTATGAGGATCACCCTTTTCTTGACCCTCAAAGAGATGCTGATGATGATTATGACGTCTATTCAAAAAACCTCGTAACTGGCGGATTGAAAATGTATCAAACCATTATAAAGGCATAAATTATTATACACATGCATATACTAACAGAATTAAAGAAGTGACAAATCGTTGTAAAGGCATACACTCGTCTGAAACGTATTGCTAGGGAACCACGGTAACCAAAGTAAACGTTCGGAAAGTGATTGTTGAGGCCCAAAAACCATTGTTGCCCGACAGTTTTTTGTCCGTTTGGGGCATTTGCCCTGCTCTGAAGAAATTTTAAAGTAGCCTATCGTTCAAGTCGGGTCCCATTTGGTATATATGCAAAATTTCAATATCGATAATTTCCATTAACACATTTACAGTTCATTGGACCTGAATTTGTACATGTATCCTGTTTTTCTTTTCATGTTCTATTTTCAGATTCGGGCCTATGGAAAAACCAACAGAGGACAAGATGAGAGGAATAGATGTTGCAGATCGACTGATGGTTGAGGACAGAGTACGGTGATGAAGGCGGATGGCTAGGGATGTTTTCGTTGGTCTCTTGTGGGCGATCCGCCCAAGCTCCTTGGCGGCCGACGGGGGTTTCCGGGGACATTGGCGTGTGATTGCCGCGAGTCGGAGGCGATGGGGGTCCCGGCGGGGTGACTTACGGGCCGAGGATGCCTGCCGGGCCCGGACATCAAGAGAGTTTTTCCAGCATGTCAAAGCCGCTGGGTGGTCTGCTTTGGAGCTGGGCCGTGTTTGGTGTTGGTGTTTGTGGTCCTTTGCGTGGGTCGGAGGTCTGCCCGTGGTCTTGGTGGCTAGCGAGACTTTTTCTTTTTTCCAGCATGGCCCAGCCGCAAGGTAGCCTGCTTATATCCCACGAGGGACAGAGCGGGAGCCATGCTTGGTGTTTGCATAACTCAAGCCCCGTGTGCTAATAAGGACATGCGTAGCTCTTCTCTGCACCCCTTCAACCAAGTCTATGTCCCTCTGTAGGTATGGTCTCCGAAACCTTACAGCATACTCCAGTCCAGGACGAACTAAGCCTCGAAAAGCGGAAGAATGACTTTAGGAGAACGCGAAGAGACCTTTTTGATAATGAGACCAAGCATTCTATTAGACTTTTTGACCACCGCTGAACAATGTTCAAAAAATCTAAGCCGCTCGTCAATGAGAATTCCTTAATCGGTGACCCCAGTTGCATCCGGGATAGTGACACCATTCAACTCGTAAGAGAACCGTGGGTTGTTCGAACCAAAATGAGCGACCATGCACTTATCAACGCTAAACGTCATGCTCCATTCATTTGCCCATGTTGCAATCCTGTTTAAGTTGGTCTGCAGCAACTCCCTATCGCTTTGATTGCCGATTACCCCTATTAGCTTCACGTCATCTGCGGATTTGCTAGTAATCCCATCGATACCCTGATCGAGTTTATCGACAAAAAGTGAAAAATGTATTAGGCCAAGGACACTTCTTTGAGGAACTCCACTTGTGATGGCTGTTCAACCAGAGAATTCCCCGTTCACCATAACTCGTTGCGACCTATCTCTTAAAGACGATTCTATCCAATTCAGCAAGTTGCCCCCAATCCCAATTTCATGTAAACGCTTCATGAGGTTATCATGTTGCACCCGATCGAAAGCCTTCTGGAAATCAAGGTAAACAAAATCTACATTATTGCCTTTACCCAAAGCCCATGATGTCCAACATGAACGCAAAGATAGCTTAAGCTTCGGGTGGATCTTTTTACCTATTCTTTCCGAGCACTTTTTTTTCAGCTCTCAAGATTAGCAAGGTTTTAGTCTAGTGATTGTTGCAAAAGACGTTGTGCCTCCAAAATGGCATGAAACTCATCTTCGCAAGAGTTTTTCTCCGATGATACTTTTTTGCATTGACCGGAATGACAAAATTATCTCAAAAAAATTCTTCCGAATTTCCACATTCTAAATTTTAAAAATAATAAATTTATGCCTCCCCCAAACTCAAAATTCTGCGCAGAACCTGCAACAAAAATACTATTTTCTTAAGTTGTCTTATGTTAATGGAGGGAATTTCCGCAACCGTTTCTTCAAGGAAAAAAACCATTATGTACATATTTGCCAAAATCAAACAATCACATCCCATACGCACGTATATTTACCCACACGTCCTTCGAATATTATATTCTAATGTATTGCATTCCTCTAGGTGGATTCACCTTTTGACATGCGTACGCACACCAGTCGTCAAAGATTTCACCATTTAAATACTAAGACAACAATAGTCAGGTGGCACATCCGCGTCAAGTACTTTCCTTTTTCTTAAATACGAATCCTATTAAACACTATCTAAGAAATGGCTATTTTCTTTTTTGCATGTTCAAATAATGTTGGCAGTTATACCTCCAAGGTACATGAAAATTATCCGAACGTAACGTAATGTAATAACAGAAGTTAGACTTTTTTTTTCTAAAGACATTTTTCTGATAAACCAAACAATCGGTCCAAGGTCAACTCAGTTAGTGTGTCTCGAATGTCTCTAGTTTTCTTGACCTTTCTTGGACACCGAGGTGATACAACACCACCTATAAAACAAGGCCTCCGCACGAAGCATCACTGAAGAAGGCCATTTCACCTATTGCCATTAGATAATGCAGGACGACGCATGAAATATCTTTAACCTTTTTTGCAGTATATCCAATGACAATAGGAGAAATGGCCTTCTTCATTGACGTCACAAGCTTCGTGCGGAGGCCTTGTTCTATAGGTAGTGTTGCGCGATACCATACGCTGGCTATGAATCACGCCCTATAACCCTTTCAGACCTTGCGAGTTCATTTTTTGTAATTTTCAAAATGTTTTTGCATTTTGCAAATCAAAAACTGCATTGAAAACGTACATGTCAAAAGATCGTTTCAATACTTTTCAATTTTTTTGAAGAAATAATTCACTTTGCAGGGTAAATCTGTGTTGACATAGAATTTTTTGAATTTTATTGGAAAATAAAGCACTTTTCACTAAGGCAATTTCGTCTGGAAGCCATCTTAAAAATACCCCAGCTGTAGATTTCAGTACCCCAGAGGTTCTTAAACGAACGAGTTTCTTTTTTTTTTTTTGGAAATTAATCGTTTTTCTATGTAAAGTATTTATTTTTTGAGAAATGGTCGGAGGGTCATAGGAAAAATCTCGGGATGGGGGCACATTTGTCCCGCGAGTCACAGGTTGAGGACCCCCGTCGTAGAGAGAGGCATGGCTCCAATTAAAAAAAGCTCAAAATGTGTTCATAAATCACCACGTACCAGTTTTGAGAGTGAAAATATAGTATGAAATAAATGAAAAATTTAAATTTTTACATGGGTACCCTGCCCTCACAAAACCCAATTAGAAATTGCTTGCCCTGTCTTTCCTGAGGCCAACAAAAAATAGAATAACATAAATGAGATAAACAAGCGTTGTCCATTAGTTTATGCTGTTTTTTCCAACTTTTCTCTGATTCTGAATTCAAATATCTCAGCGAATATTGCACTTGGAGACGTGAATTTTATTTTATCTCAGGAGAGACAGGGCAACAACATTGTAATTGGGTTTTCAGGTACAGGGCGACCGCCTAAGAACTTTTCATTTTTATTTTAACCACTTTACGATCAAGGACGTAATATTTCGTCAGTGGAATAAATTCAAACAAGTGTTTTCCCTGTTTTCTTTATTCTCTTCTCATCATCGCGAAGCTTTTTTGTAAGTCGATGCTCTTTTTACCTCCGTGTATTTCTATACTCCTATTGACATATGTGATGCATTCTTCTACTGTACACATATAAGTGCGAAAGAGAACAGGTAGGGTGAGCGGGTGTACGTACTCTTGCACGTACTCTATTATCAACTTATTTATTATACTGTTTTCCTTTTATTTGTTTTGTTTTCTTTCACTTTGTTCTATTTTTTCCCCCTTCTCCTTCTTTTCCTTCTTCTAACGTGTGGTGAGGCAGGGACAAGGTTACCATATTTATCGCTGATTCGTCAAATGGAGAATAGAGATCACAAGAATTTCTTGCCAATAGCTTGTAAGCGAAGGGATTAATAACTATGCAACATTGATGACGTATCTGAGTTTTACACGTTGTTTTCATAGTTTTTTTTTCTAATTGTAAGTATAACTCTAGGACCAACGGTTCGTCAGTAAAATGCAGGAAGAGGAATTAAGTAATATCACGCTGTATGAACTGAAATCTTTTGCAAATTAGCTTACATTGAAGTTAGTTCTGTAGTAAGCGCACCAAGTGGTGGTCGGCTGAAGTTGGCTTCCTGTGCTTCCCAACTTCGAGGCTCAAATGCGAGAAGATATCCCCATTAAAAAGTCTCGCCACAGAGCGCAACAGGCCTACAACGATAAATTATTCATTAATTACACTTCACTCATAGTTAGAAAAACTGGCGGCAGATGGCAGCACTACACATAATAAGCATTACACAGAAACAAACTTCACGTCCAGGTTTCGCCACGCGCACATTCCATCATGTACCAATTCGTTAGAGGTTCCGCAGTGGAATATGGACGAGGTGCATGTGTGGTTTAGTGATAGTAGTAAGCGCACCAGATGTCTTTTGCAATTTAATTAATTTTATCTTCCCAACTCAGAAACCACTTTACAATAAATACGACTGCAAATAAGTATATTTATTTCCACATATCTGTCCTATTATTTTTAATTCACATCTTGGCAACGGTATAAGTCCAGTGGCAAAGTTCTGGCGTTCATTCATTCATTCATGCGATTCGAAGTGGGCGCTTCATATCCTTCGATTGGCGAATTTTCTGTGATTTTAGAATGAGTTGGCAACTTTGCTTACTTTTGGCCTTTTTTTGGCGATAATTGCAATGTCCCGTATTTCGAAGCCCAATTTCAAGTATTTTTTTGTAGTTAATATGGCCAGCCTGCCGATAATCCTTTGCGAAGAAAACTCCGAACTCCGTCAGCTATCTAGAGCCCACCACTTTCGTTCAACCGAAGTGACCAGTGACGACTTCCGGAAAGAAGGGGAGGGCACTGATCTATAAGGAAAGTTTACTTATAGCTCAGTGTGGGGAGGGATATCAGAATAAAGTAAACGTAGGCTGGCCATATTTTTTCGAGAAAAATACGGGGAATTGGACTTCGAAACACGGGAAAATACGGGACATAAGAAATTATTGCCAAAAATGGTGTGAAAAAAAAAATTGCCAAATCATGCAAAAATCACAGTAAAGACGCCAAACGCGGGAAATGTATCTTCACTTGAAATTGCAGTGAATTAAAATAATAAAAGCATGACAAATATGCGAGATGATATACTAACTTGTTACCGTAATTGTCATATACTTTCTGAGTTGGGAAGATAATTTTATTCGTTGATTTGATAAATAAAATGAAAAATAAAAAAAAGTCAAGAGTTGGCTTCGTTGAAAATACGTGAAACAGCGGGTTGTTGGGACAGCTAGGGAAATAAAAAACTCGGGACTGACCCGAGAAATACGGGACATATGGCCACCCTAAGTAAACGATATGTAAACGGGTTGGGTTGTAGCGAAAATCCCTGTTATCGGTAACTTCCCGTGATATTCTATTTCCCATGCAAACGGTGGCTCTATTTTCAAGAATAATTTCTTTTTCCGATTCCGAGCTGATAACTGCTTCCCACCCCAACAAGAAATTTACTCTTCCCACACCTCACTATGATACAAAAGCACCCACCATCACTTGAGTGGTTTTCTAGGAAGAGAAATACTCTTTTGGGGGAAAAAATTTTTGTGTGTATTATTTATACTTAGCATATATTTCTTGATAGTGCTGAGAGAAGGGAGAACATACTGTCTATTTTTTTCGCTCCTTCTCTTATCTAACATTGAACAAGAGCTGACTCCGCCTACTGGCAGTTGATTCATTGGAGGAGGGAGGAATGGAAATTGTGTTTTACACACACACACACACACCCACCCACCCACCCACACACACACACACACACACACACACACACACACACACACACACACACACACAATAGGACTACTTCACCGCGTTTTTAGAAGCCGAGATATTCTGGAGTGGCTGAGATATAGCAGATAAAATTTGACGAGATATGGACTGAAATAGGGTTAAATATATTTTACAAAGTTATTCTGAAGAAAATACATTTTCGAAGATCAATAGATTGTGTATAAATATTCTTTGGTGTCGCACTGTTTAGAAAATAACAACAGTATTAAATCGTGTAAGAAGAACAGTATGAAAATATTATGTGCATTATTTATGTGTATTATTTACATTTTGTAGCCCTCATTTTTGCCCCAGACAGTGAAATGACGGCAGTGCCGTCTAAATGCATGGAATCAACCGAGCATGGCCCGCGGGCCTGGAATGCTGAGGCGGGAGGGAGCTCACAAAAATGAGATATAGTTAAAATTTTTCGAGAGTAAACAAGTAAAATAGCAGGCAGGCAGCAGGCGAAGATCCAGGACGATGGAGCGAATTTCTTCACTTTATTTGATCATCCCGTATTTTACGGGACATTATATTACGGAATTTTTTCCATATTATTGGGTTCTTAGAAGGGGCAATCGTTCCTATCACTTCCCTCAGGATTCGCGTGTGAGTAAATGCAGACATCTTCAGCTACGAATGAAGCTGACGCAGATATATTCAGCTGCGAATGGAGCAGAACCAGACAACTTCAGCTGCGAATGGGGCAGAACCAGACAACTTCAGCTGCGGATGATGCAGAGGTAGATATATTCAGCTGCGTATGGGCCGAGACATATATATATATATATATATATATTCAGCTGCGTATGGGCCGAGACATATATATATATATATATATATTCAGCTGCGTATGGGCCGAGACATATATATATATATTCAGCTGCGTATGGGCCGAGACATATATATATATATTCAGCTGCGTATGAGTTGAGGCAGACATTGAGCTTCGAATGGAGCAAAAGCAATCATCAACGGCGAATGGAGCAGAGCCCAATAACTTCAGCTGCCAATGAAGCCGATGTTATACATCTTCAACTGCAAATGATGCCGAGGTAGACATCTTCAGCTGCCAATGAAGCCGATGTTATACATCTTCAACTGCAAATGATGCCGAGGTAGACATCTTCAGCTGCGAATGAAGCAAAAATAGACATCTTCATCTGCGAATGAAGGAAAAACAGACACCTCAGCTGTGAATGATGTCAAGATGGACATTCAGTTCAAATGGAGTACAGACAGGGTAACCCAGGGCGATGTGTTGGAGAAGTGACTTGTAGTGTAGGTGCATCGGATAATCCCGTATTTTACGTGACAGACAAACTTTCCTCATATTACAGTGGAACTTTGGTTAACGAGCGGTTCGATTGGCGAGCAATTCACATAATGAGTAAAAATTTTGAAAAAAAATTGATTTCGATTAACGAGCGCTTGGATTAAAACTTTTGCGCTTTGTTTATTTATTGTCACGTTTTCACAACTAAGCTGAGGATTTTTCGCTTTCGTGCCCACACGTACTGTGGAAAATTGTAGGTAATATTTTCCCCTACAGTGTCCGGTCAGCGTGCTTCACTGGGAAAATTGAGTGTGACTATTATACGAAACTAGATGTCGCATTGTAATCGCGCGTATGTGCGCTTGTTTTTTATATAAATTCTGCTTGGCCAGGAGTTGACCATAGACGAACTGATGGACCTCCATTGCATGCAACAGCAAGAGATTATATTGAAGGTATCTTTTCCTGAGGGAAAGAGAAGTCCCTCACTTTTCAAATTTGATCAGAGAGATGTGTAAAATGTGGGAATCCGTGCAAAATTCTGTAGAAAAGTACCAATGAAATAGAAGCACAGTAAAGCAAGCAATAAATCTGTACAGACACCAGTTTCTCATCTCCGAGAAATATTAAAAAGGAGGCAAAAAGCAAGTGTCATTGGATACGTTCTTTTTAAAATCCCTCAAAAAAGCAGCTCTTTTTAAAATCACACAAAGCAGAATGCAAACAACAGGTGTGTCCGTAAATCGTCACACACAAGATAGTCCTCTTCTCTCTCGTTCTTTAGAGTAAGTTAATCTGTATACATTATCGTATCGCATGTTTGTTTATGGCGTTATTACATTATATATACTGTATATATTTCACTTGAAAGCTATAATTCTTCACCTCTCTTTCTGTGTGTGGGGCCCCCTCCAGCATTTGTCGTATCTCCCCCTTCCATTTGTGGCCTCCTTTCTATCTGTGGCCCCCCTTTTAGAGTATCTCAGGACCATAAACGGGCCACATGGCATCAGGTTGCGAACTACTGTAGTATTATATAAAAGTATATATCATTCAAAGAAAAATCATTTCACTGTAACTTTTGCTGTCACCTATCGAATAAAACTGTTATAATTTTCCGATTGAAGTTGCTGACTTGCTTCTGAATAGCTTCAAAAAGAAATAAAAAACATATTGTATCATATTCATAATATTATAGAAAACAATAATATATATAAAACTTTTAAATTTAGTGAAAATATTTTATCATTTGATGTTTATTTACAGGAATATAATATTAGTAAATTTTCTCTAACACAGCCGTCCTTTAAAGGCGTATTTTGTAACGTGTCAAGAACGTGAAATTGTCTTTAAGGACGGCTTCTCTTTGCGAACATTATTGATATTAATTTACTTCACTAAAACATCAACCGTTAAAATTTTTAAGTTTATTCAATAATTTAATAAATATTATTGTTTAAAAATATCATATCATACCACGTTATATATTATTTTTTCATTATAACCCACTAATTGGAACACTTTTTACTAATTTCAATTGAAAAATTATACTAATTTCATTCGGTAGGTGGCAGCAGATTTTTCAGATCAATGATTTATGTTAACATGTTAGATTGCAGTGTTTCTTCACATGGTGCAATATGGCCCTCTAGCGTCTCTGGGATATTCTTTGGGGGGGGGGGGGCAAAGGTGACAGTCAGGTGAAGAGGAACCAAGACAAGTACTGAAGAGGGCCCTGAGAGAGAGAGAGGTGATAGATTTCAAGTGAATTATGGTGGGAGAAAGTGTTAATAATTTCTGAATCCAGCACAGCGTGGAACCAGGACCATCTGAATATGGGCAATGCCCGGGCCCTCATATCCATAGGGGTGGGGGGCACATGATGAGACCTGGTACTACAATTTCTGGATGTAATTAATATGTAAGCTATTACTTCTCTCCAGCCAAGTACGGGTAACCCCAGAACCAGTGCCGTCTTAATACGTGGGCCCACCCTGGAACGGCCCGGGGGCCTCAAGTTTGAAAGAGGTGCTCATGATAACGGTATTTGGTCAAAATTTTCGAGAGCTTCAATATGTGAATAGCATACTAGACAGGCATTTCTATCCAAGTACGGGACCTTAGAAAAAATATTGTATCCAAGATGGGGTGGAAGCCGATGGGACTCTTAAGACGACCCTGTCGACGGCACTTTTCCTGGAGACCCATGATGTTGACACGCCCTCCACGCAAGAGGGAATCAGTTCACTGATTTCTAGCCCAGGATAGGCGTGGGCCAAAATCTCTGAAAATTCATTGGCTCGTCCAATATATGTATTTTATAAATTTATATAAATTTCTTATTCGTCATTTTTATGTGAATGAATAATTGTGGAACGAATTATCCGCGTGTTTCCATTATTTCCAACGGGGGAGTTTAATTCCAATAACGAGCGATTCGTATAACCAGCACGTTCGCGAACGAATTAAGCTCGTTAACCGAAGTTCCACTGTATTTGACCTTGGAAAGGGGCGATCAGCGCCCCCCTCCCCTCCTTCCTCTATATCCGTGCTAGGCAGACACACATTCCTAGCCCGGCGGTACCTCAAAAAAATTTGACTGAGGGACCAATGATGCTCTAAAACGGCACTGAATATCGTTTCCACATCACAGTGGATGATTCGTCGATAGCAGACTTACTGAAATTACGTTTTTAATTTACACAGTCCGAAGATGTTTACATCATTCTCTAAATGATCGCTGGAAAAATCCACCTTACGGAAATTTACGCGCGTTGTGCACGTACTACAGTCGATTCCCGCTATAACGAACTCCAAGAGACCGGAAAAATCACTTCGTTATAACGAAATTTGGTTATAAAGAAATTCTAGGTTTCTGTATTGTCCCTATGTAAACTTATCTAAAGGGATTAGAAAAGCGTTCGTTAAAACGGGATTTTCGACTGTAATTCCATCATTGCGTAGTGCCAAGTAATTTTTGTAAAAATTATCAACACACACACACAATCAAACGTTCAAATTTCTATCTGAATTTTATCAAACAGTCGGCATTTATTAATTCTGCTGGGCATACGAGTAGAATCTAACAATAACAACCAGTTCTGTTTTCCCCGACGCGAATATAGATGGCGACACCAAAACTATTTATATTCGATAATAAACACAGAACACTGACAACGTGAAACCCGGAAGTTCAGGCAAAATGCTATACAGTGGAACTTCGGTTAACGCGCTCGCTATTCGAATCGCTCGTATAACGAATCAGACTTCCCCATAGGAAGTAATGTAAACTCGGATGATTCGTTCCACAATTATTCATTCACATAAAAATGACTAATAAAAGCGCTCTCTCTTCTCATGAATAATACAATACACTAATAATTTATTTAATAATGCAATATACCATAAGTAAACATACAGTACAATCATAGGCGGAGATAGACTTGGAAATATTGGGGGGGGGGCACGGTCATTATTGCTGGGGGAGGGCACGATCACGATGATGTCAATTATATATACATACATACATTAGATCAGTCTTCTCCCCCCTCTGAAGCTGGGGGGGGGGGGGGCATCGCCCCCCCACGCCTCCCCGTATCTCCGCCCATGAGTACAACATTTTTTGCAACTACCAGCGAGAGAAAGACTGTTTTTTAGGACTAATTGCACAACCTGTTGGCTCACCAATCTTTTTCTTTTTCGTGCGAATTTGGAAAGAAACCAATGGAATGACGCTTGCTTTAGACTCCTTTTGAGGGTTTCGCAGAAATGAGAAATTTCATTGTCATTGGACAAATTTCACTCTCTGCTCGCTCATTGCTACGGCTTTACTTCGGTGGTTATTTTCTACGGAAGTTTACTCGGCTTCCCTCATCTATTCGAGAGAAGTGAGGGGGGATTCGTCCTCATTTCTCTTTTATTCTGACAAGAACCTGTCCGTAAACTTTTGCACGCAATGGAGATCCATCAGTTTGTCTGTGGTCAACAGTTTGTGGTCAACTGTGGTTTGTCATTTGTTGAGAATATGTGACGTACATAGTAATGTTTATGTGTATCAACAATTATTATAAAAAGAGAAATTAATATTATGTAAATACCGTATATTATACAAAAATATTATGTAAATATGTGTGGGTAATTCAAATGTGATCGCTGCCACCCAGCACTGTGAACGGGGGCTGTGCTTGATTGTTCCCGCCACACTTTTATAGTATGATAGTAATTTTGTAACCTTGAATATATATTTGTATGAGCTCATGGTGATATTTGCACCCAATACTGCTTTCATAGCATGGGCGGAGATACGGGGGGGGGGGCGTGGGGGGCATTGCTCCCCAGCATCAAAGGTAGAGTCGACTGATCTAATGTATATATGTATATGTGAACTGACATCCTCATCATCGTGCCCCCCCCCCAGCAATAATGACCTTGCCCCCCCCCAGATTTCCAAGTCTATCTCCGCCTATGCTTCATAGTAATGTTTATGTGCATTCCCAATAGTATAAAAAAGGGAAATTTTTGTAAAGTAAATAATGTATGCATGTAATTCAAATGTGAATGCCCAGCAATGTCACCGGAGGCTCTGTTTGATTATTCCCGTTGCAGTGCAGGCTCTGTGTGCATTCTGTGTGTGTGCATATTGCATATTCTGTAGTGGGACAGGCAAACAAAACTGCTCAGCACTGTGGACGGAGGCTTTGTTTCTTCGTTTCCCGTCACAGTCGAGGCGCTGTATATATGTAATTTGTATACATTGTGTATTTTGACCATTCTCAAAGCTCTCCCACTTCAACATGCCAACTTCTTCTTCTTCTTTCTCGCCCACAAGTCTTTTCCACATTTCTTTCGGAATCCCAGGCTGTGGTCTCCGGCCCTTATGTGTCACTGGGCGCAATTTTTCTCCCTAGTCATTGGATTCAGTTACCCATTTTTGTCAAATCGCTTGCATTGCATTGAGTTGATGGCTGTCTTCATGGGGAGAACGACGCGAGTAATTCGAAACTTGCGAGCACGAGGCAAGGGGAGACACCACTGTAAATCTTTGCTAACTTTTCCGACACAACTCTGCCTCTTTTGAGGTAACGGAAGTAAGGTGCTTTGCATCAGTCCGGGGTTGTGAGCGGTTCTATCTATCTATCTGTGGTCAACTCCTGGCCATGTTCCTCCACTAGTTCTTGAATGTCGTCCTCATTCACCTCTAGTCACGTGGTCTTTCCCAAAACACAACCTCTTCCACACCCTAATGTTTATGAGCTAACCCCTCAAAGTCACGTTCAATAATGAAACCGTCCACAATATTCTCCAAGCAGAATTAACGGTTCTCTTGGTGATGCCATCCCAGGTTATATTGATGCAGTGCACGGTTTGTGGCTTTTTCAAATTTTTCCAAATGTTTTTTTCAAATCTCTCGGAGGGTAAGGTTTGTTTCCTCAGTCATCTCAAAGCATTGCTGAAGTAGTTCTTTAGCTTTAAGCGTTTTGATGTTGGAAATTATACATCAGTAATTGCCGATCGGAAATTTGAGACTGAAGGAGAGTATATTTCAGCCACACCTCGTTGGACAATTTGCCTGTTGTGGCCTTTGTATTTGTGGATTACGCACACTTCCAGAGTACGTGTGTGGAAGAAAGCCAAAAATCATCTGCTAGGTTGTTGTTGTTATGATAAAGTGAAACTAAATGAACAAAGTGCGAAATTTTTTACTCGTAATGCGAATTATCTCTCATTAACCGAGTCAAAATCTGATTAAAATTTTTGCTCGTTAACCGAACCACTCGTTAATCGAATTTCACTGTAAATGCCCTTTTTTGCCTTTAAAAAATTTTTTTTTTACATATAAAAATCCCTTTTTTGAACTTTTAATGCCATAAATACAATTTTAACATTGCTTTAGGATTGTTCGTGAACTTCGGAGGTCATATTCTATCAACTTCATTTATTTTGAGCATACTTCAAAGGAATCACTCGTTTTATAAACGCTCTCTCCAACTCTAAATACACATCCAGTAAATGGAGCAGATTCGTGCTCAGCATGTGGCCATCACATCCTGAAGCGGGGCACCTAGGATACTTCCCCAAACACCAACTCTGGCCATAATCGCTATATTGCAATTTACTGCCATTAATTAGTGAGATAGATTGGAAAAATGAAGGCGCTGTCAATTGGTGGTCGCTTCAAGTTCGTTAGAGAAAATATCTTATCTATATCCTTCCTCGGGTTCGAACCCAGGACCGTGACAGCAACCTTCACGGCGGGTGGCGAACACCTTACCACTACGCCACTCGGAGCCGGGACACCTAGCCTGGTCTGGGGGCCCGCTAGGGCCCCCAGACCAGACTTTTCCCGTTCATCTTTATAGTTAATTTATAGCGTGAAAAAACAATAAATGATCAGAACTGTCCCGGGTTCCCACAGAGCTACTGAACCACACAAGCACCTCGTCCATATTCCTTTGCGGAACTTCTAACGAATTGTTGGGATGTGTGTGTATGTGTAGTGAACCTGACGTGAAGTTTGTTTCTGTGTAATGCTTGTTGTGTGTAGTGCTTCCATCTGCCATCGAGTTTTCTAACTATGAGTGAAGTGTGATGATTGAGTAATTGCCTTGGTGTAGGCCTGTTGCTCTCTGTGGCGAGACATTTTAACGGGGAGATCGGCTCGCATTCACGCCCCGAAGTTGGGAACCACAGAAAACCAACTTCAGTCGACCACCACAATGGCGACGGTGAGGTCGAACCCGGCCCCCAGGGCTGAAGCCCTGTCAGCCCCACCCTCGTGGAGGCCATTGACCTCAGAGGTGTGTGACCAGGCCACATATGACCTCGCTCCTGAAGGAGTCCCGATCATGTGATAGTATAAATTTCAATAAAATGAATTGAATTCTCCACACAATAATACAGCGGATAAACGACAGTTATTCGTAATTCCAAAAAGAAACCCCACAATAATTTTCTCTACGGGTTCAGCATCTGGTAACAGTGGTCCTAGAATCGGCCTAATCTTAAGGCTACTATGAACATTTTATTTTTGGCATGAAATCGATTTTTTTAGTAACATTTTATCAAGTCAAAATATAATTGAAACAATAGATGGAGTGAGTGCAACAAATTACTTTCGCCGGGTTTCAGACCTTAATAACCTAACTTTTTTGTTAATTTCCTTTCTTCTATTAATTATTAATGCGTTTTCTTAGTGCCTACTTTAGGCATTTTATAGTGCCTTTTTTCCTGACTATTCTCTACTTACCAGTGATTTAAACATATGAAGGGTTGGGCAAAAATTCCGTGTAGAAACTTCATAAAAATTCATAAAAATCGGAAAAATAACGGAAATAAAAAACGGTTTGCAGGGTTAGCATCGCTAAGTCACGGGAATTTTTTTTGACAGGAAAAAAAATACAACTCAAAAACAGCCGATACGTGGCGCTGACGTACACAAGTCAAAGAAAAGATACGGAAATAACGAACAGAATGGTTCCAAATCGTTTGTTATAGTAGTATGTGTTCCACGTGGTTATCGCCACAGGGAATAACACATTGCAGGTGAATCACAAATCGAGCACCGGCAGAGTACAGCAGGTCCACATACACGGTTTACAACGGTGAACTGTTTGTGGGTTAGGAGCGCAAGTTCTTATAACCGTCTTATTAGAATATTTCCACCGAAGTCGCTCGTACCAGCACCACCTATCGGCTGTTTTTTTGTTTGTTTTGGAAAAATTCCCGTTACCTAGCGATTCCAACCCTGCAAACCGTTTTTTATTTCGGTTATTTTTTCCCGGTTTTTATGAATTTTTAGTTTCCACGCGGACTTTTTTCCCACCCCGTACTTATTACTGTGTGAAAAAGTGATTTATAGAATATTTCAATGCTTCTTGTGCATCTTTGCAGTTTTCTACTGGACTTCATCAAGGAGCTATCTATAACCCACTATGGCAAATTAGAGAACTCTGAATATGGCCATCTCAATGAGATAGTGGATTACGACCCATTAAACAGAACAATATACCATAGGCCAAAGGGAGTATTGCACTCTGACTGGACACTCTATTGATAAAGAAAATTATGCATTCTATACATTATTATTTTTGTTATAAATTTTTTCGAGAAAAAAATGAAAAGCAAGGAATATAAAAAAAAGGTAAGAAACTTAAAGAAAATTGAATTAGAAAAAAAGGGGGGGGGACATAGATTTTGGAAAAAATATATATTTAAATTGTTCATTTATATTTTTATTGTTCTGTATAAGTCATCCTATTATATCCCACTTTATCTATTTTGCCACTGGTATATTGCACTCATTCTTGTATCCGTATGTGTTATCTATATGTATTATATGTATTGTATGTGTTATATGGTTTTTTTCTACAAACGATTTTTTTTTAAATATTGAATATAATTAATTTTTCCCCCTTATTGTGACCTTTTAGAGCGCAAACTACGTTTGTACTTTAGACATGACGTTGGACTTGATTTTTGTTTACTCTTACACAAACACACACTCATGCTTTACATATGTACAAACTTGTCTTTCTCCGTCACAACGCCTCAGAAAGGCTATTTGTAAGTCATCAGACAGCCTCATTGGGCTGTCTGAGATGAGTTCGATCTTCTGCCTTCAGGGAACAGCATTGTGAGATGAGATTCTTGCATTAAAGAGCAAAATTTTAGATGAGATTCTTGCATTAAAGAGCAAAATTTTAGATGAGATTCTTGCATTAAAGAGCAAAATTCCTAGATGAGATCATCAAAGAGCAAAATTCCTAGATGAGATCATCAAAGAGCAAAATTCCTAGATGAGATTATTGCATCAAAGAGCAAAATTCCTAAATGACATTCTTGCATTAAAGAGCAAAATTCCTAGATGACATTCTTGCATTAAAGAGCAAAATTTTAGATGAGATTCTTGCATTAAAGAGCAAAATTCCTAGATGAGATTATTGCATTAAAGAGCAAAATTCCTAGATGAGATTCTTGCATTAAAAAGCAAAATTCCTAGATGAGATTCTTGCATTAAAGAGCAAAATTCCTAGATGAGATTATTGCATCAAAGAGCAAAATTCCTAGATGAGATTATTGCATCAAAGAGCAAAATTCCTAGATGAGCTTTTTGCATTACAGAACAACATTCCATGATTACTTACAGAACAATTTTGGGAGACTAGTTTCTGGTTTTACTGAGCGGCATTTTAATGTTGTCCATAGTGAGCGGTATCATATTAAATGTATTAAATTTACGGTAAATCCTCGATAAGTCGTCACTCACGTTATAGAAAAATTATGTACAGCCTATATTTTATTTCGTAAGTCAAGTGCCATCAGTTACAATATTCAATATTGTGGAAATCGTATAAATTCAAAGTAATACAAAATTTATTAAAAATATGAATTAAAATCACAATATTAACACAATTTATAGGTTACAGAAGAGAAAAAACTAAATTTTTAATTTTTATGAATTTTTAGCATTCAACTAGTTATGGGGAAATGCACTTGTAAGCTTATGATTTATACCAGTTATTTTAAATTTAAACAGATTAGAGCTACTGTTAGAATAGACAGCCTTCCCTACAACCGAACTACATGTATTACACATTAATTTCAAACATACATCTCATTTAATTTCAGTGGTTTGAATTCTTCATCAGTAGTTTATGATGCAATTTCATGGTAGTTGCGAATACGGGGCCTGCTTTTGACTTTAGAGGGTCCTGGATGGAGAAAAGTAGACATCATATGGCCTCAATTTGGGGAAAAATATCTGGTTCTTCAACAAAGATATTTTGTTTAAATTTGAAACCCCAAATTAGTGGGGCCCATGTAGAAATCAGATTCAACTCAAACATTCCTTAACGTTTCGATAACTTTTGTTTTTAGCAGGCAAATTTACTTTATCAGCGTAACTTTCGTTATTTCAGCCGTTCCGTTTTGGTACATAAAGGTTTTGTGGTCACTTTTGAACTCCCAACGACATTGGCAGCACTGCGGATGACGCGTTTGACGAACTGTCGAAATGGATAGAAGGTCATCGTCTCAGCATGGAGGTGACTAAAACTAAATTACTATGGCCACACACCAAGAAAAAGCGTCCCTGCATAAGATACAGTGGTGTTCGACTGCAAATATCTAAATGCATGAAATATCTTGGAGTGCATATTGACCATCAGTTCAAATTCACGACGCATGTGGCGAAACAAATTGATAAGGTTCAAGACACCATGCGAAAATTGAGACGCATAGCAGTCCCAAAGTGGGGTTTACGCCAAAAATTTAAGAACATTTTGTACAGATCGGTTGTACAACGGCAAATTTCATACGCAAGCGCCATCTGGTATAACAACCCGACACAGTCCGTAAATGACTAGATGTTGCCCAACGTCCGTTCTTATTGTATGTAACTGGTGCATACAGAACTACGGCCAATGATGATCTGTATACTGCTACGGGAAACCCTCCGCTCAGCCTATATGTTGAATATGACGCTCATTGATCTACAATCCTGCATTTGGGTAAGGAGGTTTGGATGGACGGAATTCTTATAACACCTGATGCCTACGAAGGGAACAATAGGAGTTGGCTTCATCATCCCAGTGTGGACTTGTTCCTGAATCAATTTCCGTTGCTTTGTGCGGAACAATGCTCATCGGATGAAGCTATTAGTATATTCACGGACGGCTCAAAAACAGAGACATCCACGGCCTGTGCATACGTAGGGATCTGTTGAAGAGGCTTGGAGTTGCGTCAAGGGAACAGCATCTTTCAGGCGGAGGTTCTGGCCATACTAGCTGCAGTAGAATGGGCGATTAAGCAAAATCAGCAGACGACGATATATACTGATAGCGCGTCTAGTATTAATGCGATTCGTGATCAGCGCACTACACATGAAAATACTCGGCGAATACGCAAGCATTTATACAACCATCCGTCTATCAGTATCAAATGGGTCAAAGGCCATGCAGGACTAGTGGGGAATGAAATTGCGGACAGATTGGCCAAAGATGCTCTTAATCTCTCAACGGAAGAACAACTCTTGCTACCACGCAGTGACATCAAACAGGCGCTAAAAAGTGACCTGTTACAAAAGTGGCAACAGCTATGGGATAAGAATGCACATAAAGATGCCTACAAGATAGAGAAACGCGTCAGGTGGAATGGTATCATTTGGTCTGGAGAGAAAATGATTATGATAACTGAGCACGGTCCATTACCGACGTATGTAGAACGTTTCAAGAAGTCGGACAGCGCCATGTGTGCTTGTGGTGAAATTGGATCTTTATGGCATTACCTGACATCTTGCCCATATACAAAAAAATTTCCTTTTGGTGCTATTCCCGAAAACGGTCGACTGTGTTTCAAAAGAAGAGTTTTGAAAAGCCCTATGAGCCTTGTTCGGGTGCAGTGGATTATATTGTTCCTCGATAACAACTTACACCGCGTACATACTAAGGAGACTGGAAGTGCGCGTCTGAGCGGTGGGAGCGATGACGAGTTCAAACCGGCAAGAGCCCCAGTGATTGATCTTAAGAGGAAATATGATCTTCGACCACGTCGGCGTCAGCAAAAGTAACCGATAAATGGAAAACAGAAGCAAGTTCACCTACCTGCAAGGAGATAAATCAAGTCATTGATGGCAAGGACGAATTATAAGTGTGATTTACTCGGCTATATAGTGAATTGCGCTGATCTTAGTTCACCCGGTGACGATTCCGGTAACGACTTGCGACTTAGACGATGATGATCTGCAACTAATTCACCGTGATTCGAAATTTTATGTTCCAAGATTATCGGCAATCATTCCATCAATTGACGATTACTAGATTCTTATGGGATGGACGGCTATACACCACCATCTTATAATACCGTTTATAATTTTGATTGCCCATTGGCGTTGATTGTTTAGATTTTATTTATTTGTTATATGACTTCAGGGACTGGCGATCAATTTTTATGTAAATTATTTTATTTTGCTGCCTTCGTCTGAGGTGGTCATGTTACGTTGTTTCTAATAAAACTTTCCGGATACACCCATCCTTCGGGAACGCTTCGATATCTCTTTGAGATGGGAAGTGGGGTGTGTCCGGTCTTCAAAGGTCAAAGGCCACTTTTGAACATATAGCAATGCTGTTACCAAACACCCTTTTTAAAGGGAATCATAGAAATGATATTCTATTTTTTCTCAAACTTTTGGATAGTTACGAGCTTACCAAAACTAGCGACGAATAAACGAGGGTTTATGAACATTGTTATCTATGAAAGCTGGACGAGACCGAAGAAAAACGACTTAACCGGAGATTGATGACTTATTAGGGTGACAACTTAACAAGGTTTTACAGAATATCTTTACGGTGTATTATTGTGAGATTGTAGTATAGTAATGTGTTTTTCTCTGAAATAAACAGATCAGGTTCTACGAAAAAAATGTTCCCGAAATGATGAGCATTACGAGATGAATGAAAGAAACCAACTCATAAACGTGTTGAGTAATTTTTTACCCGTCATGCAAAAGCCACGAGAATCATAAACCTACGCAAAAAATATTACCATCTAAATGAATATCATGTATGCATCTAATTTACTGAGAAAGAACAAATATCCAACATTTGTTCAAAGTGTACAATACAACGGTACCGTTTCTCTATCTCATTTTATTGAAGAAAAAAAAAAGGAGTACGGAGTCATTGCACCCTATCGGAGCCGGTATGGTGTTTTCCCGCCCATTTTCGATCGAGGTGTAGACGTAATACTTCCAAGACTGGATCGATATTTCCACCAGAGAGACACAGTCTGGCTTTACCCCCCCCCCCCACCCTTTCCGGAGTAACCGTCTGGAATAATAGCGCAGGGCCGGGAGCTGGAACATTCCTGTAACACAAGCCCACCCGTTCACCATTTTTGCTCAGAAGTCTCGCCGCCGCTAGACACGGTTGGCGGTGGGAATAGTTTTCTACTGGCAAGAGTGTGGGCAAGAAGAGGATTTCAACCAACCGGTGTGAAGACATGCATGGTGTAGCGATAAAGCGAATTGCCATCGTGTCGGCAATTTTTTTTTTTTTTTGCTCTCTTCCCAGCACCGATTTATTTTAAACTACGATATGGCACCGTAATTTCCACTACTATTAAAGTTACTCCTCGTACGCTTTGAAATATCTAGCAGTTAAGGCTGCTAGTTGGTACGAAGAAAATTCTGTTCTCGCCACTCCTTATCTAGCATTTCATTCTTGCTGGGTAGTGATGAACATTTAATTAGTATAGCGACAAGGACTCAAAATAATGTTTTCCGACATCGAATATAGCCAACTAAAAACACGTTTAGCTCTGCTTCAGTTTGTTTATGTTTGGTCTTCCACGAAGACGAAGTTTGGCGATGAAAGGCAGTTTTGTCTATCAAATGTGTTGGAGATGACGAAATTCTGGAAAGCAACAACAAAGTTAATAATGAGCTTATCAGCTATCACGTACTGTTCTGCAAAGACATATAAGGTAGAACTCATCTTAATGTTTTTCTGTAGAAACAAAAAGAAGAACTGATCTCAAACGCGCCGTTCTACAAAAGTATAAGGCAGAATCGATGTCTAGATGGTGTTGTGTGATGGGAGAAACTGATCTCACAATGCTGTTTTTCCAACAGAATCTCATCTGAGGAGGTTTTTCGTTCAGTTAAAGCACAGGCGGAGATAGACTTGGAAGTCTGGGGGGCACGGCCATTATTGCTGGGGGGGGGGGCGTCGGCACGATGATGATGATGATGATGTCAATTCATATATACATTTATACATTATATATTGATCAGTCGACTTGATCTTTATCTGTGTCTCCGCCCATGAGTTAAAGGTGAAAGAGACATTGTATTTTTCTATATTTATAGGGTTTTCCGAAAGGTTAGGAAGATCATCACACACACACACACACACACACACACAGAGATCTGTCCTCAAAACATATGTTGAAGAATGAATTGGTCGTATTGCGAAGGAAAAAATTGACTATTTATTGCAAAATCCCATATTCTGTTCGTTTTCCTCGTATAGTATAAGGAGGTAATCTTCCTTCTTGCGATCCTCAGTGTAGGGCTCTGAATGTTGTGAAAAAGTAAAACGTCGTTTTCGAAAAAATATAGTTCGATTTTTTTGATTTCTGAACGATTTTTGTAGCATTTTATTTCAGAGCTTGTCTGAAATACATCATCACTCAAGCCGAAACGTTGAATGTTGTTTGATCTCAACTTCCGTGAAATGCGGATTCCCCCGCCCCAATATTCTGGGCAGCAACCATTGTTACGGTGTTGCTTGATACCTGAAGTCGAACCTTACCGTCAGTATTGAAAAAAATTCCGTTCAAGCAGCTAGCTCACTTGCATCGACAGACTAATATCAAAAAGTGCGAAATGCACTATATACAAGTGACTTTCTTTTGCATATCTAAATATAGCAGTAGCTCTTAAACAGGGGCCCACGGACTTATTGAAGAAATTTCGGAGGGGTGGGGGAATGGTCTGTGAGCTTTGATAAGAAAGTAATTACCGTATATACGCGTGTATAAGCGACCCCCCCCCCCCACTTCAGGACCACCAAAGCCGCAATAAATTGAAAACCCTTGTATAAGCCGACCCCAAAAAAATCCGTGCATTTTAAAGAAAAAGAAATCTTATATTTTCATAGAAAATGAATAGCTTGTAGAAATTTACAATAGAAAATGATTCGAAGTTTTTAAGCCGTTTCTTCTGAGTCTCCAAACTCATCGTAATTCATCAGATCCTCACAGGGTGCGGCATCTTCGTTTTTATCCTCATCTGGGCTGTCATTTTCAAAGAGGATATCATCTTCAGTTCCGTCCATCGCATTGCTGATGAAACACTTTTTGAAGGATCAGCGGAAACAGAATTCCACGCCTCATGTACCCATTGGCACACTAGGCCAATTTCAGGTTTCTTCAAGGCACCACTGTTTGTAGTATCTTGAACATCGGAACTCATCTATTCAATCCACAAATTCCTCAAATAGCCTTTGAGAGGCTTGTTGATGTTCACATCTAAAGGCTGTGCAAACGACGTTAGCCCACCTGGTATCAAAGCCAATGATGTTTTCGATTTCTTTGCCTTAGCGTTGACATTATTGGTTCTGTGAGGTTTGAACATATCCCATACCAATAGTGCGGGGGTCGATATTTTCTCATCAAAAACTAACCCGAGTATAAGCCGACCCCCCCCCCCCCCCACTTGAGGAACGAATTTTTCCACGGAAAAACTCGGCATATACATGAGTATATACGGTACATTTTCAAATTATTATATGCAATTCAGTATATAAATCATGTCGTTTTTACATTTTTCTATGCCGAATACTATTTAGTAAATTTCATGGTTTATACGTTGTTTTATATTGTTTATTTATTATTACTATTACACGCTGGATATTATTCAGTAAAGGCGTCCGTGGATTACATCTTACTCGCAAAAGGGCTTCCTGGCTTTCGTCATATTAGTAAATATGGTCCGTGGAACAAAAAAGGTCAAGAATCACTGTGTAAGGCTTGATAAACAATCATTATTATTTAGCTTCATAGTTTCCAGCTGATGCCTGTACAAACCCACACATCATTAAAAAAAAAGCCGGTAAAAAACTTCGAGTTATCATTAGTTCGACTTATCGGAAATTCCAATTTAAGATTGTTGAAAAAGAAATGCTTATTAAAATACCAGCGCTATTTACGAATATATCGTATTAGTAAAGCATGTCAAAATACTCGAGATGAAGAAATTCGAAAAGATAAGTAATTCTAATTCAGTCGTATTTAATTATTGCATGATAATATTTAGGAATAAACTAGACGTGCGTGTTGTGTATTATGGAAACGGACGCATATATGATACTCGTATAAATGTGAAACGAATTATAAATAAAGTGCATACAAGATTATTTTCTGTCAAAAAATTCAGTGATTTTTTGCTACCTCTTTTTTTTCTTTGGTCTTTCTTTCAAATTCATTCTTTTTTTTTTGCAAGCAGACAAAGGAATCTTCTAAATGCTAAATTCTATTCTTAAATCCCATTTTTTAAAGTTTCTCCCATTTCCGAGAACTTCGACTTAAAAGAAGAAAACTTAGAGTGAAGGGAAAATTTTAACACTGAAATATGTAAAAATTGTTCTACAGCTGAGTGAGAACTTCTACTTTAAACAGATATTCAAGCTATTGGTGTTCGACTTGTCACGAATTGACTGTATAGGGTCCGTGCAACACAAAAGGTCAGGAACCTCCCTATAGTGCTTGATGAACAACCATTATTATTTACCTTCATAGCTCCAGCTATTGCTTTTGTGACCCCTGAGAGCATCATCTACTCGTACCACCAACCAATTAACTACTATTTGTATGTATTTGGACGCAAAATTGCAACCTTACTCATATTGTCAGTCCCATCTGTAGCGTAAATTTAGGGGGAATCACTGTGCAAAAGCGAAATCCAATGGAAAACGGTCAAAGTGTGCAGATTCGTATAATAAACGTTCAGACACGCACATTCAGATGGACAAACAATATAATTAAATATCAGCAAGGGAAAATCAGCGCAATAGCTGTAAGAACTATTACTGCACTGCTAGACCTCCTTGTCCTCCTCGCAAATAGAGTACGCCGCTCTGTCTCGAAGAAGAGATATAAGCAGATGCTGTGTTGCCAGACCACTCTCTCATCATCTCATGCATTTCTCTGAAAAATTATAATGAACTGGTGTATGCCAAAAAGTGTTGTGTACGTGTTTAGCACCTAACAGAAAGAGATATGCTATCAGAAATGTGTTTGGTATTCGATACGTGCTGCCATCTGGTTTCCTGATTCGGAAGTTACTGTAACAGCTACAGTGTGATTGCTCCTCTGAATTTTTTTCATTTAGTTTTACCAAATGGATGAAATGCTTATAATTTATAATAGAAAAATTATTTCATTCATTTGTATTAAATCGAGAAATTATTTGTATTTTTTTTTAAACTTCTAAGTATTGCATAAGTAATTTCTTAAAATAATACTTTTAATTGTAAATATCGTAAAATAATTTTGCTAAGCAACAGCGGCTGTTGCGACCTCTGAGGCTTCGTAATATCGATAAGGGGCCGTTCAAGTATTAGGTAAGCAAATTTTTAGCAATTTTTTACCCCCCCCCCCCGTCAGCAAAACGCTGATCCCCTCCTCCCCCCCCCCCCCCCTGTCAGCAGAATTTCGTCATCAGTTCTGAATCCTAACGCATATTGGTGGGATCACAGACGTACACACGGGGGGTGGCATAGGGGAGGACTCTCGTGCCCTCCTCCTCCCACGATCAAAAATGTATTTTTTTAATGCAAAAAAATAATATTCTTTAATTGAAATTTCGTTAGAAAATACCTTTATGTGTTATTATAATCAATTTCTGTTATTTGAAGGCTATGAACTCAAAATTTATCTTTGATAAATTCATTGCGACCCACCCTCTAAGCTATATAATGATAAATCACGTGAAGGCCCTTGGACCAAATATGGCCCTGGGGGGTTATCTGATAAGGCCTGGCCCCTTCAACCCTAATTTTATAAAAATTAACTAAGCGGCACATTTACAGATCGCTTAAGTGTCCCGTGGTACAATTCCAGAACATTTAAGCGGTCCGTGGCATATTTTCAGATCATTTAACATTTAAATGATCAGTTACTCAGTTTCAGGTCAAAAACTGCAATTTGAAAAAATCACGGTCAAAATCTTTTTTCTTGTGACTGACTCTGATTGAATTCAGATTCCGACTCTGGTGAATTAAATGAGCGGGTTGATTTTCTCACTTTAGAATTTTTCTTTCGGCCTCAGGGAGTTAAGCCCTGACTTAAAGGATTGGGTAAGTGTTGGGTTAGAAATATTGTGAATATGAAATTTGGGGGGCTTTCATCAGAGGGCAGCACTTAAAGTTGAACTTTCAGAGGTGGTTTAGGATGACTTCCAGGAGAAAGCACCTCCGGGAGAAATGTGATTTATCGCATAAATATAAGCAAAAAAAAATTCTGGAAAAAATTGTATGTGAAAACGAATACAGTCGAATCCCGTTTTAACGAACACTTTTTTAATCCACCGAATAAGTTTACATAAGAACAATGCTAGGTAACCTGTGGAATCCCTTTATAACGAAATTTCGTTTTAACGAAGTGATTCCTCCGGTTTCTTGGCGTTCATTATAACGGGATTCGACTGTATATCTTGCATCATCTTTGCTGAAAAAATTTTAACGAAGTGAATTATTTCTACACTCATAAAACAAATTGAAAAAAAAAAATTACTGGCATTTATGTTTTAAATGCACTTTTTGAGGATCAAAAATGCAAAAGCATTTTGAAAATTCCAAAAAAAAAAAAATAATAATAATGATCGGGTCTGAAAGAATTTAACATTTTTTCACTATAATTCATTTCTTTTCTTTCCGATTTTCTAAGAAAAAATTGACGAATTAATACGAATTTTTCTTGTATATGTGATTTGCGTGTCTCCCAACGGAATCGATGAATTTTAGGAATCTCCACCAGGTTGTTTCATAACAACAAAACCGGGCTGATTCCGAAAAAAATTCACTCTAGATAGCTATAATTGAAGAATATAGCTGCCATCTGGAAAGTGTATGACCTCACTGGCCAATATACAAAAACTACAAACACACACTGATCCAAACCAAACTGTGACAGAGTTTCACCTCAATCTTCCGTTTTCTTTGCCATCTCACTTTCTTCGTTTTGACCCGAGTCTCAAAACATATACTCAACCCCGTTTACATAACCACGAGTGTATTATATAAATCCTCGGGATGTTCTTTTCCACTTTCGATTCCACTGGTCAGTGTTCCGACCCCGATTCCGGTTACGTAACGGAATGACCTTCACTTACGATGACCTACCTACTTTATTCCGTGGGGGGAATGAATACACACGAATAACACTTCAAGGAACTAGTTCATCAAGCGTTTATGTAATAAGGTTCGCGATCCGTTATAGACATCATTACATCACTGTCCTAGACACAGAAAGAGACGAAGGGTCAAGACATGGATCGAAAATGAAAGTTTTATGTTTTTTTTCTTATGCTTCGTAATTACTGTTTACTGTTATTTTTGAGTCAGTTCAAGTTTATGCCACAGTTTTGTGCAACCTGAAGACATAGCGCGTGACACGTGCATAAATGATGCTTTTAATGGTCTATATCCGATTAGATTAATGTTGTTTTTTGGGAGTTACATAAGCAGCTGAGCATGAATGTTTCAAGTCATCGCTATACAGCATAGTTTCCCAACCTTTTTTGTCCTATTACCCCCTTCTTCAGAATTTTTTTTCTCTAATCGCCCCACAACTCAATATAACCCATAGGATCCTATGTTATACCCGTAGCTTCTACCGTCCCCTGGAACATTCCATCGCCCCCGGGGGACGTTAACACCCACGCTGGGAATCACTGCTGAGGAGGTAAAAAAAAACTGCAACATTTGTTAAAGCTTTATGAGATTGGTTTTCTTGTTGTTTTATAGTGCCCTCGTAATTAGTATCTGGAGATGTACCGCGGACAAGTCAAGTGATCTGGAAATGAGCTTCGAGTCAATTAAATAATCTGGGAATTAGCTTCGAGTCACTTAAATGACCTGGAAATGAGTTTCGAGTCACTTAAATAACATCTTAAATGATCTGGATATGTGCCGTTGCCACTATGCGCACGGATGACTCCTAGGGCACAAATGTGGCCCCCGGAGTCATTTAATATGGTACGCGACCTCAAACCTAATTTTGTACAAATGAGCTGAGCTGAACATTTCTAGATCAATTGAGTAGATCGTGGCATATTATTGGAGAATGAAAGTGGCCCGCGGTGCATTTACAAGTCACTTAAGTGACCTGGAGCACATTTACAAGTCACCCCATGCGCAGTCTTAGATCACTCAAGCGGCCGCGTTACATTTACCGATTTCCTTAAGTGATCGGCGGTGCAGTTCCACATCACTCAAGTGGAACGTTGAACATTTCAAGAGATTTCGGTTGGCTCACGGCACATTTCCTGATCACATAAGTGTCCCGTGGCTCATTCCCAGACTATTTACGTGACCCAGATCATTCATAGAGGTAAAAAAAAAAACATATTAAAGCTTTATGTGATGGGGTTTCTTGTTGTTATAGCGCACATACAAGATAGGTGCAGATCATAGAGGCTGAGAGAGAGAGAGACGTAGATGCAGATCTTTTCTACTGTAAAACTTGCATGAGATGACTTTTGGGTTGTTGCGCAAAACGACTCTGTAATTGGTCTAGAGCGAGGGTCTTCAACCTTTAGGAGAGTGCGGGCCACTTCGTTGAGTTCGAAACGTGTCGCGATTCATTTAATTACGTCAAATGTAAATATGCAGGGGGCCACTCCACTGATCTGTGAATATTCCACGTGTCGCTTAAGTACTCTGGAACTATGCTGCGGCCATTTATAAATATGCCGCGGATCGCATAAATGATTTGGGAATGAGCCACGGGGCACTTAAGTGATCTGGAAATGTGCCGTGAGCCAACTGAGTACTCTTGGAATGTTCAACGTTCCACTTAAGTGATGTGGAACTGCACCGCTGGTCACTTAAGGGAATCGGTAAATGTAACGTGGCCGCTTGAGTGATCTAAGACTAATCATAGGGTGACTTGAATGAGCTGTAAATGTGCACCAGGTCACTTAAGTGACTTGTAAATGCACCGCGGGCCACTTGTGTGCTCTAATAATATGCCACGGTCTACTCAAGTGATCTGGAAATGTGCCGCTCAGCGCATTTGTACAAAATTAGGTTTCAGGTCACGTACCATATCAAATGACTCCGAGGGCCACATTTGTGTTCTAGGAGTCATCTGTGCACATAGTGCCAACGGCACCTATCCAGATCATTTAGGATGTCATTTAAGGGACTCAAAGCTCATTTCCAGATCACTTAACTTCTCCGCGGTACATCCCCAGATACTATTACGAGGGTACTACTACTACTAATCATGGGTGTGTATTACTAGGTAAGCTACAGAGTAACATCGTTATCGATGCACACACACACACACACACACACAATACAGTTCACTTTCGCAACATCAATATGGAGAATGACATTATAGTCTTCGCAAAAATTCTCGAATTGAAGAGCAGTGATTTATTTAATTATTTTTTCTGTCAAAATTGGAAGATTGCGCACAGGTCTATAGTCCTTCATTGCGGAAGGATCAGCATAAAAAAATGGTGGCAATTTCATCAATTTTGAGTACATTAAGAAAATCTGAATTCGGCAATTGTTGAAAATGTTCATATGAAATTATTTTGACACACAATATCAATCTTATGGCTTTCGGCATCAGGCCGTTAGCTTCTGTTCTAGGGTCCTGTGTTACCACAATACTACAATGTGAAGTTTCTGAGCGACGTTGCTACGAAGTAGGTTTCTTAGAAACATTACCACTAAGTACGCTTCAGAGCACTATTGGGTTTCACAGTAACATTATTATTAGGTAAACTTCACCCCATAATTATTATTAGGTAATCTTCACTCACCATCATTATTATGAGGTGAACTTCAGAGCAGCAACAATATGAGGTGAGCTTCGAACACCATTTTCTCGAGGAATGGTTTAGGACACTATTCCTTGGTAAGCTTCAGATTATTATGAGGTTAGTTTCATCATAAAAATAGCTAGCAGATTATCTTCACCGCGAATAAAAGATGATCTTCAGAACAACAGTATTAGACTTAGCTTCTGAGTGACTTCACTATGAGTTAAGTTCCTTAGCAATACCTAGTTCCTTAGCAACTAGGTATGCTTCAGAGTACAGTACACTATTGTGAAGTGAGTTTCACAGAAACATTATTGTAAAGTGGACACCCCACAGCAACATCATTATCAGGTTAGCTTCAGAGTAAGATTATTGATATAGTAGTTTACTTATATTCGAACCCATGAAGAATCCTATTATAGTCTTCACACAAAAAAAAAAAAAAAAAAAAAAAAAAAAAAAAATATATATATATATATATATATATATATATATATATATATATATATATATATATATATATAATATATATATATATATATATATACAGGGTGATTATAAAAAAACTATCCCGACATATGGGCCCCTAACTATCATACCATTCACAGAAACTGAATGAAATTTTGGCATAAGGTATTTTGATGTATGCGCTCAAGAATGATGTGGAAAACAACAGTGTCACTCTAACAGTTACGGTTACAGTGAGAAAATTTCGAAAATATCAAATGGCAACACCAAGTTTTTTGTATTGGAATGTGATCTCCATTGTGAAAAACCCTAAATAGCGTTCGAACGGCAACTGTAGCATGAAAATCACCGGCGGTAGATAGGCTAAAAGTGAGGACAACCAATAAGGACAGAGAAGCAGCATAAAATAAAGCATTTTATTGTGTTTCACAAATTTTCCACATGACCTTGTGGAGGACTAATCAGGCCGGGATCTCAGCCGAAGAAACGGTGTGACGAATGAAACGAACATTAATGCTCTGGTGCACGGCAGTCCTTTTTACTTTTTCCTCGCCTAGCTCCGGGGATTTTCGTGCTACAGGTGCCATTCCAACGCTATTTAGTGTTTTTCAGTATGGAGATCGCATTCCAATACAAAGAACTTGGTGTTGCCATTTGATATTTTCGAAATTTTCTCACTGTAACCGTAACTGTTAGAGTGACACTGTTGTTTTCCACATCATTCTTGAGCGCATACATCAAAATACCTTATGCCAAAATTTCATTCAGTTTCTGTGAATGGTATGATAGTTAGGGGCCCATATGTCGGGATAGTTTTTTTATAATCACCCCGTATATATACATAATAATATTGTATATAATTAATTCTGGTGTTTATAAAAATAATCTAATTCTTTTTCAGTTTTGATAAACTATATTTTCTTCGCACAGGTCTATAGTCCTTCATTGCGGAAGAATCAGCATGAAGAAAAAACGGTGGTAAGTTCGGAAATTTCCAGCACCTTAAGAAAAACTGAATTCGACAATAATTGAAAATTTGAATATGAAATTTTTTTTTTCAGCATATCAATCTCATGGCTTTGGACATCATTGTTTTTGAGCCTGTGTGCCATTTGAACTACCAAATCACCAATTGTTAGGAAATATATATGTTGTATAGATGTCGATTTTATATGGCATATATTAGGACTTGATAAAATTATTGAAGAAATTGTGAAATTTTTCGAAGCTAAGCGTGTCTCTCTGTGGGATCATGTGAGTTATATTATCACTAATTGAAATATAGGTAAGAGGCGCTATATATAGCGAGAGAAAATTCGAATGCTATTAAAAATCATTTTATTATCAGAATGCTCGAAAGCTTTCAGAAAGAAATTAGATCACTTTTAGAAATTTGTGAATTCTTCTCGAGATTTCAAAAATTTCATGAATGTTACTCGTTCTGATATAAAATGACGAAAAAAATTATTTTCTGCAGAACTTCAATCATTCTGATGAGATGCTAAAGGAGAGAAATCATTATGTATCATGCGAAATTCATTTATGAACGTGTTAAGCATCTTCTGGGCCATTAAAGTGTGCAATACTCGCCCAATCAATCAAGAATTACTTTTTCCTACTAATTGCTTAAATTTTGTAAAAAGGAATAAAGTTGATGTTCATTTGTCAACAAATTAATGGTGGAATCAAAGCAAGCATATGAGTGAAGAAATAATTCATCAATTGTTGTTGTACGTGGCTTAAATATTGACATTGATCTAATTGATTAATATGTTTTTAAGTGGCATGTGATATCGTATTTTGTGTGGGTTGCACATTGGAGACACCAACTTTGAACGAAACCTTCAAAATTTTAATCAAAAATACTTTGCTTCAATGAAAAGTCCTTTTTTTTTACATTTAAAATACTTTCAAGTAATTTATATCCATATTTATTAAATTTTATTGATCAGAAATATGCATAAGGAAATGAGTGACTTTTCTTGTATATATATAAAACGATTTATACGGTTCGGATTTGAGGTATGTATGTAATAAACAATATAAATTTAATAAAATAAAACGATAAATGAGAAATAAATAGATTAAATATGACGTGAGGAAATAAAAAACAACATCATTGAAAAGAAATATATTTTTCATCATATATAAATAACACTAAAAATATATTTCATTTTACATTAAATTTAGCTGATTTTTTTTTAACGTAAAAGCGTTGTGAAATAAATTGTAGCTATTTAATTTCATCGATTGTTGGTGACAATGATTTTTTAAAACTTCTGTGAATGGTCTTGAGAGAGAATTTTGTTATTCGAAACCAACAAATTTTGACTTTCTTTAAACGGGAAAAAGAGTGACATTATTATTTCCCAATATTGCGTATACATAATAACAATGTTTTTTCGCAATTTGCATGTTGATAACAATGTTTTTTCATAACTTGCAGGCTGATAACAATGTTTTTTTTTGCAACTTGCATGTTGATAACAATGTTTTTCTTAACTTGCGCATTGATAACAATGTTTTTCTTTACTGCGCCCTGATAACAATGATTTTTTTTCCGATCTTGCGCATCGATATTTTCAATACTTTAATTATGAAGACTTTTCTACATACTGATTTATAACAATGATTTTTTTCCGCGTCATTTTGTGTGTAACGATCAATTTTTTTCTATTTATAACAATGGCTTTTCTAACTATCACGTTTGCTAAAACTATATTTTTATCTCACTGCGTACATTATCAACAACAAATATTTTTCTACTCTTCTGATGTTTAAGTTTTAAAATATTCAAACATTATAGATATAATTCGATAACAACTAAATAAACAAGCAACTAATTTAAATCAAAAATATATTATTTAGGAAAAATGATAAATTAATCTACATCACACGAAATATTAATTTTGTTCTCGGTCATTTCCTCGAAAATCTAATTTAGATTAGCAATGAAACTGCCATTTCTATAAATATTTATTGTTTTTAGCAAAAGTTGCTACACATATTTTTGTGCAAAGATTATCATTATTGACAAAAACAAATAAATTTTGACTTTCTTTGAACGAAAAAAAGTGACAATATCACGTTCCGAAAACCGAATTGTAAGAATTATTATTTTTTTCATTCTTCTATTTGTAACAATGATTTTTTTTCGTTTGCCGATTTGTAACAGATTTTTCTTCAAAACTTTCAAATATGTAAAAAATTCATTGTCGGTTTTTATCAATGATTGCCTTTTTCATTTGCCAGTGAATGATATTAATAAAAATGATTTGTCTCAAGTCGTATATTGATAACAATGATTTCTCTCAACTCTCGTATTCCACCTATTATATAAATATGTCAATAATATAAACCGAATGTATCGATATTCGGAAAATATCAAAACTTTCAATATTTTCCTTACAAAAACTTTTTTCACCCACCAATTCGCAGCAATGATTTTTTCCGACGTGATTTTTTTAACAATTATTTCTTTGATATTTCATAACAATTATGTTTTCATCTTTAATTTATAGCAATTGTTTTTCACTTATCATATTATAAAAATACCTTCATTTCACTAATGATTTTTTTCATTTCTGTTTCAAAATACTATAATAAATGAGTAAAATAATTTAATACAAACTAAATAACCAAAAAAATTAATTGGAATGAAAAAAAAGGAAATTAATTTATGTCAGAAGAAACGAAATATCAATTGTTCACACACACACACAGCCATTTCCTCAAAAATCCAATCAAGTTCAGCGGTGAAACTGCCATTTCTAATTATTTATTATTTTTAATATAATTATTTGGGAATAGAGAAGTTACTGGAAATACTTCCGTGCAAGCGATGCATTCATATTATTATTATTTCTTTACCTCAGAACCATACTATCGTATGTTCACTTTTGTCAGTTTTGAGATATTACTGTATTCTTGTAGTTATTCTGTAGTTTAGCCCCATAGTATTGTATTTTAGCTAAAATAATTTTGTGAAATTCAAAAATTATTTTATACAATACTATAGCCCTAATCTACAGAATAAGAACTGCAAGAATACAGTAATATCTCAAAACTGACGAAACGATACTATCGTTCTGAGATACAGATATATTAACAATGAACTTTAACTTAAAAAAAAAAAAAGTAGCATTATTACGTCCCAAAAGTCGAATGGAGTATCCGTAGTGGAGCAACTGAGGCCGGCAGCGGATGAAACCGGACCCACGATGCGCACGCGCAGAGGGAATGCTGGGAAATAGCCAAGAAGCGGGGAGAAGAACAGGGGGGAAAGAGACGTCGAGAAAATGGACAGTTTCACTCAGGAGAAAGCATTCAATGTGTCGAGCAGAGAAAACATCTTGCGCGCGCGCGTGTTCTTTATTATTTCTCAATGAATTCGATAATGAGTAGTTGTTACTTAATTTAGGAAATTAATTTTTTCCTCGTCCATATCTCCAGCAATATTTCAATAGTGTCCTCCCTCCCATTACTCATCAGCTTTTTAAACAGATATCTATTGAAGGAGAAAAAAAAAAAAATCCGGAAAAGGTAGACGCCCTTCACAACGCCCTTCTGGAAAAAGCCTGTATCCACATATACGCTTAAAAATATTGTTTTATTATAATTATCGAATGATATAGATAATACGTCCGGATTATTCGGTCCCAACGAGGTCTTTCAGTCATAAAGGCTGTGATAATAATTTTAGTTTGCTTCGAAAGTAAAGGTGAGTACGTGATTTTTGTTATTTGAAATTTAATTTGTGTAATTAATGCTGGTGAAACACTTATGGAATTATTATTTTGATTGTCTGAGATTCATATTTTGGTTGTTTAAGGTTTAAAATATTTCATATTTATTTTTAAAAATTGTCGAGATGTGGTTTTTAGCAGTTTCCTAATTTTCGTGCATTTATAAATGTAGGAAAATTTATTCGCTGAATCAATTTATATCGTGATGGTTTTAATCCTTGACTATTGATATCTGTCATATGATATTATAGCCACATCTTATGCCTGTGATACCACATGATGGTTACTTTAATTGAAGTTTTAAATGAATGGCAATAGGCATGCTACTCTAAAGTATATGCTCGAATTTTATTATGAACACGTGTTGTGAAGTACTCTAATTTTTTTTTATCAATGGAAGAAGATCTACATCGTTACAGTGGTGATATCTGAAATGATCAGCGTTTATATCGGAAACTGCTTTGAAACATCACCCTTATTGCCTTATCGGGAGAAGCTGCCATTTTACTGTACTGTCTAAATCTTTCGATTGTCGTATAGTGATCTCGATTGAGTACTTAAACATCGTGGACGTAATGTCTTGGCACTGAAAATAAATATTGACGTATTGATCTGAAACAAGTATATTGAGATGTGTTGCCAATTTGAATCTTATGATCAATATCGGTGTTTTTGGAGTTGATCCTTTCTTATAAGAATTAAGAATGGGGTTTTCAAAGATGATTGATGCATGATTTGATAAATGAACATGAATTTTTTGATAAACATAAATGCTTTTAATATATGCACACAGTCGAACATGGTTAATTCGAAGATTAAAGTCACTGGAAAAGCTCGAATCCAAAATTCGAACTATCCAATTAATTATTCCTGGATCCGTAAAATGAGTAAAAATTGAAAATTATCAATTGGTAAAATTTTTTTTTTCAAATATGAAACTGTTTCCCAAATTTTAATAATTTTGAAATTATAATTGGTCTTAGCTGCTAAATTATTCCGCTGTTCTGGAATCATCACTAGAGAGTTTCTTGACCATGCTCAACGCTTGATTTACGGAAACAGGTCATGATCACCCGTTACGAAACAGTTAACCAAATTTTACTTATCTTGTACTATCAAGTCAAGGAAATATACTTTCATTAACGTATTACGATTGGTACTTTTCATACTGTTACTGGTGATGGACAGATTCAGATTTTGAATGGTACACCTTGATCCGTATGTTGAATAACAAAATCGGTATCAAGTGGTGTACATTCTCGATGAACTGCAGCTGAACAATTTTAAAATGGGCATTAAATTATCACAGAAAGAGTAGAAAAAAAACACAATTTTCAAACTTTTATTTGTCTTTAAAAATTTGTTTTTCTTTGGTCGAAAAAAGCAGTCTGCCTGTCTTGCAGAAATTTTCGAAACTAAATTTGCTTATACAAAACTCAATTTTTTTTCTCTCTCCAACTTGGAATTGTCTAAAACCTTCCAAAAAATTCGAATTGAACAATTGTAACACTAAATTAGATAGAAAACTCAAGGGGAGTTCATAGAAGTTCGAATCCTCCAAAATTCGAATTAACCGAGTTCTCTGTATTTATCATACGTACTTATTTTCGAACATATAACTAAAACGTGCATGGCTAAACATGAAACCACGTTTTATGCTAAGTTTTCTTACACGAAATATTAAAAGCAACACGTTGTTGATGAATAAACATATGACTTGAGAATAATTTGTATCGTGTTGGTTAAGAAATTTAACATTGGTGAACCATTTAATCAATAATATTTTAATGTTCATGATGTATGTGTGAAAATCCTTCCTAAGCTACTAATTGGAGCTATTAATATTTCTTACTGCAAAATAAGATAGAAATAGTGGACATTGTGTATTTACTCGACCCAATTTCTAAACCAAAAATCCTTAAGAACTAGTTCGGGAATTCTCTACTGCAGTTCCGATCGCTTTTGGAAGTGGCATCTATGAAAAAGAAATTAAATTTCTACACAATTCTTTAACTGTTATCACCGGTTTTCTGGAATCTACGTCGATATCTCGGGGAGCCCTATTCGATTCACGGAATTCGGACAGAATTACGTGAATTGCACAAAAACAAATCTTTAACAAAAGATGAATGAAAACAATGAAAATTAAAGATTTCCGACCAGTATGAGATAAACCAAGTGATGTGATAGGAACTAGATCCTTACGATCGTTTTGAAACGGTTCCGTTCTCAAAAGATAAAAATTAATTTAAAATGGTCATGGAAGGGAAGGACCATAACGTCAGCTATCACGGTGAACGTCAACGGTAGATTGAAAATGCACAACGATCGCATAGTTGAGGTTTCCCTGATTGTGTAAATTCCGACTGGTTTATAAATTGGCGATATATTGTAAAATATTTCGGTACACGCACAAGCAATCGATTTCACGGATGTCGATATAATGTGACTTCTCAAAGATGGGATAAGTTAGTCTGGGTTTTTAACCTTATGAAAGATTTTTGATAGGCTCAAGTTAAGAGTTCAGGTTAATGCCTAAAACATATATTTTTTTGGGAAAGAGAAAATTCAACTGCCATTGCGGGAAATCAAACCCACATTCTTTCACATTCCGGGTAAACGCACTATACTGAAGAGGCAACGAATATCTGGTTCTTTCCTTGGAGCTCGTGTGCACTGAACGGGACGACTGGATCAGGTCAAAGCTGACAATCAAGTTTGATTCCCATCCGGGTTAGTTGAATTTCTCTTTCCAAAAAATATATCGTCGCATCAGCCAGCTGTTAAAACCTTTGTATGGATAGCGGGGAGTGACATCCTCGGATAAGTCGCCATCTGGTGGCATTGTCAGCAATTGTGAGCTTTGGTTCGACCGTCCATATACGGTCTCGTTCAGTGCACACGAGCTCCAAGGAAAGATTGAGATATTCGTTGTCCCTGTAGTCTAGTTGTCTAGGGCGTTCTCCCGGAAAGTTAAAAGACGTGGGTTCGATTCCCCGCAGGGGCAGTTGAATTTTCTCTTTCCAAAAAAATATATTTTCGCATCAGCCAGCTGTTAAAACCTTTCTATGGATAGCGGAGAGACATCCTCGGATAATCAAGCTATTTCTTGAAAGTTTCGTCAGCGCTATAAGCTTACAAAAAAAAAATTAATAAAAAAACAATTACTAATATCTTATTTTACCACAAATAAAGCAGTTTTTTTCATACAATTTTTTGAAAGGAAACATTTTGGAAAAGCAACGTCTTTACTGCATTACACAAAAGTATAATGCAGTGAACTCTTTCACGGGGCCGGATCACGTTAAAGAATTTTAATGTTTTTATCGGTCAAATTAAGATTTGAACTTATTTTCTTGACTTCTTTTTATTTTCCCTTCTGATTCTTTAGTTTAAATATACCAACCTATTTCAATTTGATTGAAAAAGAAAATCCTATGTTTTCTGGACCTGCCCGTGCCCAAAGAAACAACATTCAAATAATTAAAAACCAAAAAACACGAACTTTATTTTTCTTAGAAATTAGTGATTCAAAAAAATTAAATTTATGACGTAAGTGCTGAAATGAATAAGTTTTTGTTTTGCGAATTGAGTTTAGAATCTCACGATCAGGGAGAAAAAAATTAAGTATCGAGTGCTTTCATGTAAGAAAAACATTTTTTTTCTAATGCGATTATTTTTTGTCATTTGATTTCGTTCAGTTTCTTCATTTTGACATCATGCACGTGTGCATTATGTTCAAACATTTCTCTTTTATGGCATCAGACATAGGTCTTCGGTCATTCGCATAAAGCTGTGGGCTTATTTTTGAAACAAATAATAAAATAATCGAAATAACAATTTGTGGAAAAATCCATTATCCTCTTCAGGTAACTCTTAGTCAGTAACTTAAATTGCAGTTTACGATATCGCGTATACCTTTCTGAATTTTCACGATGTTCTGCTTTAATTTTTATATAAGTTGCATTATATATTTGGCAACCAAATTATGAAGCAATGAAATATGTATTTCATACGCAATTAAAACTTATTTACTGAACATACTCGTTCATTTGATTTTCTCTGAATTTCATAAAAAATTTTTGAAAATTAATTAATTAAATTGAATTAAATTTTCACTGGAAATTGTGGGGACAAGCGCATTGTAGTTCACGTGCCCGAAATTTCAGAACGATTTGCCCAGTATTTTTCTATAAATTATAAAATGTCTAAACTCCAAAATCTTTTGGAAACATAGTATTTATTTAACGTTTTCTAGTGATGAATATATAACATCAAGCACGGAAAAAAAAATATTTACACTTAAATGTAAATACATTTCTCATTAATGTAGTGACAAAATATTCCCATATTTCTAATGCATAAAGTAATTTAGACGCACATGAAGTGACTGAAATGAAGGTAAAAAAAACATATCGATTATGGAATTATTGATGAAAGAGAAGCCTTTATTCACATTGAACGATCGCTTTTTTTTGGCATTGATTCAAGAGTGAAAAAAAAAACTGCCAAAATAAAAGCAGGCGTTTTCATGAAAGCAAATGAGAAAAATACGAGTACAGTACATAACGTAAAAAATATAGAACAAGGTGTGCGTGTGCCTCGATGTTATTATTGATCCCCCTTTTTTTTGCGTCCACAAAAAGTCTTTTCTTCAATGGCCTTCACTTCCGTGACCGAAGCAACACAATTCTGGTAACATTATGGCCATTTTCTCTTTTTAATACTTGTGCCTGACAAGAAACGTTTTAGACGGCGCCCGTCTAATGCAATTATTTGTTGTGCGAGTTCCTATTCCATTAACTACAGCATATTTGCCACTTTAAGAAATGAAAATAAAAAGCGGAGTCTATGGTGGATTGAGACTAATGGTCTGTCACCGCGATGTCGAGAAGGACGTTTTCCGCTTAAATTCGACCAATGCATTCGGTCTAGTTTAATAAAGTCTAACTGGAGTTGTCAGTGGACAAATTTACGGTTTTTGAGGAATTCGGTAGCTTCACAAAATGCGGTGGAATTTAGTGATTCAAGGTCGTCAGTGAATTGGTTTAATTTTCGCTTTTTTTGTTACGAGGATGGGTTCTTGTTGGTGCATATCAGTCTTGGTCACGTTAGAAATTCTTGCCGCAGAAGCTTATTTACGGGGGGGGGGGGGTTAGGAAAGCTATAGTCCTATGTTCGGGTCCATACCATGGGGAAGCGGATTTGAGAAATGGGTAATAGAGGAAATGATTGGAATGTGGCTACAGAATTCATGTAACCTAATGAAGATAAAACAATAAATCCGCCTCTTCCTAGAGACCGAAGGATTAGGCCAGTGAGTGATTAAACGAGGGACCGAGAGTTTCTAAGTGAACATGAGAGACCTTGAGAAAAGTCACCAGGTCAGTGTTCAATCAAGAGCGACTTGAAGAATTTGCAAGTACGTAAGCGGCCAAAACAGTGTGCAAGTACGTGGATGAACAAGTGACCTGTACAGGAAGTGACTAGGTCAGTGGGCGCCCAGAATATATGCCAGCAGTGCTGGAAAAATCTCCGAAATATTTACATACCCAGTCTTGCATGTAACTTAAAATAATGGATGCTCCTAAATACGTCTGAAAGTATTTTCACTGAATTTACTTACGTAAAAAATTCGAAAAACCAATTCGGTATTTCTTATGCACACAAATTAAATTGTTTTTAATTAAAATTTTTGAAGAAGTATGAAAACTCGAATGTAATAACCAGTTGAAAATAAAATTAGTCAAACCGCTAATTATACGGTAATTTTCCGCGCTCTAGGCATCTGAAAAGAAGTCACCAACTTACAATTCACCTCTCTTGTAGAATCGTGGTCGATTTACCTTACGGGACCGGACTTGAACATGTTCATTCGGTTGTAAATTGCCCATGGCGATAGACCATAGTCGGGCTATTTTTTAAAATAAAATACCCTTACGAGGCGTGGACGTAGGATAGGATTGGATATTATGCTACTGAAAAACCAGCACAAATCCTGAGAAAAAGCCAAAACATAACAAAAATTGGTACTAAAATCCTGTGCCTTGTGAGGTTTAGTTCAATGTGCCCTCCCCCTTTTTTCAGCCTTTTTCTCATTGCAGACAGCTGAAATTAAGTAAGTTTTCGTGAACCGGCATGAATGGGAAAAGTGATTTTGCGAACCGGTGAAAAAAAAAATTCAAGGAGGAAAATTTTCCAACCTCCTGACTTGTATTTCGTATTTTTTATTATAAATGAAAGAAATCGCATAAAGCTAGGACTCCTGATGTTGCCACCTATTGAATAAAAACAAAACTATCTGTGATAATTCGTAAAATAATTTTTCTAAATCAATCTGCAAAGTTAAATTGAACATTTGGTTTCGTTTTTGCATTTTTATGCTACATACAAGTGTACATTTTAATCACTGAAATATCGGTTACCAAAACTTTTTGGCTAAATACAAAATAACCTAACGGCAAACCTAAAAATATATTAATCGGAATTTTGGCGCGCATAAAAGTTACACCGGCATACAACATCAAAAAAGTATATACATATAGTTACATAACACATTTAGTTTTTCTTGTTGCATACCGGTTTGAAATCAATAAACTTCGCTTCAAATATTATAGCATAGTTCAGTATTTATTTGATAGGGGGCAGCAGGTATCGTATATTGTGATATTTTCCCAATATTTTTGTATAGAAGAAAAATGCCCAGAAATATTTTCTAGAATCAATCGCAGAATTTTTACGTTTTGCACCCTATAGACTGTACAATAAGGTCATAATTTTTTAAAAAATTATGATTTTATGAAAACTAAGAAGCCTCTTTTACATGGATACTATCAGGATATACTATTTTACTGCAAGTGAGGGTTTTTGTTTTCCAGAATAGCCCAGGTGCAGTATATAAGGGTTCATATCCGTTCCGGGCTACTAAATTATTAGGACCATGAAAATGAATCGAAATATGTATTATACAGTTTGCGGCGGCTCACCAAAGACTCGCCAACAGTCGCCAAGTGCGGGGACGCGCGAGAGGATGTATTGTGACTCGACAGTCCGGAGCATAATGCTGATTCGATAAGTTGCGTTGTCTGTGATACAATAAAAGCTGATTGGCAGCGACGATGAACTTGTGACAAAGAAAAACTTCTTCGGAAATTTCACGCATGTGTGTACGAACACCCATCGTCGATGAAAAAATTAAAATTTCTTCTTTGACACACACACAATCTCAAATATAGATGGCATCACACTGAAAAATCAAACTACACTAGATACACACTCACTGTTAGGTACACACACGAAGTTGTACTCGTTTTGTTAGATAAACGAGTGTTTCGTTAAATAAACCCATAACAAAAGCATACCTGCAATATTGGATCTTTTGAGCTAAGACACTCTCCGATAAAGTAGTATTCGTTCGACATTCGAAAATCCTAACAATTCGGCTCCAATTCCCTTATTTGGGATCAGTAACAGAAGGAAAGAAGGCAGGTCTAGTCGCAAAATCTCCTCAATTACCGCCAAGTTCAATCTATAGTTCACCATTAGCATCGAATCGTTTGGTTCATAACTCGAAAAGTTGATAAGTTGGACAGAGTCTTATGGTCTTGTCAAAGGTATCGATCACCTCTAAATCGTTATAACCTATTAATGAGTATAACAAATATTCAGAGAAATCAATTAAAATGTTTTTATAAAAATGTAGATCATGTACAATCTGATACATTGAAGCAACACGCTAATGCAACTTTTATTGATTCACACTTTCTTCCCGCCCCCCCCCACCCCTTCGCTAAGTTCTTCGGTAATTACCATACAAACGGGTCACACAGCCGACCTTCTATGTTATTCATCAGCCCGTTGGGCTCTCGTCCAACACGCGACACATGTAATTACTCTCCAAGAAAGCGTGAATATCATGTCAATGATGCGTTTTTTTTAAAACCACGACACCAGCAGTGTAACATGCATATAACGTGCTTATTGAATAGACTTCACTTATTTAGTATCGGTTATATTTGTTCAGTATTTTTCTTATCGGTAATTTTTCTTTAAGTGAATTATTCCAGTCTGTTTCATGTCAAAATGCTTGAAGTTGTATTTTACAAATACTTTCTAAATAATGAACAGGGCAGGAACTAGGAGGTTGGGTGCAAGGTAGGGGAAAGTTAATCCTGCCAATAATCTGGGAGACGGTCAGTTTTAGTGGAAACAAATACCGACATGGAATCGACCTTTTACAGCAGAGGTCGAAGTCAAAATTACGTTAGTCCTCACCCACGACAAAAATGATCCTGAATCCTAGCCTCTGGGTCCATAGGCAGAGATCTCTAGTGGGCCCTCAGTCTAGACTTTCCACGGGCCTCGCTATGAAGAATTTATAGCGTGAAAAGGCAAAAAATAAGAATCGTCCCATAGAGGATCCCCAATAGAAAAGGATTAGATGGTTACGACCTTGATTAACCCTTTAAGCGGTTTGTAAAATTTCCTTGATCCACGCATTATAACTGGCACGATGGAAATCAATAAACCCTCTGCAGAATGTCACATTTTTTCAAGAATACTTTTCCTATTTTGTGTAGTTCTAAAGTGCTCCCGACACCTAGAATGATAAAAAACGAGGAAAAATAATCAAGCTTTATTATTTATACTGTAAGCATATTCCTGTGCTACCCCGAAGCGAAAGACAAATTAAAAGAAAAAAAACAAATTCAGTATTTGTCCCGGTTTCTCAGTCGAGATCTAGCCACCCTATCCTAGGCCTACCCAAGTCTGTTCCCGTACCCTAAAAACTCAGTTGTGTATCTATGAGCGAGATGAATTTTGATGATGGTGACATCTTTTTAAACGCCAACAGCACGCTAACTCGGGTCAAAGCTCACAATTGCTGACAATGCCATCAGATGGCGACTTATCCGAGGATGTCTCTCCGCTATCCATACAAAAGTTTTAATAGCTGGCTGATGCGAAGATATATTTGTTTTGGAAAGAGAAAATTGAACTGCCCCTGTGGGGAATCGAACGTGATTGTCAGCAAATGTGGTGACTCTTTGGCCTGAGTACGGTCCCGTTCAGTGCACACGAGCTCCAAGTAAAGATTGGGATATTCGTTGCCTCTGCAGTCTAGTGCGTTCACCCGGAAAGTGAAAGGACGTGGGTTCGATTCACAGCAGGGGTAGTTGAATTTTCTCTTTCCAAAAAAATATATCTTCGCATCAGATTCTTTATTGGTGACCACATTTTTGCTTTTGATGATTTTAGTCAAAATGGGCGTGGTAGCCCAGATCGATAAGATAGTCGCTACATACGGTGTGAATTTTATGCTCCAAAATACCGGTTACTATGTTTGGTGTTCACAAAGTGATTTTGCAGCAAACGTAAAAACATAATAACCGGTACTTTGGCGTGTAAAACTTACTCTAATATGCAGCACAAAAATTAAACATTTGTAGTTTAATACTAAATTTTGTTCGTTTTCATGCTGAAAATCGGTTTAAAACCAATAAATATTCAACAATTTATTGTAAAAAAGTTTTATCCTTATTTTGATAGATGGTAGCAGAATTCCTAGTGCAAAACTTAGAGTTCATGTTTGAATCGAGTGTTCGAAATGGTGGGGATATCCCTTAGGGCAGGACTACAAAAAAAATTTTGATAAAAGATTTTTTAAAAACTTGCAAAATACAACCAGTAATTGCATCGCTTTGTTTTATCGGACCTTTATAGTGTAATCGCTGCCTTAAGCCGGATCCACACCCGCAACGTTACGCAGACCTCAGAACATGCCAATATGAATGGAAACCATTTGGACCATCAATATTAATTTTTTTTCTTCGGAGAACAGAGCAGAATACCACCGAGTTCAAGGCATGGTACGTTTTGCGAGAGTCGAATGATCCTGTTTTGTTTCAAAGTTAATGGCGGTTTTTTTCTCGATTTTCATGAATTTGATGTAACTTGTGAAACTTAAAACTCTAGAAATTGTTCGCTGTGAGCACTGAAGCTGTAAGGCAGATTTTATATTTCTGGATGACATTTTGCTCCTTAATGTTAGAGCACAAACATTACGCTTTGATGGGGCAGACAAGTTAGGGATGCACCAGATCGTTTGATGCACATCGAGAACATCCAATTTTACTTGATATATACGTTTTAGAAATGATTTGCATAAACACCGGTGTCACGCAATAGCAAAATTTCACGAATTTCACTTTTTTGCAGCACTGTACCCCGTGGAATGTCTTGTATTGATGAGGTACTTGTAATATGTTTTTTATCCAGTGACGTAATAAAAAAATGATTTGCATGAATAATCGCAGTGCTACACTACTGTGAAATGGTGGAAATGAAAATGTCTTTGTCCCACTAATTTTTTGCTTACCGGAATTCACAAAAATAGTAACATATCAAAAACTATTCCTCAGATGCCCTTGTAATTTCACTCACAATCGTACACATGAACGATATATAATTGAGTTTCATTATTGTGAAAATATTTCTACCGGTTTTTATTCCCGCAAATATTTGTATCGTCTTATGTCGCACTGTACATTTTAGTGTATAGGAACCAATTGCGACCGAAGCAAAACGTCGTATAAACGATGTTAGCGGACACTCCCCTTTAGAGGACAAAATTTTTGGTCCCATGGGTGTCCGTTATTGAGGGGTTCTACTGTATGATTTTCTAAAGTAAGTATTTGAATCTCCAGGCAGGGATTTCCAGCTTTGCTGCCCGCTAGCGCCCCCCCCCCTCCCCAGCAAATTACTTTGACCTGGGTTCGTGATGCTGTTATCAAGGGCCCTTCTTATCTGGCACCTGTTATTTTAATCAGAAACAGGCTATATCAGAAATAGGCCTATTGAGTATCACGAAAGAAATTCCGCTCTATTCGTAACAACTGCATTCATTTCCGTCGGAGGTTGTTTTTTACTTTGTTCAAATATCTTTTATTTATTATAGTGTGTGTTTATGACGCAATGTTTCCACAAGAAATCGCCTATGCTGATTAAACACTTGAAGGGGAAAAAAAAATGCTTCCGTAAATAGGAACGTTCTCTACGTTTTCTACGCAAGGTCACCAAAAATTAAGTCCTTGTAAGATATATAAAGAAGATTTGTTCAGAGAGAATGGAAAATTTGTTTTAAGACTGCTATTTACCCGTTTCTTAAGAACCAGACTCGAGTGTCTCGCTATGGGAGCTTTTGTATGTTTATGGGCCTTGAAATTGCCTATTGGGCCATTCCGCATGTAAATATTGGTCGCACGTATGATACTTTGTCTTTTTGCAGCTTTGTTTTTTTTTTTTTCGAAAAACTATCAAAACAAAAGTAATTTTAGTTGCAGGCTACCAAGGTAAAGTGTTTTAATTAAAATTTTTAGTTCTTACTTACGAACTAGTTCAAGAGGCCGGTAGAGGACCAGGGTACCCGATTGCCAATGAGACGAGGACCATGGACCCATTTTGCCGATAAGACCGAAGGCAGGGACATTTCTTTGCTAATGTGATGAAGACCACGGAACCTCCTTTACAAAATAATTATTCAGCGCATAATATAAGAACGGTAAATTGTTTCCTCAACTGACCTCACCAGCCCTTAATGTGTAGACGGATGCAGGAGATGGGAGGCGATCGCCCCGCTCCGTTCAGAAAAAAAATTGTCTCAATGACAATTTTTTTCCATGGGTGGAAATTCATCCCCCCCCCCTCTTCACTACACATACCCCCACCCTTGGTGATCCAACCCCACCGCCCATCATTACTCTTAAATCGAGCGTGGTCTCATCGGCTCGAGTTACTGAATGCTACCACGGTGTGTGGCAATAATTATTTCCACTGATTCATACGTAAAGCCGGATCACGCCTGCTACGTTGCGCGATTCTGAGCTGCATTAAACCGGGTACGGAAAATCCATCATTAAAACAGACAGTAGCCAAAATAAAATCAGCGTAGGGAACAGTAGTTGGATATAGTAGTTAGACTCGAACCCCGGACTCTCGCTTGCTGGAAGAGTGCTCTACCATCCAAGCTATGGAAGCAGGTAGAATATTTGGAAGGTTGAAATATTCTATCTGCTTCTCCATAGCTTGGATGGTAGTGCACTCGCCCGGCAAGAAGAGACCGGGGAGGCAGTGATGAATTTTCTTCCTTTTAATCATCTCCACAAATCAGTCTTTCAACGAATCTTGTATTAACAAGTGGAGAAGACATTTCTATATGTGCAGTAATATAGAAAGAATAAGCGCATCGGTTACATTCGCTCGAATGTAGCCAATAAGACAAATGGTGCTTTTTTTCAAATTTTGTAAAAGATCTTAAACTTCTACAGTGTCATCTCGAACTAACTTATGCAGGATCAACTCTCCCAGCACTACGCAGCTTCAAACAGTGCAAGATCTGATTTTGAGGTGTGGCAAGCACCGCGGCTATTCTAGATAAGCGCAAACCCCCACCTCAATTCTGATCCTTTCTTCTTATCTTTATTGTTTCACCCGCAGTCATAATGCAGGATTAACTCAAGTTCCAGATTTGGCGATATTTGACTTGACTCCCAGTATACATTTTTTATTCACGAGAAACAAAACACAGTCTTTGGTTCACGAGCACGACAGGTGGCGATAATATTTAGCTAATGGCAAAGCAGTAACATGGAATTTTCAAAACTTAGTCACACTCGCGTAAGCTGGGGATCGATGCGAGATTTTCGGGCAGTTGGTCGAGAGACAACAGAAAGTTTGGACTGGTTGCAAGCTTCGAATAGGTGAGCTGAAGTTTTGTTGAGCGCCAATACGAATTTTATCTTTTGGTGGGTAATAGTCTAAAATGGAAAGAGATTTCTTTTGCGCACTCGGTCATACACCGTCGGTTAATGTAAAGGCAGCATGGTCGACGTTGATCACTGTCTACAGATATGCGAATCAGTCGACAGATAAGTTTCACTTAATAGTGTTAGATATACGGGCTTTCAGACCTTAGTGGTTGAACTGAACAGGCAGTATGACGTACCAGTAGGTAGCTCAATTAGTAGTGATTCGGTGAGATTCAGAAAATTGATTGATCTTTATTTCAGATGTAACGAGGCAAAAAGTAGCAAAGGAATGCTTTAGAGACAATTAGTGCTCATTGAAAAAGTGGTAGCATTTTTTAGGAATGACGTCATTTAGCTGCTGGTAAGGAGGATAGGAAAAAATCGAGAGCAGTAAAAGAAAATATGGTTAGCCCAGAGGTACATTTTTCTAGTTCAGAGTCAGTTTCTGAATGTGAATTATGTGAAACAGGTAAGCCAAAAGGTGTGTTTAACCCGAAAGGTTTCAAATATACAATAGTGAAAATGAGTAATAGTGAAAAATGTGATGTATAGGGGTAACATAGATGATAGGGGTGACCCAGAGGATAATGCCCAAAAACAAGAGGTATTATCTGGTAGTAACAACAAGGAAAAGGTAAACAACAAAAAAAATAGAGACAGTGGAGGATGATCCACAGCAGGGAGGCGGTACTGCTTTGGCCTGCAAATCAGTGAAAAAGGTATATTTGCGACGAGATTGAAATACAACAGACAACAGGACAATTGGAAGCAGCAGTGGGTGTGGATATAGTCGACAATGGTCTTGGAGCCCATAATTATGAGGAAAACAGCATTTGTATTTTGCCGCTCTTTTTCCATTCTAGTCTAATTTTCTCGAATACTTTCTTCGAACTCGCCACTGTGTGCCATAACCCGTTTGAAACACCCCCCCCCCCCGTATTCCTGCAAGTATACCCGCGTAAGCCACTTTCGATCCCTCACATGCTTGCACACTGTTTTTGTCACTTGCACACGCTCTAGGTCACTATTTTGGTCGCGCACTGACATTGGTTCCTTGATTTATGGTTGGTTGGTCTTTTGATCATTTGCATGTTTATATATGCTGTAGGTCACCCAGATCCTTGCACTGGCTCTCGGCCAAACTTTTAATGGGTTACACGTGCTGTTGTCCCGTTGCCCCCAACGCAATCTAACCCATAGGATCTTATGTTATACCCGCAAAGAGCTTCTGCCGCTCCCCGTGGAACAGCGATTCCTTACGCCCACGTTGGGAATCTGCTCTATATCGATTTTTTGGTCATTCACATGCACGTACTCGCGCTAAGTAACTGTTGCAAACTCTGGGACAACCTTTTGGTCACTCACTTATTCCCTTGTTGTCTGGACAGAGGCCGAAATATTGACATTAATAACAATTTTGCCGCCCTTCTCGTTCTACAAACGTTTTTGGTCACTAACCCGTCAAATTTGTCGCCACTCTGCATTTACAACCCTGTAAATACGCCACTTTTTGTGTCTCACATCAACTGTTCGTCGTAGAGGTAAGGTGCCAGTGTGTAAAAAAATGTTCAAAATGTGTTCAGAACTCACTAGTTTCAAGATTAAAAATTTAGATTATATTTGACACTATTTTTAAACAGTCCTCCGTCATCTAACTTCCAATTAGAAAGTTTGTCCTGTGTCTCGAGTCCAGTCCACGTTTCCAAGTAAAATATTCGCTGAGATATTTGAATTTTGAATCAGAAAAGTTGGGAACGAACAGCATGAGTTATTGGTATGTGATTGATACGCTTTTTACAAACACCTTGCAAGGTCGATTGTAATCCTTTCGCCGGCCGAAGTTCCATACAGGTTGCCATAAACGTCATTCAGACTACCTAGCAAGTTTGCCACATTTTGAAACACATCCTATTTCGTTTCTTATTTTGACGTAGAATCTTCCTGATTGGCTCAAATACCGCTTAGGGATTGGATGTGGAGCATAGAAATCGCCAATTCTGAGCCTGATCATTTCTTTTCCTCACAACGATGATACTATGAGCAGGAATTTTTTTCCCCTGAACATTCTTAGGGAAAATGGACTACTTACTGACGTCACAAGGAGACTGCGGTGACATTCTATCTCTAGGTGGTGCTGGTTTAACCCTCCGTAGTAGGGCCACACCCATGTCTAGCCTGGTCCGATAGACGCTTGTAAATATTTTCTTCCAATATTCGTCTTCCCCTGCTGCAATGAAGCAACAGCGTAATGGGCTGGCTACACACTGACCCATCTTGGCTCAATGTCCCTTGGCGAATATATGCTTCCAGAACAATTGAATACGTTAACACGTGTTATTACTTTTGGCATTTTTCCAATATGTGGCCCAGACTGAATGTAAGGATTGGAAAGAGGAAGGCGGCTCCTTTTTGACTCTGGTTGGAAAGTCCTGGACGTGGTTTTTTTTTTGCGATCGTGTTGCCAATGACTTTCAGCCTTCAACACTGTTTTTGACTATCATTGCCAGTGGCGGAGCGGCCACACTACTCGCCATGAATGTATCGGGCCAGACTGAACATGAGTGTAGCCTCTACTTCAGGGCAATAAATTCACAACACCTGTGAGCCTCGGAGGCACTCGGAAAACCTTGGAGGCCCTTCTAGCAAATTCATGTATATGAATTCGCTAGAAGTGCCTCCGAGGAATGTTCACGGGGTATATACGCTGTTATATATATAGTATTCTCATATCTGAATGGAAGTTCAGCACAATCACTTCAAAGCATTGTGTAGTTCATAAGCCAGTTTAAACCACCACTAAATGCAGTTTTTATTAAACTATTTTCTCATCTTCTAGTTCCTCAAGCACATGTGGATTTACAAACTTTTTAAATGCCGGGTGTCCTCCTTAAATTCATAAAAATTAAAGGAATTGGTATATTTGAAAGCCGTTTGCGAAAGCTATTTCCACGAAAAATATGAAAAAAAATTCGTTCAAATTCTTGTCGTTAGGGGACACTGGTGATGATTATTAACTGAACCTTTCTGCGAACTCTTCTGTGTCTGGAAAATTCACAAAGCTTCAGCCGGCGATTCATGGCTGAGGCAAAATAAGTCCAATAGTGCTTCATTCATCCCTGTCAACATCAGAATCAAAACTTTGTGTAAGTGCCAGTAACAGGAAAATTCGGAAATGAGATGTTAATCGTGCATTTTACAAGACGACTTAACCGTACATTCACCTCGTGCACATTCCTCTACGGAATTTCTAACGAATCGGCGCATGCCGAAATGTGTTCTACGTGCATGTGTAGCCCTAACGTATTTGTTGTCGAGTTGCGATTGTCTCGTGTTCATGCTGCCATCTATTTTCCGTTTTCTGAAGTAAAGGTGGAAATAATTTTGAATTACCATGTTATGTCAGTATAGTGTTGTGGGTCTGCCTGCTCTCTGCGTAGAGACTTTTTCAAGTGTGAGACTCGCATTCACGGCTTGAAGCTGAAACACCGCAGAAAGCCAAAGAATATCTTATAAAATTTATGACTGATTTGCATATGTACAATTTGTTTCCGGGCAGCGTCCTCTATCGACAAAAATTTGAATAATTTTTTATTGTCAAACTATTAATTAATCGATATTACAAGATCGATTCCTCAGACTATTTTGTGAATTTTTAAACTATTTCGTAGAAAACATGAATTTTTAAATTGGAAATCGTGGCGAATTATTAAATAAAACAGTTTTTAAATGGAAATCACGTGGATTTTTGAGTGAAAAATAAGTTTTAGTATGAAAAACTCAAAAAAAAAATTAATTTAAAATCAAAAAGTGGTGAAAAAAATCGTAAATATTGAATCTACAACGCGGATGAATGATTAGAAACATGTAATTGTAGAGATGGATATTGAACCAGAAAAATGATAGAAAAATATAAGTTATTATTATGTAAAAGCGTAATAAGTTTTTAAATTTTATCAATTCCATTGTTTAAAAGATGATACTTTACGAACGTGAATAGTTCGTCGCATTGGCGCAGAAAATCTCGGACTTATATAGCCCAGCAGCGATACATGAAAACTTTTATAGCATCTGAAAAAAAAAATGTCATAAAACTTCACCTCGGCGAAGATTTAATGCGTTCCCAATGCGTGCGGCTAGAAGTTCCTCCTCTCCCGCCAGTCCCGACAAAAATGGTCTAAAAAAACCTCCTCAGAGTAAGTTTTTCTCTCCCTCATCGTAGTATGTGTGCTGAATTATTAAAGTATCCCTTCTGTAAATTGAAAGCTCAGAAACTATAACTTGGATGATTTCCAGGATACATGGAAACACAAGGGTGTGTACCTCGCGAATGGCCTGCCCATAAATGTTTGATGCGAGGCGAAGATCCAAAAAAACAGAGCTCTATTCATACGTACATACGCGAAGTTGGTGCTTACAGTACTAGCTTATGAGAATAGGGAGGAGACGCGTATTCTACGAATGACGGAGATGGCCACGTTCGCAGAAATTACTTCTGGTTGGAGATTTATCGACGTGGCCACCAAATATATACATGTGTATATTGCGGATGATGTGAGGGAACATTAGTTTTTTGTGATTATAAACGTGCCATAATAACTGAATGTGGTATGATATACAGTACGGCCACGAAAATAAGTAATTGTTGAAACGAGGGCCACACTCGTGACCCGATATGCCAGCCTGGCCCAATACGTTACAGAGTTGGTCGTGGGCAAGCAGAGTGACCGCTCCGCCATTGGCAATGATGAAAGTCATTGGAGGCTGGTCGAAGAGAAACAGAACCTTAAAGCCGCAAGTGTCAAAGGAGCCGCTTTCCTTCCCAATTTTCCAGTCAGTCTGCCCCCACATTAAGCCAGGACCACACTCGTGTCCAGTCAGGCCCAATTCGTTCCAAGATTAGTTATGGGAAATTAGAGTGGCCGCTCCACCATCGGAAATGGTTGTGAAATGTTGGAGGCTCGAAGGTATAGGAAGGCTGGTTTAACAGAACGATTAGTTCGTACCAGCTTTCGAGTCATAGATCCTTTCTTCCCGATCTTCCGATCCGTCTGGTCAAACGGTCACAAAAAAGCTAACAGTCACAATACGGAGTGTTTTAGAAGCAAATATTACCCAAGGAATATTGGGCTAAGCTGGGCAAATATACAGCCTTCCTATGCCACTGCTGAATATTGAGCCAGGCTTGACACGAGTGTGGTCCATGGCTTTAGTCCCAGAACGCTGTCACAACACGCGTTTGCTCATTAAATTGTTCTGAAAGCAAATATTCGCCAAGGACTATTGAGTTTGGCTAGGCCAGTGTTTAGCTAGCCGGCCGCCGGTGCTTTATTGCAACAGTGGGGAGGTGAACATTGAAAGCAAGTATTTGCGTGTGACACTTGGTCTAAACTAGACGTTAGCTTTCATTTAAATATTCACCTGGATCGCGTCATGGGTCGCTGGGCCCCACACTTGTCCAGTATGGCCCAATACGTTCTAAGTTTGGTCATGGGTGAACGTGGTTACTCCACTATTGGCAACGATCGTCAAATATTTGAAGCTCGTCGAAGTGAACGACAAAGACCTTCCAGCCTCAAACCCAACTTCGAGGCGCGAATGCGAGCTGATCTCTCCGTTAAAAAGTCTCGCCGCAGAGAGCAACAGACCTACAACGTTATTCATTCATTACATTTCGCTCACTATGAGTTGAGAAAAAACTAAGTTTAAAAAAGATTGATTACAGGTTGCAGCACTACACATAACAAGCATTACACAAACTTCAAGGAAGTTTCACTATACATACACACGCATTCCAACATGTACCAATTCGTTAGAAGTTCCGCAGAAGAATATGGACGAGGTGCATGTCTGGTTTAGTAGTACCCTCAAACCCAAGTCAAATGAGTCTCCGTTCCGGATATCCCAATCCGTCTGGCCATCTATTGTCTTGTGGCTTGGTGTGGGTGGTTTGCTGGTCTTGGATATCATTGGATTTCCACCGTGGCCCACTTCTCCTGAGACGGACCAGCTTATATCCCCTAGTGGGACAGAGCGGGGATCGCGGTTAGTCTGGTGGTGGCCACCTGTTGTTGGTCCAGTGTGCAGCTAGCTGATGTAACTGGGACTTCATTACAGCGGGATGTGGGTGACAAACATTGGAAGCAAATATTTTCGAAAGACTATCGGGCCAGGCTGGACACGAGTATGACTCTAGCTTTAGTGATATCCATGAACCTCCAGGTTTTTTGCCATTTTGAAAAATATTTGGCAATCACAAACTTCATCTCTGCAGTTTTTATTACGAAGTGTAGATACGACTGGTATTTCATCACCAGCAAAAAATTCCCAATTTAGCAATTTCAATTTTTTATAGGATAGGAAATACTGACCAAATATGACGATCACAAGCTCCCCATTATAAAGGACAATTTAATCATTTTGGTAATTTAAGGCGGAGAAGAGTGAAAAAAGCCAAAACGAGAATTCTAAATATCTGTTCAAGTGCATCAAATACAACGCCACAACAGGCAAAATGCCCAACGAGATGGCTGATTAGATAACAAGTTATGCCCCTCCCTAATTCTGAATTTTCCAGGAGGCTCATTAGCTTCAAGTAACAGTTGATGGGGTTGCATATTTAAACCCAAAAAAAATTTCTTCCACCGGATCTCATTTATGCATATAAGCCCCACAAGGCCGTAGCAAACGGGGAGGGGTAACTTGGGGTCTGTTTCCACCCGAAATGTGAGAAAATTATTGAAGAGGAAAGATGGCTAAATTCATTCTATCACTGGTTCCCCCTCCGAACGAAATTTCTGGCTATAGGCCTCCCTTCTTTGGAAAGGCCAAATGCGTTGGGATGCATGGGTTCTGTTTTGATGGATTCTGAAAGTAATCACCTCACTAATCTCGTTTTCGAATTCCACGTCTCTGTGGCCTTAGTTATCAAGTTAGGAGAGAGGAAAGAAAACACCGAGAAATGGATTGAATTTCTTCCACTGATGTTTCGACGAAATATCTCGTCCGTGATCGCAAAGGGTTTGATCCGTTGTAAAATTCCATACATTTTATGATGTAGGTCATCTTCCGATTTTCAGTCGCTGCAAGTGAAACAGGAAATTTTTACCGTTGAGGAATCGGCTCTACAAAATAACTTGGCTTTTTATCGCTAAAATAAAAAAATCTCAACCCTCAGCGGTACAGACGAATTTACAGCACATTCCTGGTACAGTTCGTACTTCATAACATCTGAGGAAGGCCTCTGGAATGTTTGTCCCTTTGCGATTTTTGTATAGCTTATAAGATTTTTGAAGCCGAATTCACAGGAGGGCCTTCCTTATCGTAAGGGGCAGTTGCAATAATGAAGTACCATTGTTTCCCGATGCGGTCCTATATTGAGTTCACCTTGACATAGGATCGCAGAAGGTTAACCATTTCAGCAGCAATTCAGAGATGTTTCGCCTAAATTGATGTCCTTTTACGGCAATTCCGAGCCATTCCTCGCTTTCTTGAAACCCACAAAAATCGGCAATGCCGTGCACAGATAAGTTTTCTTCTCCTTATAACATGTTTTTCATCGTCTCCCCCCCCCCCCCCAAACTTGTCGGATCCAATGCAAAGGGCGGATTCAGTTTTTGCTCAAAGGTTGATAACGGGAGGGGAGAGACTGCTTTTCTTTTCCTTGGGGGTAGTATAAGAACATCTGCACAATACAAATAGCATTGAAGGACTGGACAAATCCCGCTTCCCACCTCAGAGATATCGAAGCTAGTATAAACAACAGAAAAGAGTATTTTCCTTCTATTTTCGGTGTGTGGGAATGGGGGAAGAGGAGCACTTATCAGATGCACAAAATAGACGGAAAAGTGACATTTTACAGTGTTTAGTGATTTCCACTGTGGCAGTTAAAATTTACAAAAAACCCCACTCAAATGGTTAATAAGGTGATAACGAGCTATTTAATTTATTAAATAGCTCGTAAATGCTGAACAGAGGGTTAAAATCTATGGGGGTTGATTCTGTTTATCAGTCCTTCAGATTGTACTTTCACTTGCCATACTACAGCGAAACGTGGAGATTTGTCCTTCCCGGATGATTAATAATGAACCAGACTTCTTATCAGATGAAGCAACACGGATTGCAACACGAATGTCCAGGATGATTTACCCGAACCAATCATTATATACATTGCAATAACACCAAGGTTTTTTCCAAGTGAGAATATTCTTTTCATTAACTCGGGTAGGATGAAAATATTCCTTATCGTACGATATCAGAGAACAATTGATGTGTTTGTTCTCAATAATGACATAAGTCAGACTCTGTCAATGAACCATTTGAATCGCTCGTTCAATGGGTCGATCCATTCGATAGGAATATATTGTCTGGATATAAGACTGGCGGTGGTTGATGTGCTCAAGGTTGAGGTAATTAGTTTTTCTTCGATTCAGATTTCGGTAGATACGGGAAAGATAGTCGTGCAATTCAGTATCGTGCTCTTCAATTAGCTTGCTGATTTCGTATACATCTGCTAATAATTTAATTTGCTGATTTGTAGCATATGCTTTCGTGCTGCTTATTAGCATGTTTATCGTGGGCCTTAAGCTCTTAGAGGACATGGAATTTGAAATATCTACGATGTCAATATAATACGTCTAGAATTTTATATTCCCCATTCGTGTTACATTATGTTCATTTTACGTGCTTCTTTCGTAACCAGATAATGGCTCGTTCAATGAAGAAGTTTAACAGGTGGTAGAAGAGAAAAAAAATATTTTTTGTTGCATTCGTCTGAGGCGGGGGTTATGTTCCTTTATTTATGGAAATTTCCGGATACACCCATCCTTCGGGAATGCTACGATATCTCTAAGATGTGAGCGGGGTGTGTTCGGTTTTCAAAGGTGGTCGAAGATGTGTTCCGTCCAAAATATTATAAGTTGGTGTGTGTGATTATCATTTAAAAAGCTAGAAATGGTTATCGGAAAATTTTGAGGTAGTGATTATCAGTTATTGAATAATTTCTTATTACTGATTATCGGTTATCAAAAATCAGTAATTTTCAGTTATTAATAAATTCGGAATAAGTGATAACTTACCGATCAATTCGAAATATTGTATGTGATTACCAGTTATCGGTAAATTCGAAATATTGTATGTGATTACCAGTTATCGGTAAATTCGAAATCTATGATTATCAGTTATCGGTAAATTCGAAATCTATGATTACCAGTTATCGGTAAATTCGAAATCTATGATTATCAGTTATCGAAAAAATTTTAACTCTGTGGTTATCAGAAAAAATTCAAATCAGTCAGATATCGATAAATTCAAAATTGGTGATTATCAAATTCCCTACAAATTGAGCAAACAGGTTTTCCGCTGCAAGTAATATCTTAAAAATTGTTGGACAGGGGAAAACGACTGAACAGGAACACACGCCGCTCGCGTGTTTCGCGATAGTACTGGCGTCACAATTGTGCTCATAGATGGTGGATGAATCAGCCTAGTATTTCAAGGATCTCCAGTTCTAAACGTATTGAAAGTTCTTAAATGCTTTTTCTTTCGCATGCGAGATCGCAAGAAACAAATTCCCAAAGTAAATTCGTTATCTATAATTGTCATCCCGTATCAGCCACTCATTCATAGCAATTGTGATAATATATTCCTAAGACAGGCAACTAGATAACAATCAAGATCTTTCTTCACCCCATGCTGATCAAAAAAGATCGGAACCTTCACCGAATATCAGTTTGTTTTTCTTTATCATTTTTGATCTATTATCCATATGAACATGTACCAGCAGGTATTCCAGTACGCCCTAAACTTCGGAATTATATGTCCTTCAAAAAAATGGCTCCTATTGTAATGTCGGAAAACGGAACAATGAGAGCATTTTCAATGAAATCGAAATACATTGTGGCGTCTCTGGGCACCGCAGAAGAAAAACAAATGACCTAGAGCCAGTTTCCTGTTGCAGACAGGCGTTGTGATCTTATTTACTATTTTCTCACATTCATTGTTCATAAGAACGAACATTCATTAAAAAATGAATTCTTTTTGACGGACGAGGGTCTTGATCCGTGACGTTGGGATTTCTCAAGTTTCAGGCAACAACTTCGTGATTTTTCAATGTCACCATCAGGATCGACCTCGTCCGTGAAATGTGTCCGCGTCCCCGAGAAAACAATCGTCCATCTACAGGAACGACGTGGAGCAGGGCACGTCACGCGGCTATTGTCTTATTTTTTTTTGAGGCGTACTTCGCATTCACTTTCGCGTTCATTAGGGCCTCGATCCCGTTTCAGATTCTTATCAGGAAGTTAATTGTATTTGAAAGTTCCTAGAAAAAGGCATGGCAATCCCCCATAATAATGAGATATATCCATTTATCTATGAATGAAAGATTTGGTGCAGATTTCCATAAGTGCGTACCTGGAACACTAGGCGTTACACGTACGCCGTCTGAAGGCTATTTTAGTGTTAAGGTACGTCACGTAGGCAGTGGTTAGGTGACGTCATTACTATACGATATCGGATTTTTTCATCGAAACTGATGAGTCTCCAACTTCCGAATGATCGACTTGCGGACTTTTCGAGATATGCACTGACTGTACATGTTACATGTATTTTTCGATATTTTGATCCTATCACATTCAAAGATATAATGTGTTAATCTCCAAAACTCCCTCAGAATATTCCCCATGTATTCACATTGTTAACTGAAAGCCATCATTCTTTTCTTTGTGCAGTTTTGAGACTTACGCGTACATGTATTGTAACCTGTAATCATGGCTCCTGTAACTGTGTGTCATGCGACCACAACATTCGCACACCACTTATGTGGCTGTCATTTACTTGCGGACTAGGAAGTGCCTAACGCTTCCTCTAGCAGTTTGCGAATCACATATAGCTTGTAACAAAATTGTTTATTCATCTATTTTCATGTAAAAATAGTGTATTGCTAGATATTTGGAATGCAACGGACTTGCAGGGCTAGCTATAATTTCATGCATACCCAATTTTGCAAGCAATGCACTTTTTATTCTGCAGACCTTGCTTTTAACTAATGTATTTTTCGATACATCTTGACACTCTGCCCAACTGTTTTTTTTACCCCGGCGGTGACCTATCAGTTGTAAATTCTTTGGAATATAGACTGGGACACCTTTTCGTTAAGTTATTAACCGATATATTTGTGGCTCTTGTAGGAAATACCAAATTGGCTTTGGCGAAATTCGGCAACAATATTTCAACCAGGTACTTCCTGATCTTCGTTCCGAAACGATGTTTTCCAGGAATAATACTACTTCTTACCAGGCAGGGACCTGGCTCTGTCCCGCTAGGGATTTTAGCCATTTACTCGGCTGAGTTGGTCCGTGCTGAAGGTGTCCGACCGGGAATCCCTCGAGATACATTCGAAGGCCTTCCGGTCCGGCACATCCAGCCCTCTTCCCTCTTTTTATCCATGATGAGGGCACTATCCAGTCCCCCACTCCCATCAAGCAGCCTAGCATTAGTGGTGTCCCTGTGGCCCGCTCGTTCCGACCGGAATAATACTGTATGAAATTCACTTACGGCTCCTTACTTATGTATGCCTACTCCTTGGTGCCCCCGGGATCTCCAATGAAGGCTATGAGCAAAAAACGGGGGGGGGGGCACGGCAAGAAATTTATTCAATTTGTGAACATGAGCTTGCTATATGGTGGTGGTGGGAACAATTATAAATGTGGTCCAAAGGGAAGATCGAAAGCACTTTGAAGGGCCATTTCGTGAGCTTCCAAGGAAAGTGGTTTTCCGGAGAGGGGGGGTGCATTCTTACTAGAAGTACCAGCATACTAATGTCCCTACTTCCTCTGAAAAAAAATGTAGCCACGGATCTATCACGGGGCCCCTGTACATCTGAGGTGCCCGGACTGTACCCGGTTCAGCCCATCCATGGAAATCCATGACTGTCCTAAGGTTCACGGGCCGTACTTGGTCAGACCCTGCTATGGATGGATTCTATATTCTGATGATTGTTGAAAGGGGGCGGGTGTGAAATAAGGCGTAACAGAATGGACCGAACACGACCAGGCTGTCGCTTACGCGATATAAGCTCATTGCCCGAAAGGCGTGACAGTGCCGGAGAAAATTCTGAGTTACAAAAAGAAAAAAATAACTGTCCGTGCACGAGTCCCTTTCATGGGATCTAAGTGCTAATGACTCCCTGGTCATATATGTGCTGGGTAAGAGGCGGTGTGAAGGGTCATCGTAGGAAGTGAAGGCCTACGGGGGGGTGGATAAACGGCGGGAGAGGGGGGTTCTGTAGTATTGGCATTAGATTTTTCCCACCATGACTAACATTCTTTTGAATATAAAAAAATTATACCCCTTGTGGGCCATAGCGGGTGGGTATCATGTTCGTTTTTCTGTTGCTACGGGTGACTGTCAGTGTTGCGCTGCGTTAGGTCCAAATGCCTTACCCAGTTGGATCCAGTCGCAGGTGGGCAAAGTATGACTAGCCCTTTTCTACGCTGCGTTAGGCCCGCGTTCCGTAACTTGTTGGGCCCTCCCATGTCAAAAAAAACAGCACCCGAATGGCATCGTGGCAAGATGTTCGTCTTCCACCATGAAGGTTTTTATCAGGTTCGATCCTGTGGAAAGAGTATAGAGATAGATGGTGCCTTCATTTTAAACTCAACTCTATTGTTACTAAGCAGCTGTATCGAGTTATGACCATATTTGGTGTGCGGTAAAGTAGTGTGAAAGTGTGACTGGACCTTTGCTGCACTGCGTTTGAGTTTTCACATGCCATTCGTAACGCATTTTATTTAGGGGTGAAGGCTCCACTGCATGAAAATATTCCTAAAACAAATATTAAAATTTCTTTAAAAAATTGGAAGGCCTCGTGGAAGAAAGCGAATTTTGAAATGATGTTGAGAATTCTTGCCAAATCGATGCGATTTCCTGTTCGTAAGTCGGGAAGTGACTGAATTTATACCAAATGAATTAAATGCGGAAAGAGAATCGTTCACCAAAAAAGCACAATTATAAATATAGTTATTTCATCAGAACCCACACTGCCGCGAACACACACACAGGCAGATAAATATAAGGCTGTATTGCGTGTCCGCGCGCACATATATTCAGATAAAAGTCCAAAATAAGAACTATCATGAAGATGACGGCTGCAGAAAAGAAAAATGATTGGATGCGCGTGAGCAAATGTTCAAAGAGATCGTAAATTTGCTTCTGAATTTACTGCTCGCATACAATTTCCACATATAACCCGAATAAGAACGGAGAAAACCCTTCTCTGTCCATGTGTGTGTGATGGGACAAAGAAGACTTATACAAGATACGGTCCTTTATAGGCCTTTCGCACCCGAAAGCACTAGTGAATAATAACAAATGAAAAAAAAATCGTATAATATATAAATATACACGCGGTTACGCCATTGTCCTCGAGAATATGAAAAAAAAAAAAGTTTCCTAAACTCTGTCACAATATTCGCTCACGATAAAAGGCGGTACTTTCTTGTAATCAGTGTTGCATTTGCTGGTGTGGAGGCTTACTGTTTTGGATTTGGGATCCGAGAGGTAAGTTTTGTGTTTATTGTGCGTGGTTTCTGAATGCTGTTACCCCTAGGAATGTTAAGAAGGCTTGCGTATTCGGTTCATCTCTTGAATGTTTGAAAGGTAATGCATTTTGAGATATTCGTGAAATCGGTGAAAATACTCGCCAAATTGGCGCGGTTTCCACGAACGATGTTCAGAATCGGAGCTGTTCGTAAGTCGGAGTTTAATTAGATCTAATAGTTCAGAGCAGTGTTTCTTAACCTTTTTCAGCTCATGGGCCCCCCCCCCTCTATGGATCAGATTTTTTTCTCATGACCCCCCCCCCCCCGTCCTATCCAAGGGCCCCCCATCCAAGAGTGAGATACTTTCTATTTTTTTTGTTATGAATGAAATTTTAATAAATCGGATCAATCTCTGGAATCCTGGCTAGGCACGGATTCAAATGATGGATTATCATTTCTCCCAGGAGTCAAATTATATTGTAAAAAACGGTCTGTGTAATACGAGACGATCCAACGAACATGCACGATAAATCGACCCTCCCAACACATCAACCGTTGATCTGGCGGCCCTCCATGCTTAGCTGCAAGTAACAGCTTATATATGAAAATCATATAGTACCAGATCCCATGTAGTGCAGTCTGCAGTCCCCCCGCCCTCCATTATAGACATGAAGACCCGGGTCATGCCCACATAGACCCAAGGGTTGAGATGCTCCTGTTTCTATGAACGGATCTGTGATGAATTCTGAAAGTAGTAATATTTTTCAACCATGTTTCACTTTTAAAGCTTTTCTCTTCACAGCTCTGACTCCCTTCACCACCTGTCGTGGATCACCTTTCTTCTGATTTTCTCCCGTGGGCCCCTAGAATATCCCAGGACCGCAAGGGGACCATATGGCCCCAGGTTGAGAACCACTGGTTCAGAGAATGTAGTGATAAGTACAATCCTGGCATTGGTTGGAAGCACTGCTTACGCGGATACATCGCTCCCCCAGCTTCGCTCAAAAATTTGTTACAGTAATAGCACAGGCGGGAAGTAGAGGTTGACGTTTATTTCCCCCCCCCCCCCAGTTCACTATACATGCATTTTATGATCCACCCCCCCCCCACCCCCGTATCCGTTTGAAGAGCCTGTATTTGCTTCTGAGACCTACTGTGTCCATAGGAATGCTTGGAACGTTTCAAGTATCCCAGGCAATACTTGCGAAGCTTGCTTGCTGTATCCCTCGGGCGGTTTCCATTCATTATATACGTGGTTATTTGTAACTGTAATTTTTACGTATGTGTGTTTTTAACGGACATTTTTGATGACGTGAAATAACTAGTTCTTGTAGTTTTCAGACACTTCTATAAATCCTAGCCAAGTGCTATCCTGGGGAATGACAGCTAGGCTTGCCGAATCTGATGAATGCTCGAAGGTCTCGCCGTATCTCCGGTGAGTGCTCGTGGAGTGAGGCTTGATTTATCCCTGCGGAATTCTCGAGGGGGGGGGGGTTGCCTTAATCTTAGGAATGTTTGAGAGGTGAAATTTCTGGGGAAATGTTCAGGGGGGCTTGTATATATATCTGGGAATGCTTCGGAGGCTTGGATATATTTAGGAATACTTGAAGGTGGAATTCTGGGAATGCTCGGAAGGCATGCGCATCTCCGGGGAATTATCAGGAGGCTTCCGTGGGAACAAAAAATTTGTCAGCTAATGAGGAGTCCTCGTTAAGGAGTAGTAGAATAACTAGAACTTGTCCTCATATAATTTAAAATAGCATCTCATAATAGGAATTGTCCGGTATGGGAGGTTCCACAGCATAATTTTTGCTTGTTTTTAATGGAATTTTTTACATTGTGAAATAACTGAATTTATTTTTTGTATTTTCCAGAATTTGATATTTGCATTCCGTGTAACCACATTTCGAAGAGATGGTGACCAATTACGCTATCTTCAATATTTCGAAGATGTACCAGGACATGTTGGACGCTGGAGGTGATGAATTTTAACATCTTTCAGAGATTTTTCTTAATGCACATATAGTGCCAGCCCGAAAATCGATATAGCCTATTTTTACCGAAGCGATGAAAGCCAAAAATGGATACGTTTACAAGTGCCGTTATTATCAATCAATAATTTAGCAATACTTTTGGAACAGGGCCAGGAGGGCCTCGTTATACTGAGATTTGGTACTATGATTTTCGATACTTTGGTCATTATTTGGCTAGTATATTGAGCTAAGGCCACCCTTATCAGACGCGAGGTACAAAGTACGGAAATAACTTCGGGTCTCCTTAGCCACGATTATATATATTTTTGGGGAATCGGCTTCCAAAGAATCATACATTGTTACAGAATATATAGGAATGATGCTAAAATATTTACTCACTAAAAACACTTCAGAATTAAAGGGGAAAAAATCATGAAAATCCAGAACGAATGGAGAGGGGGTGGGGGGAATCCCAGAGTTGATGAAAATTCAGAAATAATGCGGAATAGTTCGAGAATCGATGAAAATCCCCTGAATCAAATCAGTTGAAGCTCAGACACCTTGCTTACTACACAATAAATGTATTTCACATAGGTACATATTTATTAACTTCTATTATGTTGTGCCCCTTCTAAACTCGGGCTTGATCTCATCGCACACACCTCTGCATTCGTTTGGAAGGGCATATGATTACAACCACCCTATAATACACGCACGTGACTTCTACATATTACTTTCTTTGATTTTTTTAATATATATATGTAAATATATAAATATCATAAAGAAATAGCAAATAACTTCTAGAACGTTTCGAATTTGGTTGAACTAAGAAACTAATTAGATATTTTTTTGAATGTTTACATTTAGGGTTACCAGATAAAAAAAACTGAGAAAGAAAAATACTAGAACGCGCACACTCTCATTGACGTCATTTTTTTCAAATTTTTACAATAGATGACGCCAGTAAAATCTCATTAAAACTTTGGATCACTATTTTCTATATTTAGAGAAGTATGTGTACTCTCCACTTATTACAAGATGCATAGAAAAACTGGCTAATTTTGTAGATATGCTGACTTTTTTGGAAAAAAAGTTTTCATTTCTACCACTACCGGGACTCGAAACCGGGTCCCCGTCCCGCTATAACGCTATCGTTCGCTGTAACGAATACCGTTATAGCGAAAATCTCGTTTTACCGAACACGTTTCTGATCCTCCAGATAAGTTTATATAGGAATAGTGCGAAAACCTGGAATTCCTTTATAACGAAATTCCGTTATAACGAATTGATTTCTCCGGTCTCTTGGAGTTCATTATAACGGGATTTGACTATATTATGTTCCAAAGTGAAAAAAAAAAAAAATATCCCCCAAATAAAAACAAAATATTCCAGTAACCTGAAAAGGACAAAAGAGCGAATTTTCTAAAAAGTAGGGGGACGCTTGAAATGACATCAAAAAGGCCTGCACAATCCTTTCGAAGGAAAATGTATCGTAACACTACTTAAATTTTTTTAACTGGTTACTAACCGTCCTCCTGAAGGAGGACATACAATCCTCTCTAGTGTAATTTCAAGCGTCCTACGCTTCGGAAAATTTGTCCTTTTGTCCTCCTTTTCAGGTTTCCGAAATTATTTTCCTTTTTTTTTCTGTGGAGATTTTTTTCTCTATTTCGCAACATAATATACTTCACTGAGAGTTTTTGTGCCCCCCCCCCTCCCCATACACATTCACCAAGAGTCCCAGAAATTCCCCGATTAAAACCGATGAAAAAAACAAACGGAAAATAATGTTACGAAAAATTATTGTGACTGTTTTTATTCGTAGGAAAAGCGCCATCCATTGTAGTAGAAATTATAAGTCACGTCATTAAGGGCGTCATTTCAACTTTTTCCGGGGGGGGGGGGCAAAGAGCATGTACTAAAGGTACGCATATATATATATCATTTGTAGTGTATTTTCAAAAGCCGGGGGGGGCGGCAATGGCCCCCTTGCCCCCCCTAAATGACGGGCCTGGCGTGCGCAGAGGTATCCTTCTTTTTCAGTATTCGGATCTAGTAACTCAAAATCTCAAACATTCAGTGCTGCCATCTAATGAAGAAAACAAACTTTTTAGAGGTGCAGTAATTGTTACAAATATGAGTCGACGCTCGTTACCGTCGTAACCGTTCCATTCTTTGATAAGTTCCAATTTTTCCGTATTCATTGTTATTTTTCATCTGTTCTAACGACTCACAAGGACCATTCAATCCAATACAACGTTTGAATTGTGCTCACCCTCCTGTTTTTCATATTGGCGAATCTTCATCTTTGTCGAAATATCTTACCGCAGTAACACAATGATAGCAATAGGATATCGTACCGATACCGGTCCGACATCCACTATTGAACGTCGGAAGGAGATTCCTAATTTTTACGTGTATGATATCGAACGATATACAGTGAAACTTGCACGAAATGAAACGTCAATGGACTGAAATAACACTATTCCGTTTTAGACTTCCATTTTGAAAGTGCAAATAAAAGCATTGATCATTGAATCGACTATATTTTGATTCCGTTTAAGACAGGTTTCCGTCTTATACAGTGTCCGTCTTAGAGAGGTTTCACAGCAGTAAAAATGTATTCACTCAATAAACGCCAAAATATATTTTTCTCCAATATACAGTAAAACCTCGATAAGTCGTCACCAAGTTATCAAAAAATTGTGACGGCTTAAGCGGAGTGCCGTCAGTTTAAATGTGCGTTATTGTAAAACTTAAATATACAGTTAAACCTCAGTTTTAGGAAATAAAATAAGGCACAAAACTATTTTAAGTCCTCTATTACATGATCTGTCACCTTCAAATATGAATTAATTTACCTTTGACTAAGGGGGACACTTCTATGGGTGTCCCTTATTGAGAGATTACACGGTCAAGCTTGCGTGGGGACGGCAGTGACGCCCGTGTATGTGTGTGGCGGGGTCACTAGGAGATTGTAACGGTGACAAGTGTTTGCGCGGGAAGGTCTTAACGAGACCAACGTATTTCTGCAAATTTTGATACTTTGGATTCCACGTCCGAGACATTTAGTGCCTATTGGATATATATCGGCTAGATGAATGGATAACTGTATTAGCGACGACAAAATGGTAAGTGCTGCTTCTGTTGTCATTTTCTTTTTGGCCGAGTTTCATCTGTGAATAGTAGTGCAAATGTCGCGAACCATGGTTGGTAAAAATAAGATGATGGTATGCTTTGCGAATAGTGTATTGATAAATAATGATAAGTTAAATGTTAGTAACATAATTGATAAGATCAAAGAAACTGTAGATGATGAAAAGCTACCTCTTCAGGACACTATAGAGTTTATTCTTTATGAACTGGATCCAATTATTCAAGAGTTCATAAATCATAATAAGTTCAGTGAATGGCTATGTGAAATTGATAGTGAATGTGAAACTAATGGTATCTCACGTACCATTATAAAATTAGTTGGAGACTACGAAAATTCAAACGATGCTGTGTCTGATAAAATAATTAGTACCGAAATTTTTTGTAGTATGAAAAAACTATACAATCGTGATTTCCAGAAATGTGGATTGTATTTAAGTAAGTGTAGGGATGACGAAAAATATCCGATAGGGACGCGAAGTAAAAAGAAAACTAAAGTAACTCCTGACATTATTGTCAACGAAAAGGTAATTGTTGAAAAGGAAACACGGACTGCGGATGAATCCCAGGCTTCCCAAAACACTCAACAAGAAAAAACAAAAATCATAGCAGATGATCAAGTGGCTGGCCCATCTCAGCAACCTGATAATTGTTTGCCCAACAAAGCTAATGGAAAGTCAATAAGTAAAAATGTTGAAAAAGAAAATACAAATGATCCAAATCCCACTAACACAAATGAGTGGCAGTTGGTTGAATAAAAGAAGAAAACAGTCAGAATACCCCCATTAAATTTGACAAAATACAAGAACTGGAAAGAACACTCAGTTAAAATTAGGGGTGTTTGTGAATCAAATTTTGATGCCAAAAAAACTGGCACAGCACTGCAATTACACGTAACAACAGAAGATGATCATAGAGCTGTGACTAAAATGCTTGAAAAAGAGGGAGTAAATTTTAGCACATTCACACTAAAGTCAGACAAAAACATAAGAGTGGTTATTAGGGATTTGGATACATAATCTTGCGATGGGATCAAACAATCTCTCGAGGAGTTGGGTTACACAATTATTAGTGTGGTACAGCTAAAGAGCCCCCGTCATAAAGATGATGAAAAGATTATGGTCCCAATACCACTATGGCTCATTGATTTGCCGAGAACAGATAAAAGCAAGGAAATATATCAATTATCTTCATTAAATTACTTAAAGATAAGAGTAGAAACATACAAAAGAAGGAAGGGGGTACACGCAGTGCTACAACTGCCAAGCCTGGAATGGGCACACAGCCCGAAATTGTTATAACCCGCTGTGTCAAATGTCCAGAAAAACATCACACATCACAGTGTGATAAGGTAAAGGGTAAGGACTTACCAGTGTGTATAAACTGTTCCTTAAATCATCCAGCGAGTTTCCAAGGATGTAAAAGGTACCCGGGGAACCTTAAAAAATCTGGTCCTAAAGCAGTTACTGGGTCACAAAAACTTAGACCACCAAAGCCCAGGCTTTTTTCCGTCACAAGTTCAAGTGACGATGAAATTGAGAAAATAGACATTGAAGCTGAGGAATTGCCTCAACAGCAAAAACCAACAGAAGTAAATAATAGACCTACAAGAAGGCATAAGACATATGCAAAAGCTGCAAATGTCCACGAAGAGGTGGAAAATAACAAAATAGAAACTAACAAAAACACAATGACATCAAAAGATGTTAACATGACTGAAACAATCAATAATGTATACTCTGTACCAGAAATTATACCCACATCAACTATTGCAGTTGAACGTAGGGAAAGTGTAAATAATGAGGTAATCGCAAAGATCCCTCCCAACGGGATAGATGGGGAGGTGTCCCAGATTGTGAATACCGGTAATAATGAGATATCATTCCCCTTACAGGAGTTAATGGGTCTAATGAGAAAATGTTTTAATAACATATTACAAGCTAAGACATATCAAGAAAAATACTCAGTATTTATTGATAGCTTTACTGAAATATCTATGAAACTATTATCGGTAAACTTCACCAATGTTCAATAATAGTTCACAACAAATAAAATATCTCAAGATCATGGCGTGGAACGCCAGAGGTATTATTCGTGATCTCCAAGAATTTAGAGAAATTGTTGCAGATGAAGATTTTGATCTGATGTTAATTTGCGAAACATTTTTAAAACCATGTTATACAGCTAAGATAGCAAATTATGATTGTATAAGGAAAGATAGAACGCACGAAAGAGGAGGGGGAGTAGCCTTATATATCAAAAGGCATTTAAATTATGACATTGTTGACCTCCCACATTCCCGAGATTGCGAAGCGTTGGCAGTGGATTTGCAGCTCACTAGCACTAGAAAAATCCGAATTTGTGTTTTATACAAACCACCAAATAATCAATTTGATATCTCTCTGTTAAATCATATATTTGACTGCAATTATGTAACAATTCTTAGCGGTGATTTAAATTCTAAATCACCAATTTGGAATTCAAATAATTACAATGCATCAGCACGTATATTAGAGCAGTATTGCAGAAATAAAAATATTATTACATACGGGCCAAGTGCTGCGACACACTATCCAGATGACAGCAACCGAACACCAGACGTCCTAGATATTACAAATACAAATACAAAAACAACGCCACAACAGGCAAAATGCCCAACGAGGTGGCTGATAAAAAGATGCCCATAAAAATATGGTTGTCATATGTTTCAAAAATACAGCAACCCAATTAAAAATGCAATTAACACAAATTACAAACAATATATACACATGATAAAATATTATACAATGCCCATAAAGAATACTTATGGTTGTCTTATTCTAAGAATGGATAGCTTCTCGATTTACCCCAACATGTTTATCGTATTTCTTTTTAAACGTGTCAATTGTGTTACAATTTACTACCTCCAAGGGTAAGCTATTCCATTTATTAACAACCCTATTGGAGAAAAATTCCCTGCGACACCATAACCTTGCATTGTCCCTCACCAATCGATACTGGTGTCCCCTTGTAAAAGCAGTCGATTGGCGGTGTACTAAAGGTTCATGGTCCCATCCTATCCATCCCATTGAAAATTTTGAACACTTCGATCATATCTCCTCGACACCTGCGTTCATCCAATGTAAACATATTCAAAAAATGAAGTCTTTCTTCATAACTCAAGCCCTGTGTGCCAATAAGGACACGCGTAGCTCTTCTCTGCACCCCTTCAACCAAGTCTATGTCCCTCTGTAGGTATGGTCTCCAAAACCTTACAGCATACTCCAGTCCAGGACGAACTAAGCCTCGAAAAAGCGGAAGAATGACTTTAGGAGAACGCGAAGAGACCTTTTTGAAAATGAGACCAAGCATTCTATTCGATTTTTTGACAACCGCTGAACAATGTTCAGAAAACTTAAGTCGCTCGTCAATGAGAATTCCCAAATCGGTGACTCTAGTTGCATCCGGGATAGTGACACCATTCAACTCGTAAGAGAACCGTGGGTTGTTCGAACGAAAATGAGCGACCATGCACTTATCTACGCTAAACGTCATGCTCCATTCATTTGCCCATGCTGCAATCTTGTTTAAGTTGGTCTGGAGCAACTCCCTATCGCTTTCATTTCCGATTACCCCCATTAGCTTCACATCATCTGCGAATTTGCTAGTAATTCCATCGATACCCTGATCGAGTTTGTCGATAAAAAGTGAAAAAAGTATGGGGCCAAGGACACTTCCCTGAGGAACTCCACTTGTGACGTCTGTCCAACCAGAGAATTCCCCGTTCACCATAACTCGTTGCGACCTATCTCTTAACCACGATTCTATCCAATTCAGCAAGTTGCCCCCTATTCCAATCTCGTGTAAACGCTTCAAGAGTTTGCCATGTTGGACCCGATCGAATGCCTTCTGGAAATCAAGGTAAACAACGTCGACATTTTTGCTCTTACCCAAAGCCTTAGTCACGTAATCATAGAAGCAAAGGAGGTTAGTTACACATGACTTCCCCTTCCTGAACCCATGCTGATTATCCGACAATACATTATTCTCGTCTATCCACTTCACAAACTGCCTTTTGATGATAATTTCCAAAATTTTCGAGAGGGAGCTCGTCAAACTCACTGGACGATAATTAGACACCACTTCTCTACTACCCTTCTTAAATATCGGAACAACGTTAGCCAGTTTCCAATCTCTCGGGACGATACCCTCAGCAACACTACTCCTGTATATCTGTGCGACTGGCCCCAACAATTCATTAGCACCTTCCCTGAGAACCCTGGGATAGATATCATCTGGTCCTGGTGCTTTGCTTGCACATACATTTCTTAGAAGATTTAGGACCTCCACGTCTTCCACTTGAATATCGTTGAGCATTTTATTACCCCATGCAACACCCGTATATCGAATATCATTATCTCCATTAAAAACCGACGCGAAAAAGTCATTGAAAGCACTACACATGCCTACATTGCTCTCTACTTTTGAGCCTCCTATCGAGAGGGGGCCAACTGTCCCCTTACATCCATTATTGACGTATCGAAAAAATGATTTTGGGTCAGAGCCAATGTTATCTGCCAACCTAGATTCAACTTGCTTTTTACTATCCTTTATAATTATTACACTGGTCAAAAACCTCAGTGTTCCTTTAGCAGTAGAGGTAATATCTGCACTTTCGTCAGATCACATTCCAACAATTATTGATGTTGATTTTGAAATTCCCATACAACAAAAAATCAAAAAAGTACAAACTGGCCACTATATAGGCAAGTGCTTACAGGAATTGAAACACCAGATAATGCTAGTGAGTGTACCATAGATATAGAAAATGAAATAAACTCATTAACACAAAAATTGCAGGACACTGTTAATAATTCCACTCGGGAAAGGTCAAACGAAAACAACCCATTAGCACTCCCCAGATATCTGAGGGAAATGCTAAGAGAAAAGAATAGAGCTAGAAGAAGGTGGCAAAGAACCAGAGATGCTACACATAGGCTCAGATATACAACATTACGAAACAATACACGTCGAGAAATCAGGGAATTTACAAGTGAACGATTTCTAAGGTTCCTAGAAGATGCTAATTGTGAGGATGGGTCGTTCTATAAAATTTATGGAGCACAAAAACCCCGTTGCCAAAGACTTACATCTATACATGGCCCGCACGGACTGGTATATACAGATGAAGATAAGGTAGAAGTATTTGCAGATACCTTTGAACTGCAATTCTCACCAAACACTAATACTTCAAATGTTCAGGTCGAGAGAGTGCATAGAACTATTAATGAATATTTTGATAATCCTCCACCTGAAACACAAACAGCTCTCACTCCAACAGATATCAATGAATTAAAAACAATAATAAAACATTTGAAAATTCGGAAAGCATCTGGGCATGACCTAATTTCAAATATGGCACTGAAGAATTTGCCCAATAATATTTTAGAATATATTGTCAAATTTTTAATAGATTGCTGGAGCTCAAATATTCCCCGTCGAACTGGAAAACAGCAATTGTTAAAATTATACCAAAAGCTGGCCAAGATTTGCACTTTCCAAGCAATTGGAGACCCATCTCATTGCTTAGTAATTTTGGAAAGTTATTCGAGAGAGTTGTGGTAACACGTATCAACACTTACGAAAAATCTCATCCAACAATTGGGCCCGAACAACATGGATTTAGAGACGGTCATTCTACAACCACACAATTATTAAGAGTTATAGAAACACTCCAAGAAGCTAGAATTTATCATGATACAGCTGCAGTTGCACTGTTGGATTTAAGTAAGTCATTTGACAAAGTGTGGCATGAGGGGTTGCTCTATAAAATGATTAGAATGGCCCTACCCTTTAGCATAATTAAAATTGTACGTCATTATCTCGCAGCAAGAACTTTTTATGTAAAAATCAATGACACAATATCTACAACTAGACGAATTAGATCATCTATAGTGCAAGGCAGTGTTATAGGACCTTGCCTCCACAATTATCACATGAATGATTTTCCAGTGGCAATTAAGGGTATTACTGCGCTGTACGCCGACGATTCGATGATAATTTGTACAGATAGAAAACCACAGAAGGCATTAAGTAATTTACAAGAATTAATTGATCAAGTCGAAACATGGTGCGAAAACAGCAGAGTTAAACTTAATGCAGACAAGACAGTATTTATGTGGATCACAGGAAAACTAGATCTACCCCCAGATGCCGGAATAGTGGTTGAGGGGAAATTCATTGAACCTGTTATAAGTACTAAATACCTGGGGAATAATAATTGACAAACGATTGGCATTTGTGCAACAACGCAATTATGTAATACAAAGAGCAGACGTAGCAAAACACACTTTAAAACGCATACTTGCAAGGAGATCAACATTGAATATCAAGAACAAATTAAATGTATACAAAATGGCTATCAGATCCATACTTTTATATGCTGCACCAGTGTGGCTCTACTCGAGCAATCAACACATGGTTAAATTAGAACAATATCAAAACAAAACAACAAGAGCTATGATGGGAGCCAATTGGTTCATCAGGAATAGAAGTATAAGAAACGATATAGGAATGCCCACCATACACGCCTTTGCTCAAAAGCTGGCTAATAATCTCTTGAGTCAGAATGCCAACATCTTAGGGAAATATCCACTTACCCAAAAGATCAGATATCAGCTTTTTCCAGACCCAAAAACTCTCTGGTTATGAAAAGACCGGAGGTACCGGGATTGTGAAAAATGTATATAAGCAACTATATATAGTGTAAATAATTAGACCAACTGCAAAATATCAAATTTTGTAGATAATTTATATTTAATCAAATAATCATAATTAACTGCATTTAATAACATATAATCGCATTTATTAATATGATATATAGTTGACGCTAAATATAAAAATGAGAGTAGGTAATACATACATTATGATGAATGATTAGTGTTAAAAGAATAGCATTAATTATAACTTAATGACGTCCTAACAGGCTGATGAAGTGACATTCTGTCACTGCCCTGTTGAGTGACACTTTCTGCTTTCTATTTCCCCTCCAGCTTACTTAAGCTTTCTTTCCCCCCTAGATTAATAACCCAAAATGGGCAATATTAAACTCTAAGTAGTTTAAAAATAAAACATATACAACCATGGCGAAAATCGTCGTACTAGTCCAGGATGGGGGTGATACTCTGGACACTGTAAGAAAAAGGAGCTTGGAAACCATAAATCTCTTCCCATTTGGAAGCTCTTTTTTTATTGGAACTATAGAAACCATCTTTTTCTTTCTCAAGCTTTCCCACAGTGACGAGTTAACCGAAATTAGCGACGAGTAAACGAGGGTTTTATACCATTGTTATCTATGAAAACTAAACTTGGACGAAGAAAACTGACGACTTATTAGGGTGACGAGTTAACGAGGTTTTACTGTAGTTTCATTTCTACAGCATTTCGTTTGAAAAGAGAATCTAATTATCATATCTTGTATGATAATTAGTCTCTTTTGAAATAACCCAATTTTCTGTGGAACTAAGTTGACAAATGTATGCCATTTCTACAGTCCGGGGTTGTGAGCGGTTCTATCTATCTACTGGGGTTAGATGATATTCGTTCTTGGAAATTGACCTGTACCCATGGCCCCATATCCTGAAGATCTTTGGAGATCCTTTGCTGGGTTTTTTATGGAAGGCCCCCGCCCCCATCGTCCACTGGAAGCGAAACAAGTCGCGTGTACATGCAGGTCTTAAACGCATACAAGCGACTTGTTTTTTTTTCCTCGTCAAATTGTCATCCATATAATTGGTAGTTTCAAGATTGCTTTGTTCACACAGGGATAGAACTAGAGGATGGGTGGGTGCGGGTGGAGCTGGCAACTGCCCGTGGTGCAAAATTTTGGTGGGAACGAAAACCACCATTATTATAAAATCGGATTTTACTAAAGTGGGTCGGCAAATTAATGTCCTGGCTTTTGAAAATACACTAAAAATGGTGTGGTTATACATATGCATCGAGTACATGTTTGCCACCCCTGGAAAAAGTTGACGTCTCTGGTCACCCCCACACTCGCGAAAAACCTAGTTGCGGCCCTGAATAGTTTAAATATGGTACGTAATCAATGAATGTATTGAAATCTGGTTTTGTGCGGTCGTGACACGCGTTTTCTCCCCATCTGTCTTGGTTTTTTTCCCACACATCCGTTTTTTGAATTCAAATATCTGCGAATATTGTCCTTTTCCGGTTACCGGAATTATTTTTTTATTTGAAAACTTTTTTTCCCTACTTTGAAACTAGTTTCTTCATTGAAATAAGTACTTTTGTGGCTTTTGTCCCACACGCATTCACCAATAGCCGTCTAAATTCTGAGATTTGTTTTCTGTTTCTGACTTCGTTGTACCAGTTTTATAGGTTAGAAAAATTGCTGTGGCCAGTTTTATTGGTTTGAACATTGGCGCCATCTATTGTGAAAATTGGAATAAGCGAAGTCTAACTGTGCGTCCTTTCTTAGTTTCCGAATCTGGTAACCCTATATACAGGGTGGGCAAAAAGTCCGTAGAAACTTTAAAAATTCGTAAAAACCGGACAATAATATCGGATACGCAAATACCGAACAGAATGTCTCCAAATCGTTTATTACAGCAGTATGTGTTCCACATGAGCATGACCACAAGGGAGATAACACATTGCAGGTGAGTCACAAATCCAGCAACGGTAGGGTGACCATACGTCCCGTATTTCCCGGGACAGTCCCGGTATTTTCTGTTTTTTTGGCCGTCCCGACTTTTTGGCAAAAGTGTCCCGGTTTTTCCCGTATTTTACACGAAGCCAACTTGAATTTTTATTCTTTATTGAAGTCAAAGATTGATATTATTTTTCAACTCATAAATTATTTTACGACAATTACAACTATATATGAGAATATTAATCTCCTACATTTGCCTTGAACGTTTGTCTTTCGTGGAATACATTGTAATTCACTGCAATTTGCATCATTTCCCGCCATTGTAATTTTTCCGTAATTTCAACAATATTTGGCAACTTTGTTTGGTTTTGGCGTTGTTTTTGGTGAAAATTGGCGATGTCCCGTATTTTCCCGTATTTGGAAACACAATGTCCCGTATTTCTCTCGAGGAAATATGGTCAGCCTAAGCAACGTCAGAGTGCAGCAGGTCCACACGCGCTTTAAAAGGGTGAACTGTTTATGGATTAGGGGTCATTCAAGTATTACGTCAACATCGGGATTGGGGGGGGGGGGGGTTAGGATTTGCTGATATGATGACAAGGGGGAGAGGGTCAAAAATGGCTGAAAATCTGCTTACGTAATACTTGAATGACCCCTTAGGAGCGCAAGTTTTTATAACCGTCTCGTTTGCATAATTCCACCGAAGTCACTCGCCAGCGCCACCTATCGGCTGTTTTGTTATTTTTTTTCGTCTTAGAAGTTCCCGTGACCAAGCGATGTTAATCCTGCAAACCGTTTTTTATTTCGGTTATTTTTCCGGTTTTGATTCATTTTAAAAGTTTCTGCGGACTTTTTGTTCACCCTGTATGTACATATATTCATTGCTATTATATTTTACAAAGCCGGGGGGGGGGAGAGCGCATAGGCGCAGGTACACTTGGAATTCTGGGGGGCGCGGTGATATCAATTCATATATGCATATCTACATTAGATCAGTCAACTTCACCTTTGACGCTGGGGGAGCAATTTCCCCACCCGTATCCGCCTATGGGGGATCCCCATGGCCCCCACATGAGGGGGGGGGGCTGACAGGGCTCGAGTCCGGGATGGTTATCATTTTTTTACTTTTTCACGCTATAAATTAACTACAGAAGTTTGCGGGCCCGTTAAAAGTCTGACCGAGGGACCCCGCTACAGGAAGTGGGGCCATGGGGATCCCTTCCCCAAATGATGGGCCTGATTTTTTTATTATTTTATGGCATTTTCAAAGAGAAACGAAAATTTTAAGGCAAAAAAAAACTATTGTTTTGCTTCATAGTGTATGCTGCTGCCACCTATCTGGTAACATCGAAATCACAAATTATTTTTTTCCACAATATCTGTTTCTTAACCCATGGCTCCATTTGCACTATATCTTGGCGTAAATAATATGGGGGACTATTTTCAACGAACCTACATAATCACTTGTCCAGACGCATCATCCTAGGTCCGCGTCTACCCTGGGCTAGAGCAGTCTCATCTTAACGCATGGGCTCATCCGGGCATCTCAATAGAAGAGTTGCCTCACAATAATGAGATATCGTTCAATTTTTTGAGAACTTATCCAGCAGGAACCCGAAAGAATCAGTTGCTACAGGGACCCATGATGTTCTTAGACGTCCCTTTGTTAGAGTTCGGTAAGTTTGCTTCCTTCCGTCGCAAACATGAGTACCGTAATCATCAGGGGGATGCAAGGGCCCCCAGCCCGTATGGGAATAGATGGCCCGCTTTAAGGGCCAGGCATTCCCTTACAGTTCTGGTTTCATACTTAGCTGTAACAGCTTGCGTACTTGCACTCGAAAATTATAGTACCGGATCTCACGTAGGCTCCTAGCAAAGCAAAAGGGGTGCCCATGGGCAGTAGCGTATTTACGGGGGGCAGGCTATAGCCCAAGGCGGCAAGTTCAGAGGGAGGCAAATTTGAAGAATGAATGGCCAAGAAAATTAGCAGATTGGAAGGATGACAGTTAAATTTATATTAACCCTCAATAAACCGCTTCCCTGGTCAGCAAGTGACTAAAAAAGACGACCTAGGGAATTTGCAAGGGATTAGGTCAGTAAGTGACTTAGAGCGTGTGCAAGCATGTGAGTGACCAAATGAATGACCTACAGAGCGAAGGACGAGATCACTGAGCGTGTGAAAGTATGAGTGACGAAAACATTTTGCAAGCATGCGGGTTGACCAAAAAAGTGACTTTAGAGACGCAGTTGTACCTGCAGCAATGCGGAAGAGGCTAAGGCGGGTTATAGTCCAGGATTGCGAATTCGAGGAAAGTAGTCAAGAAAATTAGACTATAATGGTAGAAGGGCGGCAAGATCATAGATGCGTCTGTGCCCGTGCGTTGTCTCTGGTTCTGTGAACGGACAGCTCTACTGGATTCTGAAAATAGTCAAGTTTTTCCCACCGTATTTCCCTTTTTAAAGCTTAATTTATTCACAGCTCTGATACCCTTCAGCAGTTGCCTTAGTGCCTTCCTTCCGATTGAGTTTTACCTGTAGTTCCATTGGAATATCCCTGGACTGCAGGGAGAGAAGTACTTGGCCTCATGTTGAGAACCACTTTAACTCTTTTCAGTCCTCATTCGGGTTTATATCCAATTCACAGCGTCACAGATAAATACAAAAATTTACTCTGTGGCCCGAGGGCGGTATAAATTTTGGCGCTCCCCCATCTCCCCAGTTTTTTTCAAAGCCCAGCGTTGCCCAGTCTCTTCGAGTCAAAATGTTTACATCTCCACGGTACAGAGCTTGAATTCTGCTATTGCATTATTTTGAACGGGAAAAGAGTGAACTCGGCATCCTTCCTGGTCCAGTTCGCGGGGCAACAGTTCTCCCCCCCCTTTTCTCCCCCTAACTACGGCCCTGTCAATTCAGAATATCGTCAGAGGGAATAGATTTCTATCGAATGGAAAAAATCGTCAAAATGAGATATAGAAAGCACCATCTGTTGCCATTTCTAACAACTATTTCCAGCTTCTTAAATTTACAACAAGTGCATCAAATACTTTCAATTAATTAACGTATCTCGAACACGTTTGCTAGTACCGATAAATTTTGAATTTAATACTGTATTTCTGCACAAAAGAAACAGGTCGATCCCATGATTGCACACGCTCTTGGTTACTTAGTCCTCCGATCAATGCGTAACTTTTGATTAACCACATGCATGCACACGCTCCAAGTCACTCTTGACCACTCCCGTGTTACACTGTTTTGGTGGTCACTCACATGCAAACTCTCTAGGTCGCTCACTGACCTGATCCCTTGGAATTTAGGTCGCTCTTTTGATACTCTAACATGCTTGTTAGCACTCCAGGTCAGTCATTGACGTTGTCGCTTGCTGTTTAGGCCACTATTTTGCTCACTCACATGATTGCAAACACTCACTCGTTTGTGTTTACTCACTGACCTAGTCTCACTGTCTAGCCAGAGGTGGAATTACGGTTTTTCGCTGAGTGAGCTGTACAAATTTTTCCATTCTTTTATTCACTAATATTTTTGACCATTCCTCTCTCAAATTTGGTCTCCCCTCAAAACTCACCGCTCTAGGCTATAGACAGCTAAGTTCCCCCCCCCCCCTCGTAAACACGGCTGATTCTACACGCATCTGTACACTTTTCAAAAATATTTTTCGCAAACATTTCAGCCTCAAAAAACAGCTGCAGTGGTCTGTGATTCACACTAAGAAATTCCAACGTTTTTAATATGTATTCCGTAGATTCGACGAAAGAAACTGCAGTAATTATTCGTAGATAGGTTTATCTTATATACGTATTCAAGATACTAAACGTGTTTTTCTTTTACAGACCCCCGTGTGGCTACTTGGCCTATGATGGACAGCCCCGTAAAAGGTTTGACGTTGGTCGTCATGTACTTGGGCTTCGTCAAGGTGGCTGGACCAGCCTTGATGAGGGACCAGAAACCCTACGACCTCAGATACATCATGGCCATTTATAACTTCGCTCTAGTAGCTGTCAGTGCTTGGATGTTCATCAACGTAAGTTGTATTTTCTATTCTTGAATTTTCGAATGAAATATTAAAATTGACCCTACGTGGGTCCGGAAGTTTTTTCGGTACCTTGTTCGCACTGTAGTATCTTACCAGTTCGTTGGTACCGTGCTTTCTAGTGAACCTCTTCCCCCCGCAAATCATGATTACAGGCAGGTTCCTGGATGTTAGCTTTCTAGTGAACCTCTTCCCCCCGCAAATCATGATTACAGGCAGGTTCCTGGATGTTAGCGTTTGTGCTTTTTGGATAGGTTGAGATTTAAGGAGAAACCAACTTTGAGACTTCGTTTGGAAATGTGATCTGGTTCAACCTTATTCTTCCAGGATCCCGGGGAATAAGTTGAGATTCTCGGAAAACTCCAGGTCGAATTTTAGGTCCGGGATGAAAACCCTACTCAAAGAACCAGGTACAAATTCGGTCACACCAGTTTTCATCAGCAATTATAAACATATGCCCTCTCACGTGCTTGAGCAAAAAGTTACATTTTCTGAAATAACTTTGCATAGCGATTCGAATAAGTGTGAATAGGCGAGAGCTTTAATTACTCAGTACTTCAAAAACACTAATTTAATTTAAATGCTAACATTATTGACAAGTAGAATTAAACATGCCAACTTTGGTGCTGAATTCATGTCTCACATTAGTGATGGGCAAACTATGATCTGTGGGCCATATGCGGCTCGCTTAAGAGGTTCCATCTGGCTCACCGAAGATTTAAAAATCAAAGCACGGAGTTTCAATGCCAGTGTTTTGAAAGAAAAAAAATCCACGTATTTTTTATATAATGCAAAATATAGCTGAAAATTTGAACAGATCGATTTAAAACTTTTGCGAAGTCGATCGACGATGAAATTTTCATTAACTCGTGGTCCATTCTGTTGAAAATTTTAAATACTTCGATTCAACACCTACGTTACTTTAACGTAAACATATTCAAGAAATGTATAAAATGTTATTTATCAAACAGTTTTTGTTTTCATCAGCAATATATGAAACCGTGGCAGTCTGCAAAGTATCGAGGAATTCCGCCACTTTATTTCTAAGCATAGAAATTCCAATTATGAATCAATGTCGGAATATGTCCTGCCGGCTTCTAAAAAAAGTTAGCCAATTACTGACTAATGTGATGAAACGGCATGAATCGAATGGCTAAATAAACTTTTATATGACAACATGGCCATTATTTTATTAGAAGAAGGTAAACACAACTTTGAATTAAAAAGTGCAACATTTTCTGAATATTCCGTTCAGTATTATTCATTTGAGAGCTGTTTTGCTGATTATGCATGTATAATCAGCAATACATATATATGTAATTGATGCACATAGACAATATTTCTATTGGTAAATATTCGATATTTTTTTTTCCATTTTAGTTTGGGATGCTGGGCTGGTTCACGACATACAGCTGGAGATGTGAGCCCGTTGATTATTCCAATTCTCCAGACGCTGTGCGAGTGAGTATATTTAAATTTCTATAGTCATCGCCCCCCCCCCATGTACATTTATGGAATTCAAATGCATGATTCATATGAAAACAATTGTACCGATATAAGTAATACAGTGATATTTAATCTTTCGAACTTTTCGGCTAACGAAGATGTTTACTGATATGAATGCATAAACCTATCACTGTCACGTTGTGAGCTGAAAATTTCAGCAACAATCATTAGAATTGCTAGAGTGCATGTTACTTAGATGTGAATACGTCTTTTAAACGATCTGACCATACTGGGAGTATTCTCAAGAGAGTGCGTGACGAAATTCTTTAAACGGCCATATCTCAGGAATTACGCAACGCTAATCAAAAGCGATGAAATCGTCAGATGCACATTGGAAATACAAATCCAATGATACTGATTTGGCAAGTAATTTCAATTTAATGCTGCCTCGTCTGGGCAGCAGACTCGCTGCTCTGATTCGTAATTTATAGTGTGAGAAAACAATAAATACTAGAATTCTCCCACACTCCACCCAGGTTGAAGCCCTCTCAGCTCCACCCTTGTGAAGGGCATGAAACCAGTACCTACTACGCGAGGCTAGGATGTGCAAAAACGTATTCACTTCAAACCTGACGGCCTATCCAGTTTTTTTCGGTACATTTTCCCTCGGCTTAATCGGTTGTGTGTTCTGGGTGACCAAGAGCACCACTACTAAACCACACATGTAACTCGCTTATATTCCCAGAGGAACGAATTGGTATATGATGGAATGTGCATATATGTATTACAATTATGCTTATTTGGGCAGTATTTGAAATTTTGATTTTATAATGGTTTGATTATACTAGCAAAATTATGATGAGTTCCATCTACATTACTTTTTCATGTTTTATGTTTAATTTCTGTCATTTATTTGTGAAAAAATTATTTAAATTAAAAAAAAAAACCGAAATTTAGCCTTGTCCCATTCGCCTCCACTTTCCCTTACGAGAAACAAAAATGAGCACACACATAAAGGGACACCTGCGAAACCCGACTGTGTCGTGTACTCTGCGGAAAATACAGTAGAACCTCTCAATAACGGATACCTATAGGACCAAGAATTCTGCCAACTAACGGTGAGCGCCCGTTGGGGAGGTACGATATAAGTTAGAGGAACCTCGTTTATACGATTTTCAAATGTATACGACGTTTGACTTCGGTCGCAATTAGTTTCTAAACATTTTAATGTTAAAATCTATAACTGCTAAAGTGATAAAGCATAATTACCTTTTAAATATTTATGCATAATCACCAATCGTCTCGATAAAGAAAGTTTGATTAAATTTCACTTTATCCTTTTTACCGGCGATTATGCATAATTCCCAAATAAAGTTGGAAAGTCTAACGAAATATGGAAAAATTTATAACCTTCTCTTCACTAAACCAAATAATTATTTTTGCCTATACGGGCACTATGCGTAGTTTACAATAAAATTAAAATAATTGTGAAAGAAGATAAAAACATTCATAACATTATCAGTCTTGTAATGTTGGCTTTCTTCACACGTATCAACAAACAAAACCAACATTACTATTCAAATTTACCATCCTGGACCATAGTTATGTTCAGTTAATAAAGAAATTGATTTCTCATATTCACCAACAGTACCGTGAGATTAAACATAATCTTGAAACAAACTGAATGACAAATTCTGGGTTTCACGCAAAATTAGTAAATTAGAGTTTAGAGAAAAAATTTGAGTTTGCCTTATTTAACTTTCCGCTAACGAAGAGAAATACATGATAACCTTATTTAACGGGACCGGGGATCAGAAAAGTGTTCGTTAACGGGAAGTTCCACTGTAGCTTTATTTTTTGGGCAGTACCTGGAATGAATTAAACGATTTTTCCCAGAAACCTGTGGCAAAATCGCGTTTTGATTACGGAATTGGGACAATATCTAATTGTACAAAAAGAAATATTTAAAATTACTCAAAAAATATAACTTGAAATTGGAATAAGAGAAAAGTATATTTTCTAGCACTAAATATTTTTAATTCGAAATCATTAAAAAATATATACGCTGAAAAACATACTCTGAATTTTCGTTCGATCTCTTATGGCTTGTGGAAATGTTATATCAATTTTCTTTCATAGATGGCAGAAATCGGGTGGTATTTTTACATTACGAAATTCATCGAATTCGCTGATACGGTGAGTGATTAGTTTCCTTCAAATTCTAGAGAATGTAGTTTCAGTAAAATCACAATGTTTTACATCTTAGATGGCTAATAGGAAGCGTTATTTTTCAGATTTTCTTCGTTCTGCGTAAAAAAGACAGCCAGATATCGTCGTTGCATGTCTTTCATCACAGTTTGGTCCCTCTCACTCTATGGTTCGGTATCAAATACGCACCAGGTAATATTTCAAGATCCATCCGATACAAATAAAAAGTTCCATTTAAGATCAATTCGCGATGCATGTAAATTATCGAAAGGATATTTAGTGACGTTTTTTTCTTCAATACGCAGGTGGTTACAACTCGATATTTGCTTTCTTGAACTCCTTCGTTCACACGCTCATGTATTTATACTATGGCCTTTCCGCCTTGGGTCCGTCATTTCAGAAATACCTATGGTGGAAGAAGTACCTTACCGTCATACAGATGGTGAGTTATCTTTTCGTAACTAAACACAATGTATAGCTATATTTTTCTTGAAGTTCGTGAAAAAAATCTCCAAAGACTGTATACCTAATATCCCAGTAGGAATTCATAAATCTTCAGTTCTTTCAATCGATGAGATGTGGCAGTGGTTGCCCATGGTGTAGCCTCCGTAGTTGTATTGCATGAAATATGATATAGTTGCTACTAGTAATACTAAACTTCATCGAACTCGCGACATCTCCAAACATCCTTTGGTACTTTAGGCGAGTATTTTATCGACTTGGGCTACCACGCCCCTATTGCACCATGACTGTCTAATTAAACCTTTCTGTGGAACTTTATGCAAATACAAGGCCACAACAGGCAAAATGCCCAACGACGTCAGCATAACGTGAACATCGTTGCGAATGAAAAAGTGTTTAATACTTTGGCATTTAATGGAAATTGAAACAAACATGTAAAAAAGTTGAAGTATTGAAAAAAAAAATCCTTAAATGCTGTTTCAACCAATTTCTTTGAATTTGAAACGCTTTTGAATATTAAATCCTTGGAGAGATTCTCTGTGCGCCCCATAAATCTCGTTAGCCTATTGCCTCCCCTCGCCCCCTCAAAATCCAATAGAGGAAGTCCAAATTACTATATTAACCTGGTCTAAAGCATTTCTCATTCTTTAAACCAGGACGGGCCAAAAAAAAATTCCATGAAACCCAATGGGCTTATTCGTAATGTGGTATCGCGATTCGGACAGTGAACCATCTCAACGGGTGAACTATAGGGAGCCCTATACTGTATTATTCGAGGAATTTATTTTCGGGTCATTCCTTCATTAAATATGAATTTCCATGAGAAAACAATTTTTAGTTATTTATTCAAATGTATGAAAAAATATTTTCATTAAATATTGAATTTTCATTAATTCGCGAATTTTTTTCATAGGATACGAATTTCCTTAATTTCGTAATTATTTTTGCATTAAATATAAATTTTCATGAATTTTAAATTACTTCCTTGTAAATTTTTTCAGTAATTTTGTATTTTTTTTCATTATGTGAATTTTCATTCTCAAGGTATTGCCCCACTAAATATATGAATTTTTCATTTACTCTGAGAATTTTTTTTCATGAAAATTTGACGAATTTTCATAAATCACGATTGCTCCCTGAAAAAGTGATATTGCCTTCTTAAAAATCATGTTGCATTCCTGTAGAGCGTCGGTCCTAATTGGGAAATCACGACTCTAAACATCCATGAAAAAATTTCATAAACTAAATCGGAACAAAATCAATCATTCAAATCGAGCAAAACTCCAATCTATCACCGCAGGCAATTTAGAACCGAGGTGTGCTGGAAGTATGAGTACCTCCCCCAAATCATCTGGGTCCCCCGGACCGCGAAAACGATTATGTACAAAGTATACAACAGAAGTCAATCTTTTTCTAGTCGCGAGCACTGCCTGCACCCATCATCAAAAGAAGAGCACCTTACAGCCAGTTTGACATGCGAATGTATGATTTCAATCCTTGAATGAAATTTGTGAAATTAAGGTGTTTAGTTGGAATATTGATCAAGTGCACGCGAGCATGAAATCGGACACGAGCATCGAGCACTCTGGGTGCTTCAGGGGGAGCACCATCGCCAGCAACGGGTTGAAGATGCCTGATATACATAATGCACAAAACTGCCTCGCGACATTTGGCCAGTCGTGGCGCAGTCTTCAGTTTAGCCAACTCTAGAGCAGTTGCCTAATTGGCGTTGTTTTCAGTGCGCTGCTTCGCGATAGTTGCCTATACGGCGCAACAAATGTGCGCATTTCGATTTGAAAATATATTACAAGTTAGAAGGGCATCCTTGGGAAAACTCACAATTTCATTAAAATCAGAAGTTCAGTACACCATAAAGCATATTATGCAGAATTGACACGTGCAAGCATCAGTCTGAATGAGGAGAAAAAACATAATTACAATAAACATCCAGGATGGCATGCGCGACATTCAAAGTTTATAGTTAAAAATCAGCAGTTCCTGTGATTTACATGATCTTTGTCGCAGAGCCTGTGGATACTAAGTTATTACTCATAGGATTGGCTGTCGCTGCCATGGGACTTTGGCTTTTTTTTGGTTATTTGCTCTTGTGGGCTCTTTTCGTGGGCTGTTGCGACTTTTAAAGAAAACTGTTACTGATGTTCTTTCCCCCACAAGATCAATCAATTCAATCTTCTCAAATGAAATAAAAAATGACCCTATAATAGAATGTAATCCTTAGTTTCAGCGTCATCTGGTTTCGTAATTCGCGAATAGACTATTTCATCCGAATATGTATAAAAAATGTCTGCGCCCTCAAGGATAGACATGATCATGTGAAAATCGTATTCCGGAAAAAAATATAATCGATTCAATAATTTGGTTGTCAGTTTAACATGACTAGAACCTTTGATAATGAATTATGGTTGGTAATTTGAATAGGTTGGAGGTTCATTTCGATTAGAGTCGATTCAAGGCCAATTTTCAGATGGTCTTCCTTAGCAGAATAAGAATAAAAAATACATTAAATTGAAAGTTATTGAAGCTTGCCATTTATTTGCTTCTTTTCTGCGAGTGACGTTTATTTGAAATACGGCGAGAGAGAAACAGCATCTTTATTACCTAAAAGCATTTTTCCTTGACAGTTTTTCACTCTCGAAATAAATGGGCTCTGTAATGGTCAGGATGTGTAGTGATGTTAACACGCAACAAAAAATTGCATTAAAAAAAGCATTTTGTCAGAAGACGAAAATTATCGGTACGTGTTCACCAATTATTTAAATGCAAGATTTCTATTTGCACTTTATATATGATTATATATCTTTACTTTTCGAATCTCAACTCAGAGATTTGCATATGTTTTTCGTTCGGGATTATCAGAACTGTGTACTCCATAAATTTTATTATCTACGACAACGATCTGTTCGGTGAATCTTACATGAAAATTCTTAGGATATGCGTATATCTCAACACATTTCCCAACCTCATTCATATTCAGGCTTTGATGTATATTCAGTGGAATAATAGGCAAATTTTCGTTATAGCTAAAAAATCCGTGCCAATGGTCATTTCAAGTCTAATGTGAAACAATCTGTGAGCGCTTCCCCAGTGCTGAAAAACAAAAAAAATTAAATTATGATGCGACTGGGTTCAACTAATTGAAGCAGCGTCAATCACGCACTAATTCTATTTTTTCAGACTTGGGATTTACGGAATTCGCTCTTTCCTTTGCTAAATGTCACCAAGATCAATGTAGTACTGATCTTATTTTTCTAGTAATAAGTGAATGATATTGAGAGCTATTGAATTATGGGAAATAGGAAATTTAACTTGAAATTATCTAGAAATGTTTTGTCACACATTTATTCGAATAGGGGGCGGTTCCTGAAAGGGATGCGGAGGCGCGTGCCTGCCAAGATAATTTTAGTGTAGTACTGTTACGCAAAAATTAAGGTGTGAAAATCTCACAGCTTCTTGAATCCTCTTGCTGACAAATGATCTTTCACAGAGCGTAGTACGACGTAAGTATTATCGCTGTAGCCAGATGCTCTTCCCTATCCTCCATTTTTTTACAAAGATTTAATTTTGAAGAAAAACTGATTTGGTCGCAGGAAGATGTCGTGTTGCCTCTCCTATCTAGGCACATTTGCAACTAGCAAGAACACGAAACAAGCACTCTGACAACATGAATACGTTAGGCAATTAGTTCCGACATGTACCGATTCACTAGATATTCCGCAGAGGAATACCTACGAGATACATTTACGGTTAAACATGTGATCTATCAATCTTTCTTCCAATCAAATTCTAAAAACGCTCTGTTCTCCCGATACTTGACCCGCACACACCAGAACTTTGAAGGGATGACCATATTACCCGAAGTTTACGGGAAATACTTCATTTCCTTCAGCGCTGGAAAAAAAATATGAAATTCATTTAACTGATAGCGATTTGACTGATAGCGATGCGACTGACAGCAATGACAATAAATTGGTACCAAATACATTTGAAAAACTAACGATGTACAATTACCTAGGCAAGCACGCGCCTTCGCATCCTTTTCAGGAATCCCCCCCCCCCACCACTAATTTGAATGAATGTGCCATATATGGAAATTTTTTGATAATTTTCAAGTTGAATTTCCTAGTTCTCATCCTTCAATATTGTATGCCCATACTGAGTTGGCCTCTGACCTTGACGCGAGAAGGGAGGGTTCATTTTCCAAGTAGGGGAAACGGGGAAAAAAGGGAGGAAAAAAAACTCGCTAAAAAATAGCGCAAAAGACGTGAACTGAAAATACGAATCTGCGACCTTTTTACCTAAAGATAAATGGAATTGCCCATCTTGACGTTTCATGCCGTAGCCAGAGGCCAATTCAGCGTGGGTGTACAACAGCTCTCGATGTCATTCATTTATCACTTTAAAAATAATTTGAGGATAGAGAGCAGCAAAAAGACTTCATGTGTGACAAAAAATTGATTTCCCATTCATTTTATCGTTGATTTAAAAAACAAGTCTTCAAAAATCTTCCTTCAAGTAGCATTAAATAAAATCCTCGTAAACACGAGAAAATGAAATCAATTTTCCGTGATCCCTAGTTATTCGGAGTAGGAAGCCATGACATAACATCGCTACCAGTACGCAGGGAGCAGCAGTCATATTTATATGCTTTACGTAACGGTAAGACATCTCGAGGAAACGAGATTGAAGACGCTACGTATAATCACATGGGTAAGGTCAAAAATTTCAATGAGGAAAATTCGATTCAAGAAAGAGAAGGCCGTATGGTTTTTTTCTTAAATGGAGAGAGGCTTGTTTTTCAGAAACGTGACCTTCATTTCACACGTACGATATTCTGGATGATTCTATAACTGTTGTTTGCAGTGACTTTAATGAATTTCCAACCCGAGACTCTGAGCAAGACGTAGTGTTATCCTAACGTGGGCCTCTTCTTGCTCGGCCATCCCGCCTTACGATGGAATACTATATGAACCCACGTGAAGTTTCTCTCGATAGATCTTCCGATGCTTCGAAAAGGCGGTAGAAAAGTAGTGTGTTTTATACGTTTTTTTTTGTGTTTTAGGGTGAAAACTGTTTTGGTCTGTTCTAGAGAGAGGCCTCGATATGGAACACATATCGCCTTCAATTACGGGAGGAAACTCGTGACTTTCAATTTCCTACCATATACGAGTTAGATCGCGCGCGCGCGAATCATTGTGTACACAGGATGTCTATAATTAAAATTCGGTTCCTATACTCACTGGTAGATTAGATTTTCTTATAAAAAAGATAGCGCAAATGTAAATTTTGTCATACGTATTCCATCTGTTCAAGCTTCACAGCAGAGAATGTGACTTCACCTTTGAAGACCGAGCACGACCTACTTCCTATCTTGGAAAGATCGAAGCGTTCCCGAAGGATGGGTGTATCCAGGCAGTTTCATTAAAAACAACGAAACAGCCGCTTCGGACAAAGGCAACAAAATTTGATAAAATCATCTTGCCATCGCCAGTCTGAGATCATATAAAATTTAAACAATCTACGCAAATGAGCCATCAAAATTATAAACGCGATTATAAGGTGATGGCGTATATCCAAGGTTGATGTCACTGTTCGTTATCCATACGAAGGTTTTCAACAGTTGTCTGATACGGAGATGAATTTAGGAAAGAGAAAACTCACCTGCCCTTGTGGGGAATCAAACCTACGTCCTCTCACTTGCTGGAAGAGCGCGCTAAACTAAAAAGGCAGATTCACACTTTCCTTAGACGTCGTGTGCGCTGAACGGGATCGTTTATGACGGTCAGGTCTAGTTCATAACTACTGACACTGCCACCAGATGAATTTTCTCTTTCCTAAATTCATCTTGGCATCAGCCAGTTGCCACTCTGCGCTATTCAAAGGAAGATTTCATCTTCAGATAAGTCACCATCTGGTGGCAGTGTCAGCATTTGTAAGTTAGGTCTGACTGTCCATTTATGGTCCCGTTCAGCGCACATGTACTCTAAGGAAAAACAGATTCGTTGCCTTTGTTGCGTAATAGCGTAGCACCCTCACTGCACAAGTGAGAGGGCGTAGGTTGGTTGAATTTTCTTTCCTTAATTCATCTTCACGAACGGGTTTGCTGCTCCAAGTGATGTCTTGGAAAGTGCTGAAGAGATAAAGCAGGATATATAGATAAGTGATTAGATATAGCGATGAAAATACACTGGCGTAATACATTTTCCTCAAAGATGACTGATAAATCGGCCTATAATTTCAAGGAACCCTCACCTAGTGCAGGTCATCAGAAATGATGTGGCGTAGGTATATTGACATACCTATAGTTTATTATATATTGAATTGCATGAATATTATATGAAGAGTGTCAATTCTCATGTTGAATGTTATTTACCGAAATCTTATTTTGCATTCTCACAGGCTCAATTCACGCTGGTCTTCGTCTTCATGTTCCAGTTGACTTTCTTCCCAACGTGTCACGTCTCGAAACCGATGCTGGTCTTGAACGTCGCCCAGGCCATCATATTCTTCGCGATGTTCCTCAATTTCTTCCGCGGTTCCTACCGCAAGCGAGAGAGGCGAGCGTCCAAAGATTCCGACAGCGCCGCTCAACAAACAGCCACATGCAGCAGCAACGGCACTAGGCCAGCACTACCACCGCCATCATCATCAACGAATAACAACGATACAGCTGCGTCAGTTGTCAAGCCTAGACGTCCCTCCCAACAACAGCAGCAGCAGCAACAACAGAACGGTTACGTCCATCACAGGAAGGTATCCGTCCACAGTGAACTGGACTCGATGTCCCTAAACTATCTCGACGTCAACTACATCACAGAAGCCGTCACGATCTCGGCCTGAAGGGATATACATCGTTGTTTTTCCCCTCAACACACTTTTTCCCGGATCGCTCTCTCTCTCTCTCTCGTGTTGACTAATGGTAAATTAATTAGATCGACGATGGCTTCTGCGAAACATAGGGTGGTCATAAAATTACACTGCCGATGTACGAGCTTCCTAGCGGCCGAAAAAAATCTACAAATGCCAATGATACTCGATATAGAGGTGTTTCAGAGTATGTGCTAGCGAATGAGCAGAAAAACAAAACCTTACCAGAGCAAATGCATTCCAAATGGAAACACCAACTTCTAGGCACTACATAGTAATTAGCGCAGTGAAAAACCGCGAACAGTGTCTAGCATAATGAACGCTGGCACTAGACGTAGGCAAACATGCGGAAACAACGAATGCAGGCCTGATTACTGCCACAGCCAGCTCTCTACCGGGGATGGGGGGTTAGCGCACCAACCCCTTGATTGAGATAATCTTCGTCGGCGTTTATGGTTGGTGCGCTATCGTTCCAACGATACCATCGATCACTAAGCAATGCATAAAAGTGAGTTTCCATATGGATCTTTAGAAATTTTACTGCTGTGACCGTAACCGCGATAGCTAGGGTTTTGTTTCTCTTCATTCTTGAGCGGATACTTCGAAACATCTATACGTCGAATTATCATTCATCGGTTTTTTGCGGCCGCTAGAGGCTCGTGTATCGGTAACTATTTTCTTGCCACCCTATGTGTTATATCATTTTTTTTTTCTTTTTTGCCATGCCATTGAAATACTTATGAGATATCCAAAGATGCACGCGTTTTCTACGCTTTCTCCTGCAATATTGGCTTCTTCCAATTCGAAAAACGTCATCGTAATTTTGCATGAACTGATTCAGAACTCACCTCATCACTAGAAGTCATGAATACATTATACTGCATCGGAACCATATTAATTATAAATAATACAAGTTCAGATTTCTATGGCTAAATATAGAACTAGAATATAAAAATATGCTATTTCATATCTGATAACTTGACAGCAATAATTATATTTCCATTTTTGGGGTAAATGAAAAACCCTAGGATTTTCTAATTTTCATTGAGAAAACGGCTCAGAAAATTCCTTGATGTGAAATTAAATTTTCACAAGATATAATTTGAAAAAATTTAATAACACATTGGCATGTAAATGACGCAAAATTTGAAATAAGAATGCGATGGAAATTTCGATTTACGCACATAAATTTACCAAAAAAAAATTTAACTAGGAGCTATGAAGAGGAGACACGCTTTTTAGGAAGTCTTTTGGATTAATGAAAAAGCTTTAATTAAGGAATGGAATAGTTAATAAATATATATATATCGAAGTAATATAGTTCTAATAGTTTAGGATTGAAAATTTTTTTAGCTAGAAATAAAGCCAATGAGATTTATATGAAGGTGACAAAAACAAAAAAGCTTTTATTGAAAAATATATGGACAATATATTTTGTTTGGGTAATAATATTAATGATATAAAAAAATATATATATTTCACTTGTAATCTAAAAAAAACAAATTCATTTTGATATTTATCATTGTGTTTTAAAAGTGAGAAAGTTTATTGCAATCGAAGAGACAAAATATGGTGACTAATTTTTCTTGTTTATTTGTTGATTGTGATGCACATCATATATATATGTATATTTTTGTGAATATTCTTTTGAAGGAAAATGATTCTAATGTTTTTTGTGCTATATTTAAAATAAAAAGTGTGAATGTGAATCGTTTGTGAAATTTTTTTTGCCATTAAATTCTCTTTTAAAATCATTCAACCTTTTAAATTGCATTGTAAAAATCACTAAACTTCTTGTAAAATGTCACTTCTTATTTATTTAGCGGGATTTGTTCCGCGTGTCAGTAGGTGCAAAGCATGGGTAGTTAGAAAAATTGACGGCAGATGGCACATTACACATTAAAAGCCCTAAATGCGGTACGAGGGGCATGTACGGTTAAGTATGTGCAAAGCAGCGAGAGGGAGATAGATAGAACCGCTCACAACCCCGGACTGATGCAAAGCACCTTACTTCCGTTACCTCAAGAGGCAGAGTTGTGTCGGAAAAGTTAGCAAAGATTTATAGTGGTGGCTCCCCGTGCTCGCAAGTTTCGTATTACTCGCGTCGTTCTCCCCATGAAGACAGCTATCAACCAATGCAACATACAAGCCATTTGACAAAAATGGGTGACTGAATCCAATGACACGGGAGAAAAATTGCACGTGCGCCCAGTGGCACATAAGGGCCGGAGACCGCAGCCTGGGATTCCGAAAGAAATGTGGAAAAGACTTGTGGGCAAGAAAGAAGAAAAAGCTGGCATGTTGAAGTGGGAGAGCTTTGAGAATGGTCATTACACAATGTATACAAATTACATATATACAGCGCCTCGACTGTGACGGGAAACATAGAAACAAAGCCTCCGTCCACAGTGCTGAGCAGTTTTGTTTGCTTGTCCTATTACAGAATATGCAATATATATACACACACACACACAGAATGCATACAGAGCCTGCACTGCGACGGGAACAATCAAACAGAGCCTCCGTTGACAGTGCTGGGCATTCACATTTGAATTACATGCATACATTATTTACTTTACAAAAATTTCCCTTTTTTATACTGTTGGGAATGCACATAAACATTACTCACACATATTTACGTAATATACTTATATAATATACGCTATTTACATAATATAAATTTACCTTTTTATAATTGATACACACAAACATTACTATGTATGTCACATATTCACAACAAATGCCATAATGAGCTCATACAAATATTCAAGGTTACTAAACCACCATCATACTATGAAATTGTATATACAAAAACATTCATAAATTATACAGGGTGTATTACTTAAATATTATGGTTTAGGAGACTAAGTGCGCCCCTCTATATTGAATCCGCATCCGTTTCAGATTCCACTTCCGAATCACTAGTGGATTGTTCACTGCTCCCAGTTATTATCAAAATAGTTTATTATTTATCAGATATCCCAAGACTTGTTGTAGTTTCCTCGTTGCAGATCTTTGTAAAATAATTTTCCCTTTCCCGTGAGGGAGATAAGAAAATGTGCTCCATTCAAAAATCTGAGAATTACACAATACTTGTGGTTGAAATGAAAAGCTTTGCGTGTAAAAATTAAATATATACTGGGATTATATACATTGTATATTATGAAATTGTGTTTTCAAAGGAATATAAAAAAAAAACTTTTTACATAATCCCCAGATTTTGAAATTTTGTCCCGACGAGTTATCAGATTTTTGATTCCTTCCTCGAAGAAAAAGGTGTGTATTAAGTTGAGCATGAGGTGGGCCACTGTCATCCTCAATGCCTCTGAACAAATGTCAGTCACACGGGGACAAATCCGGACTGTGGGAAGGATTTTCGAGTTGAGCTGTGTGTCTATGTTGCCTTCGGCTTCTCAGTTTCAATAGCACTGTTTGACCCTGCATTTCCGTGGAGAAGAATACGAGGAACCCGCCTAGCAGGCAAACAAATGTAACCCTTCGGTACTCCAGGGTCTTTCATTCTCAACGAACCGGTATTTTGAATAAGAATTGATTATTTTTTAACGCGTTGTGCAACAATGAAATGTCCCGCGTATCTAAAGTAGTACTTATTCCAAATATTTCTAGGAATAAGCAGCAGTGTGTAGGTAAAGAACCTAAAACATATTATCTTAACGGACATGGGATAAAATTAAACCTCTGTAAATAGATTTTTACCCTATTGTGGATAAATATTTATCAGAAATTCATCCTTTAATGCTTAGATTCAGATATGAATGCTAGTTGTGATGCAATCAGATTAATAAGTTGTAATGATAACATGCTTGAAAGAAGCTACACGATATAATTAATGTAGGTGCGCATCACAGTAAGCGCCGCAAATCTCCGGAGTGTTCTTTAACCGTCGGTCTGTGAGAATATCGTCCGGTTTACTAAACATTTCGGCAAAACCATATAGCCACTACGTTTCAGATTCTGCAGGCTCACAAATTAGTTCTCATTTATGTATTTTTTACTGTTTCGATACTTTGTCCAATTTATTTTTTTTACATTTGTGCGAAATGCAATTCAATATTATCGGTACATTCAATATAGCTGTTCCCTGCATTTTTTAATGGCTTAAACGTCAGTGGAACAGAAAAAAAAAAAAAAAACTGGCTTTGTCCTACTTAAGCCACGTTTTCTTAGGAGCAGAATTTTTGCAGCGTGTAAACGCCGATTGGTTAAAAACCTGAAATTCTAGTTTTCTGACCAATCTGTTTCCACGCTGCACGCGCTGTAGGAACCTGCTCCTGGGAAAACCTGGCTTCAGGCCGAGTTCACACCTGCCACGCTACATGATTCTGACCTGTTCAAAAACAAACATTGAAATAGTCCACGCTGAGCTAGCCATACCTGAAAACAAGTTTTTCGCAGATGATGATGCATAGCATATTTCGAGTGTGCAGTCCGCTCGGTATATTCTAGTCACTTTACGATAAATCGATCAGTGGTGGCAATACAGCCAATAAACATTGGTGGTCTACAGTACGGGACAATTATTTTTTTAATTTTCGGCCATCTCGTTTGTTTAATTGAGCACACAAAAAAACACACACACACACAAACCGATATTTAAATCAAAAACCATTTAACCCCTAACATCACTATATTTTCCAGTCTACAAATTAAAAAATAATTATTAATAGAGAGGGGAAATATATAAATATAACATTATTTTCCCCCACATTCTCATTCGTTTTTTTGCCGGGCCACAAACTATCTCTCCAACTTTTTTTTTTAATTTCTCTTTTGCCGGTCAGCAAATTACATGTCAAGTTTTTGCTATAGCCCACGAGATTGTTCAACCAGCTGTAAAAAAGTTGACTGCTCTGAAAAGCAGGTTTCCAACTAGTAGTCCGCAGAACGCCGTTGTTCCACGAGTTGTTTTTGCAGTTCCACGGAATGGATCATCGCGGAATTTTAAAGAGCTTTTAAGGAAAAAACAATGTCTTTGATACCCATATAAAAAGCAGTTTTTTTATAAAAGTTATTTTAATTCGAATTTCGACGATATAGTGTCATTCACAAAAATATAATTTAGACTATATACATATATATGGACTACTAAACAAGTGAGGAACATTAGTTCTAGTAGTTTGCTATTCTCCAACTTTTCCGATACCACACTGCATAAAATTTTTCCCCTTAAAAAATTATTTTCGTGTAATGTTGATGGCAAGAAATCTGGGAAATTTCTCTGGAGTGACCATCACTGCACGTGAGTAATCGCTCTGAACATTTTGGGACTCCACAACCCAGTTAACATATGTATCTCATATACCAGCTTCCACTGTTCAATTGACACTTGTCATGAAACATCACGTGGGAAGCATATTTGCCAAGAAATACGATTCAAATTTAATTCGTTGAGTATAATGCATTTCAATATGATACTGTGAGTAGTTACAGGGTGCCCCGTAAGTCCTGATTCGGCCTTTATTTCCTCAACCGTTCGTCGTATAGAGGTAAGGTTCTAATTTAAAAAAAAATTCTCAAAATGTGTTCAGAAATTACTTTGTACCAGTTTCGAGAGTTAAATATAGTGTATAGTATATGGCCATAAAACGAAAAATCTAAATTTTTATACGTTGCCCCTGTTTTCTAACTTCCCATTAAGGATTGTTGGCTCTGTCTCTCATGGGAGGGGGGGGGGGCACTGCCCCCAGCATTAACCGTGAAGTCGACTGATCTAATGCATATATGTATAGATGAGTTGACATCATCATCGTACCCCCCAGACTTCCAAAAAAGTCTATCTCCGACATTTGAATTCAAATATTTCTATTTTACTTTGATTAGACATTTTTTTAAAATTTCTTTTCCACTTTTATGTTTCACTTCAATTTTAAAACCAGCCGTAAATTATTGTTCACTTTTGACGAAACACCATGCATATAGATCCATCGGAATCGGGTCTAAATTGAATGTCCATATCATCATTTTCACCGTAAAAAATTTAAATATAAGAACTGAAAGCAATTAAGTTTTTGGAAATTTTTTTAATTGGTTTTTTTTTTTGATAGAATCATTTTAGAGAGAATTTTCAAGTATAGACATTTTTCTTTTGTTTCTATATATTAGCCAGATATGCGGAAGAAATTTCAACAAATACATTTTTTTGAAAGGTTGGAGACGGCTCGTAATCGAAAGATGGAGAAACCTGCCAGATGAGAATCGACACCAATCTGACCCGATATAAAAAAATGGAAGTCTCATGCCTATGTGGCAAGATGACCTTCAGTACACTTGAAAAATTGCTGACTTTAGGTTCCATTTTTTTCTTCTAAAAAAATCAGAAATGAGCGGTTATTTCAGACAAAGAGAAAGAAGAAGAAGAAAAAAAAAAGGTATCGCCCTTAGGGCACCTAGAAATCAAGAGCATTGGTTCGAGTCACAAGGTCAACGCGGAACCTGAACTTCACTAAATGGATTTACTTCCAACTGTAAAATAGCGGTTCATCGGGTACGTAGTGGCTGAGGGTTCATCCGGGGAGTGAACCACAATCACCGTGGCACATTGAAGAGAAAATAAAACCACGTATAGTGAGGGTTGACACATTTCAAAGTGTCGAAACAATGCATGCATTCAGGGTCGGATTAGTCAGAAAGAACTTGAAAGACCTAGAGAGAGAGAGAGAGAGAAAGTCATCTTCCTTATTCAGGAAGCATCTCTATATTATTTATACAGTGTCTTGAATGATTCCAGATGGCCTAGAGCGACGCATGGCCTGATTGAGGTTCGTGTATACACAATAAAAGAAAATTGTGCAGAGTAGTTCATCCGGGAATCTGAGATGATGATGATATTACTAAATGATCGTAATGGATGGGAACATGTGAAAAGTTTGGTTAATCCTCATTCAGATTTCGAAACACTTTTTTTCTTTGAGAAATTGCAGCGAATTGTTGAAACAGTGGGCCGCAGTTTTGGCTTTGGTTCTCGTTTTGAGACCTCGTAGAAAATAAGAATCTTTGCCGTCGATATATGAGATGTGTGACCCTGTGCGAGGGGCCACAGGCATTTCTACAATTTCGGGGGTCCACTTGTCGCAGAGTTTTTCAACCTATGCTCCGCAACGATGGCATAAACCCATAAATGGTCCACAGGCAGATATGATAATTGTATTCTAATCGAATGAAATGTTGCTGTAATTGATATTTTTTTACTAATATATCCATATGGATTAAAATAAATATTGTACCTTCATACTTAGGTTCACCATACCTCATTAAGGAAAATGAGATCTTACATACGGATATCACTGCTGCCAAAAGATTGACTCATCACAAATTTGCTAATTACTGCAAAAATGGGCGAAGAGTGAGGAAATAAACGGCTGTGTGTGTGGCTACAATGCACAGTAAAGAAAAATATATCTGACGAAAAAAACATCCAAATCAATTGATGACCATATACTATGGAGAAAAATCAGGGGAACTGGGATCTTCATTACTGTGAAATGCGGGGCATCGACAATTTTCACCTAAAACGTTGCCAAAGTCAGCAAAATCCCAAACTGCGTTTAAAATCGCTGAAAAATCGAGGGGGGAAAAAAACGTTGAACCTGACAAATATATGCACAATTTGCATTTATGACCATAATTCTCACAATGATTATGAAAACGCTGTATATTCCCGACTTTAGTAAGCATTATAAATTTACATAAGCATTGTTGAAAAAACTGGGCAGATGTATAAAACCATTCAGAGCAACAGAAAATGCTGGACTGTCCCGTAATACGGGACAAAAGTGGTTTGTTGATTATTTTCTAACATTTTACTGATCTTTGGGTTTAGAAAGGTTGAGAAACACTCTGCCTTATAGCATAGATTTCACATATTCTGTGGGGAAGGGAAAATCGGCATTCAGAAATTTATATATTATTGCAGGAATTACAGAAAAATGCTTAAAAAATGCAGACATAACTGAATATAAATTAACATAAAAATTAATGATAATTTCAAACTGATGGAAACTTGAAGGCAAAAAGAAAATGTGACTGATAAAAAAAGCAATTTCGGTAAAATTAAGACCTAATGAAAGAAATTATCTAAAAACAAATTAATTGATGAATTTTATACAAGAAAAATTACTGCAGGAAATCACATTCCAAAACCAATGAAAATTCATGAAAGAAATAATTCAAAAATTGACGAAAATTCAGAATTTAGGAAAAAAATAATTCAATAATTAATGAAAGAAAAGGTTTCCAGAATTAATGAAAGAAAAGGTTTCCAGAATTAATGAGAGAAATAATCCCAGAATTGATAAAAACTCAGAATTTATGAAACTAATAATTCCAGAATTAGTGAAAGAAATAATTAAAGATTTTATGAAAATTCGGAATTAATGTAAGAAATGGATCCAGAATTAATGTAAGAAATGGATCCAGAATCAATGTAAGAAATGGATCCAGGATTAATGTAAGAAATGGATCCAGGATTAATGTAAGAAATGGATCCAGGATTAATGACTGAAATAGTTCCAGAATTAATGCAAGTTCAGAATTTATGAATTATAATAATGCAGTATATTCTATAGATGAAGCTCAAAAATTTCTTGTGTAAAAATTGTTTTACCAAAACAGAGAGAGAGAGAGCAATTCCGCAGTAACTGCTCTAAAGACATATCGGACTTGGAAGAGGATTCGAAAAGGTCCAAACCTTTGCAGTATGACAACGAAATTTGAAACCACAGGATCGTTGGTTGTTCGTTCTGGAAGAAAACCCGTTTCTATAGACGCAGTGCAGGAGGTTTCGTTTTTCTAGTGTAAGGCGTGTAGCACTGGATAAGCTACGTCCAAAAGATCATGCGGAATATCCTCCGATATCTTATCCGTACAAACTTTCACTTGCGCAGCGATTGCTTCCACATGATTATGACGCTCGACTCCGGTTCTCACTGCAGTTTGTAGCTCGCGTTTAGTTCGATTCAGAATTCCCTTGGAATATCCTCTGGACAGACGAAGTGCATTTTCACTTCAATGGTGCAGTCAATACTCACAACTGCCGAATTTGGGAACGAGAAAATCTGCACGCTATTTTAAAAGTTCCGTTGCACCGGAAGTGACGGTATGTTGTGGATTCACTGCATTATTTATTCTCGGTCCCTACTACTACGAGGAGTTACGTTCTCCAGTTCTAGTGACATGTTCGATCACCGGGAAGCGATGTGCATTGTTGTTACAGAACGAAATTGTTCCGGCTCTGCGAGCGCGTCACTGCCTTGCAGACACAATCTTTATGCAAGACGGAGCTCCTCCACACATTGCAGTGCGTGTATTAAAAATGTTCTTTAAACACATTTTACAAAAGAACGAGTCATCAGCCGACACTTCCCTAATCCATGGCCTTCCCGATCCCCCGGACCTTAACCCATGCGATTTTTGGTTTTGGGGGCATTTGAAGCATCTGGTAAGTCGTCGTTATTCCAAGAACTTATAGACTAATATAAGTTATAGACGTTTATAGACTAATAAAATTTTCATTCTTAAACAATAATTGGTTAGAAATGAAACAAAATAGAACGTCATCTAGATTAAATAACATATATAAATTGCCAAAAACAAATAAAACGTTATTTCAAAAGAAAAAAAAAAACTTTACCTGACCTTAAAGGCAGCATTTCACGCCACGTGCTGAGCATTTCCCCGCACAAACTTCGGTCAGTTGTGGAACATGCCATCTTGCGATTTCACATGGTATCTCAAAATGATGGCCATCGTGTGGAACATGTTTTGTTGCAGTAACAATTGTAAAAGTGCTTAACAATTGTTAAAATTGTAAACGTTTGCCTAAATGTGTCATTTCTTTATAAAACGCTCTCTGGTGGCGACACGTGCAACTAATGCCCCCCCCCTCACCCTTAAACAAATTCCCATCACTGCAAGAAGTCCTCCACAAAATTCCATAGTTTTCTGATGACTGGTTTCGCCTGTAAACTACTTTAAAATAGGGTCTTTTAATTATGGACGCCCTGTATTTCATACATATTTTTTTCAGTGCTATTACCGTAAATGCGTTTCCTCCACTAACCCGGACACCCGTGCAACCGAACCTGTTGCATACACATTAGCGCAGCTCTGGTAAGAATATTCTTTGGTTCCATTGACATTATACATTGAAAACACAAAAATTTAATCCATCTAGACATTTATTTTGCCACAATATTCACAATTAGAAGAACGGTGTCACGAAGCTGACAGGT